>NC_133503.1:26702500-27902500 GCF_049354715.1 Callithrix jacchus | reverse complement strand
AGGTGACAGGCATATCTCATATGACAGCAGACAAAAGAAGAGTGAACGCTGAACCAAGGTTTTCCCCTTATAAAACCATCGAATCTCATGAGATTTATTCACTACCATGAGAACAGTATGGGGGAAACTGTCTCCATGATTCTATTATCTCCCATCAGGTCCCTCGCACAACACATGGGAATATGGGAGTAAAATTCGAGGTGAGATTTGGGTGGGGAAACTGCCAGCCCTTATCAGGTGCTAAGAACATAGTACCTTTCACTTTCTAATGTGATATGCTACATGTTAAAGGCAGGATTTGTATAAGAAGTTTCCAAGAATTTGTTGTGTGGTCGTTAGGTGACTGCCACCTCCAGACTACACACAATGTTGGAACTATGCAGAGGAAGTTGAACTTCATGAGTGCAACTTCTTTGGAGAGAACTGATGGTGAGTATGAGTCCTGATTCTCTTACCTATGGAGAAGTTAGTCTAGTGAGGGTTAGCATTGGGAAGATCACTCTTTATAAAATTATCTGATTCATGGGCTCAACACAACTCAGTAGTGTTGAGAAGAAGAAATAATCAAAGACGACTAAGTGCTTCCCCTACAGTTTGAGGAAGATGATGGATTAGAGTCAGATCAGGTTTGAGGTGCATGGACCAGACGTGGAGCTCTTAAAATAAGGTGAGCCTGTGGTTGTTCAAGATTATGAGCTCAGGGGATGTCTTGGAGAGAGAGAGAGATGACCTCAGAAAAAAGAACTGGCAACAAGGGCAGATCCAGATGATCTGGGACTTAAAATATAGAATTTGTTGTGGGGAGAGGCATTATGAAAAGACAGTACAAAATATCTTAGTTTTAAAAAATTAAGAAAAACCTCATCATGTAAATATATTATCAAGGCTCCTCACAGAGCTTTGCAAAGGGCTTGTGAACTTCCTTGGGAGTCCCTAAGCTTATGTTTCATTAGCTTTAGAAAACATCCATTGGAACTATAAAATCAGATGAGTAGACTGAGGGAGAAATCAGAATCAGCTAGTAGAGATTTTATTATCCATCCCATAGTATCTCCAAAGAACGCACAAAATAACCTAGGAGAAAGAGAATAAATTTTTTAATTTACCTAAAGAGCTTCACTGTTAATCCTAAAATGTCAGTCCTATCAGTATTTTATTACACAGAAAGATAACTTAGGAAATTTAAGTAGTTTCAGTTTACAAAGTCATAAGGAAGAAATGAGGATTTGTATATATGACTGGATAACCTCGCAATGAGCACTTGGAATACTCTTAGTCAGCTTGCTATACAGTCTCAATAGAGTCCCACTAACCTTTCCTCATGCTCAGATGTCTAGACAGATACAGAGACCCTCCAAGTTATTAACCCTTGCCTTAAAATTTGACTGTGTTAAACCTGGTTTTTGGCTATTAACCTTGACCTGTGAACCATATTAGTCTCAACCTTGCCTGTGTTTCTGTTCCTGCCCCTCAGCTCCATAACATCCTTCACATATTGTGCTTCTTTCAAAAGAACTCTGACCAGGTTCTTTACTTGAAACATTCCAGCAAGCTCACTGTTTTTAAAACTTGCAAACTGTATTTTAAATGTAAAAAAAATTAAATCAATAGCAATTCAGTCATAAAATTTTGAACTTCTATATGCAAAGCACTGTGATAATATGAGTTAAGGGCATAGTGTGCCTCAATAGGTGGCAGGGACAGCATGAGAGGAGGGGATGGACTTTGTGGGTTGTATGAACGTTGGTTACACTGAACCTGAAGAGACTAGGGCCTAAATAATATGAGATGTAAGGCTCCAGCATTTCTCTCTCCCTTACTTTCTCTCTTCTCACTTTCCTGACTTTCAATTGTCATGACATTTGATGTCCTTAAAGGTTGTGATTGAAGGGAGGATCTGGATATTGACATGATTTGAATGTAATGCATTGACTTTCAAATCATGATTTCCACCTAATGATGGTCTATGGAGCGATTTCTAATCAAAACACTCAATCACAGCTTAACACATTCCCAGAATATTAGTCATAAGCACAACTTTCAAAAAAGTGTGTTTGCATGAGGAAGAGAGACATTAGCAAACTTGGTGGCACGAGGGTGGTGATTTTTTTCCTTAACCTCCTTGACACGGTCATCCTCTAAACCAAATAAACTCTTACCAGCTAGACAGGAAATGGAGGTAGAATAGAACATACAAGGGTTAAACATTGGTCAGAATTTCTACATTCTTCAAAACATCCAGGGTTAGCTACAGTAGGGAATAAGACTCCTAGATAGGTATGAGAAATTTAGAGTCAGATGAATTGTGCTTCACTTTTTGTCTGGCACACGGCCCACAGAGCTTTCCTCATACTCAAGATATGACAGAAAAAGAGCAGGACCACCATTTAAAGAATTCAAGCCTTTCAGAACCCTGCAACCCAATATGTTGCAGTGAGCAGCCACTGGTTTCCCCAGGTTGCTTTATCCAAAGCAGATTTTTAGCCAGGACCAGGAAATTTAATGCTACAGTGGACTAAGTGGACAGTAGAGCCAATGACCACGTGGGAACATGGACAACTTGGCAGCAGACATCAACATTTCATAATCAGAAAAAGACAGCAATGCAATGGGTGAATTACATCACAGTGAATAAAATGGTAGTATGGGGGGCTTCTTCTAGGGTTTATCATTGTGCAAGTTATGATAACCTCTCATTGCTGCCCACTCTAGACTTTAGGTACCATCCAAGGGAAAAGAGTAGAAAAGATGAGAACAGGCTATGGTGGATTTTAAACCTAAAACAGTTGAGAAAACCTGGAAATTGGACTACATGAAATTTGCTGCCATCACACAAAATGATTGATTTGAATTACAGAAAAAAGTTCAAAAATGACATTTCTCTCATACCTGAATTTGTTTCCTGAAAATATCCTACTTACTGATGAAGTTTATCAACTTCCATGTAATTGATCTATGGTGCAAGTTCATCCTTTTTATGGAGCGATTGAATATTCATAAAACTGCAGCTATACTTTAATTATGATTCTTGATCAGTATTTGAAATCCAGACTAGACAGGCACCTACATATTCCCAAAGGAAGCAGTGAGAGCTATGCACCCATGAGAAAACACTAGCTGGTCTTAATAAGCTAAGCCTTAAGCAATGCATCCTTAATTCAAGGTGAAAGTCACAGAAAAGCTAGTGCCCAAGCACCATGATGATAAAAATTCACCTGAGGATTTCAGTGAACCGCTATGATTTCCTTGTAATAATTATTTTCCCTAAAAGGATAGACTCTTATTCCAAATATTCTGCTACATGCAGAACAGTTAGACGAAAATAACATCATTTGATTAACAGAAAAAAATCTAATGCAGAAAATTTGCTGAGAAGTCAAGTTACTTCAGCTTTAATACTATATACCTATAACTCCTTTTTAAAACCAGAGATAAAAATTTATTATATTTTTAATAATTTTGTCTTTCTAAAAATGAACTTTCATGTAAAAAGATTAAATATTAAATAATCTATGCTGCTTTATATAGTCTATGATAGTAAAGAGGTGTTAATTGATTAAAAATATTAGTTTTGAGTGAATGGTCACAGAGAATTGTCAAAGCTTAGTTCTACTAAAAGACTCAGTGTCAATTTATACACTGTATTAAACAATATAAGTAGCATTAAAAATTAACAGCAACTCAGCATTAAGGCCTGATTACATTGTCAATAAAGATGATAATTGGGAGGGTTTAAAATAAAATTTGCAATAAAGGAAACTATTTCATAACTTCAAGTGCTTCTCATGATATTGGGCTTTTGCTTAAACTTTTATTTGAAATGAAATTAATCACTACTAACCAAAAAACATGTGGCTCGAAGATAAAAGGCATGTGGAACATGGTTGCCCTGAGTTGAACATTAGTGATACCAGTACAGACTGGTATGGCTTTTTTCTCTCCACAGTCCTAGGACTAAAGATGCCAGCCCACTTATAAATTCTGGAGGACAGAATATCAAGGAATAGTTGAGATGTGACAGTGACAAATTATAGAATTCTCAAGTTGAAATGCAGAGGGGCCAAGATTATGAGCCATTAACCAAACTGCATGTATTTGAGAGAAAAGAGGAATAAAGAAGCAGCGTAAAGAATGTCATTGGCCGTGAACCATGTTTCCACTTTTTACTAGACTTTAATTTGCCAACTTGCAAAATGCACACACAGGTCATGTTAAATGATATAACTCATCATGTTTCCTATACAATCGTTACTACTTTTACTTCTGTTAATCTACTTCTAACAATAATAATAGTACTTATTGAACTCTTTTTATGTGCCTGGCAATGTACTAACATTTTTGTATAATTCTTGAAATAAACAGAAAAAATATAAGCTATTATCACTTACAGAGGAGACCATGGTGCCTTAGAGAGATAATGAACTTGCCCAAGTGAAACAGCCAGCACATACTCCTAAGTCTACCTGTTACCAATGTATAGATTTCTAAATACTACTTCCTTTTACTTTACATTTTATATTACGAGTATAGTTAACCCCACATATCTCCAGTTTCCACATCTGTGGAGTCAATCACAGATTGAATATATTCAGTAAAAAATATATATATTTTTTCAGTATAAATATATATACAATTTTTATTTATGGTTAATATATATTTGATGTTATATATAAATATAATAAAATTATATATCATTTATATTTCAGTATATATATAAAAGTATATATTTTCAGTAAAAAAGATATATAATACAACACATGTAATTCAATTAAAAATACATAAATTGTTTAAATAATATATTATAGCAACTATTTGCATAACATTTAGGTTATTTTAGCTATTATGTGTAATCTAGAGATGATTTAAAGTATACAGGAGGATGTGCATAGATTATAAGAAAATACCATGCTATTTTATATAAGGGACTGGGGCATTCTCAGATTAGTATCCCCTGATGGTCCCTTAACCTATGCCCAGGAATACCTAGCGAGGACTATATCTCTGTATACTACAAGGCTTGTAAAGGGCAATAGAGATCTTGTCCCTCAACTCAACTCCACTCTTGTCTTTTTTTCTCATTTTCATTTCACCAGAATTTTTAAAAATCAACTATATTTTTGATATTATCAAATTTTAAAATAGTATGCTTCTATTGCTATTTCTTATTTTTATTGTTAGATAATCAATGTTGTTACTTTCATGCAACATTTCTTGTATGTATTTTCCTCAGTAAAGAGAATACAGCATAGTGATTTTTAATTATTCATCTTTCTCTACATTATGTTTCCTCCAATTTCCTTTTGTTTTTGCTGTCTTTTCAAATAGGTTTTCTCTATTTTTGAATCACTGATTGTTCATATTTAACAGTGAAGAACTATATAACAGGTTGATTGTTCTATGTACAGAGCAAGCATTGTTTACTAGTGGGACTTCACAGTGGGGACATGGCCACTTTGTTAAGAATTTTCTAAGGTTTGGTATCTCAAAATCTTTTTTTTATTGCATTTTAGGTTTTGGGGTACATGTGAAGAACATGCAAGATAGTTGCATAGGTACACTCGTGGCAGTGTGATTTGTTGCCTTCCTCCCATTCACCTATATCTGGCATTTCTCCCCATGCTATCTCTCCCCAACTCCCCACCCCCCGCTGTCCCTCCTCTAGTCCCCCCAGACCCCAGTGTGTAGTGCTCCCCTCCCTGCGTCCATGTGTTCTCATTGTTCAACACCCACCTATGAGTGAGAACATGCGGTATTTCGTTTTCTGTTCTTGTGTCAGTTTGCCGAGAATGATGTTCTCCAGGTTCATCCTACAAAGGACATGAATTCATCGTTTTTGATTGCTGCATAATATTCCATGGTGTATATGTGCCACATTTTCCCTGTCCAGTCTATCATCGATGGGCATTTGGGTTGATATCTGAAGGATTATAAATCATTCTACTATAAGGACACATGCACACAAATGTTCATTGCAGCACCGTTTACAATAGCAAAGACCTGGAATCTCAAAATCTTTTATATAGCACTTCCTAGGTTCCAAATGGTGGAATCATACAATACTCTTCATTGAAAGGTAAGAGGTTTCTAAATCCCAATGTTCTGGGAACCCCTATGCTTTAGGAATAATACCTTTTGGGTCAGAAGTCCCCTTCTTGTACCTTGGACAAGCAGAGGCCAGCAGCACCATATAGGTAGGCTGGGTGGCAAGGGCTTGCCTGGACATTGGACTTATACTCTAGATCTCGACTCTGGGGCACCTTTATAACACCATTCATGTGATGTCGATTAGGTATCCAGACACAAGCCTGGGAGGTCATCTAAGACCCCATGGCTGGCCCTGGTTCCATAATGGCAGCTTTGCAAATGAATCACTCCCACTAATCGGCAAGGTATTTCTATTACAGAATTATGTGAGATGGGGTCAACAGAACCGTGCTAAAATACTGATTTGTGGTGATTTTCACTCATGTTCGACATAGAATGCGATCAGATCTCTTGGCTACCAATGGTTTATCACTGACATCAGAGGTTAAGCCTGTGTGTGGGCCCATGGCCTGGCCATGTTTCTACAATAGTGTTACCTATGTGGTACAGCCCCCAGTGAAGATGGTGTGGCAGCAGGTGTTATTTATGCACATTCTTCCAGTGTTGTCCACACCTCAGCAGAGCCTGCATCACTTGTCATGTGCCTGTGGCTATCACCCCCTAAAACTTTCTAGACCATTGCTTCATAGTCCAGTGGGCCCTTCCAATCAATGTTTTCTTTTGCCTCTTTCTCATGGGGTAAGGCTACACTCTCCTAGTTTGGTTTCAAGCCATGCTGGACAAAAACTAAACATTCTTTCTGATAAGGGAATGTCTCTTCTCTCTGTGTTCAAGGGTCCCTCCCCTATTCTGCCTAGTGATGGTGAAAGGGAGGAGTGTTGAAAACATTCTGAGAACTCAGTGATTACACCTAGAAAAGCTCATGAGAACAAATGAAGAGTGTGTTGTCCTATCTTTATGTTATAAAATTCTAAATGGAAAATCTAACATGAGAAGAAAAAAGTATCATTCACATTTTTTCTATACACTCTAGGATTTCCATTTGAATTTGTGGACATATCAACAAAATAGTAAAGTATAAAAGGCTGAATAACATGTCCAGGCAGAGAGCATCTGGATTAACACCCCATGTTCTCACTCATAGGCAGGTGCTGAGCAATGAGAACGCATGGACACAGGGAGGGGAGCATCGCACACTGGGGTCTGTTGGTTGGGGGATAGAGGAGGGACAACAGGGGGTAGGGAATTGGGGCGGGATAACACAGGGAGAACTGCCAGATATAGGTGACAGCAGGGATGGAGGCAGCAAACCACATTGCCATGTATGTACCTATGCAACAATCCTGCATGATCTGCACATGTACCCCTGAACCTAAAGTACAATAAAATATACATTAAAAAATACAAAAAAAAAAAAAGAATCCCCCATGACTCCTAGAGCAGTAGCAGATAGCAGCCAGGTGTTTACTATGTTCCCTTGTACAAGAATAGAAGTAGCTGGGAGTAGAGTGGGAAGATTTCAAACACAAAAACACATTGTGGTCAGAGTGAAGCAGGAGTTGTGACTTTGTGAACTGTATGACTAGAGAGAAAATAATAACATAATATTTACTGTCTACCATCCTGAGCAGATAATAATTATTTAACATCAAATTCCCCAATTTCCTGGGTAATTTAAAGCAACTCCCCTTAAATATAGATGCAATAGGAATGTGAGGATTATGCAGGAAAAAAGGTTTGGCACCTGATTTGCCAAAGACCACCTTGACTTGAGAGAGCTTAGTTTTTTCTTGGGAATGCTAGCTTGATAAAAGTCAGGTCAAAATTATAACAGCATGCATAACAGTAACGACAAACTTCTTGTACACATGAGTAGCTTTGTACACAATTTAGAATAATCAGAAGACTGTTCTGAACCAATTGTATATATATATGAAGATGGCAGAGTTTACTTAATACAGGAATGAGAAAGAAATGGTGGCCGAATTGATATGTGAAGAATGGGATAAGAAAACACTTAAAAGATTACAAGTATAAGATAAGTTAGCAAGTTTCCCATGTGAATTTCTTCTCAGCTGGCCAGACTAGACATGGCCAGTGAGTATCTTAAAGGTTTAGAAGTTTCTTCTAAGACTTTAAAAAACTGACAATAAAAAAGTGTTTCTGAAGCACTGACATTAGTTCAAATTTTTATGTCACTCCCAAACTGCAGAGGGTCACACCTGCACCATTGTGGGTTATTCAGGTACATACAATAAGGTGAAAAGCTACAAAGGGAAGCAGGGTCCTGACTCTCAGTCACTTTGGTAGCGCTGATCACAATGACTTTACTAAAACTTTAATCCATATACTTGCTTCTGCTATTTAAAGTTGCCTCTAAATATTATACACATTAGGTTTCGATATCATATTTATCATATTCTAAATATATAATTTATTCTGCATGTTGAAAATAAGTGAAAAATATCATCTTAAATATGGAAATAGGATGTGGTTTGAGTAGAACTAGTCATACATCTCATGATGTCCAATAAGACTGAAATACACAGTTCCAAGCCTTGCTTAACTTTGAAATACCTCAACCTGGAATAATAGACAAGAAAGTACTAATGTTTCCATCTATAACATGTCTACTCAAGGTATTAACACAATTGTCTCCTTTTAAACCATCAATAAATCTTTTACTTAAGAATAGGAAACACATTACTAGAAGATAAAACACAAATTTAAGATGGTCTCAAAGGCGTATTTCCTTTCCGCTTTTGGGGTCTTAGCAAAGACCTGTCTCAGAAGATCTAAATTCTTTCAACAGAACAGGCTGATGCCAGCCACTAGGTTCTAGAGGCGTCCCCGTTTTGTTTTTGTTTTTGTTTTTAATAACAAGGCTCCTTTTCTTACCAGGGAGCTTCCACTACCCCCAATCTATAAATATATAGAGCACTACATGAGGAAGACCCCTCACTACTGGCTTATTGGCCAAGACATGTACACTATCTATGTCTGGACTAAATGGTGTAATAATTATATTTTGCATCATACATGTGTTCTATTTCTCTCCTTATAGGTTTTTTTTTTTCCAACAAAACTTGCATAGGACTTGTGGTATGTGTCTGTGACTCCTTTGTATGACAATATGTTCATCCATGCGATCACTACATGAATATGAATATGCTTTGGTGTCTCTATCATTGTCAAGTTTGAATTATGTCATCCCAAGCTTAGTTTAAATTATGTCATCTCAAGCTCATCAATGGCAATTATTCCTATTGACTTCTCCTATGAGAGATCACTCATTTATGCAAGATTGTAAATTACACAGGGCAAGAGCTATTGATATTCAATATAGAAATGCTCTCACTGCACCATGCCAAGAATAATGCCCAGTCACTTCATTTCTATTAATAAAGGTAAGTCTTAATTTTGTACAGAAATGTTTGAAACAAAACTTCTACTCTAAAATATCATACTGTTTATATTGTCATATATGAAATTATTATTTATGTGCACATTAAACTACAAACTAAACATACAAAGTATACACAACTACCAGAAATATACAGTTTTTTATAGTGTAATTTATAGTTTATATAAATTTATATATAGTTTATATGTAAAATGTATAGTTGATGAAATATATAAACAGAAGTTTATAGTTTTATGTTTATACATTAAACTATTCTAGCTATCTAATACATAGTACAACAATTGATTCAAGTACATAATAAAAAATACAAGTACATGGAGAAATTACTTGTAGATCCATTCTCCTCGCAAGTGTTTCAATAAAGTTCACAGTGGGAATCTTGTATCATGAATTTAACATGAAGTGACAACCTCCAGAAGAGTGTATTATGCCTCTCAAAATTAAAAATTCCTTGAAACAATGCTTACTATCACATGACAAGTGAAAACTAAAGTCAATGCACACAATTTAGAACAGAAAACATCTGTCTATTCTTCACATCAAGAACATTACTGAAAATACAGGCCAATTAATTTCTTCTGTTAGCTTTTCACTTTGTAGGAATGACTTAGACTGCCAGATTCTACTCAAGAAACTCTGGTGAAAGCAAGGAAACAAATTTTTTAGTATTTTTCTGTTAAAAAACGAAGACAAAAAGAAGCTTAATTGTGCTCCTAAATTCAGCTCCTCTTCCTGACTTGATGTCACTGCACACGTATCTAGGCATCAGTTACTCATGCTTTAAACATCGTTGTTCTTTCTGACTTCTCCATCTCATCCACGGATATTTCCTGTGAATGCTACTTCCCTTCCTTTTGTAATTGCTACAACCCCAGCTCATAACAAGGCCACCAAACCCAGCTTCCAACTGATCTCTTCATTTTAGAACACTTCTTGAAGGTCTATCATCTCTGTGTTACCCCATTCAAAAATTTGATAATTGCTCATACTAAGCACTGTCTGTGATGACAGCCCTCAATAGACACAGCAGTATTAATTTATAACATTGTGTATTACACTACTGGGCAAATAAAATTTTCACATGGTAAAACAACATAGTATAATAGACAAGTTTGAAGAGTGAGATTAAGATGAAACACTATTTTAAATTGCCTCTTAAATTTGGTCACTAATTCATATTGCTAGTAATAGTGGACCATTACACACATATCAAATTTTCTTTTTAATAATGCATTTTGGCCAACTTTAGACAAATTAGCTTATAGCTGTTTGCCCTCATTATGTCGGTGACCACAATTATAACAGAACAATATTTATAGTCATCAACATAATGAGGGCAAACAATTGTAATTAAAGTAGTGCCGTTACCACCATCTTCTTGGTGGCTACTTGCCCTTGTATTATTAGAATAATGAACTTCTTTTTTTGATAATACATTCTTCTGTTTGGGAAGTTATGCTGAGTCAAAACTAGAAAATATAATGTAAGAATAAACTGAGTGGACATAAATGACAATAAGCAGCAGTGAACTGAAAGCTAGAAGGAGTAGGGGTATGTTGTCAGTCCCACGTGTGGGAAATCACACCTCCCCAAGCATGGTTTGCTGACTGTATATAACGTGGGACCATGTTTCACACAGACCAAATTCCTGTGCCAGATCAACTCACATATTTACCATTAAAAAGCTTGTTAGTTTAATATTGTAGATTATAAACAAATATAAATGCTAACATTTTCTTCAATATCCCAATAGATTACATCGTCCAAACCTTGGCTATATGCATACTACTTAAATTGTAATTCAGCTGGAGGCAGTGACTCACACCTGTAATCCCAGCACTTTGGGATGCTGAGGAGGGTGGATCACCCGAGGTCAGGAGTTTGAGACCACCTTGGCCAATATGGTGAAACCCCATCTCTACTAAAAATACAAAAATTAGCCGAGTATGGTGGCAGTTGTCCATAGTCCCAGCTACTCAGGAGGCTGAGACAGGCAAATTGCTTGAACCCAAGAGGTGGAGGTTGCAGTGAGCTGAGATTGCACCACTGCACTCCAGCCTGGGCAATAGAGCAAGACTCTGCCTCAAGAAAAATGCAATTTTTAAAAAATTTTATTTATTGCTTTTACCAATATTAATTCTTATTTTAATTTCAATGTTTATTTTAGATTCACAGGGTACATGTGAATGATCTGGGTATATTGCATGATGCTTAGGTTTTGGGTACTATTCATCTGATCACCCAGTTACTGAGCATAGTGCCCAATAGCTAGTTTTCCATTTCCAACCACATTAGTTTTGTTTTCCTCCCCACCACCAGTAGTCCCCAGTGTCTACTGTTTCCATCTTTATGGCCATATGTACTCAGTGTTTGGCTCCCACTTGTGAGAACATGCAGTATTTGATTTTCTGTTCCTACCCTAATTCACTTAGGCTAATGTCCTCCAGCTGCATCCACGTTTCTGCAAAGGACAGAATTTCACTCTTTTTTTATGGCTACATAGTATCCCGGGGTGTGTATATACATTTTCTTTGTCCGGTCCACTGTGGATGGACACCTGGGTTGATTCCACATCTTTGCTATTATGAATAGTGCTATGATGAACATGCAGGTGCCTATTTCTTTTTGGTAGAATGATACGTTTTCTTTTGGAGATATACCTGTTAAGGGGATTGCTGGGTCAAATGATAGTCTGGTTTTAAGTTCTTTGAGAAATTTCTAATGGGCTTTTCACAGTGGCTGAACTAATTTGCACACACTCACCAATAGTATAAAAGTGTTTTTCTCCACAGCTTTGCCAACATCTGGTGTGTGTGTGTGTGTGTGTGTGTGTGTGTGTGTGTGTGTGTGTTTTGGTGGGGAGGACAGGGTCTTGCTGCATCACCCAAGCTAACGTGCAATGGCATGATCATGGTTCATGGCAACCTCAACTTTTAAGGCTCAAGCGATCCTCTCACTTCAGAGATAAAAGTGGGCATTTTTGTCTTTTGCCCATTCAGTATGATATTGGCTGTTGGTTTGTCATGGTGGCTCTTATTATCTTGAAGGATGTTCCTTTGATGCCTAGTTTGTTGAGAGTTCTTATTATGGAGGGATATTGGATTTTATTGATTTTTCTGTGTCTATTGAAATCATCATATGGTTTTTGCTTTTAAGTCTATTTGTGTGACAAATCACATTTTTAATTTGCTTATGATGAACCATCCTTGCATATAAGGAATGAAGCCTACTTTATTATGGTGAACTAACCTTTCGATATGCTGCTGGATTCAGTTTGCTAGTGTTTTGAGGATTTCTGCATCCACATTAATCAGGGATATTGACCTGAAATTTCCCTTTATATACTGTGTCTTTGCCAGGTTTTGGTATTGGGCTGACACTGGCTTTGTGGAATGAGTTAGGGTGGGGTCACTCCTCCTCCAGTTTTTGGAAGAGTTTGAGTAGAATTGGTGCCAGCCCTTCTTTGTATGTTTGGTAGAATTAGGCTGTGAGTCCATTTGGCATGAGGCTATTTTGGCTAGTAGGTTTTATATTAGTGATTCAAATGTGGAACTCAATATTAGTCTGTTCAGGGTTTCTTGATGACATCTTGGTATATTGTGTTTCCAGGAATTTAACCATTTCTTCTAGATTAAAAATTGTAATTTTAAAGCACCAGTCTGATCAGATCCTTTTACTTCCTAAAAAAATTGAGAGGTTATCCAACTGCTTTGTCAAATTATTTTCACATTCAAGATGATTCACATTATAATTTAAACCTGTATTTTCAAATTAATATGTTCCCTTTGTTTTAATCACTTGGAAATACATATATTTCTCGAGTGCAAATCATACTCTTCCACCTGTATGTTTCTGTTCAAGCTATACCTTCTATCAAAATTATTACTCCAATTCCAATTTCCACTAGTCAAAATGCCTCCTATTCTTTAAGAATCATCTCAAATATCTGAATCAAAATTTTCTAGATTTGTTAAATGTATTAATTTTCAACATAAATTTCAGTTTGGCTATATTTCTCTCTAACTTACTGAGCACTGATAGAAAGAAGGTATGGATTAAGGCAGAGCCTGAGTGTTCTGTCAGCCTTAGGCAAGATGCAGTTGACAGGTGAAATGAGTTGGGATCTTTTTCTGGCCCCTATTAGAGCTGAGTCAGAAAATGGGTTGAAGGTCAGTATCAGGAGCCCTTGGTTCAGAATTTCTGTAATGATGTGCCTTCAAAATACTGATGTTCAGTGAACTGGACTAAAGTATTTCTGCTGATAAAATTGAATAATGGTGCTTTCTTTTCTGAATTATAAAAACATATGTATTTTCCTTAACTTTAAGCTCTTATTTTCTTCGCCACAGATATTTCTTAAGCCTTTGGTTCCAGTGTTACACATACTAGAAAATATAATTTCTTCCTGTTTTTGTTTTTTCCTTAGTTACTTGAGGTTGAAAATAGTTGTATGTCATTGTATTTCTTGAAGTGCACTATGATTTCTAGGCATGAATACCTGTGAGAGCCCATATTCTGCAATAGTATCTGACAACATTTTTCTACACACGAACAGATAGTGTTTTAGGCATAGTGGGCCACAGGGTGTCTGCAGCTGTAAGTCATAAGCAAATGAGCTGACTGTGTCAATACATCTTCATTCACAGACTGAAGTATTAATACTTTTCACATGTCAAGAAATATTCTTTTTATTTTTCCAATCATTTAAAATGTTACACCTAGCCTTAACTCAAAGGCTGTGCAAAAACAGGCAGTGGCCTAAATTTGAACCATTGTATATGGTATATAGTTAACAAACTCCTTGGGTCAACAATTCTCAGATTGTGTTCTGCACTTCTGCATTATGCACTAACTTGCAGAGAAAATCAGAAGTCAAGAGGGTAAGACATTTTATCAGAACATTAATATTTTTAACTTGACTTTTTTAAATTTGGTGGATCCATGTAAGATTTTAAGTGGAAATAGGGTCCTACTGCTAATTTTTTTTCTTTTACTTTTTATTGGGGGGAGTAGGGCAGAAAATACATTTCTGAAAGAAGATAAAGAACATGGGTATCTGAATAGGGTGAAGCTAGAAGCATAAATAATAAATCAGAATAGGAGCTCCAGCCACATTCTACCAAGGTGGACAAACGAAGGATGAATATGTAAGTCTTAAGCTGATAGAGGAAATAGAAATTCACGGGGCAAGAAGCCAATTCTAGTTTTAAGGCAAAGAGAAAATGAGATATGAAAATAAATAGATGAAAGAGGAAGGTCATAAAGGGTAAAAGTAGAGTTAGAGAAACAAAAATACCTGGCTTGAAGACGAGAATTGAATTCATCAGCCATATTTGGTTCAATCAGAGTAGCTGAGCTAATTGAAGAAAGGAATGTGCATTTGAAAGAAGAGTGGCAGCACTTGAAAGAGAAGCTTAGTTCACCACAGTATCTTGTTTAATTGCAGTACCTAGGACAGCTGGAAAGACCTGTGAGACTAGATTGGCCAGAGAGAATAAGTGATTAGAGAAGCTGGATCTGGCAAAGTAGCTATAGCAGCAGCAGGAGTAACTGGGTGAACTGAAATAGCTGAAGGAGTAACTGAAATATCTGTATAATAGTTGTAGCAATTGGCTAGGAGTCATTTTATAAAAATAAACTTTTTGGTCAAAAAGTGGAAAAGGATTCATTAAGAAAAATGGGGTCCAAACCTTTCTATGCTTGGTTTCAAATGGACTCAATTCTGGCATTTGGAAAATCTTCACTGCAAATCAATCTACAAAGATATTAAGCTCCTTGTAGGCAGGCTGAAGTTTACTCATCATTACATACTAATATTGGTAAATATAACATATTGTAAAGTGACTGAACAAACCGTTAGAACAGTCTAAATTAGTCTTGTGCAAAAGGGTCCAAATGTGATGCTGAACAAAAACTGTTAAGGAAATCCATTATCACAGCAATCAAATTGTAAGTTTGAAATAGAATAAAAGACCTATTTTCCCTATTTTTTGTTTATATGTATAAGGGTAATACTAAATGGCTATGAATCTTAATTTCAAAATATCTCTTATATTACAGAAAATATTCTCAAAGGTGATATATAAAAAGAGATACAGTTTGAATTTATAGGAGAGTTTTTTTCCAGATACTTTTTATTTTCCAAATACTTTTTATTTTCCAAATACTAAGGGCTATTAAGCTGGTAAAATCTAAGAAATTACCATGTCTAGCGTAATATGGTTGGAAAGATCTTGGTTGAAGAATTGCTAAGTGACATAGAGGAGAATCTCTTTTCTATTTGTGATTAAAGGGAAGATAAAACACAAACAAATCTATTGAATGCTTACTCTATTTTAAATGACCACAAACACTTTTGAGTAAGAAAACTGAGAAGCTCTGAATTCTAAAAATAAATTTACTCTCTTAAAAATACAAGACCTCTTTCAACAATCAGTCAGCATGTAAGACTAACAGCTTTTAAGAATGTTCCATAGCTCGTCTTCCAGTGGACTCTATTATGTCTCCCTAATATAGGCTAAAATGCAAAATAATAGTCTGTGGTCATTTTTCGGCTTTAGATTGTTTGACTTAAGGCTTAAATCAAGATGCAAAGCCAAGCCATTGAATTTAAGATGAGATTACCTATGAGGTAACTCTAGCAACCAGCACCTCTACTCTTATGTTAAAAACTGCCTAAATAAGATACCACTATATATGTATATGTGTGTGTATATATATATACACATATATATACATATATACATCTCCCCTGCAAATGGAATGCTATGTGATGTAAGAGGAATACTGCAGTCTAATAGAGTCTAATTTAGTTTTTGAAGAGGTGCTTTATTGAAAATTATCCTTGAAAAATATTAATGCTTCTTTCACAGACACTTTTAAGCAATGGAATATCCTCACACTTGGGGAGATACTGAAAGAGAAACCTTAACTGATACTGCAATTTTTTGGGTGATGACCAAAATATATGAAACTAGTAGTTTCCATCTTCATCAGATGACATTTTGCCTGGTTTGAGATGCCCTAAAATAGCTTCAATTTTAGCGTGTTTCAGATAAGGGACTTCATCTGATGTTACTTAAACAGGCCTTTGGCCTTAGGGATGACAAGTTTGGCAGAATAGTAGGATTGAAGGTTTAAAACAGTTGTTCTTGAAATGTGGCTCTGGGCCAACAGCATGAGCATCAACTGGGAACTTGTTAAAAATGCAAATTACTGAGCCGCACCTTGATAAATCACAACGATTTGTGAATTTAATATCTAAAAATGGAGTCACTCATGTCAAGAAGCATTGAGCCCACAGTGAAGTTGTTTGCCTACTCCCTCAAACTATAAACATTTATTATGTAATAGACTGAGCTGGGAAAATAACACCTACTTTTTCTGTGTACCCCGGAGACTTGAAAGGAACTGGCAAAAGTGACAGGTGGCTGAGATAATGAAAACAGGCCCATCTTGGAGAATCATAAAAGCCAGGACAAGACCTTTTCTCAGAGGCCTTAAAAGGGTCTGCCCATCTGCCCAACAGAACTCTGAGAGCTTCTCTCAACTTGACAGTTGCCACCAGAACCTCTGCTTGGAGAAGCAATGACCTTCCACTACCACCAGATCTAAAGGTCTTCTGGAACCACCTGATTCGTCTACTGGTGTGTTGGTCCCCTGAGCCACTGCTGTAATTTCTTATCCCTCTGTTATTATTGCCTGTGTGTTGAATATTAATTGCATGACTGATCATGTGTAAAAGCCTCACAATGAACTGTGAATTCAAGTATAAATAATTGCTATTGAGTCACTGTGGAACCTTACTGAGTAAATATACCTCGGCACCTAAACCTAATGGGCATATCAATTTGGCATATCAGATAACACATCCAGACCTATTGAATCCAAAATTCTGAGTGTTTAGGAGAGTTGCAACTGGAGTATAACAAGCCTGGCAGGCAATTCAGATGCTTATTTTTGAAAAGCAAGGTTGAGAAATCCAGTAGAGATCTCCAACAAAAAAACAAACAAAACTTCTGCACGGCAAAAGAAACAGTCACTAGAGTGGATCGGCAACCAACAGAATGGGAAAAAATTTTCGCAGTCTACCCATCCGACAAAGGGCTGATATCCAGAATTTACAAAGAACTCAAATGGATTTACAGGAAAAAAACAAACAAGCCCATTCAAAAGTGGGCAAAGGATATGAACAGATACTTTACGAAAGAAGACATATATGAGGCCAACAATCATGAAAAAATGCTCATCATCACTGGTCATCAGAGAGATGCAAATCAAAACCACATTGAGATACCATCTCACGCCAGTTAGAATGGCGATCATTAAAAAATCTGGAGACAACAGATGCTGGAGAGGATGTGGAGAAAAAGGAACACTTTTACACTGTTGGTGGGAGTGTAAATTAGTTCAACCATTGTGGAAGACAGTGTGGCGATTCCTCAAGGCCTTAGAAATAGAAATTCCATTTGACCCAGCAATCCCATTACTGGGTATATATCCAAAAGACTATAAATCGTTCTACTATAAGGACACATTTACACGAATGTTCATTGCAGCACTGTTTACAATAGCAAAGACCTGGAATCAACCCAAATGCCCATTGATAATAGACTGGATAGGAAAAATGTGGCACATATACACCATGGAATATTATGCAGCAATCAGAAATGATGAGTTTATGTCGTTTGTAGGGACATGGATGAATCTGGAGAACGTGACCCTCAGCAAACTGACACAAGAACAGAAAATGAAACACCGCATATTCTCACTCATAGGTGGGTGATGAAAAATGAGAACACATGGACACAGAAAGGGGAGTACTAAACACAGGGGTCTATTGGGGGGAAAAGGGGAGGGCCAGTGGGAGGGGGAGGTGGGGAGGGATAGCCTCGGGAGAAATGCCAAATGTGGGTGAAGGGGAGAAGAAAAGCAAAGCACACTGCCATGTGTGTATCTACGCAACTGTCTTGCATGCTCTGCTCATGTACCCCAAAACCTAAAATCCAATAAAAAATTAAAAAACAAACAAACAAACAAACAAAATAAACGTACTAGGAGAAAGGTTATGGATACAGAAAGTAGAAAAGAAGGGTCAGGTTCCATTAGTTCAAAAATTTTCCAGATTCATCAGGATATCAGCATATCCTAGCAGGCCACACAATACTCTCCTTTGAGATTGGTAGAGGATCCAAGAGGGTTGACTGAGGCAAATGGAGTTCTCTGATACAATATCCATCTCTGCTCTGACCAACGGAGTCTTATTTTGAGCCTATACGACATCTTGCCCTCTCTCCTTGTCATGCCCAAACTACACTGTTCTCTAGTGGAAAGGTTACAGAATCAGAATTGTTGCCCGCAGCTGTGGTATGGTCATTAAAACTCTTGCAGTCCTGCAGTATCCTGGGGCTTCACCTCAGATGCCTGGTCTCAAGTATTTCCATCCCTTCAATTTTCAAAGCTACCTCACCTCAAGTGTATACTTCTGACCTCATTGTATCTTAGTCTGGCATTTGAGACAAATTCTCCCCTTGTTTGATTTGATCATAGTTTCTAGAACTCAACTTCACTCCTTGGGCCATGGATAATTGTGGCCTTTACTCTGTTCTTGGCTCTTTGGATCTCTTCCACTATGGCAATTTTCTTTTCTTAATTAAAATAACTTCATTGATTCCATTGCAGCCAACCAAGCATGGTCCAGACGCCATTCTCTCCATAGGTTCTCCACTCAGCTTTTACCTGTAGCTTCCCCAGCCCCCATCTTATCTTACCTATAACTCATCACCCTACTTTTAGTAACTGCAGATAGTTTGTTTCTAGATCAAGCACTAGACAATTTCCATAGGATTTAGAGCATCTCTCCCATCTATCATTTTGTTTTCCACTGATGGATATGATTATTAGAGAATTCTTTGTTTTCTCCATCAGACATCAGCACCTCTATATGGGCCCCCAGCAGGCCCCTAATCCCTAAATCTGATAAAACTTGCCATTCCAATAAGAAAAAAAGTAATCATTATAAATAATTACAGTTAATAACTATTTGGAGGTTGTCAACTATACGGTTAGAGGTAGGAAATACATCGCCCACTCTGCTATAATACAGAGGATAGAGCAGTGAACCAGAGGAAAGAAACTAGCTTTAATAAATTTACATCTATGAGGGGTTACTGATATTCAAGTATTGATAATATGAAAGTTGTAAGAATCAAAACAGAGTCACTTGTGTTAAAAACCCTGATAATTCTCTAGGAGAAATGAGTGAAGGAGAAAAAGAGAGAAACTCTGACAAACAGTACTAGGGAAGGTCATAAAGAAAGGGGTCACATGCCTGACAACAAGAACTATCACAAAAGGACTACAAAAACTACAATCTTGCCCAAAGGCATTCACCAACACACACACACTCTTATTCTCTCTATCTCTCTCACTCAATCACACACACACACACACACGCACACATACACACACATGCACACACACATACACAAATATTTCTGCAAAGACATCTGCCTAACAACTGCCTATTCAAATGTGTACACCATTCTTGATATTAATACTTGTAGCCAAAGATAATTATCTCAAAACAATTATGTAATCCTTCATTTTTCTTTAAAACACCTTGTCTTCCTTTACTTCCCTGAATATACACATAGTATAGTATACTATGGCATGCATATGTCCATTGCAATGCCTACTCCCAAAGAAATTCCTTGTAGAGATATTTCCTTTTTGTCATTTAGGTTGTTGATAACATAATAAATTATTTAATCACAACTATAATATATGCAATGAGGAGGAAAAGTGAGATGCAATGAAAGCTAAAAGAGAAAGAACTGAGCCATTTTTAGCCTCCAGGAGTTTCCATGAAGTAAGCGTTAAGCTGAGACATCTACAATATGAGTGGAAATTGTCTAAGCAAGGGTGAATATTGGGTAGGAGGTGTGGTATTCCAAACAGATGGAAGAACTTGTGCAAAGACTCTGGGGTGGAAATTAGCTTCCTGCCTTCATGAAACCAAATGCAGGGTCAGAATGTAGAGACTGAGAGGGAAAGTGGAAAGAGATGATCCCCTCCTTATAGGCAAGGAGGAGACCATGTATAAATTGGATACAGGTTTTAATATTTATTCCAGTATAGCTTAGAATCATCTATTCCTTGTTATTCAAAGTAGCATGCATGGACTGATAGCACTAGCATTATCGGGGAATTTGCTAGAAATACAGAATTTCAGACTCTATCCCAGAGCTTCTAAATCAAGAGCACTTTAGAAATATTCCCAAGCAGCTTCAATGCACATTAAAATATTAGAAACACAAAAGATTAAAGCATGGGTTTAACATTGCCTAATTTAGATTTTATTAAGATAGTAGCTGTATGGACTACAGACTTGTCAGGGGTAGGAACATTGTATATTCAGGCAAGTTAATTAAGAGTGTATTGCATTAATTCATCTGAAAGATAATGTTATCATGGACTAGAGAGGTGTCAGCAGAAATGATGGGTTTAAAATATATTAAGTTAATTTCAGGAGCTTTGATTGATTTTCTAGGAAAGATGAGGCTGAATGACTGTGTCACAGATGATTCCAAGGTTTCTCACCTAATGACTGGATAAACAATGTTATCATAACTGACAAGAGATACTACTGGAGGAACTGATTTGGAGAAAAGTCATTAATTTACTAGTGGCCCATATCAGTTGTAAACAAAATGCCATGTTACAAAAAGAAATAGAATCTGGCCAGTGTGATGGCTCACACCTGTAATCCCAGCACTTTGGGAGGTCAAGGTAGGTGAATCATGAGGTCAGGAGTTTGAGACCAGCCTGGCCAACATAGTGAAATCCATCTCTACAAAATATACAAAAAATTAACCAGACATGGTAGCTCATGCCTATAATCCCAGCTACTTAAGAGGCTGAGGTAGGAGAATCACTTGAACCCAGGAGGCAGAGGTTGCAGTGACCTGAGATTGCCTCATTGCACTCCAGCCTGGGAAACAGAGCAAGACTCCATCTCCAGAAAAAAAAAAAAAAAAGAATCTAATATTTAAAGATGATTTTGCTGTGTGAAAAGTGGTGATCCGTTTATTAACTTAGCCCTTTCTGCTATCATTGCAATGATTTGCTGTTAGTTACAAATTTGGTTTGCTCTGTAATAATCAAATACAGCTATTAGAGTAGTAAAATTGTAAATAGTTCCCAAATCTTCTGACTCCAAATTGTATGCATTGCTACTATGCTGTCCTACTAGCACTATGAGTATTTAGCCATAGTACCGTAATAGTAGAGGAATTGTCAATAGTGTCTGAGGAGCACTATGGTTTCACCAGTTAACATAATACTGGTGCGGATCTCATGAGGATTCTGCAAGGGACAGGTAAACAATGTGACTGAGGCTTGTTAGCCACTACGTTATTTCGATAACAACAGAGCAGCTTATCTGTTTTCCAGTTAAATCATTCGAATAACTGTTTTAACACTTTTAAAGCTATTTCAAAACTACTGCAATAAATACTGCCCAAAGAGGCATGCACCCATGAAGTAGTTAAGTAGTTTTCATATACCAAGGATTTGCTGGATGCTGGAAATAGAGTAGATCAACAAGGACTTTATCTACCTGTAGCTCTTAATCAAGTTTAGGAGGCTGAAAATATAGAAGTAAATAAGTAAATAAAAGTAAAAAATAAATTAAGTAATTGCTGATAATAATTAGTACTACATACAAAAGGAAAGGAAATGGAAAAAAAGTGTTGTAATCAAGAATGACTTTGAGTAGGGAACTGGTCTGGGGAGTCTTCTAGGAGGAGTTAAAAGATCTGAAGGATGAGATTCAATGGCGAGCCAGGGTAAGAACTTTCTTGCAAGGAGAAGAGCAAGTGCCAAGGTGCAAAGAAGCAAGAGTTCTGGAAGCCGGGTAGATCAAAAGGCTATTGCCAAAAGAAAGAGGGTGCTCACCTAAACTGGGATGCTGGCAAAATGGATACCTCTATTCTTTAGATAGAACTGACAGGCTGGACTGATGAAGACAACATCCAATAGAGAGGTTGAGTTGGCACAAAATCTCTAACTCAGGAGTTAGGTCAGGCTGGCAATGCAACAAACAGATCATTGTTTAGAAGCCATAAAATTGGATGAGGCACCTAGTGAGACAGTCTCCCTAAAAAAAAGAAGAGGCCCGGAAATAGGCACTGAGTAACTCCACAATTTTGGCTGAAAGCAGAAGAGAAAACAGCAAAAAAGAGGAAAAAAAAGTAAAGCCATGAAAAACTTAATTTTATTTTCTGAGTCATTCATATATGGCATGTGTTCCTTTCTAATTAATTAACAGTGGATTTTATAATTATTTTATTATAATTATTTAGTTCTATTTTCAAAACTTGAAATAGGTAATAGTACCTATTGCTCTGTCTTCATTGCCAGCATCCCAGTCTCTCATCATTAAGAGACTTTTTTAAAGCTTCTAAAATATGTAGCTATTATCAACTTTCCAGTTTGTATATGCTTTATATGACAGTGCAGTTTTAAAATCGCCTGCATAGGTGTTATTTCATGTCATGTGCTTAAAATTATTTTCTGATTTTAATAATCAATGAGATATGTCTAAAAGTAAACTACAATTTATCTAAAAATATTACATGAGTAACAGTATTTTAAAGACATTGTACTTTATCTTAATTTTTATATTTAAAAATATTTTATAGTAAATTTATTCTTGTTTTAGCTTTATTTTTAATCATTTTTAAGATTTTTATGTTATAAAAATGCAGTAAGTACGCAAGAATAAAACCAGAAAAGAATCAACACTGAATGTGAAGAGGGACATCGGCGAAGAGCTGTTGTAATGGTGCAGGTTGTACACATTGCCAAAGAGCACAAGGGAAAGCTAATGCCTAGAATGAGAACAGAGAAGTACAGTGCTCATAGCAGCTATCTAACCTGTAGAAAAACACTGCCACAAGTACTGAAATTTCCACCACATCACTAAGTGTTGTCAACCCCACCATTTACAAGTATTAAGGATATTAGGAGAGGAACAAATTACCTAAGAATGAATGCAAAAGGAACAAAACAGGGTACTAATTGTCCAGAGATGCTTTTGTGAAATATAAAGTATTTGTATTTTGTGCTTGAAGAAAAATACTTTTACGTAACATGTGTAACACCCCGAAGTCTAATATCTGAAATACAGAAGAATAGATATTATAAAATTAAAAAGAGTACACAAAATTATTTTACATGATTCCATGCCTTGTTTTGATTGATAAACATATTTATTATTATTGCAATAAAATTACTATCACTTTTTATTTAAATGTGCACTTAGTACTCGTAAGTTCAGTGCTAATCGAATGATTATAGGTTATGTGATGACTTTGCTAGTTGGCCATTTACTTTGCTAAGTTGGAGAAGAAAAATAACAAAATTAAACATGTTGATTGCACTATAGGACATTACGTTTGACAACATTCTTTTGTAATGGAAATAAACTGAATAAAATATTGGTGCCTTTTCAAAAGAGCAAAAATGACTATTTTTCTTTTTTTTTTTAAGATAAAGTTTCGCTGTTGTTGCCCAGGCTAAAGTGCAATGTTGTGATCTCAGCTCACTGCAACTTCCACTTCCTGGATTCAAGAGATTATCCTGCCTCAGCTTTCCAAGTAGATGAGATTACAGGCAGGCACCATCACTCCTAGCTTATTTTGTATTTTCAACAGGGAAGGCGTTTCACCATGTCGGTCTGGCTGGTCTCGAACTGCTGACCTCAGATGATGCATTAACCACAGCCTCACCAAGTGCTGGGATCACAGGCATGAGCCACCATGTCTGGCCAAAAATGTCCATTTTTTCAGAGATCTTTCTTTGGCGCATGTATAGATTCTAAGTTCCTAAACATTTTTAACCATGTAAAATTGAAAAGGGAAGCTACAAAACACTAGTTGCAGCTTCTCCCTGGAATATCGCTTTATAAACTCGAAGACAAATTGAAAGCCTGAAATTACAATTTTGTTTCTCATAGTTTTCTTTTTTTTTTTTGAGACGGAGTTTCGCTCTTGTTACCCAGGCTGGAGTGCAATGGCGCGATCTTGGCTCACCACAACCTCCGCCTCCTGGGTTCAGGCAATTCTCCTGCCTCAGCCTCCTGAGTAGCTGGGATTACAGGCACGCGCCACCATGCCCAGCTAATTTTTTGTATTTTTAGTAGAGACGGGGTTTTACCATGTTGACCAAGATGGTCTCGATCTCTTGACCTCGTGATCCACCCGCTTCGGCCGCCCAAAGTGCTGGGATTACAGGCTTGAGCCACCGCGCCCAGCCCTGTTTCTCATAGTTTTCAAATGACTTAGTGGGACCCAAAGTAAGAAAACCTCCCAGAGTAGCTAATAATAGAACTTCAGCAAAATGTGAAAAAAATGGCAGGACTGTTAATCCTTTAAAACTTTAGCTTATTGTTAATTGAAATTCTAGAATTTTAGCACTTGCATAATATTCAGTGTTACATATGTATGTGTGTATATACACATATATATGTATATATACACATTTTTAAAAAAGTGAATCTGAATAGCTCATCTAATGCTTGGAAGAAATGGAATAGTCAACTTTTTTTTTAAAAAAAAGTAAGTTCTAATGTGAAATCTTATTCAGTATATTGTTATGTTAGTATTTTGCAATAGAACCTGGGGAACTAACATATTTGTAATACTTGTTTCATAGGCAATATAATCTAAGTACCAATAATCAATCTAACATATAAACATTAGAAATACAACTTGTTTGTAATTCTTGAGGGTCTCAGAACTTTCCAAGATTTTAGTAATGTGTTCATATGCATTCATTTAAAAAAAATAGTAGCTATATAAAGAAAAAGTGGTAAATAACTGAAAAAATAAAATAAGACAGATGAGGGAAATGATGTAATGCTTATTTAAGTGGGTTAGAGGAACAGCAGAAAGCCACCTTCAAGAACACAAACGTTTTTCTACCAAATTTAAGACACGTAATTTCTCAACCACATGGAAGAAATAACAAGAGAAAAATGTTTAATCTATGTTGGGGAAAGAAAAGGAGAAAGTTAGATTAATGTTTAGGGAAATTCCTCTTATAAGATTACCCCAACTTACTAGGGTACATAAAATTTCTTTGGAGCTATTTAAGAAATGTAGGTACAGTTATCTCAAATTGGAAGGTAAAAATGTATGTTACTGTTTTGATTTTTTCCTTTCTGACCCCAAAGCTATTATACATGAATTATGAGAATTTAGTCATTTCTGCTTCATAATTTTTATTTATTTTGATTAATACCCATTAGTCATTGTTCATCCTCTGTAATATTAAACACATATAGAGAAGACAGTGCTTAAATACTGTGTAACACATTTTTTTTCAAAGATTTGTTTAATGTAGAAAGAAAACCTCCATTTTACAGACAAAAGAAATCACATGAAACATGCTGAATAATTTGCTTGAAATTGGCAGTTAAATTGTCTCATGTTTACTTGTGAAACAATGATTAAATAGTAGTTCCATCATTGTGCTACAACTAATTAAAAATGTCATTCAAGAGCTCTTCAGAGTGAATTATTGATCTAATAAATATATTTTAAGAGACATTCATAAATAATGCTTGGAATACTCATAGCATACCAGATAAGATATTTCAGTAATGGTTTTAAGTACTTTTTTTCTTTTTGTTGTTGCTAGAGTAACCTTTACTTTATATTACCATTAGAAAACATTCTATGAGTATAAATCTCAGATGGGTCTCTAGAAGTGATACATTTTTATGAGTCATAAAGGCCGCATTTGTTCAAATCAACTTTAAAACCATAATAAGACTTTAAATTAGCTAGGTGTGGTGGTATGTGCCTGTAGTCCAAGCTATTCCAAAGCTGAAGCATGAGAATCACTTGAACCCAGGAGGCAGAGGTTGCAGTGAGCCAAGACCATGCCACTGCACTCCAGCCTGGGCAGCAGAGTGAGACGCTGTCTCAGAAAAAAAGAATAAAAAGGTTTAATTTGAAGAAGCAATGAGAGGGTATGGTAAAAATCAAGTCTGATAACATAGGAATAAATTAAAATTGTAAATTTATATAGTAATGACCTTTTACTTTTTTGTAATCAAGTTATTTCTTGGAAAAGTATATATGTGATTGTATTGATTAGAATTTTAAAGTTATCTTTTCAGTTGGAATGATTTTCAACTTTTAGAGCAAATAAATGGTCTAAGTTCAAATATAAATAACAATTTAAGACCATAAGCCTTTTTTGTCATTTTTCAAATTCAGATAATGACTAATTTGCTTGAACATAAAACTATCTCAGATCTATATATTAGCCATAGGGTGATATCTGGAAGAATAGCCCAGGTAACTAACAAAACCTGATTCATAAGTCAAGTTAGCAAACATGGGCAAGAAAGAATGCCAAAGGGGATTAGTTGACCTAAGTGCTTAAAATGTGTAGCTTTTATTCTCTCATTCTTTGATATATTTAGGAAAATGTATCAACAATAAAGTCTTTGGGAATGATTGTATTTTTAATGGCCTGACAATTCAAGCAATCATAAAGAAATGAGATCTGTAAGATTAGAGTGAGAGTTTCTCATGAGTGACGGAGTTTTTAAAATAGTTCCTCAATTTTAGGCCCAAATTCTGGAAAAAAATCATGAAAAGGGAGAAATAGTGTTCATCCTTAGAGTAAAAGGGAATTTGCTCATCAGGCTACATATTTAAGTCCTTCAAATGAATTAATGTATTTTTATTGTTTTGCAGGATCAAGAATTGTTAAAAATATAAGGACTTGTATCTATCTATATTTTTCAATACAAAATTTTTATTAGCAATATTTTTTAAAAACAAATATTATAATTAAATATCCTTTATCCTGGCTATCAATTTTTACATATATTTTACTGGCAAAAGTGTGTCTTTCTCTGGCAGAGCTGAAAAAGCAAACACAAACCTAGGAAATTAATAATTTAAAAAATACCTTAAGGTTAGATAACATAATTTGAAATCCCACCATTTAGCTTTAAGGGCTTGGCAGGGATTACAAAACTGAGTTTCTATGTATCAGAACAACAAAATAATCAAGTAGCCAAATATTGCCATAAGTATTGGTGTTATTACTTTTATTTATGCAGTTTGTCTACAAATCAATCTTCAACTTACTAGTCAATAATTATATTCAGATATCTTCCTCATCCACATTTTTAATAGCAGTAAAGATATTGAAAAATTTAACACATAAAAATGTTTAAGAATCACATAAGGAATAAATTGAAGACTTATTTTTGACAATATTAATACGTTTGTCTTCTTCAAAGAGAAAAACAAATAACACAAAGCACTTAAGAAAGTAAATAAGAACATAGAGAACAATGACAAATCCAACAGTAAAATAAGATGCACTTGGAAGGTTTCCCTCCATTGGAGAAAATTGCTTACATAATAATTCATCAATCATGATGAGAATTAGTTACAAGTTTCTCTTAGCTGATGTCTCACCTGAAATATATGAATTCTATTTAATCTACTTAAATAGGGAATTTTTATTTGAAAATATATAGACCAATGGAACAGAACAGAGGCATCGGAAGCAACACAACACATCTACAACCATATAATCTTTGATAAACCTGACAAAAACAAGCAATGGGGAAAGGATTCCCTGTTTAACAAATGGTGTTGGGAAAACTGGCTAGCCATGTGCAGAAAGCAGAAACTGGACTCCTTCCTGACACCTTACACTAAAATTAACTCCACATGGATTAAAGACTTAAACATAAGACCTGGCACCATAAAAACCCTAGAAGAAAATCTAGGCAAAACCATTCAGGACATAGGAGTAGGCAAGGAATTCATGACCAAAACACCAAAAGCATTGGCAACAAAAGCCAAAATAGACAAATGGGACCTAATCAAACTCCACAGCTTCTTCATGGCAAAAGAAACAGTCACTAGAGTGAATCGGTAACTAACAGAATGGGAAAAATTTTTTGCAGTTTACCCATCTGACAAAGGGCTGATATCCAGAATTTACAAAGAACTCAAACAGATTAACAGGAAAAAAACAAACAAGCCCATTCGAAAATGGGCAAAGGATATGAACAGATACTTTACAAAAGAAGACATACATAAGGCCAAAAAACATATGAAAAAATGCTCATCATCACTGGTCATTAGAGATGCAAATCAAAACCACATTGAGATACCATCTCACGCCAGTTAGAATGGCGATCATTAAAAAATCTGGAGACAACAGATGCTGGAGAGGATGTGGAGAAATGGGAACACTTTTACACTGCTGGTGGGAGTATAAATTAGTTCAACCATTGTGGAAGACAGTGTGGTGATTCCTCAAGGCCTTAGAAATAGAAATTCCATTTGACCCAGCAATCCCATTACTGGGTATATATCCAAAGAACTATAAATCGTTCTACTATAAGGACACATGCACACGAATGTTCACTGCAGCACTGTTTACAATAGCAAAGACCTGGAACCAACCCAAATGCCCATCGATGATAGACTGGACTGGGAAAATGTGGCACATATACACCATGGAATATTATGCAGCAATCAAAAATGATGAGTTTGTGTCCTTTGTAGGGACATGGATGAATCTGGAGAACATCATTCTCAGCAAACTGACACAAGAGCAGAAAATGAAATACCGCATATTCTCACTCATAGGTGGGTGATGAAAAATGAGAACACATGGACACAGGGAGGGGAGTACTACACGCTGGGGTCTATTGGGGGGAATAGGGGAGGGACAGCAGTTGGGGGGAGCTGGGGAGGGGTAGCTTGGGGAGAAATGCCAAATGTGGGTGAAGGGGAGGAAGGCAGCAGAACACACTGCCATGTGTGTATCTATGCAACTATCTTGCATGTTCTGCACATGTACCCCCAAACTTAAAATGCAATAAAAAATAAATAAAACAAAAAAAAGAAAAGCTATATACATTCACAACATGGAGTAAAGTTCAAGTAAGCTTATTTCAAATTTCTAACAATTAAAATTGTATTGATGTTTTATCTAAATAAATCTTAGTATGTTATCCTGGAATTTGAATATAGCCATAATTAGTCAAATTGTCTCTGAATTTGGTAGCAATTTATTTTGTCAAGTGTAAATTCTTTGTTATTTTTCAAATGTATTCGTTAATTAGCAATATTCAAGTAATATCAGAGTATTAAACATATTTCCACAAAACACTTAGTAGGTATTTTGCCCATAATAAAAGACAAATTGGAATTAAGTTCCTGGGGATATATGAAAACAATTTTATAATAGTTATCTGCAATTTATACAGTATTATAACTGCATATTTCTTAAAATTCTGTTTTTCAGTAATCATCTTAATAAAACTAATACCGAATTGTGCTGGAAGGCTTTCCTAGGAATGATATAGTTGCAGTTTTATTCAATTCATCCCTTTAATACAAATATATATCACTTAAATATAAATTGTATTAAATTGGGCATTTTTTTAACAAAAATATAACTGCAATATCCTCTAGTTAGCAGAAGTAGAATTTATTGCATGACAACAATCTGGAGCGTGTGACCAGAACATTAAAAAGAGCAGACCATCACTGCTACCAGCTCACCTTCTAAGGATGATTTGGCACATTTCTCAGCCTCTATCCCTATGGAGTGGGTCTAGAAGGCCGTAAAATATTATGTCTTTTATACAGTGTTCAGCTAAATGGTTCAGAAATAAAGACAAAGTAATAAAAGTAGAATGCTTGTCTTTAAACGGCAGTTCTTAGTAATGCTTCCCTTTGGCAATTTTTAGGTTTTTACTTTAAATTTAACAGTTAAGTGTATAAAGACATAATTTTGTGTATAGTAGGTAGCACATGAGAGTTTTCTTTGCAGTCGAGTCTCCTTGGAGAATTTAGAGAATCTTCTTCAGTCAATTGCAATTCTTATGTTCCACATGGTTACAACATTTTTATTTCATTAACACCTAATTTACAAGCACAAACCATTCTAAATGTATCAGAACAGATGTAGGAAATAATTATAATTTAGATTGAAATCTTCATCTCCTAATCACATATTTTAACCCATCTATCCAAAGAAAAAAAGAGGATTATAAAAAGATTAAAAGTTCTCCAATTTAAATAAAGAGGTGCCAAAATTTAAGTTATTCTTTTCTTTCAATTTACCTGTTACTGCACAGATGTGCCGTTCCTGCTGTATTTGAGCTGTGCGGTTAATAATGGGACATGTGCTGCATTGATATGGCAATCTGCACCAATTTGAACATAGTTTTCCATGGAGTCTGCCGCTACAGCCTTTGGACATTTAGTTTAATGCTTTGAGAGCTCTTTATAATTTCTGTTCTATTTTCCAGAGAGAAATCAATCATTTTTCTTGGTTTACTTGACATTTAATTTGCTATGTATAAAAATAAATATAAAAAGAAAATAATCTGCCATTATACAGATACTAAAAGAATTTAATGTTTGCTGTCATTTACCAAATCCAGTCTACTTGGTCAAAATAGTAACAAAGCCTCACCACTTACCCATGAACAGGTTTCATTGCTTAACTACACGGAATAACCACTTGTTCTGGCCTTAAATAGACACAGACCCTTGATTTAGATGGGCTAAACTGATCCTCAATCAGCATCAACTTTTAGTTCCATGTAAGTCAGCATGTTCCATCATTTTTTTCCCATTGGACTTATAAACAAATCTGAATGACAGGAGTGTCTTCTCAGACATAACATCTAATGAAGATGTTTGCCTGATACTGTCTTTCACCTCATTTTCAATCAATCTATCCATATTTTGATTTATGGTAGCTTATATTTACTTCCTATTCATATTCTTGGCTTACTAAGCAACTGGTAAATTGAGGCCATTGAAACGCCACTTTGCATTCTTCTCTTCCTATTGTCTTCATGAGCTTTGATAGAATTATCCTTATGAGATATTTAATATTAAGCAAGTACATAATAAAATTTACAGTATTTTGCAAAAAAATTAATCTTAATTTTTCTTCATTAGGGTATTAGTTTGTTTTCATACAGCTATAAAGAACTGCCGAAGAGAGGGTAATTTATAAAGGAAAGAGTTTTACTTGACTCACAGTTCAGCACGGCTAGGGAGGTCTCAGGAAACTCACATTTACGGCAGAAGGCAAAGAGGAGCAAGGCAACCTTCTCACAAAGCGGCAGAAATGAGAATGAACACAGGAGGAACTACTAAAGATTTATAAAGCCATCAGATCTCGTGAGAACTCACTCAGTATCAAGAGAACAGCATGGAGGAACCGCCCCCATGATTCAATTTCTTCCACTTGGTCTCTCCCTTGACATGTGAGGATGATTACAATTCAAGATGAGATTTGGGTGGGACACAAAGCCTAATCATATCCATTAGCATATACTCATTAGGTGTCTGAAAATGGAGCAAATGAAGAAAAAACAAACTATCATTTATTCAAAATCTTAGTCTTTTATAATTTCAGTGATGTGAAAGAAATTTTTGAGGAGGAGATACAGAAAACTTGTCTTAGAAAACTTGCCTCATTAGTAGCAGACAAACATTCCTCATAATTCAAATTTTGAATAGGTCAACTTTCTCAGAAAAAGTCCTTTTAATGTGCTTTTTATAGGTAGCTCCGAACAAATGGAAACCGAAAAAATGAAAACGTCCTTACCTTAAGGGAAATTATTGCAAGTCTTACCCCCACACTTCAAATATCTGTAACATAAAAAGAAAGACACCCCAAAGTTATTTACATAATGTAAACCAACGTATTCTTCAAGTAAGTAAAAACTGATACATTGCACTCGCTTCTCAGCAATCAGGTGAATTTCTAGTGGAGAAAACAGTAGGAAGATATCATCACAGAGTTGTTTCACTGAATAAGAATAAATAAAGAATAATAACTAGATGATAATAATTAGGGTATTCATGAGACAAAAACATGCAACAGAAACATCTGAGCCTCTGAGTTTCAGATCGTGGAAGAGCAGTCTTTACAGTACAAAGTAATTTTTCTTACCATTAAGATCAACTTGAATTTCCATATAGTCGTACCACATAATGCATTCAGCATTGCTACCTTATTTTAAATTATATTTTAGATATAAGTTATGATGCTAATGTAAAAAATGTAAGATATTCTGTAGCACTCAGCTAGTAAGTTTCAGTTGATTATCATATAGTAGTAAAACAATATAATGACTACACAAAATTTGTGGTTTACAAATCATTTTTATGATTTGATTCTTATCAAAACTCAGTGAGAGGTATGAGCACTTAAGAAAACAGTTTGTCAAAAAAATACAAAGGACAGAAATCCCTGGGAGAAGCAAATAAGGTAAGCTCTAGGACATCCTCGGCTGGGTAAAGGTACTAGGGTGTGGTGCAGGGAGAAAAAAACTCAAATCAAATGCAGTGGTCTCCCTGAGTTCAGCACACAGAGTTGGAAATTAGAGGAAGCCAAAATGCATAGAATTTGCAGGGCATGCTGCCAGAGAAAGAGGAGAGATGTGCAAAGCCAGAACTCCAGAAATCTTCAGAAGGTCCCCTTTCAGCACACAGCTGATTATTAATCATGCATGCCTGTGAAGAAATTGCCCATCTCCAGAAAAAGAAAACACCTGAAAGAACAGTTGCTGATGTTTAAGCATGATTGAGGAAAGTGCCTGTTCCCACCAACCAGGGTAGAAAACCTCATATTTCAAGCATTGTCAGAATGCAAAGAAGGATTTTGTCTCAGTAGGAAAGAAAATTAGTGCTTAAAAGCAAAAGGATCAAGTTGTTTCCAACTAACTTAGCAATGTCTTGAAGAAAGCTCAAGAATTTTCGTAGGGATATAAAAATATCCTAGCAATAAATTTGTCAAGATCTTGACCAAATATGAGTGATTAAATGCATACAAAAGTTCTTACATTTAATTATGAAGGAAGAAAAAGCAAAAAAGATAGAAGTGAGTCCCAAATATCCGACTGATTTGTAAAATGCTAACACACAAAGAAACCTAGTATTTACAAAAAATTAGACTATCACTGCTTGAAAAAATGTATAATGTTTTTACCTAGTGCTAGTATTTTTTCTTCTTTAAATTTTGTTTTTCATGGTTTAAATAGTGCAAAGAGGTTACCATAAATTGTATGATTTTATATTTTATTAACCATTTGTTTATGAAATTATTAACTTTTATAATATATTAGAAACTTCTCTCCCTGTATTAATATATGATATATGGTGCTTACATTGCAAAATAAAGTTGTGAGGAAAGGATTGCAAAAAAAAAATGCACTTAAGTACATAGAATTTTCAGGGACTTTTACTAGGAATTATACATTTAGTATTTACATAATTCTCACAGTAGCTTTCAAATCTATGATACCAGCAGGGTTCAAGGGATTCACCACAAATGGCTTTTAGTTGGTTCTGTGATTAATACTACAGATTAATAATAGTTATTGTCCTGTTCTCTGCGGTTCAGGTACTGCGTTTTTTTGGAACTAGATCAAATAACTGTGTCTCCATTACACAGAGCAGAGTACAACATGCTGATAAATAATCTATGGCTCAAAAAAGCAGACAAATGGGAAATTAGAAAATATTTTGAGTTAAGGAAAAATAAAACTACAATATGTCAAAATTTGTGTGAAGCAGCCAAAGCTTCTCTTAGGAGAAAATTCATAACATTAAATGACTGCAGAAAATAAGAGAGGTTTCAAATCTGTGCTTCCACCTTAAGAATTAAAAAAAAAAATAGAAAGCTCATCTCAAACAGCCAAAGAGAACAATAAAATACAGAAATTTATAAAACTCAAAACCAGGAAACCATAGAGGTAAATCAATGAAACCAAAGCTATTTTTTAAAAAAGGTCAATTATGTTAAAATACCTCAAATCAGATAGACCAGAAGTATATTTACACATAAATGGTTCAATGATTTTCAGTAAAGATGCCAAGGCTATTCAGTAAAGAAAAATAGATTTTTAAAAGTTTTATTTGATTTCTGATTGACACATACATAATTAATACATGTATATATTATATAATCATCAAATCAGGGTAATTTCTGTGTAGTGGAGGAATCCAAAATTCTCTATTCTAGTTATTCTGAAATAGATAATACAATGTGGTTCACTGTAGTCACCCTACTGCACAGTGGAATACCAGACCTTATTTCTCCTATCATTTTCTAGTTGACCAGTTTCTCCCCAGCCCTTATTCTATAGCCTTCCCTCCCCTCCCCAGCTTCTAGTTACCACTATTCACTCTCTACTTCCACGAGATCAGCTTTTCTAGTTTCCAGAAATGAGTGAGATTATAGGACAGTTGTCCTTCTGTACCTAGTTTATTTCACATTTGTAAAGAAATTGAAAGTACTACCAACAAAACTTAATCTATACCTCACATCACATATAAAAACTAACTCAAAATAAACTATAGAATTTAAAACTTAAAAGGACAAATTTCTAAAAGAAAATATATAGGAGGTAATTTTTGTGATCACGAGCTAAGTGAAGATTTCTTAGGCACTGCTCCACAAGCACTAGCTTCTGAAAGTGGCACAGTTAAAGGGTAAGGAAACGGATCAGTGGTTTTCCAAGAAAACAGATATATATCAGATTCATTGGCTTCCAAGGTAAGGGTTAGAGGAAGAGTTTTACTACGAAGAACTGTTTCATATGATTTTGTTGGTGGTTTCAAACCACATGCATTTGTCAACATTATAAGATTGTATATTAAATGTGGTGTATTTCGATGATGTAAATTTTAGCTTAAAAGATTTTTTTATAATTCTGTATATTAATACCAAATAAATAAAACATATTACTAAAAATATACTGTTTATAAAAGTGCCAAAAATATAAAATATTAGGAATAAATTGGAAACTAAGGAAGGTATTTGCCCAAGAAAAAGAAAACAAGGCCGGGCATGGTGGCTCAAGCCTCTAATCCCAGCACTTTGGGAGACCGAGGCGGGTGGATCATGAGGTCAAGAGATCAAGACCATCCTGGTCAACATGGTGAAACCCCGTCTCTACTAAAAATACAAAAAATTAGCTGGGCATGGTGGCGTGTGCCTGTAATCCCAGCTACTCAGGAGGCTGAGGCAGGAGAATTGCCTGAACCCAGGAGGCAGAAGTTGCTGTGAGCCCAGATCGCGCCATTGCACTCCAGCCTGGGTAACAAGGCGAAACTCCGTCTCAAAAAAAAAAGGAAAGGAATCAAATCCCCACAAAGACTGAAATAATAGTGTTCATAGAAACTTTTTTCATAGTTGTCCAAATCTGGGAAATAATCCAATACACTAAAAGTATAAAATAACATACCCTGAAACAGATTCATACATACATAGACCCTTAGCTATGAGAAAGTAACATAGCAGAGCATGTTTTCAATTAATAGTGCAAGGACAATTGGTTATCTGAAAGAGGAAAGGAAGAAAAAACTATTTGGCCCCTACTGTATACACAAGTAAATTCCAGATTATTTAAATACTAAAATGTGAAAATGTTTTTCTAAATGATAACAGGAAAATATTTTCATCATCTCAAGGTAGTCAAACCTCTAAAACAGGACCCAAAATGCACAAACTCAAGTAAGAATGATAAAATTAACTACAGGAAAATAAAGAACTTACATTCACCAAAGGATATTATTTAAAATGTAAAAAAAATAATCTGCGTTGTGGGAAAAGGTATTTGCAACACTCACGTGATGGCAAATTCTATGTGTCAGCCTGACTGTGCTAAGGGATGCCTTGATTGCTGGTAACATTATTTCTGGGTGTGTCTGATGGTGTTTCCAGAAGAGATTAATGTTTGATTCAGTAGACTTAGTAAAAGAAAAACAGCCTCACAGATGAAAGAGCGCATCATTCAATCCCTTGAGAGCCCTGTTAGGGGAAACAAATTAAGGATAGAGAAATACAAATTCTCTCTTTTTAAACTGGGGCATAAATCTTCTGCTCTCAGACAAAGGAGATCCTGGTTGTCGGACTTTCATCCCCTCAAGGACAAAATTACATCACCAGCTTTCTCGGTTTTCCAGCTTGCAGATGGCACATTCTGCATACTTCTAGCCTCAACGATTGTGTCAGACAATTTCCATAACAAATCTCCTCTGATATATCTTTATTAATCCTACTGATTCTAATTCTCTGGACAATCCTATCTAATGCAACATATAATTTCTAATGGATAATATCCAGAATACCCAGAATACACAACTAACTCATACACATCCATAAGAAAATGAACTGCTTCCCCTTCACAAATGGCCAAGAGAATTATTAACAAAGAACAACATTCAGATGAGCAATAAATATGCAAAAATTGATTAAACTTTGTGAACTATCAGAGGAATGCAAGGTAAAACACTACTATTATTTATACTGTAACACACAGAAATTATTCTTACCATAACATCCCAGAAAGACAAAAATTTAAAAGACAATTATGCCAACAATCTGAAACAAAGAAATCTTTATATGGTGAAAGAGAGATTAAAAACTAGCACAGCCATTTTAGAAACAGGTTGGTATCAGTTGTAAAGTTTGAAGATAGTATCATCAAGATTCAGAAGATTCAGAAACATCACTGCTGCTGAACAGCAATGTTTGCATGTCTATATCAAAAAATATTTGCAAAAATGTGTAAGTGTTCAAAACAGGAAAAAAACAAATGCCCATCAATAGGGGACTGTTAACACATTTTAAAATTCTTTCAAAGTATAAAATTTTATAAAAAATCATTCAAAATAATACCACATATCAATCAAATGGAACAAACCACAGCTATACAAATAAAACATGGGTAAATTACACAAACATAATTTGAGCAAAACAAAGTAGATATCAACTCTATGCTTTGATTTACATAGTGTAAAAAAATAGAGGAATAACTAACATATGTATGGATGCAAATTTAGTTGGTATAATATAAAGAAAAGAAAATAATTACCATTAATATCAGAATATCAGTTACCGTTGATTGAGAAAAAAATAGGTCATGATCAGGAGGGAGCACGAAGAGAAATTCTGGGGAGTTAACAAGGGTCATGTTTATTAACTTCATTGGCAGCTACAAATTGTCTACCTTGTCATAAGTTATTGAGTTGTACATTTTTACTAATTGTCTTTTTTTTTGTGTTTCACAAAAAACTTAGAAGTGAACCATGGATAAATGAATGAATGAATGGCTAAATGATACTCCACCATTGCCTCAAATGTTTAACATGCTCAAAAGAAACTCAGAATCAATCATGGACAGTCATAGGCAGCTTTGGGGAGCACAATATGGGGATTGATTATTAATAATTGAGACATGCATGATATAAAAGCACTAAAAGTAAAAGCAATCCAAATCAATCCCTATATTGGGCTGCCAAATTCAGTCAATGACACTATACCTTGCTTCCAATTACAGCTTGAAATGTATGACCCATATATTGTTGGAGCAGAAAAAATTATCTATTTCCGAATCTGTAAGATCAAGATTTAAGTCCTAGCCTTTCCTGTTATTATCTGGGTGGCTGCAAGCAAATAACCTAGTTGACTGCCACCTCTAGATTTGCATCTGGTTAATGAAGATGGATACTATAATTTTACTCTTAGAATTCAATGGAATGACATATATAGAAATGATCCTAGAGAATAATTTTTAAATGTTGATTTTTTTATCCTCTGGATGCAAATCCTACATACAATTAGTTCTTTCCAAATATAACAAAATTGGCTTTTTGTAATATTTTTGAGATAGAGAAAAAAAGTCCTGCCATCCAGGAGCCGATGAGGATGCTGTTAGCTAGGCTGGGTGGTCTCTTGTTTAAACACCAAGCAAGGCACTCTCTGACCATGATGAATCAAGGAAAATAACCAATCTACCAACCAGCTAACGAAAACTCCATAAATGCATATCTTAACCCAGGCAAAAAATAGAATATTTTTTGAAAAACAAAAAAGACCTAACATCACCCTATCCTTGCCAATATTAGTGATTACTGCTTATGTGCCAATTTCAGCTTCAGGATTGCTTCATGCCTCCTGCTTTCTAAATAAGAATTATTAGGATAACCAAATCATAAAACTCTCTCCACATCCTTCAACCTTCCCTCAAGTCACCCCCAAGCTTCTATACTATCCTGAGACTCTTCTAACACCTTTTTTTTTTTTTAAAGAAACTCCATTATTCCCCACTGTGTGCAATCTTCCTCTTTGCAACAAGTCAATAAACCCAACTTTGACTTCAGATGTGCTCTTAGTTGGCTTTGGCTTGGGAGCACTGGCATCACTCACATTTGGCCTCTCTTTTGGAATCCATCTGTCACTCTCTTACATGTGAAATACGTTTTCCCTCATGTGTAAACTATTTTGGCAACCTAATTGCGCTTTCTACCATTGCCTTTCCTACCTCCAACCATATTAAAGACTGCTGAATATTTATTAATCCAAAAAACTCTTCCTAAAAAAAATACTATTTATCAGACATCTAACTTTACACATCCATTTTAATATTTAGTGAGTGAAAGACTGTCAGTAGCTGTTATCTCAAGAGACAAGATACATCCTTTGTGCTGGTGAACCAATTGTAAGCTGTGATATATCTGGGTGTTCACAGATAAGGTGCCAAACTCAAAACTATAAGTGGAAAAGCAATTTTCTTTTATGCCTCATATCATAGTGTGTCAAAATTCTCTAATTCCTTTGTTTTGTTGTAAATGAAGAAAGGTTAGGTTGTGAGTAAAAACACTGTTTTGATAGCTTGAATCTCTGAAATAACCCCCATAGGAATTAGCAGAAAGCAGATCTCATCAGAGCAATGTTTAGAAAATAGAAGTTTGTACTTTGTCATTCTATTTCACATTTTCAACTAGACCTGCAATGAGAACAGTAGCTTCCTAGCTTCCTTTTTTGTTTAATTCAATAGATATTTTTCATTTGCGCTTTTTAAAAAAGTATTTTTAAAATTGTATTTTGCATAACGTGACACGTAAATTGCACACTGTGGAAAGAATTGTCTGCCTTCCTGAATGAAACCGTTTTAATCTCAGGAGTTTTATTATCTGTTAAAATCTATTTAAATATAGGCATTCAATTTTACATTACTTGACATTTATGGGGAAGCTATTTTACAGCAGCAGGTTTCTGAATAGACAAGATCACAACACGTATTCATGATTATATGACATGCTAGATTGAAAAATATGGGGAAAGAATGATCTAAATGTTCTGGGCAGTTCACATGTATGAATATATCTAATAAAACTCTGGATCAGAGGTCTGCTAATACTTTATATTTGTTTGAAAACTACAAATATGAGATATATAAGAATATTCTATTTACCATATTGCAATATTGATAGAAGTTATTTTGTTTTAAATATTAGCTGAATTTCTTAACATCAAAACTGGGAGATACAGACCTCCATTTACAAATTAAATCTTTAGTTAGTGTTTAAGGCTGTACCTTTTAAAGAAAATAACAGAAATTTGCTAGTTGAACTGGCTAGAAAGAGTGAATTCTATCTTTAACTGTTTACTGTGATCTATCCATGGGCTAGAAGGTATCTCAGCTTTTACTTCAGTGATAGAAAAACGCAATCTTGGGCACAGTTTTAGATTTGAAAAGAGGTGACTGCCAGCCTCAATTAGGGTTAAAAGAAACCTGGAAAATGAGTTTCTACAATTAAGATTTTCTACAACTGACCTCATGCATCTGATGTATGACAATTCAAACTGGGATTTTTATGAAAAAACAAAGAAACAAATCGCCACAAGATTTTAAATTACACAGAAGAATCTGCATGAAACTTCTATCCATCAAATGGCCACTGAAAAATGAGGTAATTACCTAAAATAATTTGCATGTTAAGAGCTAATACAATATTACAAAGTAAAGTCCAGTTGTGAAAGCAATGCATAATTTCCTGATTAATGTCTCATGCACAATATTCCTCCATACTCTGTCAGAGCCCAAATAACAATATGGCCAATCAATCAAATTTTTTAAAAAAAAGATAATTCAGATATAAAATGAGTTCAGCTCTAATAAATCATGATTTGAACTCAGTGAATTTGAGTTATGACAACTAATCACAGTATATTGTGTTTTTAAGGCAATACATTTAGATTTTAATTGGTATAATTATAGATTTTCAGTGATTCAAGATTAGTGTGTGAAGGCAAAAAAATCAATTTTTAGTTTGTAAAATGTCATCTATTAAGTTATTGAAGGAAACCTCATATTAAAATATCAAGTCTGTAACACACAGCACTGCCAAAAGTTACAATTTGAGCGATATTTAGGCAGGAAGTCTAAGAATGCCAGTGGAGTAATATGGCCAAATTTCCTACAGCGAGATTATGAAACATTTTCCTTCTCAGTGGAAAGTGGAAACATTTCTTCTAGAAGTAGGATTAATCTCTCTGTCAGCGAAAGGCAGGTGTGGAGATAAAGGAGAAGCAGGTGGGCAGAGCCTGTTAATGGAAACCAGGCCTCTAACAATGAAGCTGTGATCCCAGTCACTTATTAACACATTCGGGATTGACTGTTTACCACTCTTCTGCCATTCTGTTCTTGTGTATTGGGAGACACTCTTTACAATATTAAGATTATTTGTGGACTGTGTTAAGAGGTGGGAGTTTTTTCTTTGTTGGTGGGAGAGGAAATGGGGAGCGAGGGGAAGTTTTCTTAAAGTGAGGGTGCTCTCTGTTGTTATTGGGGATGGGGAAGGATGAAAAGAAGCCAAAGAAAATGTATTCATGGTTATTTTGACCCAGTCAGAACTTCAACTCTTCTTTTGCTTATGTGAAGAAAGCAAGTTTTGAGGTGAGCTAAGCTGTTTTATCTGGGCCCTATTGTTTACTGATTATGACCTTGGGAAAGTTACTTAACCTCTTTCATGGCTGGTTTTTAACCTGAAAATCAGAGATAAGAACATAACACACCCTAATAGTCATAAGACTACCAACCAAGACCAATTTAAGTGACGTATTGTTACTATACTAGTGACTAGTACTTAGCTTAGTGACTGCTACTAGTCGGTGCTGAACAGACAACACAGAATTTATCAGTGTTGTTATTAAATCATTAGTTTAACCTCTTGCGTCCGTTCACTCGTATATAAAATGAAGATATCAGTACCTATCTGATATATTTGTTGTGAGAATTAAATGGATTCATAGGCTATACTTTTTTTTTTTTTTGAGACAGAGTCTTACTCTGTCACCCAGGCTGGAGCAGCCTCCACTCACTGTACACCTCCACCTCCCAGGTCCAAAGGATTCTCCTGCCTCAGCCTCCCTAGTAGCTGAGGTTACAGGCACCCGCCACTATGCCCAGCTGATTTTTGTATTTTTAGTAGAGATGGGGATTTCAGCATGTTGTCCAGGCTGGTCTCGAACTCCTTACCTTGAGTAATCTACCCACCTCAGCTTCCCAAAGTGCTGGGATTACAGGTGTGAGCCACCGTGCCCAGAGACAGCTACATTTCTTATAACAGTGCCTAATACGTAAAAAGTACCCAGAATTGTAATACATTAATCATTGGTAGCCACATGCCAGCATCCTAATTTAAATTCAAATTAAACAAAATTTAAAATGCCACATGGGCCACATTTGTAGAACTCAGTCACCACACTTGACTAGTGCTTCTTGCATTGGCAACACAAATTAGGATATTTATGTCATCTCAGAAAATTCTATAGGACAATGATAATAGATCTGGCCTTAAAGAAAGACTTGAAAGGAAAAACAGTCATTTGCTCATATTGTTAGCTATGGAGTGGGTGGAGAGGATGAGGCAAAGAACAGACAGTTTGCGGTAAATGACCGAACTTGTACTACATAACTTTACATTGCTTCAGGTTTAGGCAGTTTTTTTTTTTTTAGCATTTACATATAGTTTTAAAGATATATTTTAATGCATAAAATAACAATTATGAACATCTTTAGATCATATGAACTCTGGTTAACAAGAAAATAATTGTTTAAACTACCAATTCAATTGCAATATTTGAGGAGACAGCTCCATTTCAAAAAAACTTTAAATGTGCTTTTGAGTGATATGCCAGTGAAACAAAACTTTCAAACTTTTTGCAGATTCGTTTGCAGACTATATTCTTGCAACTGTGGTTATTAAGGTTCTTCAAAGGTTGTCAGGCTTTGTAATATTTTCGTAAGTCACCTATAACTGCCATGCCATTGTCAGCAACTACTTATCTTCATACTTATTTAATATTTACTTGAAATTAGTATCAATTATAGAAAGTGCAATTACATCACCAATCTTTGAAGTGGCAATTACCTTTCATTTCAAAACTTTCCAGCCATTTTTAAAATTCTCATTTCTTCGGTCCCAAGTGTCTTTAGAATATTTGATATTAATAACTATTTTTTTAATTTGGGGAATGCAATCTTCCCTTGGTTTTGTTACACAACCCTTTACTTTTTCTTCTTCCTCAGTACTACTTCTTTTCAGTGTATTTCTGGTGTTCTCTTCCTCTACCAGTCCTCAATCAGTATTTCCACCTGGGTTTTATTATTTACTTTTTTTTAATGTTACTTTAAATACTCTTTTCAGTGTTCCACTCTCTTCTCATGGTTTCAGATATCACCTGTATGCTGATGGTATCACATTCTATATCTCAGACAAAAATTTTCTCATTTGAATTGTAGACTTTAATTTTTATTTTCTACAGGCACCATAGACCCACACCTAGATTTTGGTAAAATTTAGTTTATCTCCTTTCTGTTGCCCCATATATAAAACAAATACATACGTGCACACACACACACTCTCTCTCTTTCACACACACACACACTCACACCCACACACACAGAAGTTTTCCTTCTTTCTACTACTTCTCATTAATCAAGACTCGATAGTCATCTAGATTTATTTATCTCACACTCTTTTACTAAATCACAGAAGCAGGCTCCTTCTGCTTCCTACCATATTCTGTATAAACTCACCTCTCTCTGCAGATCCTACTTCCCTTGCTTGACTTTCATCTCCAAGAAAATTTCATTCAGATAGGACAATAATTTACTGACTCATCTTACCTGTAGCCAGTTCTACCCCCAAAGTGCTATCAATAGAATTTGTCTTAAATACACACTTCTTTTATATGAGTTAAAATCCTTTCATGATTCACATCATTTGCAGCAGCTTGCAAAAACCCTTGTGAATGCAATTGTGTTCCTTCTTCCTGACTCCTGCTTATCTTCTCAGTCCATCTGCTGTTTCTGTCTTGTAATGTTCCTGAACCCTGGCCTTATCAAGGAACCTGCTGCTCCCAAAATGGGATATGCTTTCTCATTCCTCCAAAGACCATTCTATATGTTCTTTTCCCTAATTGGAATCTTGCCAATCCTTCTTCTGTTCTCGAAAAAATGTGTAACATTTTAAGACTCAATACGATCATCATACACACACACACACACACACACACACACACACGAGACAGAGTCTCACTGTCATATATGCATGTATATTTAAGACAGAGTCTCACTGTCATACACACACACACACACACACACACGCACACACACACATACATTCGAGATGGAATCTTACTGCCACCTATGCTGGAGTGCGATGACACAATCTTGGCTCACTGCAACCCCCGCCTCCCAGGTTCAAGCAGTTTTCCCGCCTCAGCTCCCTGAGTAGCTGAGATTACAGGAGTCCAACATCATGCCTGGCTAATTTTTGTATTTTTAGTAGAGATGGGATTTCACCATATTGGCCAAGTTGGTCTCAAACTCCTGACTTCAGGTGATCCCCCGCCTCAGCTTCCTAAAGTGATGGGATTACAGGCATGAGCCACCATGCCCAGCCAAAAGCATCTCATTTTTGGTGAATTTTCCTCATTCTTCCTTTCACCCTCTTCTTCTATGTAGAACTCAAGTTCTGAATCTTTCCTTAGAAAATGTATTATGTCATAAAAGTAATAACATGTCTGTCTGTTTGGAATCACTGTGAGATGCTTAGAGATTTCATTCTTAGTATCATATCTAAAATGGGTAGATGCTATTATGTCACACATAACCTTTTACTCATTTAAGACCTCAATTATATTTATTTAAATTATTAATTAAGGTATGGCTGTAAAATGCAAAGAATAAAAATAGTGGGATGGCAAAAATGCTGAAAATAAAAAGAAGATATTCATGAATACAATTAAAATATTAGAAGTATTATCAATCCTTGCAGTATAAAATACTTTCTTTAGTTGGCATCAAAATCCACTGATCTACATTTCTCCTTCTCAGTCTACTTTTCGGGTTCCTATTTACATTTTGGAACTTTTAATATTGTAATGATCCACTACCAAGACTTTGCCCTTGTTCCTCTTCTCTTTATTTGAACACCCCTAACGATCTCATCCAATCCTGTTGTTTTAAATATCATCGCTATGCTGACAACTCCTACCCTGGATATCTATGTTACGGTCCACACTTTATTTTCAACTGCTTACTCGATATTTACCTATCAAACTTCACACATTAAAAACCAAGATCCTGGCTGGGCATGGTGGTTCATGCCTGTAATCCCAGCACTTTGGGAGGCCAAGGCGGGCAAATCACCTGAGGTCAGGAGTTCAAGACTAGCATGGCCATCATAATAAAACCCTGCCTCTAAGAAAAATACAAAAATTAGTGGGGCATGGTGTTGGGTGCCCGTAATCCCAGCTACTCCAGGTGCGGAGAATCGCTTGAACCCGGGAGGCAGAGATTGCAGTGAGCTGAGATCAAGCCACTGCACTCCAGCATGGGCAATGAGGGCAAAGCTCCATCTCAAAAGCAAACCAACCAACCAACCCCCAAAAACCAAGATCCTCATTCTCCTACCAAAATGTGTTCTACAATGAACACAATTGCAATTCTACTGTCCCAACTATTTAAGGTCTCAAAGCTTCATCACTTTTAATTTTTTTAGGAAATCTATAAATATCATCACTGCCTCAAAATACATTGAGAATCTGACCACCAGCCATGACTGCCATTGTTAAAACCTGATTCAACCCATCATCCTATCTCACCTTAATTTCTATAGTAACATCCAAAGCGGTCTCCTTGCTTCTGCTCCCCATTCCTGATCACCTTCAACCTAGTCCCAGCACAGTAGTCAAAATGATTCTATTTAAACGAAGTCAGATCATCTAGCTCTTATGCCCACGGCCTGCAGAGCTTTTCAAATCACAGAGCCAAAACCCGCATCCTTACCTTGGCCTATAAGATCTTTAAATATCTGGCCCCCTGTTACATATTTAACCTTGTCTTCTACTTTTCTTTTCTCTTGCTCATTCCTTCTAGCTTTCTGGCCTCTTCGGTGTTCTTTGAATGAACCAGGAATACACGGAATTCTGGGTGTCTGTACTTCTGGTTCTCTCTGCCTGAGAAACACATCTTTGAGACGCCGACAGGACCTAACTCCTTCACCTCTCTCACTTCCGTCAGTTGACCACATCATTTAAAATAGAAACGACTCTCACACTTCCTGGCCACCATCGGTATTTTATTTTTCCTCATAGCTATCATCTAAAATACTGCATATTTATTTATTATATATTAATGAATATTTAATTATTATATATTAATGTTTATTTATTGCTTTCCTAATCCCTATGGAAAGGTAAATCTACAGGAGAGGGATGTTTACATTTCATCAATGGTGTATCCTTCATACCTAGAAGGTGGCTGACACACAGTTGTCAATAAGTATTTGCTAAATAAATGAATGAATCTAATAAGTGATCTGAGACATGAAGACAGTGAAGAAACTGAAAACATGTAAGACTAGAATATGGCAAAAGATATAAGTACATATCTAAAAATGAAGTAAGTGTATTGCTAAGTAAACTATAACAGATAAAGAAACATTTCCCAGCGGTTGGTCCAATAAAGCTTATAAAATATTGATAAAATAGCCATTTCTATTTCTAATAAAGTGAATAATATTTGCTGAAAGACAATTAAACAGTTTATACTTTTCACAGTCTTAGAAATATTATTGTATAAGAGTGGAATAGAGCAGACAATATTTCCATAATTTATTTTACCATATATATATATATATATATATATATATATATATATACTATTTTTGCTGTCCTTGTGAAATTAGGACTTCATGGAATGACTTTTGGGAAGTGCTGGGAGAAAGGGATAGTTTATCTGAGCTACAAGTCTCTTTCAGTATGGTGCGATATAAATTGCTGTGATAAGTAAGCCTGGAGAACTAGAAGCCAGTGTGGTAATCCTCAATGTTGAGCAGTCATTTGTTGCCATCATACGGTTGAAGAGAGTCAAGGGCTCTGTGGATGACAATCAGTAACAGATAACAAAATGCAATCATATTGCATAAAAGTTAAGACTTTTAAATTTTAATGAAAACATATAGTGGACATATATAATACATAGTGAATATGTAATCCTTTTCTTTGTCTTTCATTAAAAAAAGGAGGAGAATAATGGCACCCCTTAACTCCATAGAAATACATTTAGACTTGTATTTTTCTAACTTTTTTTATCCTAGAGGTCATGAGACATCTAAGAAATAAGATGATCCCATGAAAATTACAGAAAGATTGTAGCATGCTTAAGGATTTGGAATCAGAATATTTCTCTAAATGTATGGATTCCTCCATTAAAAGCAGAGTCGTGAGTAGTAAATTATTATCCACAGATCCAAATCTACAGGGAAGGAATTGGAGTTTAAGAATATAGTTCTACATCAGGAGTCATTGTCAAAGTCATGATTAATGGATAACCTTCTGATATCTAATAATTTGGTTCATTATCACCTTTAGTTGATTTATTTGTCTACTATCAGTTACAATTAAGAACATGCCAGGCATGTATACTCACATTTAAATATGTTTATAAAAAGACGAATAAAATTATGCTGGTTATATGAATTGCAAATTAGCATATCTGTGTCAGAAAGGTCAGAGTTATGGTTATACAGTTTTCTCTTTGCCCTAAACATTTAAATTTTAATAAAGATTAAAAGACGTCTTTTTAGAATTTAGAAAAAATAACTAAAAATTAATTTTCTTTTATGTATGTATATCTTTGTCTACTTGCTCACATTCATCGTAGCAAGATACATTAGATTTAGCAATTATGAACATTTCTGAAAATCATTGTTCTCATATTCTATATGAAACATAAAGAGAATAGGAATTATGTGCTAGCTGTATAATCAATAAAACAGTGTTATTTAAAAAAGACTTTAAATTTTCTCCTTGAAATATGCTTCAAAATGCATAAAATGGTTTAAAAATAAAATTCACATTTTGCTTTTTTATTAAATAGTATGACCTGGTTAATAATAATTATTTGATATATTTATTAGTTTTTATTCTATTGTCAGAAATTTCCTGGAAATATTTTTTACTAAAGATTCTAGTTATTCATGTGTAGTGTGTAGGATTTCAACAACATAGGGCTATAATTTGTTTCAATGTAACTATTTGATAACACATATTTTCTAGACAGAAACCAAAACCCTTAAGTATCCTGGCTTCAAATTGAATTTCTGTAATGATGAGAAGGGGTACATAATAATATAAATGATATCCAAAATTAATGATTCTAGGCTCCCTTTTACATGAAAGGTATTCTATTAGGAGTATTGTGTGTTTAGTCCTCAAAACAGTCTGATAATACTAAAAACAATTACAAAAGCAGTAAGTACTTAAACAGAAATTATTATAGACACAGTTTGAAAGATTTTCTGAATATTGTATTATTTAAACCTCACAATAGTATCTTTGAAGAAGGTACTATTACACTTTTTGTTTGTCAGAGAAGGAAATTTTTTCATGGAGTTTAAGAAATTTCCTTAAGCTCACGCAGCTAGGAAATGGAGGGTCACACAGGTAGGAATTGGAGGTACCAGGATTTGAACCCAAGAAATTCAGTTCCAGAATCCATGATCTTCACCAATAGATTGCACTATTTCTGTAGATAGTTGCTTTCATTCTCTTTTTACAAATGAGAAAACAGAGGGTCAGAATTATTAAGTTGCAAGTAGGTATCTGAACTGATGTTCGTTGACTTAAATTCTGCAGTATTGTCTTCCAGCCCTATAGTGCACCAACTTTCTGTTCACCTGGGCAATCTATCTCTTAGGATCTTCTATGTTTTTTTAAATTATGAAAAGTTTTGAGTTCTAGAATATAATGAGTCAGGGTAGAAATTGATTAAAATATGCGTACCCCAGGTGAGAGAAGTTAGTATAGGTTTCACAGCTTAATTTCTTTTCAAGGTGGATAGGGATGGTGAGGAGAGCTAATATTTACCTAAAATGTACCTTACATTGAATCTGTAGTAATAGTATCATTTCTAATTCAGTTTAATCCTTAAAACTACCCCATGAGACAATAATATTATTATTTTGCTGAATGAGGATAAGGATACTTGGCAACATAAGAAATTCAGTGTTAGGAGAGACTACTATTTGGCCTATTTGATATTAAAGATAATCCTACACACAAAATTCTAATACTACCCAATGAAAGCACAATGGAGTTTCAAGCATATTGGCACATGCAAATATTTGCTGAGGCACTAAGAATTGCAGGGTGTTAGGCAAAGTTAATATTAAAAATCACCACAAGCACTTTCATACCATAAAAATTGATATCTTCTTTTATATTCAATTTGATTAAAATGGGAATTTTTCCATATTGTGGTACTGATTTCATAAATGGAAAGATGTAGTATGATATCTGCTACCCTACAGTGATGAAATCTGAACACAAGCTTATAATTTCCTAATTCATTATTATTTCATGCTTGAGTTGGGGTAAGAAAAATATGTGAATACATCAGAAATAGTCTCATTATAAATATTATTATTGATAAAAAGTCATGGTAGAAGAGACTATTATGCAGTTTGGTCAATGAATCTCATGGGGTTATTTAGTTATATGCAATAAGTGTTGTATGTCAAGTTACTTAAATAATGGATGTGTTTTTCTTACCGACGCAAAGACAAAGGTAAGAACCAACATTTGTTTTTTTCCCAAATACTCCAAACAATGTAATTTTTTAATCTAAAAAGAATAATTAGTAAAAACAAAGAAATAAAAACAGAAGTGTACGTTTAAGAAGTGGCTATTACCATCATTTTCTCTCAACTCCATTTCTCATGTTTAATCACTAATTTATATCATTTCAGAATATGTTTATGTTGTGCATATATTTTATATAGTTCTACAGTATCTTTATATATAGAAATGTACTATACACATTTTCTATCAAAATAGGACTATACTATAAATTGTTTTATAATTTGTTTTTATTTACACAAGATTCTAACACAGGTATACATTGAATATGCTCATTATTCTTGACACCTCTATGGTCTTTTCTTATTCTTTTATGGACTTCAGTTTTTTTTTAAATAATGCAGAGATAAGTATCCTTTACATATATTCACATTGTTGGAAGATTATTTCTAGAGAGTGCTAGAAATTGTATTGCAATTTAAAAACTAACCACAACACCTGACTCTCAAAATCAAGATAGACTTTAAGAAAAAAAAATGTGGACCTTTCTAGAGAGATTGTTCACTTGTTCACATTTGTAACCCTGACAAGTTTAGTTAATCATTCTGTGCCTCAGTTTCTTCATTATCAAAATAGCGATCATGATAATGCCTATATCATAGGGTTGTAGGGAAGATTACATTATTGGAACAATTACTTCTACTTAATTAAGGCTCAAGAAATGTCACCTATAAACTAAAATTACCTTTATCCAGAATATATGTGTAATGTAAGTTGGCAAGCTTCTCTTTTAACAAAAAAAGCAAGAAAATACTGCTGATTGGTGATTTGAAATGCCAACTTTATGACAAACAATATTTACAAATATTTCCAATCATACAAATAAATGTATGCTTCTTAACCATACATTTCTGTTTCACTGATCTACGTGTACATTCCTATGCCATGACTGTACTATAAAACCTTTGCCTGCTAAGGACAGTTAAGATATGAAAATGAAATATACCCATTACTATATCAAGGAAGCTAAGTAATAATCATATGCAGTTTAACAATCTTATAATGACACTTTAGGGTGAGTAACTTAGCACTCGGAATTACAAAATTAAGAGTAAATTGCAAACATGTCTATCTGCATATCTCATTTCCTTCCACATCAATGATTTGAATAACTTAGAAAACAAAAAGCTACATTTGAGGCACTTATTACCATATTTTATAAAGCTTCTTCTGTTTTTTTTTTATCATGTATATGTCAGTCGAGAGCATATGTGTGTGTGTGGGGGCATGGGTGCCTTAGGTAACTTCTTTTCATTCTACATGTATCTTTTATTGTTTTACCTTTTAGTTTCAACACAAAGGAATAACTTATTTTCAAAACTGGTAAATAAAAAAATTACCACCATTTTTCTTTTGGTGTAAATTTATTTTATTCAAGTCTTTTTTGAAATACCCACTTTAAATTTAGATTTACTTGTTCAGTCATTGTTCTGGGACATAGAATCAATGCCCTAACACCTAATTAGATATATATAGAAATGAATATGCACAATCATGAAGGAAATAGACCCTTCGAGACGGGGGGTTTCCCTTGACCCCTTTGCAAGACTTGTGACAGGATGTGGCTAACTTACAGGACCCCAGCACCCAAACCCCTTGCAGGAGGGGGACCACAGCACTTGGGTGAGAGGGTGCCAGGCCCAGGGAGAGTGCTTCTGAGCTCCAACCCCAAAGTAGCATCTAGGGTTGTGTGACAATTAATGCTGTTTTAGCAGTTGCCGTCCATGGATGTCTCAATGTTACCCAACTCGGTGGAGATGTGGTTTCCAGGCTTGAGGGTGGGACCTTTGCCAGGAAACACCCTCTTCTACCCAGTATTTCCCTGCCTCTTATCTGTTTCACCATCATAATTGGAAACAAACAAATCAGTTTGTTCTAAGTGTTCATTACTTCCCCACTTTTGATAGAAAGAAGCTGGATCTGCAAGTCAGGGTTATTTTGGAGGTTACTCCTTTCTAACAAGACCAGTTCTGCCAGATAGCATCCATTGTTGTATAGTCACATAGAAGTTCCTTGTCCCTCTTTTCCTGTAAAAACAGAATTATGGGAGCAGAGTCCCTCTCTACTGGGAAATTCACTAGAGTTTATCCAGTACAGCTCTGCCCAGTCTATGAATACCTCTTCTGAGAGGCTAAGAATCATGTGTATTATTCCACTGTTGCTTTGGTTACAGGATTTTGCCAAATAATACTATTTTAGTGTTACATGGGCTGATATCAGTGTTGTTTATATATTGAGATCTATGCCTCCATTGCACAATAGTCATATAAAAATACATAATGTTTTAATGGGAATTGAGAAAAGGAAATATTAATGTGTAGTCAGATTTACATTTGTCAATTATAACTCAAGAACAGAATGATCTGCATTATTATTTCTCTATCTAAAAAGAGTTCTCTTATTGACCAAGAACGCACAAGCAATATCTTCTCTCATTTCTTCTACTGATTACTTCAAATATTCACTAGTATCCTCAGACCACTTTCTCATCATTTCTCTGTACTGAAGTAGACAAAAATGTTTCCTTTTATATGACTGAAACTGAGGCCTTGAGATGCACCACCATCTACCCATTACTGAATTAATTGAGGAGGCATTCTTTTTCTTCTACTTTTCTCAATTCTTCGTGGGGAGTATTAATTGCTCTCTTCTCTATCTTATCCTTACAATTATGATATATTTCCTGTGTATCTCTTTCACTCCATTTTAATTATTTCTTAATCTATCCTCCCTGGATTTTTAATTTCTTAAGGATTGAGGATATGGCAATGGACATAAGACAAAGTCTTACCTCCCCAAAACTTACATCCTGAGGGAAAGTAATATAATAATATAAATCTGCAAAAGAATGAATGAATAAAATAATTATAAATAGGTGGACAGAGAAACAAAGCAATGTAGATCATAATACATGCTAAGAAGAAAATTAACAGAATGCTACAATACAAAATAATAAGGATAAACATCTTTGGGATAAGCGGCTCTATAAGTCATTGATATTGAATCTCTAAGGAGAAAATCGTGAAAAGAGTTATGGGGGAGAATTCCAAGCCAAAGCCAGATCAGGCAGAGCTTCACTCATAGAAGGAAAACTGGCTTTTTGTCCAAATTCAATTTATTTCTTCCAACAATACTATTTTACCATCTAATGTATGACAAAAATGTAAGGATGAAAATAAGGCTGGGTATGGTGGCTCATGCCTACAATCCCAGCACTTTGGGAGGCCAAGGCACGCAGATCACAAGGTCAGGATCTCTAGACCAGCCTGACCAACATGGTTAAACCCCCGTCTCTACTAAAAGAACAAAGATTAGTCAGGCATGGTGGCACATGCCTGTAATCCCAACTACTTGGAAGGGTGAGGCAGAAGAATTCCCTGAACCCAGGAGGCGGAGGTTGCAGTGAGCCAGAGGTTGTAGTGAGCAGAGGTTGCATCACTGCACTCCAGCCTGGGTAACACAGCAAGACTCTGTCTCAAAAAAAAAAAAAAAAAAGGAAGAAAGAAAAGAAAAGAAAATCTCTGTACTCATGGATCTTACACTGGAAGGCAAGTGAGGATGAAAACTGCAATAAGCAGATAAACATATTGACAAGCAAAATAATTTCACATATTGCTAAAGTCTATAAAGATGATATAGAAAACCTCAATATGATGAGATGGGGTCTTATTAACATACGGTGGCCAGGCTGGTCTCTCCAAGAGGTCCCAACTGATCAGAGCACTAAACAATGTGAAGGACTGAATCAAGTGAAATCTGAAGAAAGGACACACCAGGCAGGGAAAAGAGCAGTGCAAAGCCTTGAAGGCAAAATGAGTTTGGCCAGTTGGAAGAACAACAGGGCAGGAGTAATTGGAGTGCTAGAAGCCACAGAGACAGCAAGAGATGAAGCTAGAGTTTGGGGCCAGATTATTATAATATGCTACATCAAATGCCTGGACAAAGAAGACTAAATATAAAAGTAAATAAATTTAATCCAAATTCTGTCTCCACTTTCCTTTTTACTCAGAAAGAACATGCTTTTCAAAATGCTTCCACAAGGCCACCCAATGCCGAGGTACACCTTGCATTCACTTAATGAATGCTCAGTAATGTTTAGTCCTTGTTGAACATTAGAATCATATGTGAAGTTTTTAAAAAATGAATATTCATGACCCTCACCCATGAAACCTAGATATGTATAAATAAACTTTTAAAAATCATGAGCAATCTGATGAGCAATGAAGTAAAAAATGACTGTTTTCTACTCAGTAGGTCTAATTGACCAATGTTCTTAGAAAATAAGAATTAACAGGAGGAAGTACACTGTCATCAAGATGATTTCTTTCTCATTTTAGTTGCATTTTTATTATGGCGATTACCAATTGTAAAGTGTGTTTATACGACTTTGAATCACATTTTGCTGCCTGGAAATTATTGAAGATTTCTGCATTCTCTTTTCAAACTTGAATCATACCACTAATGAAAAGATTAGTTTGTGGCCAATGAATACATTTTAATGGTAAAATAGCTGAAAGTTATTTTCCTGATACTACAAAGGTTACAAACTGTCTAGTCATAACCCAACAGATACTACATTAGGATTGAAATATCATTAAGGTTGTTATGACTGATAATTCTGTCATAAATAAAATAATCTTTTGAAGTGTAGTAATAAACTGGCTTAATTTCCATGCTATATGCTCAACAGTTGCAAAATATTCCCAGAAATTAAAATGCACAGACTTCTCTTAATGTTTGTTATGAATAAAAATATACAATAGGAAGAAAATAATACCCAGTAATCTTCCAGCTGAGCCTAAGAATTCCAATGCCAAGTTGCTTTAAAGAATAAATTCTGATAGAATGGCATATATGCCACTACATTATGCATATGAGTCTTGTGTATATTGAAAGAAGGAATTACATTAAATGTGGTATTTTTGCACACATGAAAGAAGAGCTCTTTTCTGAAAATGAGATGAATCAATCAGTTCTTCAAAATCAAAATATAAGACGATGTCCCTTCTAAAACTAGTCTGTGTCTGAATATTACACCATTCAACAAATATGCTTATTGTTAAATTTAGAGATCATACATAAAAATTGCTTAATTACCATAGTTGTTTTCTCTAATACACCTTTTCAGAGACTATTATCCATATTGTAATGTTCAGAAAAGTAATGATCAATTCATAAATATGTTGAAAGTGTCATATTAAACTTATAAGCTCTAGAATTGTGATCCTCAAAGAAAAAAGGAGATTTAAAGGAAAAGAATAAGATGGGACATATGAGAATGTGAAATGCAATAATTGTTTTGAATTTTAAAGATGATTGTGCAATTTAAAAAACTGAAATTTTATGTGCTATTGAAGGAATATATAATCTCTTGAAGAATGTAAAAGCAGGCATGTGTTTAAAATTATGTAAAATATTGCCTAAGAATTACAAATGACAAATTACATGCCAAAATATGCTATGTGGCCTTGTGCTAAAGCGGGGGCATGTGAGATCTTTTCTTCATGAAGGAGATGAAGCCAGAGGGAAAACATTAAGGAGAAAGATTATGTAACTTTTCAAATATCAGCCCTCATTAAAATTTACTTTGGTGGCATTCAAACATATGTGTGGGAGAAATTAGGATTTCAACTCTTAAGAAAAGCACTAAATACACAAATGATGCTTTCTTTCAATTCCCAGATTACGACTGCTAATTCAGTTGTCATTTGCAGAGAGGAGAAAATCATTTAAAGTTGAAGATGATAAATTCTATACCAGTATTATTTTGTAGGAATTTGGAAAAACCTAGCACTTTAAGACAATTCAGTCAACAACTACACTGATAAAATTTTAGGTCTTTCTTTCACAAGGTAAAACTGATCTCCTAAGGTTTAGATTTATACTTTAAAGTCTGAGAAAGTGTTAATTATTCCAAGGCAATATAAATGTAATGCCAGGAATTTATGACATGTGAGGCAATTTTATTCTTGCAATGCATTATTTTGAGGGAAAGATGGGAGAAAGAAACTTACATGTAGGGGGATGAAAACTATGAGGTAACACCACATTCCACACTTTACATACAACATTTTCTCTCACTTAAAAAAAAAAAAAAAACAATGAGTTTGTGTCCTTTGTACGGACACGGATGAACCTGGAAAACATTGTTCTCAGCAAACTGACTCAAGAGCAGAAAATCAAACACCGCATGTTCTCACTCATAGACAGGTGTTGAACAATGAGAACACACGGACACAGGGAGGAAAACATCACACACTGGGGTCTCTTGGGGGGAAATAGGGGAGGGACAGCGAGGGGTGGGGAGTTGGGGAGAGCTAGCATGGGGAGAAATGCCAGATATAGGTGATGGGGAGGAAGGCAGCAAATCACACTGCCACATGTGTACCTATGCAACTATCTTGCATGTTCTTCACATGTACCCCAAAACTTAAAATGCAATTTAAAAAATGCACCTCTTACTGCATGTTATTATTCAGCTGTGACAGGTTAGCTGAGTTAACCAATAACAAGCACCACTTGTTAGGGTCAGTGATGGGTATTACTTTCAGCCTGATTTCCACACCATCTGCATTTGACTCAAACACTGTCACTCAATGCTGAATCTGTAGCAGCCCACCACAATGAAAAATTAGTTGAAACATTCTTCAGTACCGTTTGTAAACAAAGTCTCCATTCTAGTTCTAAACTACCTTCCTTGAAAGGTAAGAGAAACAGATGACATGGTTAAGTTAAAGAGGAACAAACAAATTGGGCTCTCTGGATTTTCAGCCACAGCAGCAGCAAAACTGGTTAGTACACAGGTATCAATTCCTGAGGCTCCATGATATATTTATGCTTTCAACTTCTCATAACTTCACAGCAGAATATGATTATCCAAGAAAATCAATCTACTTCTACTAGAAAAAGAATATTTCAGTGATGAATGGTGTCAAATATTGTGTGTGTGAGATATCTGTCCTGGAAACTGAGTTGCTGGCTGTGAATAGCTCTTTGAAAATCACTCTCTCTCCTGGAGCTATCTAGGACAGACACATGTCAGGGGTACTACTCATTGAATTGTTACTGGGAAAAGCCTCCTGCCTAGGCCAGCCAATGGGAGGTAGGACAAGTGGGTGTCACATTTTAAATATGTGATACGTTGGCAAATTTTTCTTTGGCATATGTTCCTAAGAGGATACAATGGACTGGGAATATGATTATAATAAAGGAATTTTATGATAAGAAAAATGTTCTATGATAGGGGACTACTTCTTTTATATAGTTTTTTCTGAGGCATTCCCAATATGCATCTGAATATAATCTTAAGAATATCTTAGAACACAGTAGATGAAAAGGTTCAAGGTTTTGAGATGAATGTTTTCAATAAGAATTATATAAAACATTAGAAAATGCTCTATGGTGCCATTTGACCTTGAACCTGCAAAGGTCAAAGTAATCATGTTATTTAAGAAATAAAAAGGAGTATTATTAGCTTGGACATTAAAAATGAATAAACTATTTGTAAACAGTGTTAACAATTATATATGTATACGTTTTTTCTGGAGCCCAAGAGATATTTTAAAGTTCTAAATATGATATGTAGGTATACCTTTCAGGTGATACTGAAAGCATAAAAGGAGTAAAGAAAATTAAGCAAATATTCATTTAGATGTGGACTACTCAAGAAGGATTAAACAAAGTAATACATCTAAATGATATTTTCCTGATCGATCATCTCCAGTTCTTTGCAATCTTTTCTAATATTCAGTCTATCTTCTTCCAAGAGAAAGACAACAAACATATTCTCTCATCTGTCACAATAGACTAGGGTACTCTAGGAATACAATTCCAAATGTAAAGCAATCCATGGAACTTACATTTACTATTTCACATGTCATGCCTGTAGGTCTTGACATCGAACACTTCAATTATATCCTATACAGTAAGAACATTGACTGCTTGGGAAGGTTTTTATTATGTAAATTTTTGGGGGGTTATCATTGGTATAATTAATCAAATGGGTAATAAAGTTATTTGATGGAACAATTTAACATTGCTTATTTGCTTTTAGAATTTAAATTATTCTGGAGACTAAAATGCTTTTAAATATTCCTCAAATCTGTGGATTATGAAAGGTAGAGAAATGTGAGTTAGCCAATCTATTTTCACATTACAGTGAAGTGGATTCAAAGGTTGATTATATATTCACAAAGTTATATTCATGTTTGTGTAAATAGACAAGTATTTTTAAAAACATGAGAAAAGGATTTAAAGCCACATACAAATATTCTAAGCTTTTTAAAAATGAATTATTATGTAAAGCATAAAAATAAAACATTTCAAGCAAATGTATTATTAATATTTTCAAATACTTTACTATGCATCAAATTTGAAATATAGACTTTAAAAACTCACTATATTTATAAAGTTTAAAGATATACAGTCTCAGAAAGCTATTTAATGCCACTAAAAAAATTACAGTGTAATTTTCAGACAGGAAACAACTTTGAAGTTTTAGAAATTCATGAAGAATTTTTTTTTATATTTTTGGTGTTGAAGATTACTTCATTTTATTCCGAATTGCATCAAAGAACAAACACGCAAAGAAGTGCCTTTAGAGCATAAAGAAATATATCAATAAATTTTAAACTATCAAGTTATCTTTAAACTACCTCAGAAAGAATGAGTTATGAAAATGCAAGTCACATCACAATAATGTGCATGTGAATTGCTATTAAATTTTTATACCTCTGTAATTAGACAGCAAAGACCAATCATTTAAAACTTGGAAAGAATATCATCTACAGGATTTATATGAGTTTATGCATTTTATTTTCAGTAATATTAAAGCATAACCATAAAACATTAAGATGCATATAAATGTAGTCCAGCAGGATGACCCAAATGCATGCAATAATAGGGAGGAAAAAAACGGTTGCATAAAAGCAAGTTTTGTAAATAACACCAATATTGTCCAAATACCTGTATGAGCACCCAATGCATAGGCTATTACTCGAGGTTCCCACTTAGAGTTATTTCTTTCAAAGTCAGCATAACTTCTTCTACTGTGTGCAAAAGAGCAATTTACATATTTCAATGGAAAATAAAAACAATAATGAGGTCACTTTATGTGGCATAATCTGAAGTTGGTTAAGAAAATTTAGGGTGTTTTTTTTTTACCTTTTCAATCATTTTTGGTTTGCTTCTCTGTTATCTTTTTAGTCCTTTCTCAGCTTATATTACCATTAATTATTTTTCAACAAATCCTTTTTTGTCAAAGGTTTGGGAATACCACACTGCACTACTCTCAAACTTCAGAATGCATAATAATCCCCTAAGGACTTAGTTAAGAATGCAGTTTCACAGATTATAATCAATGGATCTTGTGACTGCAGTTAGAGGGGTCGAGGAGGTTTGCTCAGGAGCCTATAGATTTAATCACCTGATGCAGGTAATCTGGAGACCAAATCTTGAAAATTCTGTCATGGCAAATACTTGAATGAGTAAAAGTCTCCATTCCCAAAGAGAAAGGAATACATATGTGGGTTTGTGCCTGGATAACTTAGGTGCACTGATATAGTTTAGATTTGTGTTCCTGCCAGTATCTCATGTTGAATTAGAGGAAGAGCCTGGTGGGAGGTGATTGGATGATGGGGGTGATTTTCCTTTTGCTATTCTCCTGACAGTGTGTGAGTTCTCACAAGATCTGATTGTTTAAAAAGTGTGTGGTTTTCTTTGCACTAGCTCTCTCCAGCTACCATGTAAGATGTGGCTTGCTTCCCCTTCACCTTTCATCATGATTCTAAGTTTCCTGAGGCCTCCCCAGCCATCTGGAACTGTAAGTCAGTTAAACCTCTTTTCTTTATAAATTACCCTATCTCAGGTAATTCATTAGAGCAGTGTGAAAACAGAATAGTACAGGCACTTACAAATTATGTGATTTTTGAATAATCAATCACTTCTGAACTTCCTCATATAAAATTCAGGGTACTGGACTAGGTGAGGTCTAAGGTTAACTTTGGATCTCTTTATAATAATATTTTTTTTCTCCAGCTTTCAGCATTGCATAGAAAAGCCTCTCAATATCCTTAAAATCAAAGCTAGTATATTACTGATTGCTTCACCTTTTGCTGATACTAGATATCTTGATCACATTAATTGCAAAAATAATATGGCAATATATACATACTTATTTTTCTGCCCAACACAAACTATTCCTTTTTCAAAGATTTACCACATTCTTCTTTGGTAACTACTTCTCTTGACATTGTCCATGGTTGCAATGGAAGTCAGTATTTCATAGTGCAACCTACCCCTGTAAGTTCTTGATTAACCAATTCTAAAGTAGATACTTGATCCAAGCTGGGCCAAATATTCTCATGCCTGTTATTTTTGGATTTGAGCCTCAGAGCAATTTGTCATTTTCCTAAAGGTCTGAGCAATAACATCAAAATATCAGATGACGTTGGATGCATCTGTGGGGTAAATTAGTCTGAAGTGAGAGGATAGTATTAAAACTTACCCACATAGGAGCAAAAGTAAGAGTCAGAAAAAAATTTTTCGTTCTCTGATTTCATGGCACAGCAACCTTGCTGTATTTGATTTACACAAAATATCTGGAGGTTTTATGGTACATTTACCTTTTAGAATAAGCCAATTTGAGTTGTGTTTCTGTGCCAGCCAAATGAGAGTCCTAACTAAAAGAACAGATTTTGCAGATGGATATTGAAATTCCATCTGTAGCTTTCTAAATAATACAATGCAAAAGAGAGCAAATTTGATTTGAACTTGCTTGGAATGGAAATTAATAGGACATGATTTTCTAGTATAATTCTTTCCTGTATCTCTCCTACAGATGGTTGTTGACTTATGAGGCCTAATAACCAGTGATTATGGAGAAACTAGCCCACAAGTTAAATAGTCTAACCCTAGAATTGCCATGGGGAAGCCAAGAAAAAAAAATATCCAACATATAGAATTTTCTATAAATAGAATGTTTTTAGGTCTGAATCTAAAATGTGCATCCTTTTTCATCGAAACAAGACAAAAGTCAAATACTCTCTCTTCGTGGACGACAAGATCTGATACCTAGAAAACCTTAAAGACTCTGCCAAAAGGCTTTGGGACTGATAAATCTCAGTAAAGTTTCAGGATGCAAAATCAATGTAAAAAATCTAGTAGCATTTCCATACACCAATAATGTTCAAGCTGAGAGAAAAATCAAGAATGCAATCATATTTATAACACACACACACATACAACCTAGGAATACATCTAATCTAGGTGATGAAAAATCTCTACAAGGAAAGCTACAAAAAAATGCTGAAAGAAATCACAGATAACACAAACATGGAAAAACATTCAATATCATGGATTGGAAGAACCAATGTCATTAAAATGGCATACTGCCCAGCCCAGAGCACTTTACAGATTCACTGGCATTTGTATCACACAACAAATATCATTTTTCAGATAATTGATAAAAAAAACTGTTCTAAAATTTATATGGAACCAAAAAAAAGGCTGAATACCAAAAGTAATCCTAAGCAAAAAGAACAAAACTGGAGGAATCATATTACTGTTTTTAAATTATACTATAAGGCTACAATAACCAAAATAGCATGGTACTGGTACAAAAACAGAATGTGAACCAAGGGAACAGAATAAAGAACTGAGAAACAAAACCCTATCTATAGCCATTTGATTTTCAACAAAGTTGACAAAAATAAGCAACAGGGAAAGGACTCCCTATTCAATAAATGGTATTGGGATAGCTGTTTAGCCATATGCAAAAGAATGAAATTGGACCTTTATCTTTCACCATACCCACAAAGTAACTGAAGATGAATTAATGATTTAAACATAGGTCCTCAAACTACAAGAATCCTAAAAGAAAACCTAGGAAACACCATCCTGGACATTGGCTTTGGGAAATAATTTATGACTAAGTCCTCAAAAGCAATTGTAACCAAAACAAAAATGGACTAGTGGGCCTGATGAAACTAAAGAGCTTCTGCACAGGATAAGAAACTGTTGACAGAGTAAACAGACAATTGACAAAATGAAAGAAAGTATTCTCAATCTTGGAGAAAGTATGAGAAACTTAAACAATTAAGTAAGCAGAAAACAAGTAACCACATTAAAAATGGGCAAAACACATGAACAGACACCTCAAAAAAGGACATACAAGTGGCCAAGAAACATGCTTCACTAATCATTAGAGAAATGCAAATAAAAATCACAATAAGATACTATATAACACCTGTCAGAATGGCTATTATTAAAAAGTCAAAGGAAGTTGAGGGAGGAGAATCATTTGAACCTGGGAGGCAGAGGTTGCAGTGAGCCAAGATCATATGATTGCATGCCAGACTGGGTGACAGAGTGAGACTCCATCTCAAAAATAAATAAATAAATAAAATTAAAAAACAAGACATTTTAGTGCAAATGTAAAGAAAAGTGAATGCTCATACACTGTTGGTGGGAATATAAATTATGTCAGCCTCTGAGGAAAGCACTTTGGAGATTTCTCAAATAACTTAAAAGAGAACTACCCTTTGACCCAGCAACTCCTTTACTGGGTATGCATTCAAAAGAAAATAATTTATTCTACCAAAAAAGTGCATGCACTCTCATGTTCATTGCAGCACTATTCACAGTTGCAAAGACATGGAATCAACCTAGGTGCCCATCCATGGTGGATTAGATAAAGAAAATGTGCTACATATACACCATGGAGTACTATGCAGCTGTAAATATGTCCTTTGCAATAACACAGATGCAGCTGGAGGCCATTATCCTAAGTAAATTAACATGGGAACAAAAAACTAATTACTGCATATTCTCACTTACAAATGGGAGATAATCATTGGCTAATCATGGACATAAAGAGGGTAATTGTAGACACTGAGAACTACTAGAAGGGAGAGGGAGAGTGGGGCACATGGGCTGAAAAACTAACTGTTGGGTGCTATGCTCAGTATCTAGGTGACAGAATCATTCATACTGCTAACCTTAGCATCATGCTATTGAAGGGATAAAGCCAGCTTGCTTTAGGCAGAAAGTAAGGGAAGGGTCCCCAGAGTACCTCCAACATGCCCCACAAGTGTCTATACCAGATGTTTTGTGCAGATGAGGGAATTTGCACAGGAGCTTGCCTAAACATGCTCACAGTGGAAAATTCCATTTCTTAACACATGTGCAGTAAGTAAGTAAGTAAGTAACTAAGTAAGTAAGAAATAAATCAATATGGAGTGGCTTAATCCAAGGGCCTGTATGCACACTGGAAGGATGGGGTGGAACTGCCAGGAATTTGCACCTTAAACCCTGGTATTCAACTGTGAAGGGGGCAATCAAAAACCTGCTTTCATGACTCCTCTCTTTGCTCTCACTTAAGAAATTCTATTGAACTTACTCTCTGGTGTCCACATGCCTATTTCTTCTTGATTGTAAGACAAGAACTCAGACCTAGCTGAGTTAAAGATTTACTGTATTAGTCCATTTTCATGCTGCTCATAAAGAGATGGCCAAGACTGGGCAATTTACAAAAGAAAAGGGTTTAATATACTTATAGTTCCACATGGCTGGGGAGGCCTCACAATCATGGCAGAAGGCAAGGAGAAGCACACCATGTCTTACATGGATGACAGCAGACAAACAGAGATAACTTGTGCAGGGAGACTCCTGTTTTTAAAACCATCACTTATTCACTATCACAATAACAGCACAGGAAATACATGGCCCCATGGTTCAATTACCTCCCACTGAATCCCTCACATGACATGTGGAATTCAAGATGAGATTTGGGTGGAGACACAGCCAAATCATATCTCTCTGCCCCTGGCTCCTCCCAAATCTTATGTTCTCACATTTCAAAACCAATCATGACTTCCCAACAGTCCCCAAAAGTCTTAACTCATTTCAGCATTAACTCAAGAGCCCACAGTCCAAAGTCTTATCCAAGACAAGGGAAGTCCCTTCCGCCTATAAGCCTGTAAAATCCAAAGCAAGCTAGTTACTTCCTTAATACAATGGAGATACAGGCATTGGGTAAACACAGGCATTCCAAATGGGAGAAATTGGCCAAAACAAAGGGGCTACAGGCCCCATGCATGTCCAAATTCCAGCGGAGCAGTCAAATCTTAAAGCTCCAAATGATCTTCTTTCACTCCATGTCTTATGTCCAGATCACGTTGATACAAGAGGAGGGCTGCCTTGACCTTGGAAGCCCCACCCCTGTGGCTTTGCAGAGTATTGCCCCCTCCTGACTGCTTTCACTGGCCAGCACTGAGTGTCTGTGGCTTTTACAGGCACATGATGGAAGTGGGCAGTGGATTTACTATTCTGGGGTCTGGAGAACTGTGACCCTTTTCTCATAGCTCCACTAGGCAGTGCCCCAGTAGGAATTCTGTGCGGGGGCTCCAATCCCACATTTCCCTTCTGCACTGCCCTAGCAGAGGTTCTCCATGACTGCCCCACCCCTGCAGCAAACGTCTGCCTAGGCATCCAGCTATTTCCATACTTCCTTTGAAATCTAGGCAGAGGTTCACAAACCCCAATTCTTAACTTCTGTACACTTGTACACTCAACATCACTTGGAAGCAAGGAGGAGCAAGTCACATCTTGCTGGATGACAGCAGGCAAAGAGAGAGAGAGAGCTTGTGCAGGGAGACTCGCATTTTTTAAAACTGTCAGATCTCATAATACTTACTCACTGTCATGAGAACAGCACGGGAAAGACCTGCCCTCATGATTCCATTACCTCCACTGGGTCCTTCCCACAACACATAGGAATTCAAGATGAGATTTGAGTGGGGACACAGCCAAATCCTATCACTTATATACCCCAGCTATTCACTGGGGAGAGAAAGGAATGAGGGATGCTTTTTTCACCTATTTCTAGATGGTTAACCAATTATCTTCAGTCTGTATCTCCAATGCCTCCTGAATCACTGAGAATCTTTTGAAATAAAAACAAAGAAACCTTCTTTGTCATATTTTCTCCTCTGTCCTCTCTTCACGGATGGATATTTGTGTCCCTGTACCACAGGACAATCCCATTAGATGAATCCGGAAAACTGGAATGTTAATTTCCCCAAATTTAAACTGTTGGGCTTAAAATTGGGCTCAGAGGAAAGGAACCCAAAAGCCTGACATGCCGGCAAAAGGGTAAAAGTTTTTTTTTCCAGTTGGACTTCTGGCCTCCCTCTTTCCGTGCAAACTGGTTGAAAGAATAATGAAATCATTGTATATATCCTCTGTAAAGTTTTGATTAATGGGAAAAAGGAATTGTGAGGCTAGCTGTAAGCTGTAGCCAATCTGGTATGCTTTGTGTCTTTCTGCATGGTTCTGTCATAAAGAGGGGTACCTTAGGATAGAATATGGGCCTAGGACCCCATAAGCCCACTGTTCAAGCCAGTCTGGCAAACTGGTCAGTAACAAATTTTGTTTTATGTTTCCATCTTGTTTTACATCCTTGGGAGCATGACCTGTAACCATGCAGAAATACCTGGTTTTGGTCTCTGCCATTTTACAATGGCAACGTGGGTTCAATCCTGGCTTAGGGAATGAGTATTTTCTGGTTAGTACCTGTGTGATTTTTACCATTTGCTGATTCCTTTCCCCTCCATGACCAACTTCTAGCTTCCTTTCTTAAATATTCCTTTCGCTGAGCTATGTTTAAAGATTCTAGATTGTGTAAGAACTGCTTACAACCTCTATAATAATACCTTGTACACTTGCCGATAAGTCATAACCTTAGTTGAGGCTTGTTAGTTTCACCTGTGAGGTTACTTTTGGTAAAGTTCAAAAGTCAGAAATATTTGCCACTTAACACTAACATGGCTAAAATGGGTAACAAGGGATTTTCTTAAAGAGCGCTCAGCTTAATTCAAAGTGAATATCCAAGAGGCGGAGGTTGCTATGAGCTGAGATTCAGCCGTTGCACTCCAGCCTTGGCAACAGAGTGAGACTTTATCTCTAAACAAAACAAAACAAACAAACAAAAAAGTGAATATCCAAGCTACAGGTATATTTAAAAGGGCTTTATGTTTTTCTCTGCTTGGATCTTGTTTTTCTGGAAAAGTGTTTTTTTTTTCTCAGTCAACTGAACTACTTTTCCCCATTTTGTCTTGCCACTCTTAATGCACACATGAGAGGCCCTAAGATAACTTATGAGAGCAGGGAACTCATTGGGAGAAACCGAGAAGGCACCATAGATTCCATTTTGGGAAAATAAATAAAATAAAATCTGTTTTCCTCATGGAACTCCAGGAATTAAAAGCAGCTAGATCCCTCTCAAAATCTGTTTTTGTCTTCCAGCTATGCCTGTTTGTTGGGCCCTAATATAAGTGCAGGCTTTCCTAGCCCTGCTGATGGAGGGTTTCACACTAAGGCCAATAATCCAATTAGGAGGTTGGCAAATGAAAAATCTTACAACTACCGGATTTTCTTCTGTCTGTCTGTGTAATCATATATGTATTATGTGTGTGATGGTTATATAAAAACAGCTCTAATTGATTAGGCTAAAAAAAAATAAGCACTTAGATTAAATGTTTTTGAAGGAAAAATAAAAGTTATAATGTCTTTAAGTTCACATGACTTTAATCTTTGAAAAATAAAAACAGCTTAAAATATAATTGGTAAAACACAAATGTCTTCAAAATGTAAATATGTGGTCTAAATTATGCAAGTCAGATACTAGGTTTGCCAAATGTTTTAAGGTTATAAAATGCTTCTTTGGCTTTTGAGAACTGAATGACTTCCCTGCTTTATAATTTGGTAATGCCTGGGGACATATGGAATTAGCCAAGCCCTTAACTATGCTGGAAAGAGTCAGATCTTATCTGCACCTAGTACATAATTAAAATAACTTACCAGGGTTTACACTAAAACTGAAAATCACTAAGAGTTGTCATTAGAACATGTAATTAAGACTATTGAAATTAGATTTACATGCAAGGTGTGTAAGGAAAGTAAGATGTGTTTTTAGGAAAAGGTTATAAGAAGGCATGGGAATGTAAATTTTTGCCTAGGGTTAATGGATTGTCTTGAATTAGATACATAAAGCCAAAAGTTTAAACAATTGGTGAATGGTTTCTAAAAATTAATCTTACACAAGAAATTCTCTGTGTGATCATAGTGACTAACTTCAAAAAGTTAGTGTATGGTTTTTCCATAAACTGAGCATTGAAATAAAAACACAACAAGGTTTTCTTAAGGTACTAATCTACTCTTTAACAAAAGTTTATAAAGGGTTATAAAAGGTTTATAAGCAACTCTTCTCATTGTCAAACTGATTAAGCTTGGATACAATCATCTATAAGGTTTCATTAAAAAACTGAGGTTGACATTAATAGTAGACTAATGCAAGGGTAAAGTTTGGCTTTCTCTTTCTTGAACAAGATTTTCATGTAATAGTAAAGGATAATAAAAGGTTTTCGACTTTTTAAAATTTTTGTCTCCATTCTGGCTAAATAAATAACTTACAATAGTCTGGAATTCTATTTCATAGTATCGAATATGTTGAACCTTTAACCTGTTTGGTAGGCTTCCCAAAATCAAACTTCAGCTTCAAAAATTGTCCTTTCTGACCCCTAGCTTTTGGATGCTACAGAAAGCCCCTGGAGCCTCTGGAAGAGAGGTAAACAAGGTTATTTGACATGTTTAGTTACAACAGATTGCTAAAATAAAAATAAGGTTTAAACTTCTTCAGGTTATGTTTTAGTGAATAATATTAATATATGTTTGAAAGTTGTATGGAATTTCTAAAATTCGAATGTCTGAGTATATGCTATCAGTCATAACTAATGTTATTATGTTAAGTTCCTGTAAACCCCAGAGATAACCAAATTTCTTCATCAACTGTATTCTTGACTGTAACTATTCTGGACATTTTGTATTCACAGACAATTGTTGTCTTGTTCCTTTTCAAAAGATGATTTATCATCAGCTATGGGACTTTGATAGGTGCTCATAAATGCAGATTTCTGATATCTTTGCAGCTTATGACATTGGGATAGAGGAAAGCATACAGGACTCACGAAGATCTGAAATGTTCATGAATAGCAAACAGAATAAGAGTTAATGAAATAGATTGAACTAATATAAAACTAAAGCAATGTTTTCAATTTTTGCTTAAGACATTGGTGATTTTTTTTTTCAGAATCAATGACACTTATTTTGAGAGATGTACAGCCTTCAATAATTGAGTAAGGTATGTCCATGGAAACAAAATTTAGAGCATATTTTTCTCTGCCTGGCTTCTCCAAAATTTGGAAATTATTTGTGAGTATTCTTAGCTTATGGCAGTATAGTTAGTTTTTTGCATTAGCACAATAAGGATCCATTTTCTTTTCAACAGGACACAATTGGAAAATGGTTGTTTTGCCAAGGGGATGTGCTTCCCTTTAAGGAATCAAGCTTGACTTGCAGAGCCAATAAAAGCCCTGTGTGAAAACTGGCCTGATACATTGTCTGCACAGTCCCTGTACAGACTTCTTAACCTGTGATGAGTAAAGAATGTCACTTTCTAGCAGGCCTAGGAGTCCCATATTTTGGGGACCTCCAAAAGAGAGGAATTTATCCAACTCATAGGTATTTGAAGGTATAAACCCATTGCTAGGCTCAGCTTTAAAGGTCTTATCTGAGATTCCTTGTGGACTGGAGTTCCATCAAAGCCAATTTAAAAGCCTATGTGAAAAATAATTATTCTTGATGCACTTTATGCAAATAATCAGACCACATATAACACTAAAGTTTATTTTGCAAAGAACTCAGTCCTACCATGATTTGTTTTTGAAAAAATTCAGGACTAGAGAGAGAAAAATTATGTTTTGAAACTTATCATACACTTGCTATTAAATTCTAATCTCATCAGTTGTTTTTAAGTTTTCATCTACCTTTTAGACTAACTGCTTATTCCCGTGAATCAACCAGTGATCTCTGGCTGAAGCTCAGATAAAAACAAAAGGGATGGGTAATGTAAAAATCTAGGTCAGTATTTTAATTCTGAGTGATTATCCTGCAAATTCTGCCTGGTGATGGGAGTGAATGATGTTCTTATAACCTGGAGGTTTCTTTGTTTGGGAAAATAAGACCAAGGGAGTTAACCAAAGCCAAGCCCCATATGCTCAAATCTTAGCAGGCATAACTATAACCACCAGTTATCTGGGCATGCTGACAGTCTTGGGATTTTTTAGCTGTTTTTACCCCCTTCAGTTTGATGTATGTCTTCTAATAACTGGAATTGTTTCTTCTTGCTTAGAGTCTATTAAACTTCAAATGTGATGCAAATGGAACTGTGCATGGATGTGCCATTCTTCTAGGGACTCTTACAACAACCCCAGGCAAAGCCCTAACTGCTGCTTTCTCAAAACAGTGCCCCTTGTCAGCAGGAAGCAGTTAAGAGTGGACGTCGTTCACTTTTCCCAACAGCAGTTGGGATCTTCACTTTTGAATGGGGGTCTAAAAGGAGTTAGCCAGATTCCTTTAGACAGAGAGTAAGAGAAGGGTCCCCAAAGAACCTCTGACCTGCCCCACAAGTGTTTACACCAGATGTTTTGTGAAGATAAGGGAACTTACACAGGCGGCTTGTTTAAACATGCCCTCGGTGGAAAATTCTGTTCCTTAACACATACGTATATAGTAAGAGAAATAAATCAATATGGAGTGGCCCAGTCTAAGGGCCCACATGCGCACTGGAAGGAAGGGAATAGCCACCAGGAATTCACACCTTAAGCCCTAGCCCTGGTATTCATCTGTGAAGGGGACAACTGGAAACCTGCTTTCAGGACATTTCTCTTTGCTGAGAACTTTCCTTTTGCTTGATAAATTCTACTCCATTCACTCTCTGGTGTCCCTGTGCCTAATTCTTCCTGGTCATGAGACAAGAACCTGGACCTAGCTGAAATGAGAAGTAAAAATCCTGCATCACTATGACATACAGAGGTGTCAAACTTGCAGCTGTACCCCCTGAATGTTAAATAAAAGTCTAAAAGATTGAAAATAATAAATTAATTAAACATGCATCCCTTTTAACAATTTTATTATAACTAATGTTTAAATAAGATAAAAATATAAACTGGGAATAGGACTTATTTAATCTCTGTTTCTATTTTTATGAAGCAATGACATAATATTTTTAACACAATGTTTTAAATGTATATAAATTTCATCAACTGTGGCAAAGGAACTGAAAACATCAACAATGCTGTTTAAATTTTCTTTAAAATTGTGTTAGGTACAGCATGCCTGAATATATTTAAAAGTGTTAATTTATCACAGATTATACAACTAACTGAAATATATTTAACTCTCAATTATTAATGATGTTTTATTTATCAGAAGTAGATTATTCATAAAATATATAATTATATCAATAATTTGAATTATTTTTTTCACTAGAAAAAAAAAAACCCGAGAGTGTGAATTATGGTAACACACACCTGTCCACATTCTACTATGTTCCTATATGTCATTTATAGAATCACAAAATAAAACATTACATTTCAATTGTGCTTACAACAAAGAAAATGCCATACATGAGAATAAAAGGGTGGCAGAAATAAAAGGTGACGAAGGCCATATGTGAATGATATTTGCCCACTTTGATTGTGGAACTACTTGGAAATGTTGGGTATTCATCAACTAGAGGAAATAAAATTACTATCTATCCCATGAGACAGGCTTTCCCAGGAGAAAGAACTGTTTGATAGACCTCATTTTTATCTTTTTTCTTTAGCAGTGCTTTGCTGACATCTACTTGGTGAATATAATTTACATCAATTCAGTGTTGTCAGGGACAAAAAATGTTAGGGCTGGCTGATTTACATCCAAGAATATGAAGTTGCCAGATTTCAAAAAGTAAAAATTTTCAGTTTCTATTTTTAGGAAGTAAAATAAATCTTTCAAACTTTGTAAGAATAAAATAAACTACTTATTGTAAAGTGACTGATCATTGGGACAATGAATTGCCTCCAGAGGTAAAAGGATAGATGATAAATAAAGACAAGAAAACACTAGAAAGTTATATAGACCTTTGTATACCAACCAACATATTAGCATATTCATAATTCTAGCATCTGAAAAGTGGCTAATGGGAAAACTGAAGAGAATTTATATGTCCTGCTTTTTGAAAAATATTTCGATTTATCTCCATTCATGGCTAATATAAAACAATAACACTGAGATGTAGATACTTAGCAAAAGAGATAAATAAATCTCCTAAAAATAATGTATAAATAATTATATGATTGAATTATGATGCACTGAAAATGAATATCTTTATTTGAAATACAGCGAGAAACCATTCAGCTGGAATACTCAGCAGGATATTCAATGCCTGAGGGAGAGTCCTTTATAAAAACAGTGGTCATAATACCTTCTCCAGGTTCCGGAGATCTTATGATATATTCTGGGGATTGGTACTTATGCCTGGAGAGTCATATCTGGCTTGCCACCTGGTTTTGGAAATAAAATTTTATTGGAACACAGCCACATCCATTCATGTGCATATCGTTCTTTGCTGCCACTCTCTCCTATAAGGGCAAGGTAAAGTAGTTTCTACAGAAAAGATATGGACTTGAGGTGTAAAATATTTGCTATCTATCCTTATAGAACTTTCCCACCAACTTATGTTAAATTTGGTAATTAATAATACTTTTAATAGCATTACTTGGCACATAGGAGATAATCTCCTGGACACAGATTAACTATTTCAGAAGTACAACATTGTATAAATTGAATGATGTAGCGACATATTGGAAATAACATTTTTAAAAAACAAATACCCACTAAAATGTAATTACATTGTTGATCTAGCTGCCAAATATTTTATCCAAAGAAAAGACATTAGTCATGAGATTTCTTCCAGGGGTGAGTAATTCATATCTGCACAGATAATGACTACTATGCCACAATGTGCTGTTGCCTGAAAAGTGGCAAGATTTTGGGGCCAATTACAAAACAAACTGTAATTGTATAATATCAAAATATTAAAAGCAAAAATACTTTCTTAAAATTAAAAAATATATAATGATATAATAATACTTTGTACAGCTGAAGACATATTTGAGCTCATAGGTCAAATGAATTTTCACTAGCCGAAATTGACATAGAGAACCCATCTTATAGATTACATCTTCAGAAAATATTTGAATTTCAAATATAAAGAAAGAATGTGAATAATAAGTAATATTCAAAAATACATCTGGTCTCAGATATTTTCTTTGTTAAATTAAAAGGAAAATTTTACTTCTTTCTAAACCAGGCAATTAAAAATCCTCTACAGTTTTTTTAAGCAAAATTACAGGTTTCTTACAAACTAGGCTATTGTTTAATTGTAAAAACAATGGAAGGCTGTCATAAAAATGAATTCCAACTGAGAGAATTACACTAAAATAAGTTGAGTGGCAAAACAGTCATAAAAGATGGTTGAGCAAAGACATTGCTGCCTTGCTCAGCTTTCTGAAGATGAAGAAGAATACTACAAAACAGTCACAACCTTGTAACAAATTATAAAAAAGAGCTACCATGTTCAGAAAGAATAGGTCCTAATTCAGTATGCCAAGTACAAATACATGCCCCCTCTGACCTCAGCAGAATTCTATAATCTCCAAAATCAACTTTTATGAACACAAGAAATTAACAACAAATTGTGCCTTTAACAATTAGACCAAGCAAGCCCAGGGTGGATTTGAATGCAGCCCAACACAAATTCATAAATTTTCTTATGACATTATGAGATTTATGCACGGATTTTTAAAAGCTTATCAGCTATTGTTAGTGTTATTGTATATTATATGTGGCCCAAGACAATTCTTCCTCTTCCAGTGTGGCCCAGGGGAGCCAAAAGATTGGCCACTCCTGAATTAGATATTACTCATAACTATTGTTCTGAAAAACCACAACACATATATACAAATATCTATTTTTATTGTACTACTTTATGTATTATTTCGATTATACAAAATAGAATTGTTAAGTTCATTTCAGACATGATTATTTAATTAATAACAAGAAAGTAATAGTCACTCAAGCTTCCCTAAGCAATTGTGTCAATGAGTATGTATTTGTTGGGTATGTGGGGGTTCAGAGGAAAGTTCTCCAGACAATTTTCTAGTAAAGGCTGTTGGGTTTGAATTGCAAAAACCAAAAACCACTTTTCTCCACCTTTATTTTTAAATTATTGTTTAAAACAGATTTTGGGAATACAAATGCAGTTTTGTTAGATGCATAGTGTTTATTCCACAGTGTGGAAGTCTGGGGTCTCAGTGTAGCCATCACCCGAATAATACACATTGTGGACATCAAGGAAATTCTCATCTCTCATCCCTCATTTTTCAAGAGCACCTTATTCCCTCACTCTCCCTTCTTGATACTATTTGCTCCATTCTCTTGCCTGAAGTTTAGCTTTCTTTGGTTGCATATCAGCATCATATGCTTGAAAATGGGAGTTTCTTTCATAAACATTCTTCTGATTTATTAGTTTATTTATTTGTGATGGAAAAATCCAATGTTATCATTGACTAGCTGGTCAGCAAATGAGCTATTTTCTCCCTGGGCTAGGTATTTTCCTTAGTATCAATTACTTGGGCCAGTTAAGGTGAGGGTGTGTAATGTACAGAGGCAACTATGACCATCCTTCAACAGGTGCTGGCGTTGGGAATATATCCCAGAGATCTGAGTCTGAGTTTATTTGTTCCCCCAACAATATAACATAAAATGAGGCTAGGGTAGATCCTTGACTAAAAGAAGTATTAGCGGCCAGGCGCGGTGGCTCAAGCCTGTAATCCCAGCACTTTGGGAGGCCGAGGCAGGTGGATCACGAGGTCGAGAGATCGAGACCAACCTCGTCAACATGGTGAAACCCCGTCTCTACTAAAAATACAAAAAATTAGCTGGGCATGGTGGCGCGTGCCTGTAATCCCATCTACTCAGGAGGCTGAGGCAGGAGAATTGCCTGAACCCAGGAGGCGGAGGTTGCAGTGAGCCGAGATCGCGCCATTGCACTCCAGCCTGGGTAACAAGAGCGAAACTCCGTCTCAATAAAAAAAAAAGAAAGAAAGAAATATTAGCAAAAATCATCTGAGGCATTCTGCTACTTAACATTATTTTTAAATGTTAAAACTGATAATTGTTGGCATGTGTGGTGGACCTGTATTTCTAGTGGTGCAAGTGAGAGGTCTAGGAGATATCACAACATTTTTAAAAGTTAATTTTAATTGCACTGTGACCAGTACAGGGTAAATGCTTGTTTCTTAAATTCAGTGTTTTGTGTTTTGAGATGCTTCTTTGTGCAAACCACAATCAAATATGTACTTAATTCATTACCTTACACTTTCATACAGCACGTTCTACATACAGAAAAAAACTTCGTTGTGCGCTGTTGGCATTCAATAATTAGTAAGATATCTTTGTTTTTAGATGGAGTCTCGCTTTGTCAGCAGACTGGAGTGCAGTGGCGTATTCGTGGCTCACTGCAACCTCCACCTCCTAGGTTCAAGCGGTTGATTCTCCTGCTTCAGCCTCCCGAGTAGCTGGGACTATAGGCACGTGCCACCACATTCAGGTATTTTTTGTATTTTTAGTAGAGACGGGTTTCACCATGTTGGCCAGGATGGTCTAGAACTCTTAACTTTGCGATCCACCTGCCTCAGCCTCCCAAAGTGCTAGGATTACAAGTGTGAACCACAGTGCCTGGCCCATTAGTAAGATATCATTAAATTATATATATTCTGTCCACTTCTCTGACAATCGACTCCAGTTATCAGATCTATACCTGATTTTAATGTTTTGTCACCTCATTGAAAGCATGGTAAAAATTAACTTTGGCATAATATGACTTGTCTCGCATAGAGGAACACAATAAAATTGATTATTGCAGAGACGTTTGTGAGGACATTGCAGTGTTACCAAGAAAATGCATTTTATCTCAGATTTAGTACTAGAAAAGTCCATGATTCTCCTCTGAAATTAGTAAGTTCTTATTCCTTGTTGGGAGAAAGGGGAGATTATAAATGTTGTAACTGGTTGTATTTGTCTTTCCAATTTAGCTGAATCTACAATCACACCTAGACATTGTTCAAATTCCAGGCAACATCTACATTTGTACTCATTATTTATTTATTTTTGTATGTAACAACTGTATTTTTAATATGTTTTTATACTTGATCGCATATAATTTATACTCGCTGCATGCACATACTTGTGAACACACACTCACCTGAAGGAAAGAATGGATGGAAAAAAATGTAAAAAAGAAAGAATGCAGAAAGGGAGGACAAGGAGAAGAAAAGTTATGGGAAGCCACGAGCTGGCTTTCATCCACAGAATTATTTTATTTTAACTATATAATATTGAAAATAACCATAACTTAAAGTACGACCAACATTTAAAAGGTATGAACATCATACTGAAAAATGGAAGGCATGAGAAAATTATATTTACGTTACTTCATGGAAACAGTCATAGCTCAATAGCTATTGCTTGCAGGTACGCACTCCAGCTGGTAATGTGTAATGTGGTACTGTGTTTATAATCCCAAATTTTATCCTCTTCACATATTAATGTTGCTTACTTTGCCTCTATGCGGTTCAGATTTTTACCACCCAGTTATAATTCCGGTTTTGAGGGAGCGTTTAGTGTTAAATGGTACACAGATACACACACACATAAGCAGACTCCATTCATTTGCCTTTATAAAAAGGGAGATAGAGTTGCATAAATGTCAACAATAAATAAATCAGAAGTCATGACAGCCCCTATAGAGAAGGGTTCCCTGCATAGTGATTTAAAACTAAATTAACATACAAACATGGGATGATTAGCTAACGTCTTATCTTTACATGTGCTCAAATGGTCCACCATCACCTAAGGTTCTCAGACGCCATGCTGCATGCTGTTCTAACAGCCTTACAATGATCCATGTTTCTTCATACTTTGGGAAACTTTCAGTGTATTTGCTGAGAATCACAGATATTGTCAGCTGGAAAATAGAATGTTAATGGCAAGGAAATTCAAGAGGATAAACAAAACAGATTGGCAAGTGCCATTCAAACTGAGGACAGCACAGTATGACACTCTACTAAGCAGCTATGAATAATTGGTGCTCTAGAAGACAGTGCTAAATGGGATATGCCTGTAAATATACCACTAGGCATACCACTATAATAGATGTAAAAGACTGGGGAATAATGGGAGAAAAAGAGAGAGATTAATTGTAGCTAGAGGCATCGTGGAGATTGCACAGAGGAGAAAGGATATAAACAGGGATTTGAGCAAACTGGCTTACGCTGATGAAAAAGATGAAAAAAATGTAGAATATTCATCACTCAGGATAACATTTTTTCTTAAGCCTAAATTAAACTTGCAAAGAGATAAACATTTATGACAATTAGGGCTACAGCCTGAAGCATTTTGGCTCACAAACTAAGCGCCTTGGTTAATGAGCAAAGATTTCCATTCCTTTGCATACATAAATACTAAGTGCAAAATTTATCATTCACTAAATCATATCTACTTTTTTCTGCATTTCACCAGTGGTTGCATCAATTGTCATTTAACTGCTCTAAATAATGTGTTCACTTCCCTGTTGTATTAAGCTATTTCTATCAACGCTAATGATTTTCTGATTTCCACATGCCAGTGATTTTTGGCAGTAACAAATGATGCCTCTCTTTTGCATGTTGCAAGTAGCTTAAATTATATTTTACGTACCCATTTAAAGGATCATTAGTGAAGTTAATATCCTTGCTATTCAGTTGTGTCAAGCATTTGTAAAGTATAGCCTAACTAAACACTACAATATTCTGTATAATTTCAATAGTTTACCAAAAAGTCTCTATAACTATATGTAATTTTGGCTGGAATACATCATTATACTTTCTAATTGGTTGATATCCACATTCTTTTGACTTCTACAAAAGGTAGTGACATTTGTTTAAACTTTGGAGAGCCAAGTACTATTACAAAGAATAATAAACTTTGCTTTAGTCTGAACCTGTAGGTTGGTTGTACACATTACATTTTTGTGTTTTTACATATTACATTTTGTAGGTTGGTGTGTACACATTACATTTTTGTAATAAGTTTACATATTACATTTTTGTGTTTTTTCTGTATCTTTCATTTCCACAGACAACACTGTTTAAATACTTATGATCCACAGTAGAAGGAAATATTTAAATGTTATCGAAAGCCTTGTAATTTTTTAAAAATCCAAATATAAAGTTTGTGCTCTTTTTACACTTTGGAAAGTCTACCATGAATATATGTGATATAAAATGGGAAAAGTTTGTTTTAACATCACCAATGACTGACACATCGGTAAGGAGTTAAGGAGTTGGCTTTGTACTCTGAGCAGAAGCAAAAGGGCAACTAAATATCTTTTGTTGGGATAAGCTTAAGTATACATGGATCTATCTTGCTCCTAATCATAGATCAAATATTACACAAAATAGATATAATGCCTTATTGTAGCTACGTATTGAGAGTCCTATCTAAATGACACTGTGCCACTGGAGAGGAGACACATTGATTTCTTAATATTGAGGAATATCACGCATCCCCTGCTTCACAGCAGTTTTCTTCACGTTATACAAAGTCTGGTTTGTTACAGGCATGAAAGGATAATCCGTGGGGTGCTGAGAACTCTGGTGTTAGCTCATTAATGGCTACTAAGCCAAATAATTTAGAACCACTGTTGCATTCACAGTTTCCAGTTATTGAGACTAACCAATTGGAGGGTTAGCATATTGTCAATTATTCATCCTAACAATGAGATACATTAATTGCTGAGGATGGGTGAGTCCCTCTGGATATGAGATGTGACATTTACACATATAAAATAAAAAAGTCATAAGCATGAAGTCCAGTGATCATCATACAAATTTCATAGGACCATCGGAAACCGTATCTCCTTTACTCTGGAACCTAGCCCATTTGTGATAGGAAAAAAAAGAAAACATGATTCATGAGGAAAAGCTAAAGATAACTCAAATAATTAATGTTTAATATTTTTTCAAAGGGCTTAGATCTGATCCTTTACCAAATCTTTAATGGTTTCCGCTACTGAACATATTTGAATGAGTGTCATTCTAAATAGTGAAGTATAAGAATTTGATCTGAATAGGTGTGAACCATAGTGAGGCAGGAGAGTAGGGCCTGGAGAGAGGAAACCTAAACACCTTGTAGGACTAAATCAAACAGAAACACCTCAGGTATGACAGGAAATATCCTCTTCATTTAGATAGGACATACACCAAATAAATGACTTGGTAATTTTACTTCATTCTCTTCATTTACATAGGGCGTACACTACATTAATAACTTTGTAACTTCACTTTACCCACTTTATTTACATAGGTCCTACACCAAGTAAAACAAGGAAACCTCCAGAGGGTACTTAAACCACAGAAATTTCTGTAACTGTGGTCTTAGGCTCCTGTGCTTGGGCCCACTGCCACCCTGTGGAGCATACTTCCATTTTTGATAAATCTGCTTTTGTTACTTCACCCTTTCCTTGCTTTGTGTGTGTGTTTTGTCTAGCGCCAACAACCTGTACATCCTCCACTGGTAACAACAGGTTAAAAGTACAGGTCTGTTTAAAATTGTAAATAACATCCTGGATGGTGCAGAAAATCATCAGAGATTTATGACTGGTGCCTCAGAAGGAATCTACCAAATATTTGTGAGTTCAGAGGCACCATATGTTATGTAATCATTTTCTAGTGTCTACTTGACCAAGACTTCTTCCTAGCCCCTTATACCTAATCCACCACTGGTTCTATGAGAAAAGTGGCTGTAGGGAGACATTTCTGATGTCCTTCTGAGTTTAAGTCTAAGGAGCACTTTGTTTATATTGCTAGAGCAGAGATGTTCATAACTTGAACTTAGAGAGAAAAAGGTGATCGTAACAAATTCAGTAACATCATTAAAATTTTTTGTTGTTGTTGAGACAGTGTCTCCCTCCCATCACGCAGGCTGGACTGCAGTGGCATGATCAAGGCTATAGCCCACTGCAACCTTGACTTATTGGGCTCATGTGATTCTTCCACCTTAGCCTTCTGAGTAGCTGGAACTACAGGTGCGCGTGGCCATGTTCGGTTATTTATTTATTTGTATTTTCAGTGCAGACAAGGTTTTGTCATGTTGCTCCAGCTTAAATGCCTCATATTTTTAAGTACAATTTAGTTGTAATGGATAAATTTAATGTGTATAATTTGGCCCCACATTTAGCTTGCTGTACTCCTCAGTTTCTACCTGAACAGGCTGGGACCTGTGCCCCAACCTTATCTGCATTTGAATTTCAGGCACAGATCTGGCTAACACTAATATACTACTGTTGTCTCTAGTATACCTTATACATTACACACCTTACCTGAGTTTTTGCTTTGCAGCTGGATTCACATATTTTATTGATATGTTGGATAATCATTCTCCCCTAAATCTATTTCAATGAAGGGCATAATCATGTGAAATAATAACATCACTATAAAGAAGAAGAAGACAAAGGTAAAAGAAGGAGGAAAAAGAGGAAAAATATGAGCAGCAAAACAGAGGCAACATCAACTGCTGTTTATGTGCCATCATGTGATATGGTCTGAAATAACACACAAAAAATGGCCTCATTCAGTCTTAACTTTATAAATTAAAACTTTAAGTCTGTGTAGATATCATCTTGGAATGGAAAATAGTATTTTGCATGGTGAAGAACAGAATCTGAATATGTGATTAGTGCCAGAATACATGTTAGAAATAAAGAAAAAGGCTTTGCAAGGCCAAAGCCACTTGCCCAACGTGTTACCCCGTTATGAATTTCAAAGCCTAATTTAAACCCAACTTTGCCTGACCAGGCACCATCTTTAAACAGTTTGTTATATAGCACTGCCTTCCCAAACTCTTAATAGCTAAATAAAGCTACATTCACACTATGAATAAACTAATTAAATTTTACCATTTTTAGAAATATAAAAACAATGTTAACTTACAGCTTCAAATTTTCTTCATTAGTTCTTAGTACAAAATATGAGTTAAAGCTAAATGTTGCTCACTTTTGCACCCCCTAGTGGAAATGTCAATATGAAGAAAATGACCGAATAATAACTTCAACAAGGAAAATAAAATGGCCAAGTATTTTTTCATAAAATTGGCCTGTCAATTTGTAAGAGTTGAGTAGAATACTGTGTTTGGTTTTGTAATTATAATTGGCAACCACTTAAAATAATTTTCAGGGTTCTTTAGGACTTGGTAAATAACACTATATATAAATCTAAATCTGTATCTAGCTTACATGAACATACTATGGAAGGTGAATGGAGATACTAAACTGAAAATAATAGAATGAAATTAGAAATCAGCAGGAACCTCATTTCAAGCATACAAATAGATTTCTTAACCTTTAGTGCATGGATTTATGTATGTATTTACTCATATTTATTTTTCCGTAAACTTTTATTTTTGCAGTTTCTGCTGTAGCAGGCACTGAGTATTTATAAGTTGTCATACAGAAAAGATCACAGTTTAGTCACACATGTGTATAAACACACATAAAGTATTTTCAAAGAAAGTACGATATACTGCAAGTATCATACAATTAAAACATCTTTGTTAGCATTCTACTTCTATTTATATTCTCAGTGTCATTTCAAAATTTAATATTTTCTCATCAACAAAAAAGAGATTCTAATATTGTGACACAGAAAGATTATAATGTATTATTTATGCAATATGGCAAATACACATTTGCACATATTAAGAGAGATGTTATATGGAATAAAAATGTTTTCATTACGTATATGGGTTTTGAACAAATATGTGCTTACATTTAAAACAAATCCTCCTAGCTGACAGAGAAAATATATGTGCATATACTAAACTGTGAATTTGTAAACATTTGTATAGATAGAGTCAGTAGTATCTCCCTTAAGTAAAACATCAGCTCTTGTTGCTATCTCCAATTCTAATTCATTCCCACATAGATTATTTGAACCTTCATCCCTTGCTTATCTGTAAACTCCCACTCCAACAGTAAGAACCTGGCTCCTACCATCTGCCATCTACTTCCTTACTTGTCCGTTTCCAGTATACACACAATGGTAGTATCAGAATTGTTAACTCATATTTCCATGGGAAACTTTACCAGCAAATGTAGAGTCCTTATATGTACTTTCTTTTGCCTTTAGTCTTACAGACTTGTCTTACAGACTCCCCTCATTTCCAAGGTCAATTAACCTATCCCTTTTCCGTATCTGACTAGTGAAGTTGTTTTATAACTTTGCAATCGATTTTTTTTGTAATATTCTGTCTTCAATCCAGATATCCTCCTATCTCCTAAATGATTTCTTTTTCACTTTGCAGACATTAAGATTTACTATAAGTACTATAGTAAGCTACTATAAGTAGCTTGTGTCTTACAATCAATTTGTCTATTTTGCATTAACTATCAAGTTTGAAGGCATAGAGTTATTCATAGAATTTCATTGTTGTTCTTTGTTGGTGGGTTCAGGAATGATGACACTTCTTTTATTTCTAATACTGTTCATTGTGTCAACTATATTTTTTTCTTGGTTCCCCTGGCAAGATATTTACCAATTGTATTGATCTTTTCCAAGAACTGGCTTTTGACTTTGTTGATTTTCTGTATTATTTTCCTGTTTTAATTTCATTAATGTCTGCTTTCATTTTCACCCATTTATTTATTTTTGCTTACTTAGGTTTAACTTGCTCTAGTTTCTTAGGGTAAAATCTTAAATAATCGAGTTTTTATCTTCCTTCTTTTCTAATTTAGGAATTCGATGCTATAAATTTCCATCTGGCCAGGCGCAGTGGCTCACGCCTGTAATCCCAACACTACGGGAGGCCAACGCAGATGGATCACTTGAAGCCAGGAGTTTGAGACCAGCCTGGCCAACATGGTGAAATCCCATCTCTATTAAAAATACAAAAATAAGCCTGGCCTGATGGCACACAGCCCAGCTACTTGGGAGGCTGAAGTATGAGAATTTATTGAACCCCAGAGACAGAAGTTGCAGTGAGCCACTGCACACTCCAGCCTGGGTGACAGAGTGACACTCTGTGTCAAAAAAAAAAAAAAAAAAATTCCATCTAAGCACTGGTTTTACTGCATCCCACATATTTTGATAAATTCTCTGTTTATATTTACTTACTTATTACTTACTTTATTTATGTATTTATTATTTTGAGAGGGAGTCTCACTCTGTTGCTCAGGCTTGAATGCATTGGTGCAATCTCGGTTCACTGCAACCTCCACCTCCCGGGTTCAAGAGATTCTCCTGCCTAACCTCCTGAGTAGATGAGATTACAGGTACATACCACCACACTGGGCTAATTTTTGTATTTTTAGTAGAGATGGGGTTTCACCATATTGGCTAGACTGGTCTAGAACTCCTGGCCTCAAGAGATCCACCCACCTCAGCCTCCCAGAGTGCTGGGATTACAGGCATAAGCCACTGCACCCAGCCTGTATTTACTTAGTTTAAAATGTTTTAAAATTTATTTTATGATTTATTTGATCCATGATTTCTTTGAACTATGTTGCTTACTGTCCAAATATTTGGAGGATTTTCCAGCTATCCTTCAGATCTTGATTTCTAATTTAATTAAATTTTTGTGTAAGAACATACTTTGTATGATATATAAGCTTTTGTATGTGTTAAGGTACATTTTATGTTCCAGAATGTGGCCTTTCATGGTGAGTATTTCTGCAAGCTTGGTAAGAATGTATATTCTGACATTGCTGGATGGAATATTCTATAAATGCCAATTAGATCAAGTTGATTGATAGCGCTATTAAGGTGAATTAATCCTTACTGATTTTGGCCTGCTTGATCCATCAATTATTGAAAGAGAGTTGGTAATGTTTTCAATTATAATAGATCTATTTCTCATTACAGTTTTTGCTTCATATAATTTTGATGCTCTGTTAGATGCATACATTTGGAATTGCTGTGTCTTCTTGGAAAATTGACCTGTTTATCAACATTTCATATCCCTCTTTTCACTGATAATTTTCCTTTTCCTGAATTGTGGATTGTCTGAAATTTATATATAGCTACTTCTGTTTTCTTTGGATTAGCATAAGTATGATATATCTTTCTTCACTCCTTTATATTTAAACTGAGGTTTTAAATTTAAAGATTTAAAGAGCATTTCTTTTTTTTGAGATGGAGTTTTGTCACCCTGGCTGGAGTGCACTGGCACAATCTCTGCTCACTGCAATCTCCACCTCCTGGGTTCAAGAAATTCTCTTGCCTCAGCCACCTGAGTAGCTGGTATTACAGGCACATGCCACTACTCCCAGCTAATTTTTTTTTTCCTATTTTTAGTAGAGATGGGATTTCATTATGTTGACCAGACTGATCTGGAACTTCTGACCTCAGGTGATCTGCTCACCTCAGCTTTCCAAAGTGCTGGTTTTACAGGCATGAGCCACTGCCCCTGGCCTAAAGAGCAATTCTTAAACAACTGGGTCTCATTTTCATATATTGTAACAAATGTATTTAACCATTTAAATTCATGTATTTAAAGTGATTATTGATATAGTTCGATTAGTACCTATCATGTTTGTAATTGTTTTCTATTGATTGCATTTGGTCGTTGTTTCTGCCTTCTGTTTTCTACCTTTTCTGGTTTTATGTAAACATTTTATATGTCTATTTCACCTCATTTCACAGCACACAAGGAGTTACTATTTGGTAAAAAAATATTTGGTAGTTTCTCTAGAATTTGCAGTATAAATTTTTAACTATTCCAACTCACCTTCAAATATCACCATAACAAATCATAAGTAAAGCAGGTATCCTAAGAGTATTCCTAGATCTGCCTTTCCCTTATGCTATTACTGCCTTCCATTTTGTTTACCCACATGCTATAATCACTCTGTGCATTGCTACTATTATTTCCTCAAACAGCTATATTCTAGTTAATAAGATAAGAAAATGTTTTCTTCATTTATTTTTTCTTCAACATAGTTTTTTCCTATATATCCGAGACTCTGACCTATGTTATTATTTTTTTGCTTAAAGAACTCTTTTAACATTTCTTCTAGAGCAAATTTGCTGACTATGAAGTCCCTGTTTTTAATTTATCTGAGAAACTTTACATTTATTACTGAAGGATCATTTAACCAGATACAGAATTCTAGGTTGCTGCATTCCGTTCTTTTCTTTCTATCAATGCTTTAAATATTATATTCTACCCACTTCTAGCTTGCCTGGTTTTTTATGACAAGTCCAAGCCCATCAAAGGCATTACTACTGCTACAGTGTTGTTTATTTCTGGTATTTTCTTTTGATTCTTTCTTAAGAGTTTCCATTTTTCTACTTACATTACCCATTGGTTTCTGCCTGTATCTACTTTTTTCATTACAGCCCTCTGTATTTCCTTCATAAATATTTTAGATATTCTGTCTAATCATTTCAAATCTGTGCCAAATTCGGTCAATTTTTGATGCCTGTTCTGTCTCTTCAGAATCTGTTTGTTTTTCTTTTTTGTATGTCTTGTGATTTTGTTGTTGTTGTTGCCATTCATTGTTGAAAGCAAAACACAATGTATTGAGCAATAGGACCTGAGGTAAATCGCCCATTAGTATTTCTGTCGTTGTTATTCATCTACCTAGGAATTTCACTCTGTTTAATGTCTGATGTATCTGTAGGTGCCAGAGCCTTCAAATTTTTATTGTCTTTAACATTATCTGCTGTTGTCATTTGGATTCCCTAAGAACTATTTCATACTTAATAGGTTTTAAGAGATATTTTATGCATGTTATACGTATTAAGTCATTTAGCAATCACAACTGTTCTATGAGGTAAATTCTATTATCACCATTTTACACTTGGGAAAATCAAGACACAGAGTTGTTAAGCTATTTGCCCCAGGTTGTTGTATTAATAACATGGAGAACCAAGGTTTAAACACAAATGACTTTACTCTGGAGTCCATGCTGCAAATCACTGTGGTAATAAAGAATATGCTATCATTCTTTGAACTTTCCAGTTTTCCCTGTGATCACTAATACTGCTTCTGCTTTTTTCCAGGTCTACCCCAATTTTCCACCAAGCTGTCATTTTGACTGTTGTGCCTCCATAAAACTGTTCAAAAGAGTTAAATAAGTGGCTCATGCTTGTAATCCCAACACTTTAGGAGCCTAGGATGGGCAGATCACTTGAACCCCGGAGTCCCAGACCAGCCTGAGCAACACAGTAAGACCCCACCTCTACGAAAAATACACCAGTTAGTCAGACATGGAGGTGCATCCCTGCAGTCCCATCTGCTAGGTAGGCTGAGGTGGCAGGATCACTTGAGCCCAGGAGGCAGACATTGCAGTGAGCTGAGATCATACCACTGCATTCCAGCCTGGGTGACAGAGCAAGAAAAAAAAGAGTTCAACTAATGTTGAAGGGATTTGCAATGAGCAGAAGAGGAATAAGATAAATTTTGTTTAAGGATTTTTAAAGTGAAAATAACATAAAATTGTGGCTGAAGAAACTATTTTTTTCCAAAATTATCCATTAAGAGCCAGTGATCTCTATACTTCTGGAAAATGAAATTTTAAAAGTCTCATTATTTTTAACTTGGAGGATAAATTGGTGTGATAGCTTTTCTGTTGCTATTGCTGCTGTTTTCTCAAAGCCACAACTCAGTAAGTTATAACTTCTCTCAACAATAAGAACAACACATCTAAGCATGATGAAACTGAGAGAAAATATCGAGCCATGTGCAATTGAAAACTAGACAGCATTGCATAATAAATTTTTACCTGCTTCCATGATTTTAGTCACATAATAATATACCATTTATTTTTAGTGTTCAGCAAACAAATTTTACATGTCATGGAGAATTTAGGGGAATATTTGACTTATAAACTACTGAGAGTTTTGTGATTATATGGAAAATTAACACTCAAAGAAAAATGATTACATAAATAAATACTGGAAATATAGAAGCACGTGTTTGAAAATGAGTAATTCAAGAATGGAAAATCCCTATTAAAGGAAACTATTTTATTTATATATGGAGTTTTATGGTTTTCTGTTTACCAATCAATACATGTTTATTTTGTGCTTATTAAACACAAGGCATCAGATTAAACATTTTCAAGTCATTTTCCAACAATAATCTCATATTTAGAATATAACTTTATACTTTCTTCTCAGGAGCATTACTGTAAGAGAAGAACATTATGTACTATTTCTTTTCTACTTAAAGAATCTAGTGGGGAAAAAAGTCCTGCCATAGACTTAAACAAAACATTTAATTTACAGATTATTGTTATTGTTTTGTGCAGCCAATTGTTCTCAGAATATACGGTCCTTTCTTTCTAACAGCACATATGTGGATATTCAAAAATAAACTCAGTGATTACTTTGGGGATAGGGCTGAGGGCCCCATCTGCACAAGGGAAATAAAGTAAGCCTTGAGTCTTCTACAAGTTTGTGGAATGTTACTTTTTTTTTGAGAGACATTATAGTGTGGTTGCATGCTTATGAAAATTGTTCAGTAGACAGGGAATCATTGGCGCAGTAAAGAAAGAGAGGCAGGCAATTGAACCACGTCCTTGCACAGTCCAGAGGAGATGGGATTCAGTCCATAAGGGAAGGTTTTAGCCTTAGCAAGGAGCACAGACAGCTCATCCATAATAACAGAAGTGATGACAGAGGTTACTGGCGCATCTGTTTTTATATTAGTTCATGTGGCTGTGGAAACCTTTGGAAGACCTATTCTGATTGCTTCTGTTTTCTAAGTGAAATACAAAACAGGTTAATCAGCTAAGAATGAGTAAGGAAATAAATGCTTTGGTTTAAAAAGTGACAAAGAAAGTGTGAAATAAAGGCCTGAATGAGTCCAAATGTGAATTATAAATATTTCACCTGTTAAATGTCATGGCTTTATTTTGTGTTTGTTTGTTAATATTTTATGTTTTGTCTGCATTCAAGTCATTGTCAATGCCTGAGTGCAGAGGCAGTATAGACAGATAATTCTGCAAGGGAGTAGAAAAAGAAAGAATTGTATGAAAGCTGGGTGTGAATATAATATGAGATTGGCAAAGATTTAATGGAGAAAATGAAGGAGTTGTTGAGAGACGTCATTTGTCATGGCCTTGGCCATTTTTGCATATTCTTGGTGAAGTAGCCAAGAAATAAAGAACTGGACTTTTCTGCATATAAACCATTTTTAAGAATTTATTTGCAGCAAGCAATTGAGAGTAAGGTGATGCTGTCCTCCAGAACAAGAGTGAGCTTGCTATAAACTTGTATGCCCACAGCTGTCTGTTCTTTGGCCATGTTGCACACCTGCTGTGTGTGCAGGATCCACTTAGGCCACTGTGCTTTACTCCAGTGGATCTTGGGGGCAAAGAAAACCAATACATACATGAAATGCATATTGCTTGCTGTTATGTGAAAAAGTCCTGTGTTACTGACTCTCTAGCTTTCGGTGTTCTGCTCTCATCCATGACACCATACAAAGCTAACTTATAAGCTTGCCACTGGTAAAGGCCCAGATTCTGGCAGAAGTGAAAAGGAATGAAAACTTGTTATGTTAATGACTGCGATTCCTTTACTATGTTATAATGTAGGTAAGAACGTGATTTTTCTAACGAAGAAGTCAGAAGATTTGAAAAATACAGAAATGCACTGAAGGTAATAGAAGTAATATGTAGCATCCATCTGCTATGCAAGGAGAGAAGGTGGGGTACATCAATCTTCTTCCAATATTATTTTAAATATCATAGCATGGCATAAGAAAGAGAGTAGAACAAGAAATCGAAGGTATAAATCCAAACTCCACAGACTCCTAATTGTTTAACCTTGGGAAAGTTATTTGATATCTTTAAGCCTCAGTTTCTCTGTCTGTTACATATGTGTTTAGTCCTCAGCAGATGATTAACAAATATTTGTTAGGGAGAATGATCTTTTTAAAGAGAATATGAGAATTAAATAGGATTACATATCTAAAGTACATGAAATACAATATGTGGCTTTGTGAGTCTGGTTCAGCTAACTACTTATTTCTATATGTGCTTTTGGTATACGAATTAATTATGTCAAATAGTACTATATGCTTAATTTGTATAGTTTGTTAACCAAACAAAACAATAGTTGAAGTAAGACCTATTTAATAGGTCTATAACCTACTATATTACTTAAATTTCGCTGCTATATTTACAAGTCTATTCTAGTGAGCAGATTTTATTACAAATACAGAAACTTCAATGATCACATTTTATAGATAGCGAATGTGTATAGCTTTAGTTCTGCCAAGTCAAGTACCCATTGCTGACTCACTTTGACTTTAAACTCTCTATTATGGTAACAATCTTAAGGAAATGTTGCCATAGGAATTTAGACAAAAATCAGATTCACCTTAGTATTTTATAAGGGATTTAAAATTCTGAAATAATCAGAAAATATTTTTAAAAATACACCTAAAAGTTAACCACATTAAATAATATTCCGTACTAAACCACGTTAAATAAAATTCCATATGTAAATGCCTCTTGAAATAATTGGTGTCCTAGTATGTTAAATGCAATAACGAAATATAAAATATAAGAAACTAAGTCTTCATAGTTTGAAGCTTGGCTCAACTATTATTTAAAACCAACCTAACTTTTAAAATGCCTAAGGCCTTTTATTATTATTCTAGAACTATACAAGTGAAATTTGAAAGCATTGCTTCCATGTCATTCCAGATTAAATTCAATTTAATTGAAATTTTAAATATTATAAATCAAAGCAAAACCCTAGAAGTAAAATTCACAAAGAAAAAGCATGGATTTCTCATGGTATAAAGATGTAATTCTTTACATCTAAATCTTAAAGCATAATAAATACAACAACTTTGATGATGTTTTATAAATCATATTCAAGCAATTTTATTTCTACTTTAATGAAAGCAATTTTTATATCCCAGTGGTCAGGTTAGAATCCAGATTAGACATTATAATCTAATTCTGTTTATTCAGTTCCAGTATTGTCCTTATCAAAAGTATTTGTTTTATTTTCTTCTACGCCCCCCTATCCTCAAGTAATTTTGGAAATATTTTAGAAAACACATCACTTTGGGGAAAATAATTAACAGATCCCATCAAAATAAACCACATATGCCCATATTAAATAAACATGAGCCAATAAAATAATTTTTTTAAACTTAGCAGTTTCAATATTTCTAGAGATAGACATGGGTTACAAATAGTGTCAATAAATATAATTTTGATATTTTCTTAGTTGTACACAGATTGTAATGATTAGTGGTTGACAGTAGAACTGATAAAACAAAAAGTCAATGTAGATCCATGGTGGGACCCTCCCAGTTTGTTTTTAGTGAAACAGGAATAAATATGTGCATATAATATGGACAAATGTAACTACAGATGTTTTTTCCAAAATATGGAAGCAGTCTGGAGGAGTACCTGGACCCCATTCCATACCATAGAGCTACAAATATAATTATTCCTATCAGAATTTATATAATTCTTACAGTAATTATTAGTAAAGGATCAAAAGTTAATTTTCACTTGCGTTGCTTCCTGAATCAATAAGATTTCAATAGGAATAAGATTTTAGTGCACCTAACTATCGAAATCATAGAAAATGAATTACTGAATACAAAAATGATGATGGGAGAGGGAAAACTTTTCCTCACTAAAGCAATTAAAAATGCATCATTCCTTATATTTGACAAAAATGGGTTGATTTTTTAAAAATTTATAGATTTTTATTCCTTATTGAGTTGTTTCTAATATATATTCTACATGGAGCAGATAAAAATAAACACAATAATAACATGAATAGGAAGTTCACCTCTCTATATATTGAAACACCACAGACAAACAATCTTAGAGCTGTTTCTTTTCATTGCAGTCGAACTAGCCACATTGAAAAATATGGTTGAAAGACTGTCCTGAGTCTTGTCTTTTCTACATTTTGGCCAATTCCATTATTGTAACAAATACAAGTTTGATATGCATCACCCAGGCAGAAATATATATACACACTTAAACACACATACTCATGTTGGTAAATACACAAATAAGTATGCATGCATTTAGCTACTTATATATTATGGTTATTATTTTCAAAGTGAAGACTGATTGCTCAAAAAATTATCTAAACTGAAAGTCATAATTTAAAGCTATCAAAATGAAGAGAACATGGAGGTTGGATTGATTACAAAATTAATCTTCTGCCTCTGAAAGAATAACAGGTTGACATTTTAAAAACTCATTTTGAGGGAAAAAGAACAGATTGAGAAAATCTCCACATAATCTCTGAAAGGATATCATTTTCAATGAGCATGAATTACTTTTCATTTTATGCAAGGTTTTTTTTTTTAACCACTGCAGTATTTTCTGTTATATTGAGTTATAACCCCCTACCCGTAGAAGCAGCTTTTGATTTGATTTTCATTGCCTTGGGCAAGCATGATTGAGGACCCATAAGACTGTGGAAGATGTTGATTGATTCTTTTGATCCTAGGAGATAATAGAAAGTGTTTAAATTGGTTGTGTTAAAATATCTGAGGATGAATTGGGACTTTAGGCAAATTGCACAGATTTTTAATCTTCGATTTGTTCACATTTGTAACATAGGAAACAGAAAGGATTTGTATTTTTTCTTGTCAAATTCCTTTCTGTTTCACATCAATCACTTTTTTTTCCTCTTCACCTTTTCAGTTCTGATGTAACTCCTTTATTCCTAGAATTAGAGCCTTTGGGTTTTATTTAAATTTACAAAGATAGCAAGGTCACACATAAAGCCAAACCCAAGCCGCAGGTAGATTAAAGATCAGGCCAAAAAGAAGTTTTTTTTAAAGTTAGTGGCAAAATGAAAAGTGAAATTCTGTGTTTCTCTTTGGGAGTCAAAAGTGTTAAACAATACATCACTGTCTTGGGCAGTATGGCAAAACTTCTCAACAGAGCTATGGGGACATTTTGCTGTCTGAGTTTCTCACTTAGTTGAATAGTTGGGAGATTTATCAAATAATTTGTTAATATTAATAAGTAATGAACTAATGTTTACAAATTAATTTCTTTTATCATATAGAGAAGATGTAAGGTTATAATAATAAAAAATCTTACCTCAGATTAATGACAATGATACAAAAGCACCTCATTGAAGACTAAGAAGGCATCACTGGATTCTGTAATTGAGGTTTTATTTTTCCTTTGACTTCCCTGCATATATTTGAAGATTCTATTAAAATTTAGAGGAATCACTACTCATTTCTACACAGGAATATTTTAGTGATGAAAAAATCTATTAGTATTGGGAAAGAATGGGTTCTGAGTTTGTGTTTTCATAGCATTTTCCATAAGATTGAAAAACTGCCAGTTGATTGGCTCGGGGAAAGGAAGAATGCAAAGAGGCTAGTGGATATTACTAGGAGGATGCTGGGGACAAAACAGATCAGGGAATAACTGGAAGGATATCCTCATTCACAATCAGATTTTAAGGTCTCTCTTTATCCTTATTTATTCTGTGTTACATGGATGAAAATGAGAAAACACTACTTCAGTGAGAAATGAATACATTTTGGAGATAAGCAAAACAGATCTGAATTTCAGTTTAGATTTCCTGACTATGTGAACTTGAGCAAACTACACAGCTCTCTGAGCCTTTGGTTTATGTGTAAACTGGAGAGACTACTTTTTGTGAATTTTACAATCTTATTTTTGATCTTATTTTTGTAAAGTAATTTTTGAATTCTTAAATAAAATAATTCATAAAATTTAATAATTAATAAAAATTCCCAACACAGACAGACACTGTGTGTACCCCTACACAGTGCATTGTAGCATCAAGTACTTTCTTAGGCATGCTTATAAATATCAACTAATTTAAACTCTTCAATAACTCCATGCGATAAGTATCATTAGTCTCCTTTATGATAGAGACTTTGATAGATATCAAATATCTAGATAGATAGATATCACTTTATGATAGAGAAAATGGGATACAGAAAGATTAAATGACTTTCACAAGATCACATGCAAAAAGATAATACCAGCATTGGACCAATATATTCATATTATTAAACATTTAGCTGTACTACCACACTGTTCAACAAATAGTTCCCAAGCTCTAAGCCGTCAGTAAGCCTCACACCATGAAGGAGCTATATCAATATGAATCTTTGAATCTTTATAACTGATTAGGACAATTTTGAAATACCTTTTTATCTTTAGTGTACATTGACTTTGTGACACTTCTCCAGAAGATATATTTAAAAGGAATTTTTATTAGGTTGATGCAAAAGTAACTGTGTTTTCTGCCATTACTTCTGATGGCAAAAACTACAACTAATTTTGCACCAATCTAATATTTTGTGATTGAAAATAAATTAGTTATCAGTTAATCTCTCCATCACAGAAAGATTGAAATAAAAACTGTAAGACATAAATCATATCATTTCTGTAGGCCTCATATCCTTGCCCATAGCATTCCTTCCTATCAAAACCTTTGTGTCTTCTTTTCCTTGCAGCATTATTTTAAAAAGTGCTTTACTTCAGAATTTAGAATTTAAAATATAAAGTTTAGATCATATCCAAATTTTCTGCATTCATAGTATCAACTTTTCACAAAAAGAATGAAGAAATAGCCCTTTAAAAATACGTAGATTCTGTGTTGGGCACGGTAGTTCATGCCTATAATCCTAGCAATTTGGGAGGCAGAGGCAGGTAGATTGCCTGAGGTCAGGAGTTCAGCCTGGCCAGCCTGGTAAAACTCTTGTCTCTAGTAAAAATACAAAAAGTAGCCAGGCATGGTGGCGGATATCTGTAATCCCAGCTACTCGGGAGGTTGAGGCAGGAGAATAGCTTGAACCCGCGAGGCAGAAGTTGCAGTGAGCCAAGACCATGCCATTGCACTCCAACCTGGGCAACAAAAGCAAGACTCCATCTCAAAAAAAAAAAAAAAAAAAAAAAAGGATATACATATATATCTATAATTTTTGAATTCCAATTTATTTGTAAATTGTGACATTTTGCATCATTAAACATTTCTTCAATTAATAACAAGTAACTATTGGAAACACAGTGCCCAATATATAATATAGAAAATCTGCACTGAAAAAAATTCAATAAATGATATAAAGACTGACATTAAAATGATGGTCTTTCCACAGGAACTTTGTACATTATAAAATCTTATTTTGTGTGTGTGCAGAAGAATTTTGTATTCCTTCCACTCTAGGCAATCTCACATCCTAAAGTTTGAGACCTAAAATCTCACATTCTAAAATTGCTTGTTTAATCATTACATCCAGTTAAAAATATGGCAATACCACCATCTGAACAAATTTCTCTTATGTAGCATGAGGTTTACTTTTATGTGTCAACTTGCCTGAACCACAAGGTTCCCTGCTACTTGATTAAATATTATACTAGGTGTGTCTGTGAGGATGTTTCTGGATGAGCTTAACATTTGAATCAGTAGGCTGAGTAGAGAAGTTTGCCCTCCCACTTCACTCTGTTGAAGATCTGAATAGAGCAAAATGCTGTGCAAGAGAGAATTCAGTCTCTTTGCATGACAGTCTTAGAGCTGAGAGAAAGGTCTTCTCCAGCCTTCAGACCTGAACTGGAACTTACACCTCCTCTTTCTCATGTCTTCAGCTTGCAGCTCTTGGGATTTCCCAGCCTCCATAATCTATGTATCAATTACTTATTATAACTATCTTGGTTGTTTCTCTGCAAAATCTTGACTGATACATGCAGTAAGTTTTACCCTATACTATTGCCTGTAATCTTCTAATTTTTATAAAAAGTTTATATTTTGTTTATATTTCTTTTTATTGCTTAACATATTTCTGTCAGTCAATGCAGTTTTCCTAAACATAATATTCTTATGACCTAAGTGTAATAATTTAGGCCACATGAGAGTCAATGATAAACACTCTGTTGTGAATCTCAAATTGGATATATATCAAATAAGGAATATAAGTTTCTCTCTTTTTCCTTATTCTTTTATTTTGTAGTCTTCAATTTATTAATTAAGAACATGGCATATGGAGTCAGGAGGACTTAAATTCCTGTTCCTCCTTTACATAAATGTGTGACCGCTGTGGACATGACTCCCTCATCTTAAAATGGTGGTAATATTCACCTCATGTGGTTGTGCAGAACACACGAGACCTTGGAAAGAAAGTCCCTTGTGCCTGGCACATAATAAGCAAGCACTCAACGGCAACTACCCAAATGATGGTTATACAATTAAAAGCATAGGTGGATCAATATCTCATTGCAAATTAAGATCATTTTATCTATGTACAGTAGTGGTTTCTTCATCAAGTCCTTTTCTTACTAGATGTCTAATGAGACACGGCCACGAGGAACACAGATTTTTTAGTTGTTTTAGATTTAACACCTATTATCTGTGAACTTTCAAATAAGTTACTTAACTCCCATGCATCTCATTTAAATGATAATACCTACTTCACCAAACAGTTGTGAAAATCAGATGAGATAATGCACGATGAAGTATTTAGAGCAGCAAACTATTATGACCTTTATTATTATAAATCCTCTATGTGAAAGATGACCTGTAATATTCATTTAAAGAATAATGACATTTTTCTCCAGTCCATTATGTCTCAGGCAGAAGTAACAAGTTGTAGAATTCTTACTTCAAATTGCTGGTGTATTTTTTTTTTCTGTATATTTAACCTTTAGTTTCGTTTATGTAAATTATCACGATCATTGCATAGTGTATGTGTGTTAAAGTACACACAGAAATTTGGTTATTTCTTCATATAAAGAAAAATTCCATAACAATCCATTTTGAAACTATTTTCATCAGACACATTGAATTCCTTTATTCCTAATGACAAAAATCATTGCTCTATTGAATTGTAAATGTGTTAATAAATAAGATCTATTTTTTTCTAAGTGTAAAAATAATATGACATTGGGAAAAATCTAAAATTTGAAATCTGGCAATTCTCCCAACCGGAAACTATTTCAAACCGTTGAAATTCCATTCAGGTGCTTCACACGAGGTAAGAAATTCAGTGTCTGACTTGCCACATATTTCTTTTATAATCTCCAATGTTTCTGCCTTAGTTTAGTATGTACAATATGTCTGACTTAGAATGTCTGCCTTAGGATGTCTTCTTACTCAAAATGTATTCCTTAAGAAAAGGAGACTTCTAGAGAGTGAACCTCAGTAGAATATATAAAATGGTTTTAAAAAATAAAATAACTATTTCTATAAATGTTGGAGGAAACAGGATTAACATTTCAGGTTATTCTAAAATAACATACATATATAAATGTTTATTTTTTAACTCTGTAACTATAAAAATAAATGCTTATTGAAGTTTCTAAAGTAGATATATCAGAAATCATAATAATTGCTGCAGATTTTACTATCTAGCCCAAACATGCACAAATTCAGACACCATAAAGTCATTCTGGAATTACAGTGTTAACATGACATATATTCTTGCATTTTTCATGACATTCAGGTAAGAATTTGAGAAGTTAAATATACGTATATATACACACATACTAAAAGGATAATGTACTTGAATTGTTATGTCACTGCAAGTCTAAACTACAATAGTTCAATCATAAATATGCAATTTTCTATAGATTATTGTATGACTTACTTCATTTTTCTCTGAAAATTGGTAAATATATATTCAGTTTAAAGAAATAAAGGTAAGGATAATAAATATTAGCAAACTCTTCTTAAATATCTATATTATGCTTATATTTTATGCTGCCTTTGCTTGAGTAATTCTCAAATAAAATTTCCCAAACTGTATTCCTACTGTTATTATAACACATTCTTATCTAAATGTCTCCTTTTGTCTATGCTTTATTTGAATGTTGGCTTCATTTTGTCAAAAACACATTAACAGGAGAGTTTGAAGAAAGATATATATTTATAACTAATGTAAAATTTGACTTATTATCCAAGATTATCCATTATTATTTGGTATTACTATTCTAGAATTTCAAATATGACTGCTTAGAACATTTTTAGGGTAGTATTATTAAAATATTCACAGAATTTTTTAATGTTAGCTTTATTTAAAATGTAGTTTTATAGACTGAACATTATAACATAGGTCAAGTGTATTTTGCCTATTTAGATGCACATGCTCATTATCTAGGACACATGCCCATTTCATTTCAAAAAGATTTGTAATACTTAGAAACACAAAGCTTTTGTTCTGTTTTAACAATTTCCATGAGAAATCATCATGATTATAGTAATAATGCATTAATGTAGAAACCCTAATGTTAACCTTCACGTAAAAATACATTTATCTGATGCTTTTGGAAAATGTAGTATCAAGCATGCTAGTGAGGAATCTCACCTTAAGGTTAGTTAGAGCTGTTTTTTTTTCTTTTTTTTTTTGCATTCGAGAAAGAACCAAGCATTTTACAAGGCTTTTAAATATCTCTAATGTTTAAGTTTTTTTACTCCTTTTCAAGAAACTCTTCTGGGCTCACAATGAATATACAAAAAACATTTGGAGTCATGCAGGAAGTTAATACAAATATACAGATGACTATAAGACAGGCCATGTACCACATCTCCAGTATGTTAAAAGGAGTTTCGGAGTTTATATAGGGCAGATTTTGTGAAGCTCAAGAAGGAGGTGTCCTTTGAAATGTAAATATCTGACTCCTGAAGATGGTGGAAAAAAAATTGGCCCAAAGCAAGATGATCAGGAAAAAGAGAAAAGTCACTTCTTTTACAGAGCGATGACAAATAAGCTGACGATAGATGTGAACCAGGTTCATTTGTTCTTGCATACCAAGGTTATGCTTGCATTGATATCGTAGTTCAGGAATTCTCAACTCTGTGTGTGTGGGAGCAGAGAGCTGTGTGTGTGTGTGGTGTGTGTGTGTGTGTGTGTGTGTGTGTGTGTGTTGGAGCAGACAAAATGAACAATTATTGCATGCACAAAGCAATCCATATATTTTGATCAAAAAATAAAAATAAAATAAAATAAAAAATCCAAGGAAGTAAGATGAATATTGCTACAGATTATAATACATGTGCAATTTGTGAATTCTATCTGTTTGGTTACTTCCTGTCTTTTCTTCCTCTTCTTTCTACTCAAGAAAAGCACTGTAGAAAGCAAGGGATCAAGTGTAATAGAATGTGCACACTTAATTAATTTTTTAAAAAGCAAATTATTCACAACTTTTAGACTTTAATTATAATTGTTAACTTATCATCAAAGATATACTTCATGATTGGTTATAATATGCCAGAAAAGTCTGACACAGTCTGGGAAGCAGAGACAAAAGGAAGAGACTGGAGAATTTCTTGTTTTTAAGTGATAGAATGGAAATTGTGCTTTAAATATAGTATTCTGATTTGTGTAGAAGGGATCTGACTGGGGGTGTTTGGTCCTCTAGAGAGAGGGGCTGAGAAACAGAATCAGGCTAGAGGCTATGGATATAGAAAGGAAGGAATGTCACTTAAAAATGGAAACTATAGGAGTAGCCCATTAATGACAGATAAGAATCCAAGAACAATCTATAGGTAGGTTACTGACAACTTAATAGTCAATAGAAATAAGGCACTTAGAAGCAGCAGACTCAGATGGCCAGTGACCAGAATAACACTGAGTTTTGCATCTGGGGAGAGAGGCATAGCTATTTATATTGGAAAAGTAATAGTTATGGAGAGAGACAAAAGGAATAGTAGATAATAAGAAAAATAAGGCTGATGACTAATCATTAGTCTAAGTTATTTATACCTATTGTCTATTTAGAACAAAGAGAAAGAAGACTGAAAATACAATGAAAGAACATTTGGGAAGAAGAAAACATGCATGATATGGTTCAAAATAATCTAAGCTAAAAATAAATTTAAAACAGAAGGAAAAACCCTTATAAAAAGCTGCAGAAATTATAGATTGTAAAAAGAGAAAAAGCCACCGATCAATTAGGTACTTATGGCAACATCTGGAAAAGCTGATAGCAAATAATAATTGAGCACTTGCTATGTACTAGAAATTATGCTAGGGTCTGAGGTTATAAGATTAGGGAAAATAAGAAAATATAATAATAAACACAAATGATTATTGAACCGATAATTTTTAAACCTTAGTGGAGAGAATAATAAAGAAGCAAGCATTAGGAAGTAATTATAGGTCAAAGATATCAAAGAAATGTGTACATATTAAGTGGAGGAAAAAAAGAAATAGACTTATAGCTTAAGATATCTTTATCTGTGCATATGTATAATTACATGAAAAATTATTTAGTTTTTATCTTAACCAAAACCCATTATCTAGTTGATAATTACCTTGCTTGCTCTCTATGTATTACCTGTGTGGCATGGAATCAGGACAACTACATAATTTGTAGAGCCCCTGTTTAAAAATAATTAGGAATTTCAATGCATAAACAGTAGAGCATTAAACCAAGTGTGGAGTTTGCTATGGTCTGAATTTTTGTGTCCCCTGCCAAACTATATATTAAAATCCTATCCCACCAGTGAGAGTATTAGGAGTTAGGACTTTTGGGGAGGTAATTAGTCATGATGGTAGATCCCTCATGATTGGGATCAGTGTTCTTAAAAGGACCTTAGAGAGTTAGCTAGCACCTTTCACCATGTAAAGACATAGCAAGAAAGTACTGTCTATAAACCAGAAAGCAGCCACCCACCAAACACTGAATCTGCTGGCACCTTGAACTTGGACTTCCCAGTCTCCAAAACTGTGAGAAATAAATGTTTATTGCTTGTAAGCCACTCAATTTGTCGTATTTTGTTACAATGGCCCAAATACACTAAGACTAGGTCCTTTTGCATATAAGGCCCTTCACAGGATTTGTGCCCATGAATCCAACACTGTATGGAATTCATTCTACCAACATCATGGTTTCTTTTCAGCCTCTATTGAAGTTCCTCTCTTTACTGATCTCTATATGTTGAGGTGCCTAGGATCACAGGCCTTACCCTCTGTTCTATCCACACTCATCTCATGGAAAGCCCAGTCAGTTTCAGAGCTTTGCAAACCGAATATGCAATGATTCTCAAAACTTTACATTCTGACTAGGTTTTTCTCCAGAATTTTAAACTCATAAATCCAAGTGTTCACTATGTCTCTCCATCTTGCTGCTCAAAAGAAAATTGAAGTTCAGTGTCTCAACACTTCATCTCAAGTTCGATTCCTCATGTCTCCCTCATACCTGCTTATCCTACAGTTCTGCACATCACATTAATTGCATCACCAAAGTTCAACGTTCTCAGAGCAAAAATACCAAAACAATTTTACATTTCTATTTGAAATTTATTTCCAATCTATCATCTTCCATGAACTGTATTCAAAATATACCAGAATCTAAATTTTTCTTAGTATGTGACCATCAATTTTCTTTTCTTTTCTTTTTTTTTTTTTTTTTTTTTTTTGACAGAGCATTTCACTTGTTGCCCAGGCTGGAGTGAAATGGTATGATCTCAGCTCAATGCAACCTCCACCTCCTGGGTAGAAGCAATTCTCCTGCCTCAGCCTCTGGAATAGCTGGGACTACAGGCACACACCACCATGCCTAGCTAATTTTTGTTTTTTCAGTAGAGACAGGCTTTCACCATGTTGACTGAGATGGTCTCAATCTCTGACTTGTGACCACCAATTTTCTAACTGCCATCTTCTCTTGCCTAGATCACTGCAGTTGCTGCTTAGCTAAGCTTGTTTCTTTTAGACTCATCCTCCTCAACATATTCTCAACAGAGTAGCCAGAATGATTCTCTTAAAGCTTTGTGCAGATGAAATCACTCCTCCAAGCTTTGACATGACTCCCATTTATCTTGAAGTTTAAAAAAATTCTTAAAATGTCTGGCAATACCCTATGAGATTCTGACCTCTTGCTATGCTCTTATAATTTATCCTACTAATTTTCATTTATTCCTACTCCTTTCTACTCTTCCTGAGTTCCTTCCCTACTAAGAAACATTCTTTCAGAATATCTGCACAATTACTTCCTCATATCTTTCAAACCCTGTCAAATCTCATCTTTTCAATAAGGCCTATCCTGATATTCTCATTTGAAATTGAAACAACTCTTTGGACTTACCCAATTGCCTCAGTCTCCCTTACTCTGCTCTAGTTTTTTTTTTCTGTATTTTTTCACAGCCCTCTTTATTTTGTAAAATTTCACATAATCTATGAGGCTTGCTTTTTGTCTCTCTTCCAATACTAAAATAAGAACTCCACTAGGACAGAAATTTTTGTTTTGCTTCATTCTGCATCTAAAGCATCTACAAGTACAGCATCTGGTATATACCTAGTGCTCAAAAAACAGTTGTTGAAAAAATGTATAATAAAGTAAGTGAATACATGGAAGGAATATATGCTAACTATGCACTTAGTATCCTGCAGAAATATTATAAACTGAGCAATTGGAAATAAATAAACTCTATAGCTCTCTGAAGACCTGATAAGCCCAGGTTTAAACTACAGATATACTATTTTACTGTTATTTATAGTGATGGCAGTCATAAAATGTACACTTATTTGGGGATATCAAATTAATTTAGTTCTATATTAAATGTTTCTCACTCTATCCTTTTGTTTTCAATAACTTAAATATCAATAAATGTATTTCCTTATGGGTATTACTGCTAACATTTAAATTTCTGACCTCCAAAACAGCAGGAATTGATTAACATTTAACAACATGGAAATGTGAAGAAATGAGAAAATTAATTATTGCACCTCATAACTCAGAGCGTATGGCTCAGTTTTAATGCATCATGTAAAGGCTTTAGACTTCAGAGAATCTATTTAAAATTTGTATTCTTACACACTGTAATGGTAAATAAGGGGAAAGGACAAAAAGAACTCAATTCAATCTCTTTCAAAGACCCAGTCACCATTGAAGTTTAATGCAAATAAATAATCAGAAAAAAATGGCATTATCTTTAATCATCCTCATTAAGGCCACAACAACAGAAGTCAAGCAAACATTGTTTAAATGGCATATTCGCCTAATTTTCTATCATTCACTTTATACTCTGGTATAAAGGAGAAAATTTGGGCTTCAAGGAGAATGAGAAACAGCATCATTTCTTAGTCAAAATCTCATATCACAAAATAATCTTACAGCTACTGTAAAAGAGTATGTAAGAATGTCATAAAAATATACAAAAATCAGAGTAATTATGTTCTTTCCCTACCAAATACTAAAACAGATTATAAAACTGCAATATTAAACATTTTATGACACTAAGTTTTACTTTTAATTCTGTAAGTTAGACTGCTCACCCACTTACTAAAGTTTTTATTATCTACATTTATGAGTTTCTCTTAGTTAATTAAGTGGAGTCTTCTAAGTATAGAGTCATACTATCTTCAAAGAACAATTTACATTTTTCTATCCAATGTTCATGCCTTTGCTTAGTTTGTGGTCAAAAAGATAAATTTATCTATATGTCTACATATCCTTAATATTGTAGTGGTTTTGTAAGAAAAGATGTGAATTCTCTTATATTTTCAGCATTAATAGAAGAAAAAATTACCTTTTTGTCTTGCTAGATTAATATTGTTTTCATAAAATTTCCCAATATTTGCATTCCAGGAAAGCACCCTAGTTGATTGTTGCCTATGATTATTTCAATGACATTTTAATTTAACTGCAATTTTTCTAGGGATAGGGGATTGCAATGGTATCCAGATGTGAGATCTATCCTAATTGGTTGCTATGTTTTATTTCTACTGGATTTGGTATCAATGTTTTAATTGTTTTATCAACAATTATTTAGATGCTTTCAGAAAGTTTTGCCTGGAGCTTTCAATTTTTAAAGTTTTGACAGAATTAACTTTCAAGTGCTCACTTTGACACCACATATACTGAAATTAGAACAAGACAGAAATGATAAGCATGGCCCTGATACAAGAATAACACACAAATTCATGATAACACAAATTCTGTATTTTTCCAACACTGAAATTCAGGAAATCATTCCCAAGACACATAGTCATCAGATTCTCCAAGGTCAAAATGAAAGAAAAAATATTAATGGTAGCTAAAGAAAAGGTCCAGTTAAAGGGAAAGGAAGCCCTTCAGACTAACAGCAGACCTCTTAGCAGAAGCCTTACAAGCCATAAGAGACTGGGAGCCAGTATTTAACATTCTTAAACAAAAGAAATTCAAATGCAGAATTTCATTTTTGGATAAACTATACTTCATAAGTGAAGGAGAAATAAGTTCCTTTCCAGACAAGCAAAAGCTGAGAGAATTTGTCACTACCAGACCTGTCTTAAAAGAGCTACTGAAGGAAGCACTAAATACGGAAAAGACCATTACCAGCCACTACAAAAAAACACATACATATGCAAAGCGCTGACACTACAAAGCAACCAAATAAACCAGCTAACAGCACAATGACATGATCAAATCCACACATATCAATACTAACCTTGAATGTAAATGGGCTAAATACCCCAATTAAAAGGCACGCAGTGGCAAGCTGGATAAAGAATCAAGACCCACTGGTATGCTGTCTTCAAGAGACTCATGTCACATTCAATGACACGCATAAGCTCAAAGTAAAGGAATTGAGAAAAATCTACCAAGCAAATGGAAATCGGGGTTGCAATTTCAATTGCAAACTAATAAGTTTGCTAAAAACAATACAATTATGTGAAAATTGAATAACCTGCTTCTGAATGAATTTTGGATAAATAATGAAATTAAGGCAGAAATCAAGAAGTTCTTTGAAACTAATGAGAATAAAGATACAGCATACCAGAATCTTTGGGACACATCTAAGGCAGTATCAAGAGGGAAATTTATAACACTAAATTTAGACCTCAATAGGACAATCTAACATCACAACTAGATGAACTAAAGAACCAAAACAAAATCAATTCTGAAGCTAGCAGAAGACAAGATATAAGCAAATTCAGAGCTGAAGTGAAGGAGATCACGAAACCAAAAAAAAAAAAAAAAATTTAAAAGATAAACCAGGAGTGATTTTTTGAAAAAAATTAATAAAAACAAATTGATTGCTAACTATGCTAATAAAGAAGAAAAATGAGAAGATACAAATAAGCACAGTTAGAAAAAACAAAGTAAATATTACCACTGGCCCCAGAGAAATAAAAATAACTATCAGAGAATATTATTAACTCTTCTATGCACATAAACTAGAAAATCTAGAAGAAATGGATAAATATCTGGACATACACACCATCCCAAGACTAAACCAGAAAGAAACTGAATCCTTGAGCAGATTGATAACCACCTCCAAAATTTAATCAGTAATAAATAGCTTACCAAAAACAACAACAAAAATTCCAGGACCAGGCAGATTTATAGACAAATTCTACCAGTTGTACAAAGAAGAGATAGTATCATTCTTATGGATACTATTCCCAAAAATAGAAGAGGAGATACTTCCCTTAACTCATTCAATAAGGCCAGCATTATTCTGATACCAAAACCTGGCAAAGATACAACAAAAAAGAAACCTTTAGACCAAGATCCCTGATGAATATTAATGCAAAAAGCCTCAACAAAATACTGGCAAACCAAGTCCAGCAGCAAACTGAATCCAAGTATCTTATCCACCACAGTCAAGTAGGCTTGAACCCCAGGAAGCAAAGTTGGCTCAATATAAGCAAATCTACAAAGTGATGCATCACATAAACAGAACTAAAGACAAAAAAATAAATAAATAAAATAATCATCCCAACAGATGCAGAAAAGGCATTTGGTAGGATTCAGTACCCCTTTAGATTAAAAACTCAATAAACTATGTATTGAAGGAACATACTTCAAAATAACAAGAACCATCTATGACAAATCCACAGCCTACATTACACTGAATGGGCAAAAGCTGGAGGAATTCCCCTTGAAAACTGGCATAAGACAAAGATGCCTTCTCTCATCACTCCTATTCAACATAATATTGAAAGTCTTGGCCAGAGCAATCTGGCAAGAAAAAGAAATAAAAGATATCCAAATAGGAAGAAAGGAAATCAAACTATCCCTGTTTGCAGATGACATAATACTATATCTAGAAAACCCTATAGTCTCAGCCCAAAAACACTTTTAACTGATAAACAACTTCAGTAATGTCTCAGGATCCCAAATCAATGTACAAAAATTACTAGCATTCTAATACACCAACAATAGTTGAGCTGAGAGCCAAATCAGAATGCAATCCTATTCACAATTGCCACAAAGAAAGCATAAAATAGCTAGAAATAAAGCTAACCAGGTAGGTGAGCAAACTCTACAATGCGAATTACAAAACACTCCTCAAAGAAATCATAAATGACACAAGCAAATGAAAAAATGTGCTTATGTATATAAAGAATCAATATTATTAAAATGGCCATACAGCCCAAAGCAATTTACAGATTCAATGCTATTCTTACTAAACTAGCAATGACATTCTTCATAGAACTAGAAAAACTATTTTAAAATTCATATGGAACTAAAAAAGCCCCAATAACCAAAACAATCCTATGCAAAAAGAACAAAACTGGAGGTATCATCCTACCCAACTTCAAACCATACTACAGAACTTCAGTAACCAAAACATCCTGGTATTAGTACAAAAACAGATACACAGCCCAATGGCACAGAGAGCCCAGATAAAAGGCCACACATTTACAGCTATCTAATCTTTGACAAACCTGACAAAAACAAACAATGGCAAAAGGACACCCTGTTCAATAAGTGGCACTGAGATAACTAACTAGCCATGTGCAGAAGATTGAAACTGAACCCTTTCTTTACACCATATACAAAAATCAACTCAAGATAGATTAAGGACTTAAATGTAAAACCCAAAATTATAAAATCTCTGAAGATGACCTGGGTGATACTATTCTGGACACAGGAATTGGACAATACTTCATGACAAAGACACCAAAAGCAATTGTAACAAAAGCAAAAATTGACAAATAGGATATAATTAAACTAAATAGCTTCTGCACAGAAAAAAGAGACTGTTGACAGAGTAAACAGACAACCTACACAATGGGAGAAGATTTTTGAAAATTACGTATTTGACAAAGGTTTGATATCCAGCATCTGCAGGAAATTTAAACAAATTTCAAGCAAAAACCAAACAACCCCATCAAAACACAGGCAAAGGACATGAACAGATAATTTTCTAAGAAGACATATGTGTGGCCAACAAGCATATGGAGAAAAAAGCTCACCATCAGTGATTATTAGAGAAATGCAGTTCAAACCCATAATAAAATATCATCTCACATCAATCAGAAGTTATTATTAAAAAGTCAAAAAATAACAGATGCTGGCATCCTTTATATACCCAAAGGAATATAAAGCATTCCGTCATAAAGACACATGCACAGGTATGTTCATTGCAGCGCTATTTATAGTAGCAAAGACATGGAATCAACCTAAATGTCCATCAATATTAGACTGGATTTTTTTTTTTTTTTTTTTTTGAGACGGAGTTTCGCTCTTGCTACCCAGGCTGGAGTGCAATGGCGCGATCTCGGCTCACCGCAATCTCCGCCTCCTGGGTTCAGGCAATTCTCCTGCCTCAGCCTCCCGAGCAGCTGGGATTACAGGCACGCACCACCGTGCCCAGCTAATTTTTTGTAATTTTAGTAGAGACGGGGTTTCACCATGTTGACCAAGATGGTCTCGATCTGTTGACCTCGTGATCCACCCGCCTCGGCCTCCCAAAGTGCTGGGATTACAGGCTTGAGCCACCGCGCCCGGCCTAGACTGGATTTTTAAAAAATGTGGTATATCTGCACTATGGAATACTATGCTGCCACATGAAAGAAAAAGATCACATTCTTTACAGGAACATGGATGAAGGTATAGGACATTATTCTTAGCAAACTAAGGCAGAAACAGACAACAAAATACTACATGTTCTTACTCATATTGGGAGTTAAATGATGAGAACACACAGACATACATAGGGGACCAACACACACTGGGGCCTATTGTAGGGCAGATGGTGGGAGGAGAGAGAGGAACAGGGAAAATAACTAGTGGCTTAATTCCTGGGTGATGAAATAATCTGCACCACAAACCCTTATGACACAAGTTTACCGATATAACAAACCTGCACATTTACCCCAAACTTAAAATAAAAGTTAAAAAATAAACAAATTTCCAATTAACTAAGCTTCAGAAACGTTTAATGAAGATAAGTTGTTGCTGAGGATTTTTTTGTTTGTTTGATAACTTTACTTTTTCTTATGCTAATTGGTCTTTTTAGACTGTCTTTCTTCTGGTATAAATTTTCATATTCTTTTTCTATAAATTAAAAAATCCAAATTTTGAGATTAATATATATATTCACATATAATTTTCAACTTTCTTCCTCTAAATGACTATCTCCAAATACCAGTGTTTTCATATTTTTGCTTTCTCCTTTTATTGTAAGATTTTTTATTTTAATAATTTTTTAAAAATAGCAAACTCATTAATTCTACCTCTTTTGTTAATCATTATTTACCTTTACCTTTAGTAATTCTAACTTATTCTTAGTTTGTGTGAAAACCAGGAACAGGTCTACCACATGAAAAGTTGTTAGGATGGACAGCCCTATTCATTGTGAAAGTTTCTATACTATGTTTAAGGTCTAAATTGGAAGAATCCTATACCTTGTGAGATGACTAGAAATGTGGACACAGAATCCTGAAAGCATGGCACTTGGTGAAATTTTATTACCTGAGATGATCATAATATGGTCACCATGGTTTAAAAATGGAGAGAAGTTTCAAACCAAGTAAGGCAGTGCTTCTTTGACAGTGTAAAACTTCAATCCATACTGACTGCTGAGCTCACTGATTCAGTGTATGCCCCAGTGAGAGAAAGGCAGACTCTAACCAGGCATCAGGTGTTAAATGGAATTCAGCTTAAAGGTGCCTTTAGCCGAATTCCATCTAACACCTAGTCTTTACCTTTACTGGTTGAAGTATAATCATCCTCTCAGCTTACTTGTCACTATAAAATCTCTTGCAATAGTTTCTTTAATTCATTAGTTGGTAGTTATTATTTTCAATTATCCCTCGAATTTTTTTCTGGCAGAGTCTAAGCTAGTTCATTGAGAAAATATTAACAAAATTCTGGTAAGATTCATTTTTTAAAAAAAGAAAGAAAATGAGAGAACATAAAGAAAGGAAAGCAAAGGAAGGACATTAATAAACAATTAGAATATATTAGACTACAGAGAACAAATGCATAAAATATCTTACTATAAATAATTGTTTTTGCAGGTAAATTTCAAAACAAAGTATGTAAATAGACAAACTTCTGAAAAAATTTACTTATAAAAAGCAGCTAAAATAGGGATAACCTGTGGCATATTATAAATATTAAGTCAATTGAATCAATCATCAAACATCTCTACACAAGTAAATACCTGACCCAGGTAGTTTTTAAAAAGAATACCAATATAATTTGATCATTACATGTATTTTTAAGAAAAAAGAAAATGAGAGAATATTCTCAAAATTTTTGAGGCTGATATAACTTTGATGCCACAACTTTACAAGGGTATTAGAAGAAAGAAAAATCACAGACCAAATGAACTTATGAAAGTAAATGCAAGCGGAGAGCTAATAGCTGGCAGGGAAAAGGAGCACTGCTACTTTTAAAATACAAAATTACTATCACATACTAATTTTCTAAAGTTGAAACCAATTCTCTGAGTGGATTTTTTAGGAAGAAAGTCTAAGTAGACTGGTGAAATTTCCACAGATTTTGTTCGGTGACATATATGTGCACAGAATGTTAGGTAAATGATGTATGTCTTGACAAGATAGTTATATAGATTACATGCTCCCCACACCCCCCACACAGATGCAGGAAATCAGAAGACACCTGAAAAGCCTGTAGCTTTTATGGCCAAAGAACGATCAAATTTAAATAGAAATTACTTTCAGAAAAACAGAAACTCACTTATAGGGAGAGTATTGGTAGTAGAATCCAAATTGAACCAGATAGTAATTAGAATGCAGGAATAAGAAAGACTCAATATTCAGGTAAATAGAAGTGAAGAAAGATTCACAGAATGTGAATATCAGAATCAGAATATCAGAGGGGCCATTTTTCTGGAGTGTCATGGCAACAGCAATAGGGGAGCTCTAGTGATATTTCTATTACTTCCTCTATAAGAACACCTCTTAAAGTATAGAAAATAATATTTAATCTAAACATGAGGAAAGTAAAAAGGTTGCAATTGCATCACATGTAAATATATTGTAAGAAAAAAAGAAAAATAATTTGACTAAAGCAATAACAGTTAATTAAGGTATAATTTTAAAAAGAACCATTGAGTACATGGAAACTAATTTAACATTACAAAATTGGCTAAACAAGCTTTTAAAAAATATATTAAAAATAAAGTGAAAGATGTAAATTAGAAATAAAACATGTCACAGTAATATAATTTTTGAATAATAGTGAGAGTAAATAATAGTAAGGGAACTGATAAAGCACAAAAACGAAAAAGAAATACAGATAGATTGGTAGATAGAAAGATAATTTTAGAAATAAAGAGAGACATGGCTGAGTATGGTGACTCACCCATGTAATCCCAGAACTTTGGGAGGCCAAGGCGGAGTATGGCTTGAGCACAGGAGTTCATTAATAAAACAAATAGTACACATAAATAAGAAACAACATAAATAAAAATATAAATATTTTAAGTAACAATAGTGAAAGGGAGAAATACAAAAACAATCAAATAGAAATGGATAGTAAAATAAAAAATAATCCAAATATAATCAATTAAGAAAACAAAGAAGGTCTAATGAATACATAATTGGAAGTCACAGTCAAGAAAACCAAAATAATGGAATAGAACAAATAATAAAATATACAATTACATAAAATATTCCTCCAAATTAAGAAGCATTTGAATATATGTGTAGAATATGAACATTGTGTGCCTGGAAAAATCAATCTGCAATTGTCAAAACCAAAACATATTCTGGGGAAAACGATTGCATTTTATATATATAAGAAATGATTGTATTGTAAATATTTTAAAAAATTAACATCTGTAGACCTTATACAGAAATCTTACAGTCCAAACAAGGTAAAGAAGATCATATATTCACAGCACTTCTTAACAAAACACAATTGAGCCATATGTTAAAGTTTCTTAATGAAAAAAATAATACAAGGATTTCATATCCAGGCAGAATTACTTTTCTTGTATAAGAGTTATAGAAGAATATGGGTCTTCAAAGTGTCAGGAAATTTTAGATGCATAAAGCTTTCCTGAAGAAATCATTCAAGAGAAAGTTTCATATAGTCAAGATTTATTGAGGAAAACTTTGCACTAAGGTCTACTGTTGAGCATTTTTCTACTCAACTATACTAAAACTACATAAAAGGGATAAAGGTCAAAGAATTTTAGGCAAATGATGTATGTCTTGACAAAATAGATACCACAAAAACTCTGAAATACAAGGAAACAATTCAAGGAGAATGTCTAATTCAAAATAAACGTATTGATTGACTTCTATTGTTAATTGCAAATAAATAATTTCATTTATAATTAAATATTAATAGGCCAGGCACTGTGGCTCACCCCTGTGATCCTAGCACTTTGGGAGGCTGAGGCCGGTGGATCACCAGAGGTCAGGACTTCCAGACAAGCCTGACCAACATCGTTAAACCCTGTCTCTACTAAAAATACAAAATTTAGCCAGGAATAGTGACACATGCCTGTAATCCCAGCTACTTGAGAGGCTGAGGCAGAATTGCTTGAACCCAGGAGACAGAGGTTGCAGTTAGCCACTATCATGCTGCTGCACTCCAGCCTGGGCAACAAGAGCAAAACTCCATCTCAAAAATAAATAAGTAAATAAATAAAATTAAGTATTAATAAAAGAAATGGGAGAGTAAAGAAGAAGTTGTTGATTAATTCCACAATTGCCCACAGTAGGAAACAAATTAATAGTATCTTAAGCCCAGGAAGCTAAGCATCATTATGATGAAAACTGCTATAATACAAATATACAAATTTCCAAATACCAAAAGATATTAAAAATCAGATTATACATAAAAGATTTCATAACATCAAATAATGTGACAGAAATAAGATAAAATATATTTGTTGTATCAATTAATACAAATTAACTCAAAACAGCAATGGAAAAAATATTTAAACCAAACACCAAAATGAACTGTGCTTATACGATATTTTTCTGAAACCAAAATGAATAAATCAAAAATTAATGGATGAGTATCTCTTAAGAACATGGAGGTAACATTCCTCAACAAAATATTAGGAAATCAAAATCAATGGCACATGAAAAAGATCATACAACATGATCAAGTGATATTTACCCCTGAGATGCAAAGATGCTTAAACATTTGCAAAAAAATAAGCATTATGCACCACACAACAAAAAGGATAATAATCATATAGCCACTTCAATAGGTACAGAAAAAGAAATAGTGTTACAATGTTACAAATTGTAACACTATTTCAAGAATAAAACTCTCAACAAATTAGATATAGAAGGAAGCACCTAAACATAATAAAGGTTATGAATGACAAATCTACAGCTAACATCATACTCAAAGATGAAAAGTTGAAAGCTTTTCCTCTAAGATCAGGAGCAAAATAAGGATGCCCACTCTTACCACTTCCATTCAACACAATACTGAAAGTCTCTTCTTTCTCCTTTTCTTTTCTTGCATTGTACTCACTATGAATTCATGCGGATTCCTTTTTGATTAATCATTGTTAATGTGAAGGATGGGATAATGTTCACATTCTAACCAACAGAATTTTGCTTGTTATCATGACAAAAGTGACATCTACTTCTCACTTCTCAAATGCCTATTTACAATACTTTTTTCCTATCCTCTGCCACCAATAGATTCTTACAAATAGGTCTTACTGTTGTGATTCCTTGTTCAGTGCCCTACCTCCTATGCCTGTCCTTGCAACAAAAGCAAGACAAATCAAACTTCCGCCATGAACCTGATAACCGCACTTGCATTGATGCAAATTAGAAATAGCTGATTTTGAACCTCAGAACCTGCCACAATTTAAAATTTAATCTGTGTAGCAGTTTTGACATTTGTGGTTAAGTGAGTATTAAATCAAAACACAGTTGACCTTTCCTGCTTTGGGAAGACCCAATTCTTGTTTTCTGTTTTGTGCTTTCTGTTATCTCTTAATTTATTTTAAAGATGAATTTGGTATTGTTTTTATTGCTTTTGTGTGACTTCCACAAAGTAAAGAGGGATAGACTGAATTTACTTTGGGGTGTTTTTTTTCTCTTTTGAGATGGGGTCTCACTCTGTCACCCAGGCTGGAGTACAGTGGTGCAATCTCAGCTAACTGAAACCTCTGCCTCCTGGGTTCAAGTGATTCTCCTGCCTCAGCCTTCCGAGTAGCTAGGTCTACAGGTGCCCACCACCATGCCCTGCTAATTTTTGTACAGGGTTTCACCATGTTAGCCAGGCTGGTCTCAAACACCTGACTTTGTGATCTGCCCGCCTCAGCCTCCCAAAGTGCTGGAATTACAGACCTGAGCCACCACACCCAGCCACTTTTTTTTTTTATTTTAAAAAAAGGAATTCCTAGTCCATAGATTTAAAAAAAAAGAAAAACTTATCTAAAATATCCCTTACAATGATTTGAATCTTAAATGAAAAATGAAATTCTTCTTACATCTGAGCTTCATAAGATGAAGGTAAGGGCCACTTCGTTATTTTCAAATATAGCAATTAAGTTGTCTAAACAGACAAAAAGACTCTGAAAATCAAGATCCACTGAAAACCTGGCCCTAATGACCTTATAAGTGTGTACTATAATACTTGAGATTTTCACAGGTGGAAAAATGTGAAGTGTGTTTATACTATTTGCCATAAGCCAATTTTATCTACATTAAGCCATATGGTTTGGGAAACTGGGAGTTTCAGGAGAATTCAGAGTGAAATTTAACAGTGCTGCCTTAAAACAGTTTATACAGAGTTTTTAAACCATTCTAAAACACATAGGGACTTTTTTTCCTTTTCTCTCCCTTTAAAAAAAAATAATATATACTACCATACTGATATTTAAAAACTCTATGCACAGTATTTCTCTAATTTTCTGAAAATTGCCATGTTGCTATGCTGATCTACATAAAATCTTGTAAGGCTTACGGCGCATGATTGGTAATTTCTCTTCTTATGTATGAAATTAGAAGCACTTAATGTAACATATACTTATTTAAAAATATTAATTGCAATTTTACAGTTTCTAAAGTATTGCTTAATCACACCTATCAAAATAAATATTGCTGTCAAATCATTCAGAGAAATTTATAAAGAAATTTGATAAACATTTCAACTTGTTTACAGATTATACTGGGCAATTCTCTTTTCAATATCTACAGAACAACTTGATATGAGAGCCAAACGTTTTGTTTTGTGACTTTTCTTAGTGTATTAACTATATCACATACACTATAAAAAAACAAAGGCATTGTTACTTAGAACATTAAACTTTCAAGTTTGATTTTAATGTACTCCTTAGATTTTCTATTTTATTTAAGGTTTTGTATTATAGCTCAAGTAAAGCAATTAGATTAACAAATACATTGAAATAAAAGTTGAATATACCATAAAAAATATTTAATTCAAAAAAGAAAAATGCCCTTTAAAATCTTGCAAAATATCCCCAATGATAAAGGGAAATGTGACATGTCTGTAAATTCCTTCTGGAAATACAAAACTTGATTCCTCATATCTGCTGTAAAATTCCTTGACAGTGAAAGCAGCAGGAAAAAGTCAAATTTACACCAAATTGATTGCTTTGGAAACAATCACTCCTGTAATTAGGATAGGTCAGGAAAAGTTTCTTTATAAATAATTTATCAGAAACTACTCTATAAAAACCTAGGAAAATGTCAAGTCAGGTGCAATCTTTTTAAACTATCCCAGTATAAATCAATTAAGGTGCTTTATTTTGACATCTAGTGTCAGTATTTACCCAACGTAGATAGACAAGTCCATCCCTGCAGCATGCATTTGCAAATAACTTTACTCATTAATGTTTAATTAAGACAGAGGAAAACTGTCCTTGATATTTTGCTGCAATTAGTGCTCTCTATACCCCACTGACTTCTCATGATGAATTACTTTTCAAATGAAAAGTGAAGTGATTAAAACTGGAGTCACTCCATCTAGTATGCATTGCCCACACCTCATTTTAAAGAGAAAACCAAATAGAGCCACACACAGGGAAAATGCAAGTAAAACTATTTGTTATTGTCGATGTCAACAGTGAAGCTGCTTTCTGGTCGTGACTATAAAGCAATATAATATGTACATCCCAAACTATTCCTATTAAATCATAAAGTCACAAAACACCAGTGCTTTAGGGGATCTAACCTCAATTTAAGACATTCCACAGACACTAAGTAAATTATGAAGGTCACATAATTTTCTGCATTGTATTCTAATAATTTCACTTTTGTTTTAATATTTTACTGTTTTAAAGAACTTCATAATCCATGTTACCCAATATCTTCATTTTGCCAGCCAACAAGAAACACAGCATAACAAAAACCTGAAAGAAATCTGAGAGATCAGTTGACTTATGCAATGTTACACAAGAAACAAATGATAGATTTGAAAATAAAATGTAGTTGTTCATATCCATATGCTTCCTCCTACTCTCCCCTCCACGTTTGTCTTCATTTTAGACTGGAAGAGCAAACATAGTATGGGAAATGTTTATTAGCTCTTTGATTATATGACTCGAATATCATCCAGGTTGCAACATTCTTGAAATAGCATTTTGTTACCCATATATTTTCTATTTCATACAAACAAGTCAATTAATGTGTTATTAGTAATAGGAGATAATGATTGTATTGTTTACTTTAATATACTTCTTTTTAATTATTTTCCTAATTCCAGAATCTCACCACAGATATGTGAAATACACAACTTTACAACTAATAGACTGACAACTAGATTCACCAACAGATGGGTTATGCTTGTATTACACAGTGAATTATTTGCTAACATAAAATAATTCCAAAATATATAATTCCCTATTTAAATTCCTTATAATTTACAATGGAATATCTGGTCAACATGAGCTTGTATCATCACAGGACTACAATCCTTCAGAGCTGAGTAGCCACTTTGAATAGTGTATGCGCTCTTTGGTTCTCCACAATCCCAACCACTCCCTATTACTTTCCAATATCAGGGCTTTGTGTCTGTTGCCATTTAAATTTAAGCTTGTACTGTTGCTTTTTAACTACTTGTTTGCCTCACTCATTTATCTACCTGCCTAGTCCCAGGAAGTTTATGCATTTTCTACTCCTGGCATAATGACTCTACTGGCAAAACTACTACATGAGACAATAAGTATACAGACACACACACACACACACACACACACACACACGGAGCAAAATTTTGAAATTATATAGCATGAGTTTACTTACAATTGGATTAAATAATTATTTTGTTTATAAATTGTTTACATATTGAATGACGATTAAAATAATCTCTATAATATGCAAGCTGAATTTAAATATAATGTTTGTTCTTTAAAATCATGAAACTAATGGGTGAACATGCATTACCTTTGCTCAAAATTGCAGAAAAAGTCAAGGATCTTAAGTTGGAAAGGTTATGAATTAATAACTTTTAGTAACTGGTTATCAAAGGTATATTTATATGGGTTACATTAAGATCATGGGCCAGGAAGTATCAGTGGTGGGGTATGGTATGCAGAGTGAGTGGAGCTGTCTGAAGAAACCAGGGGTATTTTCAGACAAAGATGCAGGTCAGGTATAAGTCAGTCTGGCTGGAGTTATGTTGAGGTTAGAAAAGCCATCCTAGTAGATACTGGAGAAGCCTAGCATCCAGAATTTGAACTAAATTGTTTAATTTTCTAAAACATAAGCTTGTGTGTTATAGTTACACAAAATCAATAAGATTATAGTAAACCTTCAAATTGTTTCTTATTCTCACAAAACATACTATTCTGTTTGGAAAATGGTTGCCAATACCATATTCACATATGACATTTCTTGCTATCTTTCATCAAGGGGAAAGAAAACACTTAAATCCTGACAATGGCTACAGTTAGGTTTAAACTCTGACATGATCTCAAATGATCAAGATAGAATAAATCCATGAAAAATTGAGAAAACAGTCACGGAGGAAATATGATCAGACCCTTAAGAGGGGCCTCACTACTTGTTATCATAAGGATGCCACTTATGATAACAATTTGAAGACCTTGAGCTATCATGCAGGCTTATTGATGGAGAACTCTTATCAGAATTAGTGCCCCTGCTGTTAATTCTGACAGATTTACCACACATGCCTGCACATGGCTACACCTGTACCCACTTAAATGTGTAAGAAGTGTCTAGTGCTGAGCCACTGAGAATTCACCTCAGTAACGTTTTAATTGCAATGCTACCTCGAACCAAATAAGGCAAGCCTGTTAGGAAAATTACCCATTATTATTATTGTTGCTTTCTTCAATGCCAAGAATCATGTTATTTGAAGGTATGTACATCTGATGCTCTCTCATTACAAATTAAAATGTTGAGAATTCTCTTTGGGTTGGTAAAATCCATCATAGACAGGATTTTTCCTTTGCACATAAAGAGGATATGCACTTAGATTCTATCAAAGATTGAATAATATCCAATATAGAAAATATTTGTATACCTTCTCTATACACCTGAGAAATCAAAACAAAATGTTTAAGGAAGGAAGTCAGGGTTTGAAAACAAGCAATAATCTAACAGCTAATAACCAGAATCTTGATAATAACACAAAAATTTTACAAAGGAGTCTCAGCCAAATTAGGGACATGAAATTTTAGAATTGGGTCATGTAATACCTCCTTTAGAAGTTAGGTTATTAGTACACTGGGAAAATAGCATTTTAGGACTTTACCATCTTCATTATTCAATTCACTATTGAAAGAATGGTGTGCTGATTAAAAACAAAATGTGAAAAAATGGACTTTTAAATTTAAAAAATGCAAATTTGAATCTGAGTTCTTCAGTGTATTAGCTGGATATTTCATATTACTGGACATAGACCACTTAGTATAGTGCATGACGTTATTATATATTCTCAAAAATAGTGTTATATGTAATGCATACATACATGACATAAATATGTAAAATTTATAATGTGCCCATTTAAATTTTTAATTATGGTAGGTTTATGTGGATGTTTGCATGTGTGTATATAAATCACTTCTGAAATTAGTTCCTTTTCTAGAATCAAATGAAGGGAAAACTTGTTTACAATCTAGTTATGTGTATGTGTGTATACATATGTATATATATGCATATATACACATACATGTATATAGCCTCTATGTATAATGATTTTATATAGATATATATAATTGATTATATATAATACATCATATCTATACAAAATATATGCTATGTGTATAAAATCACAAATTGAGTTGTGTAAGTTATCCACAATCTGAAGAATTCTGAATCTTACAATTATGCTTCAAGGTAAGATATGTATACTTCTTGAAATTAAATCCATGAAGCCAATAATTAGTGTGAGTCTGGAAGAAACAGAAGAGAATCACTAGGAAGTAGAAATAAAATCTTAGACATTGTTCTGGAAACTATCCAGAGAGTTGGTTATACCCTAGTATTATCTATGGATTCTCTGGACAAAATATTCTGTAAATTCTTTTCACAAAATAAGCATTGAAATAAGAGTTTTATAGTTGAATCTTTATTTTATACATTACTTAGAACTACAACTAAATGTTAAACCATATTGCTAAGATTCAGAGAAGTAGAGCCTTGCTGTACTTTAGAAGGCTAGCTGAACATGGAGCGCAGGCTCCATTCCGAAATCTGTGACTCCAGATGATTTTCTGTTGTTGCTGTTGTTATTGCTGCTTTATTCAGCATGGCCCAGTGGCTTTTATTTCTTTGTGTTTCTTTTTCCTTGAGTGTGCATTGTACAGAAAATATTATGGCAGCCCCTTGCAATCAAGCTCAAAGTCAAAATTGCCTTTTGTTGAGATATATTTGGGTAATTCTACCCTCAAAATCTTACAAGTCAATTCTTTGCATTTAGGACAGAGCTCTGATGCTCCAGCTTCACACCTCTAATATTACTAGAATAGTTGCCCTTGCTGGCCTTATATAGTAGAATCATTATCCTTTGCACGCACACAAAAAGTTCTGGTCCTACATCCTCTGGATAAAGCTGAAAGGTGTCATGTGAGCAGCAGTTCGATTTCAAATCAATACCTGCAATTAGGACAATCTGCACTTGCTCCTTTTGATTGGGGGATCATAAGTAAAGTCACTCCTTGGTATTTCTAGCAACAACATTTAATGCACACTTCTCCTTCATCAAGTGTGACAATGGCCTTTCATTTAACCTCAGTTTCAGCTTTTATAGAGATGATCGTTTTTTACAAGGGTCACTTAAAAGTGAGTTTTCCATATACCACATGACCGTATTGCATTGTTTCATTGTGCTAAAATGTAACTCCAGCTTAAGTAAAATCTCATCAAGATGTGTTGCACAGGGAGAAAATAAACAAAAAGAATAGAAAAAGTATTTTTGTCATGTTGTAACAGTGAGCACTCTGAACTCTGAAAAAATATTTTAGTTATATAAAATTTGAAGTATTTTGAGAAAATCTTGGACTTATCTGGATGTAAGCTTATGCTTCTACTAGAACAAATGGAGATGACTATATAAGGAAAATCATCTTTCAGACATAGCTAGTCATCTAGTCAATATTGGAATGACCCCACTACACCCCATCCCCATGGAATTGCTTTGTCTCAGTTCAATGCTTTGGCGTGACATAGTAATAATATATTATAAACCAGTACAAAAATCTGTCCTACAAAATTGTCATTTTTTTAATCTTGCAATGTTGAGAATATTAAAACTATAGGTGATACAGTTTCTCTTTTCCTGGTGGCTGACAAAAAGCTTTGAGCAAAAATAATGAACTACTTTTAGTGTATTGAAGGAGATTATTATGGTTTATATTTTACCTTAATTCTTGGTTTCATTTTAAATCGCCATTTTTCTCTTTTTTTCTAACCCTACTTTCAATTTATTTTAACTTGCTGTAGTTTATGTGTCTTTGTAATTAGTAATAAACCTTTTCTAAAATAGTGCAGAATATAAACTAATAAATGACTCTGTGTATTTCATGGCAGACAGATCCTTTCATGTTCCCTCTCCAACTTATTTTGGTAGGCTGGCCTTCTACCATCTTTTCTCATACATTCTTTTTATATCCGCTGTGATTTTCTTACAGTTCCCTGGACACCCTGTTTGACATTGCTGAACCTTTTCTTATAATACCTTTCCAATATTATTTCCCAGTAAAAAACATGCTTAGGATTGAACTCAAAAGTTATCCTTTGGTGGTTTTTGGAATGTATTAATGAAAATATGTAGCTGGAAAAGCATTTGTGAAAATGAGAGGTACATTCATTTACTTTGCCTTTTCTTTGATTTATCTTACATCAATTCAGTAATTTATAAAATATTAAATTCTCAATATACATAGCATAATTGTTAGCTTTCAAAGAAACCTAACTAACTTTAAAAAAGATAGTATTAGTAGACAAAAGTCTAAGAGAGGGTATAAGTTCTGGGATGTATGTACCCTCCACTATACTACACAGTTATTTTCATTACCATTTTGCACTTTTCATAAATCTTTTTTTCTAATGTGTTTTTAATGATTTTAACAGAGTAAACTTACTTTAAAAGGCAGTTTAAATTTTTCAGTTACTATAGAACATTGTTTTACCAAATACTAACTGAAGTTAGGCAATCATTTTCTAGGCAGAGATTTGTAGTGTGAATGGGTTCACTAAGTTGACTCACTATAATAGGATTTAAGTAACCAATTCAAGCAAGAGAAACCCTTCCAGGATGAATAAAGGGAACAGCAATGTGGGATAAATTCAGCTCTGAATTTTACACGTTCTTGCACACACGACTGATGTACGTGATATCCTGAAGCTCTCCTAGCGTCTGTTCTTTACTGAAATATACATTTTAGTCTACTTTGGAGTAGGAAAAAGAACTGGAACCGAAGTGCTCCATTGAGGGAAAGGCATTTCCCATGTGAGTGCCGACTTCTCATGTGTTTTTTCCACCTTATTTATTTATTTATGGTCAGGATCACAAGTAGAAGATATTGGCCCTTTGAAGAATGAACACTGCTGTCACCCTCCATTTCCTATCAGATGTCACAGCTGTGACAAGGAAGGGTTTATAATGGCACAGTTCAGTGCCTTCATAATTTATTCTCTCTGATTTTATGCTCTTTTAGTCTCCTGCTCAACCATCCACTAACAAGCAGTGATATTAGCCAATAAATCAAAGACGTCTGCTTGTCACCACCAGATGCTTGGCCACATCGCCACCGATTATGAGACATACAAAAGGACAATTTCATGTAGGGAGCTCAGCAGAGGTGTCCCACTGATATTCTGTTTGATAGAAAACCAGTTTGAGGTGAATGTAGTAAAATTCAATAACTTTTATGCCTTGCAGCAATGAAGAACTAAGTTGAAATAAAACTGGGAAGTAAATTAGGATCTCACCTTTATGACTATTCCTTTTATGATCCTAAATCTCTTCCTTTGTCACTTTGATACAGGTTAAAAAAGAAATATCTTAATACACTCTGTTTATTTTGCTAGGTCTAAGAATTTCTCTTGCTTTTCTAAAAGCACCAAATAAGATATTTCTATCCATCTATTAAATATGCTTATTAAAATATATTATTTCTTAAAAAGTTAATAATAATATAACATTTGTTTGAATTGTTGTCAATGTACAACAATAATATAATTTTATTTTTTCATTAAGATCTGCTGTAAGCTAATTAAAACCATTTATTAGGTATTAATTGCTTGTATTTTCTTCTGTTTCATTATTGAAATTACTGATCCACCATAATGTACATATGCCTTTTTCTGTGGTACAAATTAGAACAATAGCAGCAGACTAAATGTATAGAGTTCAAATAACAATGCTCAGTATTTTAGGAAATCCCCTCAGCATACTTTAAATTTTTAAAAGAAGAGAAGTTTATATTTTTTCTTTAAATAAACTAGAAAAGCAATGTCCAGCTGGTTTTATTTTAGTGAAGAAGTTTCTAAGTTTTTCTCAACTTCGAAGTGAACCGTATTTATACGTTGAATATATAACTAGATTGTTGACTTAGCAATTGCTATATTGGCAATTGATTATAGAACAAACTAGTTGTAAATTAAATTCTAATAGAAGTTATAAAAAGGCATACATAATGATGCTTTATTTTAGTTAATATGGCAACTACAGAAGCTGCCCTTCCTTTTTTCACATCTTCCTTTGACTTTCTCAGGGCTGTAAAAATGCCATTCAGAAAATGAGTGAGTTATTCCACAGTGCTTCAGTTTCAGTTACTAACTCTTGGAGGCCAAAAAATCATGTCTGTTATTTTGTTTCCTTCCTTTCTTCATCTTTTTTCTTTATTTTACAGACATTTCTAGATTACCGTTTTCAAATATTATGTCATTTAAGCCTCTTCAGAACAAAAGTTTGAACTTTCCAACATATGTAAGTATAAGAACTTTTTAAAGTAAAATGTTTACTATATGTATTCAAATAATGAACTTGCATTTCACAGTTCCATTCAACCTAGTAGAGATGCTTTATCACTGTGGTTGCTTTGTTGTTGCTGTTATTTTGCTATGATTTATACTATGACTTTTACATTGATATTTCATGATAGTTTTATTTCCCTTTAGCCTAACAGAAATGCAAAGAGGCCATCTATTTAAAAAGCTGTAGACAAAGTAAATAGTTCACTTACAATCGTGTGCCTGAATTTCTTTTTTCTTTCTCTGAGCTACAGAATTATTAATTATTATTAAGTATTTAGTACCACTTTTTTTTTTTGAGACAGAGTCTTGCTCCATCATCCAGGCTGGAGTGTGGTGGTGCCATCTCAGCTCACTGCAACCTGCGCCTCCTGGGTTCAAGCTATTCTCCAGCCTCCTGAGTAGCTGGAACTACAGGCGTGGGCCACCATTCCCCGCTAAATTTTGTAATTTTGCATTTTTAGTAGAGGTGGGGTTTCACAGTGTTTGCCAGTCTGGTCTCAAACGTCTCACCTCAGGTGATCCACCCACCTCAGCCTCCCAAAGTGCTGGAATTACAGGCGTGAGACACCATGCCCGGCCTTAAGTACCACTTTTTATTCTGCAGAGTTTTTTTTAACTATTCTTCCGTGTCTCACATTCCTATGAAGTGTAAATGTAAATATCCAGGTATATTAAGCACAAGAAACCAAGGAAGCACTCTAAAAGTATATTGAGTAACAAAGAAGAAAAAATAGAAATCTTGGGAATATTAAGAAAGTGATAAATTACAGCACAATTTGGCTTATGCACAATCACCGTAATAGAATAGGGATTCCTGCTCTCATCTCAAGAAGTGTGCTGGCATGTACTGTCCTGCGGTAAAAAGATAAGAAATGACTGAAAATGAAAAGATCTACAAAAATACAGAAAATGAGATGATTAAGATGTTTGTAGTATTTACCTTTGATGAGACATTATTAACACTACGTTTATACAGCTAAGGTAAGTGATCAGTTTAAGTGGATTTGATTGAGTTACTCAAAATCAATGAAAATCTGAAAGAGTTTTTGTTTGATTTTTTTTTTTTTTTTGGTGTTTGGTTTTTGGGTTTTCTTTACCCCAATACTGAGAACTTGAGAAACCCAGAGGAATTTAGAATGAATGCAGCATAAAACTAGCAATATCAGTTCAGATTATTGGTATCATCTCTCCATTATTTTATTCCATGCCTCAATCACATACTTTATCTGTAGGTTCTGTAATACTGGGTTGGGTGGAAAGTATTGGCCACCTGTTATCTTGAATGCAAACTCAGAGAGATAACATTTATGGAGCTGTCTCTCTCTAATTACTTGTGTTGAATAAGAGTCCTGATTCACTCCATAGCTTTTGTGAGGCATCTATACATATCATTGTTATTTCATTGTTCATCCATGGGGATGTGTGTGAAACCTGCACTGACAGACCACAATGTATCATAGTAGAAGAGGTCTGATTCTTCCTACTGGCAGGAGAGAACACTGAACTATACTGTCCTAGGCCTAGGCATAGGTTCTCAACCCAACAGAAGATTTTCTGGTTTTGAAGAATATCTAACACAGGTAAAATTCCTTTACAGGCTGCGATAGGAGTGAGTTACAAATGTCTCTAACAAACAATAATGGAACAACTCTTTTGCATCATCTTCCATGTCTTTTAAAATCTTACCAATCCACCATTCCAGGAAGGTTTATGACCGTGACTCTATGGATCATGGATTCCATCTTGATTTTCTCCTCATGACCTTACCCAAGTAATAATTTACTGACATGTTATTTTACTCATAGCTTAGCAGCACAAATGCACCTTCATATGAATTCTGCACCTTTAATACTCTGACTCTAAAGCAAATCTCTGTAACAATTTTCTTCTCTTTCTCACTTCCATAATCACTCCTTCTGAATCTGTAATTCTTCTTGCCTGCACAATATATCTGTCATTGATCACAGCACTCTGATTAGAGCTGTGAGCTGGACGAAGTTTTCTAATCTCTGTTTTCTTTTTCTATAAAATGAAACTAATAATAAAATATACTTCCAATGCTGAATGGGGATTAAATGAACTAATACTAAACTTTACTACATGTAAAGGGCTAAACCAGCCTTAGATGCATAGAAACACACTGCTGTAGAAGTATGGGTTAGTGTTATTATGGTTGCCAGGTTTTCTTCCAGAGCATATTGCTTTTGTATGTATTAAGAAGGGTAATGATGTTATTTATCTATTAACTTAAACTGGAAAGTATATCTAAGAGTAAAATGAACTATTTAACACTTGATGTATGTCAGTACAAGAGTCTCTTTTACATGGTTTTAATTAGTATTTTTCTACTCCACTAAAGTATATGGTATTTGAGAGTAAGCGTAGAGTCATTCATTCATTCATTCATTACCAATAGATCACTAGCATCTAAATGAGTGCTCAACAATATAATATTATTTGTACAAATTAATGATGAACGACCTTCATTTTTCATCTTTAGAATGGTGGGTCCAGAGTACATCACCTCTCAGCTCCAGAATTTTAAAATATTTTGATAGTATAATTAAAATATATCACAATTTATGCACATATAAGAAAAACAGATATCCTTCTCTGCTCTTGCATCTTTCTCTGTAACCATACTTTTTAATTTTATGAGCTCTATGTGAGTCTGTCCACTCTTCAGAGACAAATAAAGGGCAGAACTAAGTTTAATACTTGGATTAATACAATTTTCAACACTAGAGGGGAATATATGATCATTATTGTTGCCATTTATATACTCAGTCATGTGCTATTCACTCCTGTGGGTCAAAATCATTCCAGGTGGTTTACTTATCTCATTAATCCTCACTGACTTCTAATGCTGAGATAGGAACTTCCCAAATTAAAAAATATGGGAACAGGATTAGAGAAAACTTGAGTAACCCTTCACACTGCTGGTGACAATCAGGATTCTAAACTAAATAAAGATCCTGCTCATTCTACTTAACAATCTCTGATACTGATCATGAATGAGTTCACAATAATAAAGCCTTGTTTTTTATTTGTAGTACAGATCTTCACGCTTCCCTACAAATAAATATCAATGACACCATTTTAGAATACAAACTCAGAGAGGACCTGAGACATTCATAAAGATGTTTTGCATGCTGACCCGCATGAAGGAGAAATTCTTTCTTAAAAAATAGCAGAAAATGATAACAAATAGGAGAAATAGAAGAAATTATATTGAATTAAATAAAATAAAATTAATCAAATTGAAACGATTAATATAATATAAATTAAAAATCATGTACACTGACCATCTTATTTTTCAATGTATGGTGTTTTACTTAAAGAGCGACCCCATTACATTGACTCCCTTTTCCTGTCCAAGCTTACATTAGCTTTTTGAGCGTGTCCAAGAAGGTATGTTTCACTCCTTATTAATTCCTAATCATTTGTGTCATTCTTGGAAGATTCAATCTGCAGAGACTAATCTCTAGTTGCCTTAGGTTTAAAAACAGAAAGTAGAAGCAGAAATGGCTTTTACAGTTCAGCTAAATCATAACACCTATTCAACTCCCTTTTTAAAATGAGGGCTTAGATGGTATGTCTAAAATTTAAGTCAGTTCACAGCACAACCCATGTCTCTGATTTCCTATTCTGGAATTCTTTGAACCGCACCTCACTTAGAAGATTCTGGAAGTTTCTTCATGTGGAATAATAGATGACTACTCAAGCCCTGGAAGATCATGGGAGCTGTTCTGACCATCCTCAGTAGTATTAAAATACATATTGGTTCATTTTAACATCCAGGGTATTTACAATTTTATTATTAAAACAATATAGGTATGATTTTCCACAGTAATATGCTCTTAATAATCAACTTACATATGCATTTACTTTAACTGTACAAATGACTTTACCAACTTATTTGGTACTTCTTGTGTATGGAATGTCTAATCTGTGATAGCACTGAATAGCAAATAGTTTAACACACTTTCAGTTTCTAAATTATTTTCTTTCTTATGTAGTAATCAGCTGCATGACAATTTATTATCAATCAAATATCCAGAATTATAAGCCAATTTTCTTTCATTTGCCATTCTATAATGTCATTAATTCTGAGTCATAATTAATTAGATAAAATACAATAATTTAACTGTTGATCACATTTTTTCTTCACATCTTAAAACTTTTCTCCAAAAGTGATAGCAATTTCTAGACTTTACAGCTGCTAAATATTACTTGGGTCTGACTGTTATTCCATGGTAGACAGACATAAAAGGGAATTCTAATAATCTCTGCCTCCTTTGCTTCAGGCCATGCATATTCACATCCCACTGGAGTGTGGGTGGGACCTAAGACTTGCCTCTAATCAACAGAATGCACAAAGGTAATGGAAAGCCAATACCATGATTACGCTGTTATATAAGACTTATTTATCCATCTTTATTTCTCTTCTTCTGTCACTACCTTCAAAGTATTGAGTTGCTTTGAATCCCACAGCCAAAGGTAAATAAATTCTGTCAACAACCTGAAAGGCTTGAAAGTGGATCCTTCCTTCTTCAATCAGTCCTCCAGATGAGAACACACACCTGATTAACACCTTGACAGACTGCAGTCTTATAGAGGATCCAGCTATTGGTCCATGGCTCAACTCCTGACCCAAAGAAACTGTGAGATTAGAAATGTGTGTTGTTTGAAACTATTGTGCTTGTAACTATTTGTTGTACAGCATATAAAACTATTTTAGCCAGGGCGTAGTGGCTCACACCTGTAATTCCAGCACTTTGGGAAGCCAAACAGGGTGGATCATTTGAGGTCAGGGGTTTGAGACCACCTGGCCAACATGGTGAAACCCCATCTCTACTAATAATAGAGAAAAGTAGCTAGGTGGTGGGCACCTGTAATCCCAGCTACTTGGGAAGTTGAGGCAGGAGAATTGCTTGAACCCGGGAGGCAGCGGTTGCAGTGAGTCAAAATCGCACCATTGAACTCCATCCTGGGAAACGAGTAAAATTCTGTCTCAAACAACAACAACAACAACAACAACAAAACCTATTTCAACTATTTTCTTAATTTTCCTATTTTCTGGAATTAATTCTCACACTATCATGAATAACTTTTTGGAGCTGAGGATTTCTAGAGTATTTCTGTCTCTTAATTACTACTATGTATCTTAGATCATTATTTGAGAACCAATATTTATTGTCTATAAAGATTGCTAAAAATGACTACAAATTCTCCAATAACTATACACAGATGAGCAGAATAACTAAAAACATCATTACATCATTCAATTTTAGGAATCTAGACTTTATGATTCTGTTTTTCTAATCTGAAATAAAGCTTTTATTGTTACTAAAATTTGAATTTGCCTCTTTTTCAGTTCCTAGTGCCATTTAATATAGCAATACCTATTTATGGTTCCTGCAAAACCGTGGCTGATACTTAGATATGGGTTTTAGGGGACTTACACAGTGGTAGGTTTACACCATTATAACTTTTCTGAGGAGGAAGGAAAGAGAGAGCGCCTCCTTTGAATTCTCAGGATCCCTTCTGAATCAATTTTCATATGTTTAATTTCTCTGGATTTAATTCCTTTTTGATTTTAACACAGCCTGAATTCAAGGGGAAAAAAAAGAAAATATGGCACAGCTCTGTAATTCCAGCTACTCAGGAGACTGAGGCAGGAGAATTGCTTGAACCCGGGAGGCGGAGGTTGCAGTGAGCTGAGATCATGCCATTGCTCCAGTGTGGGCAACAAGAGTGAAACTCCGTCTCAAAAATAACAACAAAAATGAAAATAATATCAAAGCAATTGCAGATGGAATCCGCTTTAGGGTGTCTGACTTAAAATCTACCATAATGTATGGCTCAAGGACAATAAAAAAAATTGTAGGATAACCATCAACAATGTGAAGTATGTAGAAAAGTACTTCTGACCCTTTTAACATGAAAAGAAACTACTGTACAACAGGAGACAGTTTAATGTAAGGAACACAACTACTACATCAAAAATTAAATCTTATATATATATATATTTTTTTTTTTTTGAGACAGAATTTCGCTCTTGTTACCCAGGCTGGAGTGCAATGGCACGATCTCGGCTCACCGCAACCTCCGCCTCCTGGGTTCAGGCAATTCTCCTGCCTCAGCCTCCTGAGTAGCTGGGATTACAGGCACGCCCCACCATGCCCAGCTAATTTTTTGTATTTTGAGTAGAGATGGGGTTTCACCATGTTGACCAGAATGGTCTTGATCTCTTGACCTCGTGATCCACCCACCTCGGCCTCCCAATGTGCTAGGATTACAGGCTTGAGCCACCGCGCCCGGCCTATTCTTATATATGTAGGAGAAAAAGAAGGGAAAAGAGAGTTAATATTTAGTGAGTAACTATTTTGTGGCAAGCATTGTGTTAGGCCTTTAAACACTAAAGCTAATACAGTAGCTTTAGACAAATACTTGATAGATAGTAAAAACAGAGGTCCAAGACATCCATATTCACACTTGACCTATAAATATCTGGCAGTCATCACTCCCATCCTAACAACATAAAAAAAGCCGAACAAAGTGAACATCAATGTCTTGTTTTGGATCCAACAAAGAATAAACCTCCACTCTGAAATATGGAATAGCAAGTGATTTCAGAGAGTTGTAGCCAACATCTTCTTACCTTGAGTAGAGAATGCTAGAGCCATAACCTGGTAGGAACACTTAAATGGTAGTTTTGACAACTTCCTGCAGGCTAAGTATGAAATAGAGTGAGAGTGAGAAAGTTCAAGGACCCAGAGGGTCCTCACAAATTTATGGGTTTACTTCAAAGAACTCTACTAGATTCTCACAATGGAGAGCCAAAAAACATGGCTTTATAGTTCTGGCAGAGGTAGACAAAAGTAACCATTTAGAAGTCTGTCCAAAACTTTCTATAGAATGAAAGCTTACACTTTACTGGAGAATACTTAACAGAAGCATTGTCTAGCCTGGTGGAGAGCCATTACTCTAACCACAACCCCTTGATATTCCTTCAACTAAGAGAGGAAAATCTAACAAACACTTGTGAAGGACAAGACTGAGGGATGCAAGCCCACTAAATGACTGAGGTTTAACATAAGATTATAAAATGAATCTGCTCCTCCACTCTGCCACCACAACACAAGAACTCCAGTTGAATAGCAATGGATTACAGATCAAATATGTGTAAAATGCAGACTCTAAGGAAGCCTTCTTAGGGAAACCCAGAGACAGTAGGAGAGGCAAAAAAATAGCACTAGAGGAATTTGAACTTTCTGGCACCATATATCACATATTACATATAGCAAAACTAACTTAAAATCTGAAACTAAAGACCCGCTTACCTCAATCCTACTATCTGGTATATTGTTTCAGGCTTTCAACAACAGAAAAATAACAAGGTATAACACACGGCAAGGACAAAACATGGTGTGAAAACAAAGCAAGCTTTGGAAGCAGACTCAAATATAACAAAGATGTTGGAATTATCAGACAGCTTAAAATAACTGTGATTATTATGCTAAGGCCTTTGTTGGGAAAAAAATGAGTAGCATATAAGAACAGTTGGATAATGTAAGCAGATAGATGGGAATTCTAGAAAATAATTTGAAGGCAAATGTAGAAATTGAAATATTGTAAAAGAAATGAAGAATGCCTGAGATGGGCTTATTAGTAGAATTGGACATGACTACAGGAAGAACCCATAAGTCTGGCTATATGTCAATAAAAACATCATAACTGAAAGAGAATAAAAAGAAGGACCAAAACCCCAAAATATCAAAGGCAATTTCCATATCAAAATATATAACTTACATGTAACTGGAAGAGCAGAAGGAGAAGAAAGTGAATATGGAACAGAAGAAATGTTTGAAGTAATAATCACCAAGAACTTTCCAAAATTAATGACAAACAGCAAAGCACTGATCCAGAAAGCTTGGAAATACCAAACAGGTTAATGACCAAAAAAAAAAAATCTATATTTAGGCATAACACAGTTAAGCTGCAGAAAAACAAAGATAAAAAAGAAATATCAAATGAAGCCAAAGGATAAAATCAACCTGTAGAAAAACAAGGATAAGGATTACCTGGACTTCTTGTCATAAACCATGCAAACAAGAAGAGAGTAGAGTGAAGAAAATAAAGTGTTGAAAGAAAATAACCACAATCCTAAAATTATATAAGCAGTGAAATTATATATTCTTTTTAAAGTGAAGAAGATATAAGGTATATTTTTAAACAAACAACAACTAAGAAAATTTATTGCCAGCACTAACCTTTAAGAAATATTGAAAGTTCATAGAGGCCAGGGGCAGTGGCTCACACCTGCAATCTCAACACTTTGGGAGGCCAAGGCAGGAGGATCACCTGAGGTCAGGAGTTCAAGGCCAGCCTGTCCAACATGGTAAAACCCTGTCGCTACTGAAAAACTGAAAAAACTGAAAAAAAAAAAAAAAGCAGGGTGTGTTGGTTCATGCGTGTAATCCCAGCTACTTAGGAGGTTGAGGCAGGAGAATCACTTGAACCCAGGAGGTGGAAGTTGCAGGGAACCAACATCGTGCCACTGCACTCCAGCCTGGAGGACAGGGTAAGAATCTGTCTCAAAAAAAAAAAAAAAGAAAGAAAGAAAGAATGTTCATAGAGAAGACAATGATAGGGATCTAAAACTAGGATCAACTGAAAGAACAGAAAAGCATCAGTGAATGAATAATTGAAGAAAAAAATATTTTTTCTCATACTTGAGTGATTTTTAAAAATTTGATGAAGAAAATGAGACTGACAGTATATTTGATGGTTATAGCATAAAGAAAAGTGAATTACAGCAAGGTCATAAGGAGAAAGAGTTTGAGTATACTATTTTACCAGTTATCTATGCTAAATGTGAAGAAATCCATTGTCATTTGAAGGGAGATTTGGATTAATTACAAATGTGTATTGTGATTTCCAGGGAAACCACCAAATTTTTAAAGAAGATCATTGATAGGAATATAGAAGAAGAAAAATAGAAATATATAACATGCTCAGATATAATCAGAGAAAGGAAAGAGGAGGCAGGAAATACAAGACAAGCACAATAAGTAGAAAACAGTTATAAAAATAATAGGTGTTTAAGCTATGTTTTTGTTGCTTTTTAAAGATAGGGGTTATTACAAATAGATTAATAATCACTTTAAATGTGAATAGTTCAATATGATGATTAAAGACAGAGATTTGAACTATAGAGCCATAGAATGATATGGATGATCTTTAAATCCTTATTCCTCAGTGAAAGAAAGTAGTTTTAAAATGTTACATACTATGTGATTCCAATTATATGATGCAGAAAAGGCAAGGCTACAGAGACAATAAAAAATCATTTATTGACAGGAGAGAGAGCAAAGACGGAGGGTTGCATAGGTGAGCCATAAGGGATATTTTAGGGCAGTGAAACTATTCTGCATAATTCCAAAATGGTGAATATATAACCCCATACATTTTTCAAAACCCACTGAACGTTACAGCACAAAGATTGAATCTTAATACATATGCAATATAACATTATTTAAGATTAACACTGGTACTAAGAAAGTAATGCAGACTATGACAAAAGAATCCAACTCTATTAAAATAGTATGTAATGACCTCATTTGAGTAGGTAGGTAAAACGCGCTGACTTAAGTAAGTTGAAAATAACTGGAGTCTATAAACCTAAAGTAAAAAAAAAATTATATAAATACTATATTCTAGTTAATAATACTGTTTCTACTAGGAACTGAGGCTTACAATTCTGATACTCTGATACATGAATACAGGAAAGAAAAAGTTAGGTGAATGGATGGCAGTTGATGAAACCAGGTTTCTCATTGTTGAATTGGAAATTCACAAATAAGCAAGGAAAGGAAGCTAGAAATACACATATAGAAATGGTTTAGAGCTGGAAACATCAGTATGAACTCACGTTTAGCTTAGTACAGACAGTGTTGGTTACAGAGAAATATATATGTTTTACTCTATATATTATATATAGAGTGTATATTACATATACATATTATATATATACACACACACATATATATAATATGTATATATACCCCATATACAGAATTTAGCTTACCTACATATACTTATACCCACAACATATCCACATATACATATATATATATATATATATGCACACCCCATGTACAGAACTTAGCATCCCCACATATATTTTCCTGCTCTGTCAGCTGAGAAGGCATAGATACAGTGATATTCCAATAGCAATAAGCATAGGTAGTGCCCAAATCTTGGTTTCTAATACTGTTGTTCAACAAAAGAAATGGATGATTTTAGGATTGTGGCGGAAAATATGCAAGAATAGTCTGCAGTATTCTATAGTGAAAAATGGATGGTACTAAAAAAAATACAGAAAAAAATAAAGAAGGAGTGAGCTCCCAATGGCAAAAGGTGGAATAAATTGTGCAACAAAATAAATAAGTAGTATTGCATTATAACCCAGGATATAAAATAAATATCAATGAGTTTATATCAATAATGAAAGAGTTTATAAAATAAATATCAATGAGTTTATATCAAAAATGAAATAATTTAAAGAAGATAAATTACTTATGCATAATAATTCCAAATAATTAATGTAGATATTCTCCTGTCATGAGTTGGAGCTTAAATCACTACTTCTTAAGTGTTGAATTTTCAGAATGAACTCTTTCCAAAAATTGCAGCACGAAAAAGAGAAACACGAGTAATTTTATAGTAGAGAAACAAGACAAACACTATCAAATTTTTAAGGTAATCACGGTTAACATCAACAGGGCTAAATCATATGCAACCTTAATGTAAAGTAAGGAGAATGACATTCTACTTCTGTAGTATTTCTGCTGAAACTTCACAATCTCAGTCTAAACATTTGAAAAAATATTAGATAAATCTCAATAAATTCTATAAAATAAATTATATAAACTACTTTACCAGTACTCCTCAAAAATCATCAAGTATACTCAAAAACAGTCTGAAAAACTATCACAGCTAAGAGAAGCCTAATGAGATAATAAGGGAATCTGGATGGTATCCTTTGGTTACAAAAAAAAGTAGGTAAAAATTAAGAAAACATTGATAAAATGTGGACTTCAGTTAATAATGATGTATTCATGTGGGTTTATTAATGATAATAAAGGCAGCACACTAATGTAAAATGTTAATAACAGGAGAAGCTGGTTGCAAAGTATACCAGAACTCTCTTTACTATTGTCATAAATTTTCCATATGTCGAAAACTATTGTTTTTAAAAAGAGGAAAAAAGGCCAAAAATATGGTGTTCTTTTATAAATTTAAAACTAAGGAAATATAATATTAAGTATTGTGTATATTTCAAAATAGCTACAAGAGAAGACTCTGAATGTTCTTATGACAAAGAAATTATAAGTGTATGAGGTGTCAGCTATGTTAAATACGTCGATTTCATTTTTACACAATTTATATAGGTATAAAAACATCACATTGTACCCCATAAATATGTGTATTTATCATGTGCTAATTAAAAACAAAATTAAAATAACTAAGAAAATATACTTGAGGGTATAAATGACTTTGAGGGTATAAAATGAATGGTGATGTAGTACTGTAAAATGTTTAAGTGATTACTTATGGTCATTAGAAATGGTAAGTTTGGGGCTGGGCACGGTGGCTCAAGCCTGTAATCCCAGCACTTTGGGAAGCCGAGGTGGGTGGATCACGAGGTCAAGAGATCGAGACCATCCTGGTCAACATAGTGAAACCCCGTCTCTACTAAAAATACAAAAAATTAGCTGGGCATGGTGGCGCGTGCCTGTAATCCCAGCTACTCAGGAGGCTGAGGCAGGAGAATTGCCTGAACCCAGGAGGCGGAGGTTGCGGTGAGTCGAGATCGCACCATTGTACTCCAGCCTGGTAACAAGAGCGAAACTCCGTCTCAAAAAAGAAGAAATGGTAAGTTTGAATTCTTGCTCTACTGCTTGCAAGATGTATTAGCACAAATGTTTATAAGTGTTGGATATATGTAATATCAGTTTAATTATGACACTAATATGTAGTGGCTCAAAGAATAATTATGCATTGAAACTTTGAAGAGAATGAATGCCTTCCAGAAGAGTTTAGATTAACTAATTTGAAATCATGAACACACTCAAATGGAGGTTAACACTTTGTATGAACACGTGTGTTTGTATGTATGTGGTTGGAAAGCAATGGGGCTTAGAAGTGGAGCATAAAAGAAGCTAGCCTTAACAGTGTTTCTAGCCTAGTTCCGGGAAGAGGATGACCTGAATAGGAGCCAGCATATCTATGGGATAAAGGCAGAATTGGATTCATTAAGTGATGTTAGCCAATGAGAGCCATTAATATCATTTAGTGGATTTCTCTATGTTATACATATTCACCAGACCAACTTTTGATTATATTCAAACTTCCATGTAGATTTATACAAAGAGGGTGCACTGATCAGAAAAATTGGAGTATTCACATCTCTTGATTCTAAAAATCTATCCTTAAAAACTAATGATTAGGTGTCTGATTTTTATGCATCTAAGTTTAGTTATGCTGAATTATCCTTGAGGCAGATCCACCTGTGGTGTTCTAGGACTTTCCAAATGATTTTCAACCTCTTTGCATAAACTTTTCTTCAAACTGCAAGTTTGTTTTTTAATCATTCAAATTAAGAAATGCATCTTAATTTATTTAGACATGCAATTAAACTCCTTGTATTTTACACAGAAACATCAGCATTAGTGTTACTAACATCAGTGACAGTATCAGTATAACATCAGTAAAATCAAATACCAGTATCAGTGTCATTTCATTTGTAAAACTGAAATCATATGATGGATATCCCAAATTACTCAAGGACATAAAACAAACTTCATGAACAACAACTCTAGATTCATTTGAATAGGGAAAATTGGCATGTTGTTTACTTTGCAGGTATTTTTCTAGACTAATGCATTTTCTAAGTTAACTCACAGTCCATAGTTTTGAGTTTAGATATTTTGACATATATGCAGTGTTTAATGGCATTTAGCTATATGAGGACTTTATCTGAAAAAAGCATCTATTCCACAAAGCAAAATTAGAGTACCAATGAAACCTAAATATATATACATATATGTTATATATAAGTATAATTGAGCCACAGGATATTATTTGACCGATTGCCCCTCCTTTATCTAAAATAAGGTGAGGAATTAATGGGACAAAATGTTGGAGAAAAACATTCAGGGAGTGACTCTCTCCACAAGTTTAGTACAGTAGTTAAGAACACAGGCTTTGGAGCCAGTTGGATATACATTTTAGCCCCAGCTATCCTTACTAAGTAGTGGCCTTGCACAAGTTTTCTAATTTCTCGATGACTCTATTATTCCTTATAAAATGAGGATAATGATAACACCTACCTTTACAATTGAGGCTTACCACGCAGTTAGTTAATTCCTCATAATATTTATCATGTTTGTTTCCTCTGTTATTAAATTCAATATGATTGTACTTATTATTTTGCCTATGCCACAAACACAAAATTTGGTTCACTGATTTGGCAGAGGGAGGGCATACTCTAACAAAAATCAATGAAGCTATTCCCTAATATAGAAAATAAATCAAGTCCCTGGTTTTCCTTTCAGCTTTACTTCAGTCATAGGTCAGAACTGCAGTATAATTATTATAATAGAAAATATGTAACATACAAGGAATAAGTCAAGTTATCAAAGAAGAAATGGACAAAAATATTTTAAATGAAAATCCAAAAGATATGGCTATAAATAAAAATGGTTCTGCAATCATGACAATCATTAATGTTTCACTGTATCAAAAATTGCATTTGAGTTTGGGTATTGTGGTAGAGACCGTAGTCAAAAAGAGTTCTGTGTTCTCCCACATTTCTACAGTCTGGCTTGCAGTTCATTTGGTGCCTTATGACTCATTTTGCTCAACAGCCTGTGAACAGAAACTATGTGTATCTTTTGGGTGGTAGCATTTGATAGCCTGTATGCCTTGTCCATCTCTCTCTTTTTCTATCTCAGAAATATAGGAGACCATATAGTCCCAAACACAGATTGGGTTTTCTGTGAAGCTGACTCTGAGATTGAGTTTAGTGAATAGGATGTTTATTAGCAAGGGCTAATCCTTTGGGATCAACACCTTTGGAAGAGAGGAAAAGGAAACAGGATGGGGCAGAGGAAGAAATTGAAGCTGAGATCCCAGGACTTGTTCTACCTCTCTAGGAGCTACAGCATTCACAAATGGCCTATTCAGAGTTGTCTGCATTATATCAAAATGACTGTTCCTCTAAATACCTGCTTCAGTCAGTTTTGGAGGACAAGAGTCCTTTCTCAAAGGGGAGTGTGGTCAGAACATCACCGTGTCCACCACCTTTCAGAAACAGAATTACAAGATGGACAAAGGCTGTCGAAACCAGTGTCAGGGCTTGGCTATTGCTTCAGCTAATGTAATTTTTTTCTAATACAAGTATATCTTTAACATATTTCTCTTTTATATGAATTCTAATATGTACTGAGTCATTTTAAAAATTAAATTAGTTTTATTCAGGTCTATTCTTGTGAATACACATTAAAGAAGTATTTTTAAGGAGAAACAGAAAATCTGTTAGCATCTGAATTGTATCATAGATAAAGCTCAAGCTGAAATCTCTCATGAAGAGATATTTTTCCCAGAGTAGATCTTTTATTTGGTTTGGCAATAAAAATTATTGCTATTTAACAAAAAAAAATCACACTATTATCATACAATTACTAATGGACATTCACTTTGCTTATATAAGTAGTAATTTGGCTTCAAGTTTAAACAATGCAAAGTTAAAATATTAAGAAATTTTGTGTAGATTAAATATAGCTAAAATAAATATTGAAAGGTAAATCCATCCCAATTGACTATTGTTAGCTGATTTCTACTTTCTGTAGACAGATGTTGGCCTCAAAGAGTTATAGATAAAGCAAGAATAACACCCGATGATTTTGATCTTGAAATGGCCACATAGCCAGAGTATGCATTTCAGATAACATTTCCCCAATAATAAGAAAGAAATTTGGGGTGCAGTGACTTTTAAACAATGGCTAAATAAGGTTATGATAAAATAAATCAGAGAAGTGAGTGGTTTAATGGCTTTTTAATGAGCTTAATGTTTTCCGTTTTAATGAGCCCTCTTACATCAGCTTTAATCATTTTATGAGAATGAGAAATGATTGAGAAATGGCTTGCATTAATTCAATTTTCTGTTCAGTCTTCCTACAAGCCATTATGGCACAGTTGCTAATGGGAGTCAACTTGGATAAGTGGGAACTTACATAATAGGACAAGTCTCAGCTAAATTTAGTTAGACATTTGATATGTTAACTGGTGATAAGGTTATATTTCCTCATTTTGCAAAGAGTGCATACCAAATGCCCACAAAGTATTTTAACACTATAGCACAAGTAAAAATTAATTAGGATAGTTGAAACAAACTATAATTTGTCCTAATTAATTCTACAAAACTGTGTTAAAAATCACCTGGCTTTTTATTAGTGGCATACTAAAATTAACAATGAACAAAAATAACTGAATTTGGAAATGTATACCTTTGATATATTTTGTGATTAAAACCATGTCAAGCTTTTGTAGAATACTGCACACAAGGACACAATTTCCCTCATACCTGAGATAATATTAAATAAAATCTTTGGTCATATACCAAATTGAATGGTAAAATACTGAAGCATATTAAATTAACAAAAGAACAAGTCCTTTTAAACAAATAAAATAAAGTAAAATAAAAATGATGCTCCACTCTGATATATCTATGGGTTACTTACAATGAGTATTAGAAATCAATTCTTATTAACTTGGGTTTTAAAAATTATGAAAAAAAGAAAACCAACACTGTATGGCTCACTACATTGCCAGGAAGATTCAAGAATCAGCCTGAGAATCAAGGACAAGAATAAGGAAAGTTGTGTAGACAAAAAAAACCATACACGACACCAGTCCAGTGAGAACATCCCAAGCAGTATCAGTTTGAATCCTAGCAATCCTTTGATGGTACAGAGAACCAGGCATGGGGCTAGAACCAGAGTCATGGTCAACCCTAGAAACTGAATATTGCTTCTATCATTACTCTCCCCAAGCTGGAATAGATGCTCAGCCCTGGTATTTGTTAATAACAATATTTACAAGGTGTGATATTGGACTAGGTCTGAAGCCTTCTTTCTAGGCTAAATGTCAACGAACTGTAAAAATGAGTATCTGGCATTTTCAACCTAGTTAATGGGAGGTGGGTTCTCCTTCTACAAAAATTCATGAGGTAGAAAATACCCCCATATGCCGCAAAAAAAATGGTTTAGAAGCCAGCAAAGAAAATGATAGATGGTTGGATGGATAAATAGATGAAAGACAGATTCAGAGAGAGAGAGATAGAGATATGAAAAATAAAGGCTGATACATGATACCTTTAAGAGGCAAGCTAGCAGTAGCTTCTCCAAAAACATAGTCCACTCTAGAAAAATCTAACTCTATCATTTTAGTTTAAAAGAGGACTACCAGCACCTCTGTGTAACAGATGCCATGTTTAGCCCTCTACAGGAGGGTAAAATGGAAAGAGGAAAGAAGAGAAGAAACAAAAGGCTAATATTTTCTAAGGTCTACTGGGTGATAAATATTTACCTAATCTTCTTCAGTAAGCACTTACCTTCTAGACCTTAACATTCATGTGGAAAGACAGTAGAAGTAAATTATTAAGGAATATATAAAAATGTCAGGTGTTCTAAACTCTCATAAAGATTTATTTTTAAGGAAAGACAGTATCCAAGGAAGGAGATACCATATTTATTTGGGAATACATTTTAAAAGTTCCTGAGGAAATAATAAAATGCAACAGAAAATAAAGATTAATACTTTTTTTAAATGAAAAAGAGAGAAATTTACCTTTCTGTGAGATGTTTGCAAAATATTATTGATTATATGACTCTTTTACAATAAATGACAAATTCGCTTCTTCTAATAAAGAGCCCTTGTTGTGATTTTCACTTTTCTAATTGTTCCTTTACAGACATACCTATATGCATATGTTGTTTATTCTAGCAGCAGACTACATATGGAATTATAGCAAAGACAGGTAAGAAGGAAAAAAGTCAACAAGCCAACATCAAAATGAAGGCAAAATATCTAAATACCTAAAACAGCAGTATATTAAGAAATTTCAAAGCACAAAAGAGGAAATAGGTAAAATACTGCATTGGAATAACTGATTTTTCCCCAACAGGAAGACAGAAAAGTACTCAAGAATCAGCCAGTAAGACATTTCCTACCATTCTCTTAAACAACAACCCCAAATCTTCTTTACTCTTTTTGATCCTCAGCTTTCTTACTTTGACCCAAAATCTGCCTCCTAAATCATCAAGAAAATTGATTCCAAAATATTGTACACCTTACTTTTCCTCTAGTCTTCTAAGGATTTATTTCTATATTAGTTCTGATTTAACTATTATATGTTTTTAATCCTATTCCCTTCTGATTTCCCTAGGATTCATTATTCTGTGCCACCTCCATTGTCTCTTATAAACAACGCCTATAAACAAACTTAAAGGTCTACCTTCTCTACTCCCACAGTACAGCTGATCTTTTTCTCTTCAAGACATTTACGATTCTTGAAAGAATCCATTTTCCACTACCTGTTTTCTCAACCCTTAAAACTAAGCTTCTGTCACCAAATAATTTTGAAAATGTAATTACTAAATTATAAATCTGGCTGGGCATGTGGCTCATGGCTGCAATGCCAGAATTTTGGGAGGCTAAGGTAGGCACATCACCTGAGGTCAGGAGTTTGAGATCAGCGTGGCTGACATGGTGAAACCCTGTCTCTACTAAAAATAGAGAATTAGCCAGGCATGGCAGTGAGGGCCTATAATCCCAGCTACTTGGGAGGCTGAGGCACGAGAGTTGCTTGAACCTGGAAGGTGGAGGTTGCAGTGATGCTAGATTATACCACTGCACTCCAGCCAGAGCAACAGGGCAAGACTCCATTTCCAAACAAACAGAAAACTTCAAATCCTCTCAAATGCCAAGATTAGTATAAATTGTTTACAGGTATTCCTCTCTTCAGGCTCATTTGCTATATTTTATATTTGCTGATAATAAGTACCTTCTTCTTAAAACTTTCTATAGTCATTGCTTGTTGTCCTTGAACTGTTGTAGGTGTCCCCAAATAGATCTGTTTTTTTCTTTTAATTTCCTGTTTTCTCTTCAGATCTTTCTGTACACCATCACCTTTTAAAGTGTTATGGCCCATGATTTTAAACTCAACATTGTTCTGATCCAAGGCTCCCTTCCTGAATGATGCTATCTGATTTCATATGTTCAAGTATGTCCTATAAGCTGATAATGCCTTGCCTAGCTTGAGCCCTGTTTCCCCTGATCTTTTTACATATACTCCTACTGCTTTTGTACATCTTATCCTATTACAGAAATAACTCAGTACCACCAAGTCACAAACAGAACTCGTCATCTTCCTACTCAATCTTCCCCTCTCCTACATTCATGTTTGCATTTGTGCCACCAATGACTATCCAATGACAAGTAATCTCTTTCATTCCCATAACTTTTTGTTACTAAGTCCTACTGAGTTACCTATTAAATCTTTTAAATTCAGGCAGGGTGTGGTGGCTCATGCCTGCAATCCCAGCACTTTGGAAGGCAGAGGCAGGTGGATCATCTGAGGTCAAGAGTTCAATACTAGCCCGACCAACATAGTGAAATCCCATCTCTACTAAATACCAAAAAAAAAAAAAAAAAAATTATCCCCGTGTGGTGGCTCGTCCTGTAATCCCAGATACTTGGGGAACTGAGGCAGGTGAATCGCTTGAACTCAGGAAGCAGAGGTTGCAGTGAGCTGATATTGCACCACTGCATTCCAGCCTGTACAAGAGAGTGAAGAGTGAAACTCCATCTTGGGGAAAAAAAAATGAATGGACAAAATAAATACTTTCACTTTCACATTTTCTTCTCCATCACTACTACCCTATTTTAGTTCATTCCTTTATTTCTTCTCTCACCTGCTCTACAAAATTACTCCTAAAATAACACTGAACAATTCTATCTACAGTTAAGGTCTATCCCTGTGTATAAGCAATAGAGTATATAGAATATACCACGTGTATACAATACATTCTTCTTTTGGGTACAGATCATTTTATACAACCTTATTTTTTTTAAACTTCCTATTTTCTATTCATATATTGAAATTAATGAGGCATTTATTTTGAAACTCTGCTCTTATTAGAAAAAATATTTCAAAGGAATGTCTTGTAATTGAGATCTATGAACATTAGCACTGTGAAATATATTAACATGAATTTCAAAAAATTATAACATGAAATAAGCTTGAGAAGTTTTCAGATAAATATGTAGAGGACTTATCAGATCCTCTATTATGCTAACATGTTCCAAAACTTTCGGAGAGGAATACATCATCTTTAGTGTGTCATAAGCATATTTCACCAGCAAGCCCCTTTATCATAGTTCCTGTGTAACTATTACCATATTTGGAATAGTCTTAAAGACAATGTTTGAGAAAAAACATTCTAGAGTATTTATAGGAAAAAATTATGCTTAGATGTACACAACGTGATATTTTTAGGTGACATAAATCAAAATTATTTTTATATTATTAGTTACTTTGTTGAAAATTAATTTCTAGTCTTTGCTAAATATATTGATTTATGAACAGCAAATTAAGACCCACGGAGTGTGGAGAAAAAATGAGTTTAAAATTAATTTGCATGTTTTTAAGTATGATTCCCAATGGATTCTATTTAAATCCTTCTGACATGCTCGTCCTTAATATCACTAAAAAATACAGGATTCGGCTGGAATAAATTAGCAAGATGATTAATTAAGCTAGAAATATTTATCATTATTAAAAAGTGATATTTCAGGGAATCAAAAAAGCTACCTTTTTAGACCCACTTATTCTACACTAAATTTCATATTCTCACTTTAGTACATTGAACTATAGCTTTATAATATAATACAGACTCTGGTTTGATGAAGAATGCAATGAATTTTAGAAGATGGCAAATCTGGGATTCTGAATTTATGTGCAATCTCTAATTTCATCCTACATTTTACAGAAACAAAACGATTGTCTTGAGTCTCCAAGAGTCTTGGAATGATGTAGAAATTTCTCACATAAATGATTCTGGTTTGCATGGTATTCCAGTATATATCAACGCTTACCAAATACCGTATACGTCTCTAGCATTTTGGTAGAAAAGAAAGAAAGAGGCCCAGATGATTAGCTATTCAATATTCCTCTGTAGCCAGATTGTTTATTCTAGGGATAAAGAACTATTGATTTTATTTTATGATCAATCAATACCACCTCAAAACTGCATGTCAAAAAGTTCAGAATTAGCAGCCCTATAACAGTGGGAAACTCACAACACTTAGGAAGATTACGAAGGGGAAAATCCTTAGAAATTTGCATTTTCATAATAAAATTTTTCTTATAAATGTACTTTTAACTTTTTATTAGAGAAAATGTCAAACAGGCACAAAAATAGGAATAGTATGAAAAACCGCCAAGTACCTATCCTAAACAACTCACAGTAATATTTTTCCTTCTTTATCCCAAACCTTTCACTACCCTGAGTGTAAAAAAAAAAAAAGAAAATACAAACAGAATACTATTGTTCCACCTTTGAAAAAATTAACAAAATGATTTCTAAATATTATATAACAAAATGTCAGAGTTTAAGTTTCTCTAATTACATTATATATAAATTTTTTAACTTTACGATCTGCTTGAATTTACAAAACAAATAACAGTCTATACATTTCAAATGGTTAATATATCTCTTAACTCTCTTTTAATCCATAAGTTTGTCTTCCATTTGTATTTTGCCAAATTCCATTTTTTAGAGGTGTTTAAGAAAAGGAACTACATTATTTTCCTTCTAGAGTATCCCACAGTCTTTTTGATCCTTGTAAGTTTTTTTAAATGATTTACACACATTTTTGTATTTGTTATCATTCTCTTACTTAAACATTTATTATTTTTTTTTTTTTCTTTTTGAGACAGAATTTTGCTTGTCACCAGCCTGGAGTGCAATGGCATGATCTCAGCTCACTCCAACCTCTGCTTCCTGGGTTCAAGCAACTCTTCTGCATCAGCCTCTAGAGAAGATGGGACTACAGGAATGCTCCACTACGCTTGGCTAATTTTTTTTATTGTATTTTTAGTAGGGACGGGATTTCACCATTTTGACCAGCTGATCTTGAACTCCTGACCTCAGGTGATCCACCAGCCTTGGCCTCCCAAAGTGCTAGGATTACAGGTGTGAGCCACCACGCCAGGCTAAACATTTCAATAAACCCAAAAAGTATACATTTTATGACAGCTTTCCAAGGTTCTCCCATTCCGGTCTGTCCAAAGACCATTTTTCTACTATGGTCCATTTATGTTGTACATGTATGTAACTTATATAAATTTAAATATGCACTCTCACATGAACTAGGCTCACGTGAAATAGGCACGCTCACATGAACAAACAAGGTCAGTATAAATAGTAGCTAGTTCTGCCTCCCATTCCACCAAATGAGGATGTGCCCTGAGTGAACAGGCATGTGAGCCACTCATCTGTCTTCTCTTTGTTTCTTTTGTTCAGGGAACATTCTGTCTAACTGAGAAAGATCCTTAATATGTAATGATATGTGTTTACCATAATTAATGACTTATTATCAAAGATGGAAACAGAGGTGCTCCCTACATTCTAAACCCCTACTTTAGGTTTACTAAAAGTTACTGTAGCTATTTTGGCCACCGTGAATCCTCCCATACTTCCTTCCATTTCCCAGCTTAGCCCCAATTCTTGTAAACAGAGGTTTGCAGAAGGAAGGGGAAAGAGAGTCTCTAAGAAAATAGTGTTTTTGGAGACAGATTGTGTGATTTCCCACAACAAACCAAAAGAAATTAGAGTTCCATGAAAACCACTTTTAGAGACTGGGAGATCTAAGAATGGAGGGCCATGATTGGGTTTCCAATTTGCTGTTTAAGCATTCACCTTGCTGAGCTAGTTCTGAGAACTGGAAGAGGATGTCAAGGCAGGGGAAGATAAAACTTGGAGGAGCCTGTTGTCTCACAGTTTGGGGTATTCAAGGTGCTTATTTCCCAGAAGTCAAGAGGACGCCACTAAGGAAGCAGAACTGAAGCCATCTAGTCAGTGTCTTGCCCGTGTTGGCTGTCCACTCGGCCAAAGAGCCCAAGTGACAAGAAAGCTGTGAGGCTCACTCTTGATGACAATCTGTAGCTCCTGATGGATCTGAAGGAAGTGGGGAGGTTCATCATGGCCTTCAGATGAATTCACATTTAATGCTCTCCAAAAGCACATGAGAGGCTAAGCCTCCCAGCCAGAGAAGTGGTCACTACTGAGAGAAAGTCAACTACACAGCAGCCAAATGAATGGAGATATTCATTTCTTTCTATCTCCTACCTCATTTTACCAGCACATTGGTAACAGGGAGCCCCCAAGCAGAAAGGGAAAGAACATTTCAGAGGCAGAAGATGTCCTCCTCTTTCTCCACTCTCTAACTTCCAGCAGTAGGCAGGTTCCCAGCTCCAGGCTACATGAAGAAACAATATTTAAATAGAGTGGCACAAAAGTCTTACATTAAAGTGGACTTCAAATAAGCAGTTGCTAAAAAGTAATGTAATCTGCCAGAGATGTCAGGAAGGACATTTTGATAGATCACAGTTGAAAAGAGTGATTGTAGAAAAATAAACCGTTTCATGTTTGCACCCACACTGAGTTGAGACTACTCAATAATCCAGTTTTACGTGATTTTCATACCACATGGTGCCTAAAAACAAGCTAATTCCTTCTGGGGCTTAACCAAAGAAAGAGCAATCTGTCACAGCTCTGGGAGAAAAGCTGTCAGTGTCAGGCTTGCTGAGAGATGCTATGCCTGTCTCCAACCTGGAACCTTCCTAAGGAATTTTCGAGAACAATTTTTTTCTGAATGCTTTAATAAACAGTCCATCTGAAAAATGCCATTTTTCTATATAGCACATCCCAGACCCTCAACAAATCAGCTGGTTCTCTCACTGTTTTACTCGTGAGGACACAGCTTCACTCATCTAGAAATTCAATTTAGTTTAAGATGAATAACTGTCATGCATTGTCTGAAATTAAAGGAGTTTCCAGGATCTAAGATTTTCAATACTAAAATCTATTTTTTGTATTTTTAGTAGAGACGGGGTTTCACCATGTTTACCAGGATGGTCTCGATCTCTTGACCTCGTGATCCACCCGCCTCGGCCTCCCAAAGTGCTGGGATTACAGGCGTCAGAAGGCTGAGGCAGGAGAATTGCCTGAACCCAGGAGGCGGAGGTTGCAGTGAGCTGAGATTGCGCCATTGCACTCCAGCTTGGGTAATAAGAGCGAAACTCCATCTCAAAAAATTAAAAATAAATAAATAAATAAAATCTAGAAAGTTTTGGTCAAACCAGAAAGAACTGATCACCCATCTAAAAGTAATTGTCCATCACAGAGTGAATAAAGTCTCATCCATCTCCCCCTCAAAGGGTACAGAGTGCAGAAACATTTTGGGGCTGGAGGTGTGATTTGGTGAAAGACATAGTAATGCAGCAGCCTAACTCCTCCTGGAAGAAGCCTATTGGTTTTCTATTACTAATATAACAAATTAACTCAAAGTTGTGACTGAAACAACACACATTTGGTTTTCTACAGTTCTGACGGTCAGAAATCCAAAGTAAGTGTCACTGGGCTAAAATTGAAGTGTTGTCAGGGCTGCATTCCTTCTGGAATATCTAAGGGAGGATTCATCTCTTTGACTTTTCCAAGCATCTAGGAACTTTAGCCTTCTTTGATTCATGCCCCATGTCACTCCAACTCTGTTTCCACCTCAAACTTCTTCTCTGACTCTGACTTTCCTACCTCCTGCTTTAATATATAAAGATACTTGTAATTACATTCGGTCCACCTAGATAATCCAGGTTAATCTCCCTGTCTGACCATCCTTAACTTAATCACATCTGCAAAATCCCTTTTGCCATATATGGTAACATATTTCCAGGTTCTGGGGATTATGCTATCTTTGGGGGCCGTTATTCTGCCAACCCCATTAAGCATAGGAAATGTTTTAAAAATGATTAATTTTATCTCAAAGAAAGTTAATCCACACTTGTCTCCGGTAACTCAGAATTTCTAGAGAACTATATGAATTTCAACATACTAGGAAATACTACACTAGTCATGACCTTTAGTATGAATTATTCGACCAATATTTTGTCAAGTGTCTTAATTTCTGGCTAGAGGTCTATTCCTTTATCTTATAAAGAGGCTGGAAAGACTCTGTCCTTGATTCGCAAATTTTTAGGGGAACCAAATTTATAACATCTCAGCATTTCATTTGCCTGAGACATAGAACTTCTAAAATGCTTTCTCACAAAATAATTATGACTAGAACTGGCTTAAAACTGAGAATGTCATTTGATATAGCAATTCCATAGTGAATATTTTTAATCTTCAATCCTATTTGATATATTCTTGTTATTAGCTAAAAAATGTCATTTCCTTTTATAAACATGTATTGCCCTTAGCAAATTAGCTTCTTACCAAGAAATAATTGGTGAATTTTAACATTTTGATCCTCTAACTCACCTTCAGACTTAAAGTTAAGGTAGTGAGAAGTGGATATTTTAGGGCAGGACTCAGCATTATGTAACTAGTCTTTGAACCCTGGGAAAAATCCAATTATATGTAAGATAATTTCATTTATTTATTAAATAAACATTTACTGATCTCCCACCCTTTGCAAGATATTTCAAACAAAAGATAAAATTCATTGAGGGCAGAACTGAGTAGTCCTTAGTATATATACTTTGAAGGAAGACAAATCTAATTTCAAATTTTCTTACTAACTGAGCAAGTAAACTCATTGTATTTTCAGTTCAGTCTCACCCTTCAAATACATATGGTGATTGTGAGGTCTCAGTTAGATAATATATTAAAAATATTGTCCACAGTGTATGGGAAATCACTTAAATCTCTTTAGGATCTAATACAGGGCTAAGTAAACAATTCATAAGCAAAAGTTCTTATTGTTTTGTTGAATTATGTCATATTGTTGTTACATCTCCTGTAAAAGATCCTAATGTGACTAAGTTTCTATTCAGATTTAATATAATTCTCAATAATTTATTGATTAATAAAACTAAGTTATAAACTGAGACAACTTGGCTGGCCATAAATACAATTTTTTGTTATTTCTCATATTTTACTTAGTAAAGAAAAGTCTGGGTATGTATTTCAAGCTTTGTTAAATTTTCAGAAGAAACATACTATATTCAACAGTTCTTAGAGCATTTTTGACTTTCAAAGAAGCTTTTCAGCTCCTAAATTAAATAAAGATTACTTGGTTCTGGGTATTCAGAGGTAGGGGAAAAACTAAAATACAAGGATATGTCCCATAGTAATTTAGATATAAATGAACATTTACTAAAATATGAAAAAAATAAGTGTCTACCACAGGCAAAAACTAAGCTCCCAGGAGATCAAGACAGACCAGGTGTTGGAACCAGAAGTGTGGGGCTTATAGAGTCCCACAACAGGTGACATTGAAAGACCACCTTATGGGAGGCATTAAATAAAAACTTAAGTAGAATCAAAAGAAGCAAAGGAAGGCTTTTGATATTATTTTTGTTTCTGTTGGTTACTTGATTAGCTTGGTCATGTTTAAGAATGTGACTCTAAGTCACAGAGTTTAAGAACATCTTCAACCCTTGAGATGTCTTATGTCCTCTTTCTTGGCCTGATCTCCTTGTTGACATTGCTTCCTGGAAAGAGGCAAAAGCCCAAAGCCTCTTCGTGACAGGTTTGAACAGCCTGGACAGCTGGTTTGGAACAGTTCTCTAATCTACCTTTACTCTACCATAGCAGGTTTCCACCCATCCAGAAGAGGAATGCACCATGGAGTCAGATTATTTAAGTAAACTTTTCAAAACTTCTAATGGATGTTCTATAATTCAATTTTATTAGTAAAACAACAGCAAAAATTAAGTCTCTCTGGATTTGTTCTATCCTATTCTATAAACTGAAATGATGATAAGATTCTCTAATATCTTTTTATTTATTTATTTATTTGTGAGGCCGAGTCTCACTCTGTTGCCCAAGCTGGAAGAGCGGTGACACAATCTCTGCTCGCTGAAACCTCTGCCTCCCAGGTTCAAGCCTCCTGTGTAGCTGGTGCCCTAACCTCCTGTGTAGCTGGGACTACAGGCATGTGCCACCATACCTGGCTAATTTTTTGTATTTTTTAGTAGACACCGGGTTTCATCATGTTGGCCAGGCTGGTCTTGAACTCTTGACCTCAAGCGATGTGCCTGCCTTGGTCACCCAAAGTGCTGGAATTACAGGCATGAGCCACCATGCCCATCCTGAAATCTTTTTTGATATATCATTTTAACCTAAACTTGCACCTTTTAAGAAACTAGGAAATCTAATAATAAGCAAATAAAGAAATTTAAGACCCCTAAATGTTGGGAGAAATTATGAGAAATTGCATAAATACATCAGATAAAAGAAGTATAATAGGCCTACTAACTAAATATAAAATCTGTTAAGTCAGTAAGACACAGTAAAACAGAAGAGATAAAGAGAAATAGGTTGGAGCCGGCAACATTCTGAAGATTAAGTATCCAACTGGTTTTCAATGCAAAGGAGCAGCATGTCTGGCTAGGGCTGCCTATACCAGCGCTCTATTCATCTCCTGGGAACGAAAGCCCCTTTCAATGTTAGTGATGTTATTATGAGAAAACTCATGTGTTAATGAAGTAAGCTAATTCCGCCTGGGATGAGAGCACAAAAGGATGGACCAGAATTATCAATAAAGGAAGACAGAAACTTCTCGGAGGCTGAAGTCTTCTTATTTTTCCAGCTGATGTTATTGTAATCAGCCTAAAGGTTTGTAAACTCATTTACATTATGTGTGGGTTTTATGATCCCATGGGGGAAAAAAAACAACTCTTGGATTAAGAAGTGGTAGGCTTAATGTTGTAGGTGTGGTGACTTCTGCAATTTGGATTCCTTAACAGACACCTTGACAATTATTTTATTTATATTGTTTGACTTAAGTTGTCATTGGGAAAAGTCAAGCCATAATCATTAAACTAGAAATTAGAGTCAATGCTCAACAGACTGGAGCCAAATTCTCTCTCTTGGAATACCCAGTAAGAAAGCTATCCTAATAGATCCATTTCTTCTTAATGTTCCAATGTTGTTGTTTTCTGTCTAATTTCATAAATTGGCAATAAAATGACATACAGAGTTGAACAAGTATACTCATCAATTTATTCCCTCCTAATGTGGTTCATAATAATTTTCTAGTTTTTACTCTATCAAAGATCCTAAGAATGAAGAGAACGTAACTACTTCAAATCCAAATTTCACTATAAGCCTAATTCACCTAATTCCGTTCAGAAATAGTTATTTTTTTATAGTGGTATTTCAGCCTTATGGCTGCCCAAATAAAGTTTTCATGTGGAGTTTATGTGAGGGATTTTTTGCGGCAATAGTCAGGTACTACAACAAGCCAACCCTCTCTTTTCATTTTACATACATATGGGTAAAATGACAAGTGCTCAGAGTGATTCAGTTAATGGTCCGTGGCCTTAAAATTTGTGAAATATAATCACCTCATTCATCATTTGCAAAAAGAAAATTTTTATCTTCCGTAACAGGAAATTAGGTGGCTAAAGGCTGAAAGTACAAATCCATCTTCAACTAATAAGGTATTAAGCAACAGTAACAAGCAGTATACTCGCTTCTCTCCTAGACTAGGAACACAGAGAAAATAATAAGCCACATGAAATATTCGCCATCCAGACTTTTGAGGTAGGCAGATTCACAACAACAGCACACAAGATTTGTCAGGAATTGTTGAGAGATTGAAAACATACTTAAAGGATTTATTAAAGCAATAGAGGCAACCTCGACTCCAGTTATCATGATTGCAGGGATTTTTATGGCCACGTGTTTAATCTTCTTGTGCTATAACAGATAAGTTATGCTTTCAGCTGATTTGTGTATAAAGAGTTTTTGCAATCTTCTCTAGTACTATATAGTACTGAGGTATCGCTTTTTGACTTGCTAAGTGAAGCATTAATAGAACTGTCAGCAGCAAGATAGAACAGGCAATAAATATTAAGGTTTAATATTACAATGATTAATGTTGTAGGGAGTATTGTCCTAGATTATAAGGTATGATTATTATCTCTCATAACAAGAAATGATGGGAGAAATAGAATGCTGGCAAAGGAAACTTTCTAAAGTTCTTTTTAGCAGGAAAACCTTTTTACATGAATATATTGGAGATAATATCTTGATTTTCTAAACAGCAAAGGTGATTTACATAAGTGCTTATAAAATATTGCTGTTCTTATACAGGATTTTTTTTAAACGTTGGCAGTGGTCTTTTAATACTTGACCATCTCATTCATTCCAAGTATTTTATAGGAAAAATTCAGAGTGTTTTATGAATGGATTTAATATAGCAGAAAATCCTTGCAGGAATGGGGACTAACATAAAAGACCATTAGACCACTCAACTCTTATACACACCACAGTGATAGCAGGTTTATTTATAGAATTACAAGAGGTTTTAGAATCCCAAGCTCCCTGTCCCTGCATTTGCTATAATATATTTTGCCTAGAGATGTTAGTTATCTATTGCGATGAAACAAATTACCCCAAGACTTAGTGGCCTAAAATAACAAAACTTTTTAAATCACACAATTTTTTCTTCTATTTTAGGTTCAGGGTATATGAGCAGTTTTGTTACACGAGTAAATTGTCTATCACCGGGGTTTGGTTTACAGATTATTTCAATACCCAGGGAATAAGCACAGTATCCTATAGGTATACTGCAATCCTCACCCTCTTCCTACCCTTTGGCCTCAAGTACACTCCAGTGTCTATTGTTGCCTTATTTGTGTTTCTGTGTACTCAATGTTAAGTTCTCATTTATAAGCAGTAACATGTGGTATTGGTTTTCTTTTCCTAATTAGTTCACTTAGAATAATGACCTCTGGTTCCATCCATGTTGTTGCAAAGGACATGATCTCATTCTTTTTTATGACTGTGTAGTATTCCATGGTGTATACGTACCACACTTTCTTTATCCAATCCACCACTGATGGGTATCTAGGTTGATATCATGTTTTTTTGCTATTGTGAATAGTGCTGCAATGAACATACATGTGCAGGTGTCTTCATGATAGAACTATACACATAATTTCTATGGGGCAGAAATCCAAGCTTCTAACATGGGACTATTTACATCATGACAGTTTTCATCCCTTACTGTAAGGCATCAGAGGGAAAGTGTGACAGACAGAAAAAAAAGAGTACCTATTGGGTTCCATAGTCGTTACAAAACCTGATCCTGGAAATGACATCCCATCACTTGCACAGTATTCTGATAATCAGAACAGAATTCTCACATGCAGTCTGCACATAAGGGCAAGGGATGACACCAGGGTGTGAATGCCAGGAGGTAGAGACCATTTGGGACCAACATAGAGTCTGTCTATTACACTTAGAGTCTCTATTCTACCTTAGGATTTACTGTCACGATATCCCTCAAGTTATTGAGCTTGTAGTAAATGGGCTTTAAAGTTCTTAAAGAGTGCCTAACCCACAAATTCTGTACCTAGAAGAGAAACAGCCACATAAAGACAAGTTTTCATGCTAAATGAATAATAAATTATAGGTTATGTGTTTCTTTGATTTTAGAAGATGCATAATTTAAAATGATAAATAATTAACATATCAAAGTTTATAATTTAACTGATGCACAAGAACAGCTAAGAAATAGAGTCTGCTTGTAGGTCAAAACACATCTTTATAGTATAGAAATGCAGCAGCTTTTTTTTTTTTTACTAACAATTATGCATTCCAAAGGGTAATTTTAGTTTATCACTTTAAAATATTAGGAAATCTCAAAAAGTTCCATGTCTTATATGGGATGTGTAAGCATGTAGTGGTGGAGTATAGAAAGAAAAGCATAATTAATAGTGTGCTATTAAAATCTCACAATGAACTTGGCCTACTTTGCTGATGCATAATTTCTGAGTGGTATATTCATCTTCATTTACACACGTTCCTCCTCCACTCTGAGTCTACTCTCTAAACATGAAGAAATAATCCTTGCTTTATAATCATCAATTTAATAGATACTAAAGCAGTGTTCTTTAGATGTGGTATGCACTGACAACAGTATATTTGACTATATTTAAGCTGGTGACAATCAACAGAAAGTGAAAGTTTTTCCTGCTATTTATTTAACCTGGGGTTGAAAATCAGCTAGCTAGAGACAAAGAAGGCTCTCAGAATTCTTAGTTTTCAGGTGCAAATTAACATTGATTCACTTTGTGATGTTGAAAAAATAATAATTTCTAAGCTGTTCTGAAATAGAAATTGCCACTATCACCTTATATTGATTTTTTTAGATTAAAGCATAATTATGAAATAGTTTCTTTTCCATCTGCTGAAACACTGGACGTTCTATCCACTTCAAACAAACAGCAGGTAATTTAAATGATAATTAACTAATTTAAAAGAGTTCTTTATTGGAAACAATAATGACCATTATAGTGTGAATGAAAGTTGGAAGCAGAATATAACAGAAATAGCCACATAGGCTTAGCCCAAAGGTATAAAATAATTTGTGTTTTAGTATAAAAGAACAATTCAGAACACGACTTTTTCTAGAACAGTTCTCACAGTAGCAAAAATACAAGATTATCAAGAAATACATAAGGTGCTAGCCCAAGCTCCAAATAAACACATCAAATCTAGCAGGAAGTACATATCAGCTGAGATAAGAAGCACCAAGAATATAGAACTTGATTTGTTGGAAAGCAACATATAGAAACAATAGTACCAAAAGGAATTTCAAAATAAACCCTGCCTTTAAATTAAGGACGTAGCCCCTGTTCATATTTCACTGCCTATTAAATACAGAATTCTTAAGGAAACTGGGAAAAAATAGGTAAGATGAATGCTTTTACCTAATTCATATAGAGTAAGCCAATCCTAAAATTCCATTCTTCTGTTTTAGAAAACCAGTAGGGCATTTGTGAGCCAGTAGGGCATTGAGTATATATTCTCTGATTACAATGGAATATAACCAGATCTTATTAATTCAAATTTCAGCAACTTAAAAAAAATAAATTAACCTTCCTAAATAATTAAAATGAAAACATTCCAAAAGCTTGAAATTATAGACAATCAATAAAAGACAAAACTTTTGAGAATACCATGTGTTGAAGCTTATGAAATGTAGTCAAAGCTTTAGTTAAAGGCAAATTCATAGCATTAAATCCTTTCAAATTAAAAAATAATTTAATTATAAAAGAAAAAACACAGATATTGAAAACAAAATAAGGAAAAGAAGATGGAAATAATAGTGCAAATGATATTGACTCGATTAAAAATTTATAAACAATTCCAAATCTAATTAAAAATAAAAGAAAGAAAACACAACTAAAATAGCAATTATAGAGAAAAAGAAAATTAACATCATGCTCAAAACAATGTTAATTTGTTAGATAATCCTGAAGTAATAGATTTAGAAAGTACAATCGAGATCACAAAAATCGAATCAAATTAAATGTAAAATCAATGTAGAAAATTGATAGTGTTGTCAAAACAGGATATCAGCAAAATAATTTTTAGTTCTAGAAAGTTTTACAGGTAGCATCAATGAAAATGCCAAATAATACATTATTCTTATAGCATATGTAAATGTTTCAAAGCACAGCAAACATGACAGTTTTCTATATTTTAAAGATAAGAGTATCCTTATAAAAATCTTTGATAATCTCTAGGGAACAAAAAAAAAGTATACTGTGTATAACAAAGGGCTGCTTTGCCTTAAAAATTTGAATACAATAGTTCCAAATAAAGTCCTTTCAAATCAAATTTACCAGCATATTGAATACATAAAATATGATTAAGCAGTTTTATCCTAGGAATGCAAGTATGTAATACTGTTTAAGGACTGTTTTAAAACATGTATAACATATTTATGACATCAAACTTTTAAAGAACATAATTTATACAATTACCTTGCTAAATATAAGGTATTTTAATAACATATATATGATTTTAAAAATCCAATCGAACCACATTTATTTAGGAATGGGAAGGTCCTTTCTCTTAATTTTCAAAGTATATCTTTCCTCATTTGCATTTCAACTTTATCTTAAATGTCCACCCATTTTCACAAACTAAAATATATAATTAAAATATGATATAGATAAACTGCCTAGCAACAATTATATGGCCTACAGAGAGGCAAAGGATCCTGGTATCCTCACCCCAGGATACTGAGATGGTTAAGACATGAGTCTGTCCTTCTAGGCACTCAAAGTATTTCAAATGAATTATTTTTTTAATAGACTTAATTTTTTTGAGCAGTTTCAGATTCAAAGCAAAATTTAGCAGAACATTCAGAATTCCTATGTGCTCTTTGAGCATAAAGGACAGCCTCCTCCACTGTCAACATTCCTCACAAGAGTTACAATCTATTTAGTTACAATCCATGAATCTACAATGACACATTATTATCACCCAAAACCCATAGTTTACCTAGGGTTCACTCTTGGTGTTGTACTTTCTATAGCTTTTGACAAACGAATGATGACATGTGTGTACCACAATAGTGAACATACAAAATGGTTTTCCTGCCCTAAACATTCTCTGCATTCTATTTATCCCTCTTTACCCCAATCCCTCGCAATCATTGATTGCTTTACAGTCTCCACAGTTTTGCCTTTTTCAGATGCCATATAACTGGAATCATATAGTATATGGACTGGCTTCTTTCAGGTTGACTTCTTTTACTACATGATAGCATTTGAATTTCCTCCATGTCTTTTTTTCTTTTTTTGAGACAAGGTCTTGCTCTGTCACCCAGGCTGTAGTACAGTGGCAAAATCCTGGCTCATTGCAGCCTTGACCTCTGAAACTCAAGCTATCCTCCCACCTTACCCTCCCAAGTAGCTGGAACTACAGGTGTGTACCACCATGTCTGGCAGAGTTTTTGTATATTTTGTATAGACAGTGTTTCACTATGTTACCCAGTCTGGTCTCATACTCCCAGGTTCAAGCAATTCACCCATCTCAGCCTTCCAAAATGTTGGGATGACAGGTGTGAGCCACTATGCCTGGCCTTCCTCATGTCTTATTATGGCTTGCATACTCACTTCTTTTTAGCACTGAATAATATTCCATTGTCTAAATGTACTTCTTCAGTTTATTTAATCATTCACCAACTGAAAGACATCTTGGTTGTTTCCAAGTTGTGCCAGTTACAAATAAAGGTACTATAAACATCTTTGTGCAGATTTTTATGTGGACATAAGTTTTCATTTCTTATGGATAAACACAAAAGAGCACAATTGCTGGATTATGTGGTCAGAGTATATTTAATTTTGTCAGAAACTGTCAAATTGGCTTTGAAAGTGGACATATATTTTGCATTTCCAGCAACAATGGCTGAAATTTCCTGTGGCTCCAGATTCTTGCCAGCATTTGGTGAGGTCAGGGTTTGGGATTCTCACCATTCTAATATGTACACAGCGGTATCTCATTGTTGTTTAAATTTGCAGTTCTTCAATATGATGTTGATCATCTTTTTACATGCTTACCATCTGTATATAACCTTGGTAAGGTGTTCAAGTCTTTTGCCCATTTTTTAATCAGGTTGTTTATTTTTTTATTGTTGAGTTTTAAGAGTTCTTTGTGTATTTTGGGTAACAACTCCTGACAAGCTATGTCTTTTAAAAAAATATGTTTTCCCTATCTGTGTCTTGTCTTCTCATTCTCTTCATAATAATTTGTATATAACAGATTTTTTTTTTAATTTCAGTGAAGTCCAGCTTGTTAATTTTATTTCATGGAATGTGTCTCTTTTACAAGTTATATCTAAAAAGTCATCATCAAACTAAAGTCATATGGATTTTCTCTTATCAGCTACAAGATGCATAGTTTTAAACTTTATATTGAGATCTATTATCTATATTGAGTGAAATTTTCTGAAGGGTAGAAGGTCTTTGTTTAGATTCCTTTATTTATTTATTTATTTATTTATTTATTTATTTATTTGCATGTAGATGTCCAATATCCTTGCACCATTCATCTTTTCTCCATTGCATTACCTTTGCTCCTTCATCAAAGAGCAATTTACTATATTCATGTGGATCTGTTTCTGGACTCTCTATCCTGCTCAACTGATATGTTATTCTAATCTTTCACCACTTCTGCACCGTTTAAAATTATAACCTTGTAGGTAGTCTTGAAGTCAGGTAGTGTTTGTTCTCTGACTTCCATCTTCACTTCTATATTGTGTTGGTTATTCTAAATCTTTGGTCTCTCTACCTAAACTTTAAAATGAGTTTGCCAAGACCCATGAAATAACTTGCTTGGATTTTGTTTGGGATTGCATTGAATCTATAGTTCAATTTGAAAAAAAAATGGACATTTTGGCATTACTGAGTTTGCCTATCCATGAACATGAAATATCTCTCCATTTACTTTATAATTATTTGATTTCTTTCATCAGAGTTTGAGAGTTTTTTTCATAAAAGTCTAATACAAATTTTGTTCTATTTATACCTAACCATGAATTTTAAATTTCAAATTTACTTGTTCATTGCTGGTTTATAAAAAAGCAATTGACGTCATATATTAACTTCATAGACTTCAACTTTGCTGTAATCACTGAGTACTTCACGAAGGGTTTTGTTTTGTTTTATTTTTTAATAAAAATTGTCAGAATTTTGACCAGGTATGGCAGCTCAGACCTGTAATCCCAGCACTTCGGGAGACGGAGGCAGGCAGATTATGAGGTCAGGAGTTTGAGACCAGGCTGGCCAGCATGGGAAAACCCCGTCTCTACTGAAAATACAAAAATAATTAGCCAGGCAGTCCTAGCTACTAGAGAGGCTGAAGCAGGAGAATCACTTGAACCTGGGAGGTGAAAGTTGTACTGAACTGAGATCACACTACTGTACTCCAGCCTGGGTGACAGAGTGAGACTCTCTCTCTCAAAAAAAAAAAAAAGTTTTCAGATTTTTTCACGTAGTCAATTATATCATCTGTTAATGCAGTTTTTTTTCTTTCTTTCCAATCAGCATACCTATTATACATTTTATTCTTCTTATTGCATTACCTATAATTTTCAGTGGAATGTCGAAAATGTGTGGCGAGCGGGGATATATTTGTCTTGATCTTGATCTTAGTGAGAAAGCTTCTAGGATCTCACCGTTAAGTATGACTTAGCTTTATATTTTTTGTAGGTGTTCATTATCTGATTATGAAAGTTTCCTTTTCAAAGGAGCTAAATGTTAAACATGAACATAAATAAATAGAATATAGTGCTATGAACATTAATAAATATATGTTTAAGGTTCAAAACAGAAATGCTTAAAAACATCTTCACTCAAACAGATCTTTGAGGAAAGAGTGAAAGTAGGAAATGGCAAGTTACTTAACTCTGAGATATTTTCATATCCATTAAAACACCTAATCAGTAAGAGAGACTATTTCTACAGAGTTAAGAAATTTTAGATCTGGAAGTGCCTAAAATGTGTTCATAATGCTTTATCTGTCTTGTATTGTAAAGAGTTGCACTATTTACATAACAATTATTGAGTATGTGCTTTGTCCTCTAAGTAAGCAGCATACTAGAAGAAAGGTAAATGAAATGATTTTTAATTACAAAGGACACTAGCTTATATATGTACCCAAAATAACACTGAATGAAAGAAGAGGGATGCAATACTATACACGGAAAGAGATTAGTGAGATCTAGATTCAATAGTCAAAGCAGAAATTTTCTCGTAAACTGTGTCTTCCACTTAAAAGCTCTAATTGTAGGTCATTTGGAGAGAAACCTACTATATTTGTGAGTAGGTGAATGGTCTCATTTTCTAATAAGCTCCCAAGCATTAAAGCCACATGTTCAGTTCTGGGAGAATAATGTTTTATATTAAACATTTCTTCGTTTAGTTTAGGTTTTTTTTTACTTCCTTGAAATATAATTTAAGAAACTTGCACTCTTTCATGAGAACTTACTACATTAGATAGTTGTAAAAAGCAATCCTTATGTATATCTATAGAAAGCTCAGCCACCTACGCATCGTACTATTTCTATCATGAAAGATCACAGAATATCTCAATATCTATAAGATAGAAACTAGGAGTCATTTTTATCGAGTCTCTTTCTATCCTAGTCCCTCAAAATTTCATTCATACACCTATAAATTGCTGAATATTTCTGCCAGATTCTCTGCTCAGCTGCTCTGTTGATCTTCCATCTGTTCATTTCTTTCTTTCTGATTGAAGAAACAAGAACTATTTGTGGCTATGTAGTCCACTGAGAAGCCACAAGACAAAAGAAGGATATGTATGAATGAAAAGATTTCAACCTGAAGTGCGTTTTCCTGAAAATATTTAAAATCATGTTGATTTGATTTTCTGTTAAGAATAGAATGATCAGATGCCATATTTTAAGAGCCCATCTCATTTTTAACTATTCTGCTACAGTATTCCAAAACCTTCAAAGCCCCTTGAGAAAGGACAGCAATGTTTGGCAGATTTTTTTCAATGGTTTTTAATACTCTCAATGGCTTCCCTTTGCATCTGGAATAAAATCTAAATTTTGATCATGGCCTAAAAATTCTAGGTGATTCTTCCATTGGTTACCTCATTTGTTCACATTTTTCCAGACATACTAGCCTGCTTCATTTTGTTGAAGACACTATCCCCATTTCCATCTTGAGATCCTCCTATAGGTAATTTTATTTCCCTAAAATAATCTTTTCTTGCTCTTATCGTTACTGACTTTTTATTTCCCAGGTCTTAACTTAGGTTTCATCATCAGTTTTCTTGTCTCTCTCCAAAAAATATCCTGGGTTTTGATTCATGAAAGGGAGTGTACTGTCATGATCAAGAGCATAGCTCTATGTTAAAATAATAGGATTAGCGTCTACTCTGCCTTTAATCATTGTGCAGTCATGAGCAATTTATTTAGCTTTTCTGGGCCTCGGTTCCATAATTTGGAAAACGGAGATGATAATAATACCTTACCTGGTTGTTGATAGGCACTAGGTAAGCTAATAAAGGAAAGCACTTAAAACAATGTCTGGAACAACACAAATGTCCAATAAATATTTATTAACAGTATCTTAGCATCCTGTTTGTCTCTCTCAAATCTCGTATAACAACATGGACTTACTTTTCAAATTAAATTTTTGTCTACCTATCATGCTACATTTTAAGGTTTCTGAGAGCAAAGATTATATTAATATTAATCTTGTTTCATTTTTGTTTTTTCAAATTCTAATCAACTTACCTGGCATATAATAAAGTTTAATGACTACTGAGTGACTGAGTGAACGACAGGTATCTGGGAGAGGTCTTTTCTATGAATGGTATGAACTGGTGAGTATAACCTCTTCTTCTACTCATCAACCGAGCTTTTATATTAAGAACAGTCACTATCACTCCTTAGAATTTAGGAACTTAACCACCGCTGTGTAGTACAGTGGCCTCTGTAATGTGACTAGATTTTCCTGTGGCATGAACACACTACATACTTCTCTGTTTGTATATATTGGGCCATCTATATGAGTAATGTCACTAAAGGAAAAATCAAACCCATGTTAACAAGCAAAGAATCTTTACTCAAAAATGTTATTACGCAGTGCTATCTCTAAAGAAAAGCAAAGACTGACTTTGTGGTTATTCTACAAATGTTTCAAAAAATGAAGCTAGATGTCCCACAGCACTAAATGGCAAGGATTACGTTGACATTTACTGGTTCCCTTCTTGACACTTTTAACAAAGATCTGTAAAACAGAGATAAACTTAGACTAGAGCAAACCATTTTGAAACCAGAAATGGAAGGAAATTCTGCTGTCTGCCCTTGTCCTGCAATCTATGTTGACTAAATGGACTTTTAAATAGGAACCTTACCAGACTGAAAAACCAACTGCTTCTAGACTCTAAACTGAAATGGTTGTATTATAGTGGCTTTAAAAGTGCAGCTTTAGCTGGAGATAAAGCTGGTGTCCAGCCTTCTGCAAGGACAGCAATAAGCTGTTGCTTTTCCACTCAAGCCATTGTTTTCAGGGTCAATAGTTTAAAAAAGAAGCTTAAGAGTGAAGCTCTTGAAGTAACAGCTAATGCTCAGGAAACAGAAAGTAAAAGACTGATCATGGTAATTAAAGGCAGAGCTTATAGAAAAAGAAGTAAATGACAAGAGTTCCCAGGCTTAAAACTATGTCAAAACAAGATTTGGGTTGCAGTTACTCAACCAAGGAATTAACTGGAAGCAAACAGACTGCAAATCTACTTTGTTTGGGGGATGAAATTTATTGTAAAAAAGATAGTTAAAGCCTGGTTGATATGAACATGTAATAAACAATCTTTTGGCTCTAAACCTGCACCAACAGGAAAAGGCTGGGCCACGCAGACAAGACTTTTCTCTTCAAGACCTAGATCTAGCATAGAGCATCCAGAGACAAGATCTTTGTTGAGGGCAGAACTCAAGCTGTCAGACGGATTAACAAATTGTTCAAAATTAGGTAATCTATACTTTTGTGGTCATCGGGATTTGATCATTTCTGAGCACCATGATTGCTTACTGTTTTCCATTTTCCAGAAGGACATTTTTATTTTGTTATTGTGTTTCTTCTCTACCACTGTATTTTCATTGTTTGGGTACTACACATTATAAATTATTAGACTGCAAGGTACAATATCCAATCTTGACATAGATGATTATATATCACACTACTCCTGTCCTGGAATTCATGAAAGATGTAGTACCTAAATGAGATTACAAGATAGTTTGTTTTGGGGATTGATATGCATATTCTATATATTTGGAGACATACACACACATGCACACACATTTATATGCCTATGAGACACAGATACATACATTTATATATCTTTAAATAAAAATGTAAGTCATTCCATGACCTTCTGGAGAAACTATTTAAAGGAGTTGACTCAACTGGAATTTGTATTCCTTATATTATTTTCCTTTCCTCAAGTTTATAATATGAATGAAAAGGCTGGTGTTCCAGTAACTAGCTTGTAAGCATGAAGCAGCATTGCAGCTGAAAGCCAAAAATAAGGAAGCAGAGCAAAAAAATTAGAAGTCAGCAGCCCAGTGTTACATACTTATGGACTTCAAGTTTTGTGAAAGGAAATTAAACCCCTACTTCATTGTACATGTTATTATTTTAGGCTTATGCATTAGCCCACAAAGATAATTTCTAAATACACATTTTTGCCACTTGGTCCCAGACCAAACTTTGTGAATTACTGTTTCAGAGGTATGTAGTTTGTACTACATTACGATCTTGCCTAGTACTTTCCCAAGGTTGTGAGAAGAGTTGACTAGCACATAACTATCATCATTCTTTTAAAAAATTCCAAATACCTAGTGGAATGGAAATAAAATTATATTTACTAGCTCTATATCCATTATAATAAAAATGTAATAATATTATTTATTCTCTCATGCACTAATAATTTTAAGAGACGAGGTATCTACTTACTCATCTAGAACAAATCTTGGTTTCTAGGTTGCAGTTGAATAAGTAAATGCGTGTACATTCGTGTACATGTGTGTTTAGTACACATGCATATACATATACATAGACCTAGATGGAGTTAAATACATGTGGCTCTAGGTACGTTCTGGTATAAATATAAATTTGATAGCTTGTTACAACTTAATCTGTTTAAGAGGCCTTCCTGAACCCCAAGATTTTGCAAATTAAATAAATCTATTAGTCTGTCGCAGCAAGCTTATTTTCTAAAGAAATGACAGGCTTGATTAGTAAGTCTGCCCTTTATCTGTAAGGTTCTTATTTGTCTACCATTTCACAGCAAGCAATTCTGATGAATAGTGCAATTAACCTTTCTGTTATTAAAACAATTAATTGCAAAAATTAAAGACATGACAGGGACAAAATATTAATGCATAAATTATTAGGTTCAGAAATTATCATTATTAACCCACATACAGTGATTGTGGCATAAACAATGAACAAATTGTAAGCTAAATTGTGTGATAAAATTTTTTGCTTTTCACTTCTTCTCTGGACAAAAGGAAAGAAGTGTTGGGCATGAGGTTTAAAAGAGAATTGCTATCAACTAAGCACTGTCAACATACAAGATATAATAATAAAGAATGAATACTAATTTAGCTGCTAGATATAAAGATGTATACATATAAACAAGCGTGTTTTTCAAAATAAACATCTTCAAACTACATAATGATGCTACTCTGATGCTTACTAAAAAAAGTTAGAATATTTTTTTCTTTTTCTGCCATTTATAACTTATAGGGATACTAAAATAATCAGGGGGAACTCTTTCTGATGTGGAATCAGAGGATTTAAGGAAAATTCTCAATTTTGCCTGTGACTGGCCATAGAATTCATTCCTTGGACTTAAGTTTTGAGAGAAATAAAATAAAACTTCTAAACTCTCTCTTCTCATCAGTTTTGTAGTAACTGGGTAATATATGAGACACAACACTTAAATATCAGGTAGTACATACATGTGAATCGTTGTTGTTATTCTTTATTGGGTTCAGAGAAAGGAATTCTGCACAACTCAAAAGGTAGCCACTATCCATGTGCGATTACTGAGCACTTATGTGTCAGATCTGAGTTAATGATTGGACCATGATAAATAGTAGGCCCAGTCATCACATGTTTAGGGGCATGCATCAAACAAGGTTCTGCTATCTAAATGCCATTTGTGATCCTTTTGTGCTTGTAGAAACCTAGAGAAAAGGTAAGTTCAGCTCTTCCTGAATCTCCTGGCCATGACATCATTCATATCATGAAAATTTTGCCTGCTATCTATTTGCACATGATGAAGGGTTTTCAATTCCTGAAGTGGACTCTTTAATTTGAAAAGCTTAAAAGAGACCATCTATAAGCTCAATTCCATACCTGATCCACTTTATAAGTCAACCTAAAGCAAGAGAAATAGCTATTTGCTACAGTACTATTCAATACTCTACAAGCCAGTTATGTCAAAATTTTAACCTTGTTTAAAATGATATTGCATTTTTGCAAATAATAGCACTTGATGATTTGTTTCGTGAAAGGAAAAAAGGATTAAAGAGTATTTTGATTGGAGCATGTGACTGCAAATATAATGGGCTATAAAACAACTGTTTTTAGTAAGTAAAAGAGCTAAAGTATGACTGGAATACCTTTCCAGATAGATAGTTTTATCTATTCTCTGAAGGGGAATTTTTACATGGTTTACATGGTATACGGAATAGTCTGACATCATAGAATTATTTGGTGAAAGTATTTGATGAATTAACTCAGCATTTAGTGCTAGTTACATAGTGAGCCCTCAACATTGAGAAAAGAGTATTTAAACATTGAGAAAAGCCCTCAACATTGAGAAACGAATACTTTTCTTTTGAGGACATTTTCAAGTTTTCTTATTTTTTTTGTTATTCAGATAGCAGCAAATGTGTAAAATATACAGGGTAATTCATCAAGTAGATCAAGGGCACCTAAATTAATAAAAGAGAATATTTAATAATCACCATGGGTTATATATGCAAATTATAACATTTTGTTTTAGAAAGACATTAATTTACTTATGATGTCCTTTTCTGATGTATGATCAAAAGCAATTGTTATTCATCCCTTTATTCAGGTAAAGTTTTGGTGAAGAGGGCAAGGAGAAACAGGTGAAATGTTTGGTTTTGTTCAGTGAAATGGCTTAAACACAGATCTGCCTGACTTGGTTGAACTGTATGCTGAAAAAGAATGTTTGTTAGTTTCCTCTAACTGGAACAAATTAGCAATATGCTTGGAAATCTGATAGAATTTAAGAATAAGTGTATCATATTTTTCTTCTAAACCTAAGTAAAGTTTAAAAGAATGAAAGAATTCTATAAAACAATCAAATGTATTTCTTCAACACATAGTTAAAATTCTATTTAGATTAAGAATAATTTTAGCATTATGGTGATTTAGAAATAAGATTAAATCCTCTGAAACTATATCTTGTTATCATAGATAATTCCTATCTGCCTCCATGTAATCCAACTGTATCAAATGCCGCTATTTATCCATATAAGAAACATGGTTTCATAATGAAACCAAAAAATATTCACAAATTACTCATACATAAAATCCTAGCCTATTTTTTAAAAAAATAATATTAATAATGGTAAAAAATAACATAAATCTGACTCTGATTTTTTTAGTTTATTTTTTGTTGAATTATAATATACGTATATAGTTTTAGAGCACATGGGATAATTTAATATATTCATGTAATTTGCAAAAATCAGATCAGTGTAATTGGGTTGTTACCTTAAATATTTGTCTTTTCTTATTCTCATCTAGCTATTTTGAAATATGCAATCAATTATTATAAGCTATAATATTAATATATCCTACTAATCTGTTAAACACTAGGTCTTATTTCTTCTATCAAACTGCCTATAACTGTTCAAGGTGACTTCAATAAAATAATAAAGCAAAGTTTGCAGAATACAACCCTGCTATCGTGACAGCATATTGTATTGGTCAGAGATCTCCAGAAAAAACAAAATCAACAGGATGTATGTACAGAGGGAGATTTAGTTTTAGGAATTGGCTTATGTAATCATGGAGGTTTGGCAAGTCCAAAATGTGCAGGGTAGCCTGGGAGACTGGAGTCCCAGGGAAGAGAGCTGATTGAGTCCTAGGGCAGTATGCAAGCAGAATCATCATTTTTTTTCATCCTAAAACCTTCACTTGATTGGATGAGGTCCACCACATTAGAGGGTGTAATCTGCTCTATGCAAAACTTACTGATTTAAATATTAATCTCATCCAAAAATACCTTCACAGAAACATTTGCAATAATATTTGACCAAATACTTGGGTACCATGACCTAGTCAAATTGACCCACAAAATTAACCATCACACATACATAACGTTTAATCTTCAATAAAGCAGTGACCTAAAAAAATAAGGTAGTTAATGTTATTTCAAAGCTTTAGTGCCATTTAAATTAGTTTTTAAAATGAATGCTTTTTAGTTTAAAAGAATGCGAAGTCACTGAGTTATCAATTGATTATTTCCTCAAGCACAGGAAAAATTTACTAATACTTTCATAGTCTTTCCTTACACTCAATATGGCTTCCAACATGTTTACTAAACAAATAAGGCAATAAATCAACATTTCTAACATGGTTTCTACCTATTCAATTTAATTTAATGTGCTTAAATTCAGTCTAATTTTCCCAAATTCAATCTACTTGCTAAGTTTGTCATAGCTGGTCAAATTTTGATTTTAATGTACCAGATTTACATCTAAAATGAATGATTATACATGATCAAACTAAGATTGTTCAAACTAAAATTTAATACCAAATTTCTTGAAAATTATCCAAGCATCTTATAAATATACTTTCTTATTATTCTCTTTCTGTTCTGGTTCTAATCTTGTAGCATCTACTTGCAAAACAGAAATGCCAATCATCTATATATTTATCCATGAGATTTTAGTTTGTGGTCTTGCTAATAGGAAAAATACACACTAAAGATTTCAAAGAAGAATGTAACTCATTACATGCAATAGTTGAGAAGTATGCCATGGTTAGCATTCTACAAATATGTAATCTTGTTATATTGTGAAATGCTATAATACTATGCCCTTTTCTAAAATGCAGTTTACTAGAGCATGGCAGGAAGAAGGCAGGAGGCCAAAAACTGGAAAAGGCAATTACATAATGTAATTTATTTTTCTCATTTTTTAAATAAAAATTTCTTTGACTTCTAATCTGATTTTTATCATAATATGTCATGCCCAACACCCCTATGGACACAAAAAATTTAATAGTCATGCTTTACTGCATCCATCTATTTAATTGTTTTTCCTTGAATAGTTTTAAAAATATAATTTATATGATTTTTCTAACTGTTAGCTGAAATGGATTGAAGTTTATTACTTATGTTTTTCTTAAACCTTCCTGAATACAGTAGTTGCAGCAAATGTTATGCAGTTGAAATGGTTTCTATGTCCCTCCAGGTCCACTGGAGTTTTCAGGAAGGGTATGTGAGGGTCACTTAACCATTTGTATGAAATCCTTTACAGTACATGTAAAAATAGCACTTATTTTCTTCCACTTGTTAAACTGAAATATTTGGACATTGCAAACTCTAGAATTTCACTTATAAGTAGAACATCCTCATTTAAATATCTATTCTGCTAAGCCAGTTGTATCTGGACTAAATTAATTTTAAAAGCAAGGTTTATTGATACTCTGTAGGTTTTATTAAATTTTATACCCTTTCTCAAAGCTTCAAACGTGACATTTTCTTAAATATTTACTCAGTTTAATATTTGAATTATACTGTTTCAGTTTTCTCATATTTTAAAACAACTTCTATTTTATTCCAGAAAAAACGGTGCTGCTAAATAATATGAAAAGTTTAGTAGATTGTGATGACATTAATATTCCTGATGTTGAGAGAGTAAATAATTCCTAATTAACAAATTTGTTGAAAATAAAATCAGATTCTGCCTTATGTCTTATATGTTTATCCACACTTTTAGTCAATCAGTATAATCAACAAACTTTGATAGAATTATGTATTACAGACACATATTGCATATAATAATTAAGGTCTGGAAAACTAAAATATGCTGACATTTATTATCATTTTATTAATAAAGTATGTATTAAACATCCCTCATGTGCTAGCCAACAATATATGTACCAAAGATATCCTGCTGAAAATCTTGGGCCTGTGTTCAAAAACCTGGGAAAAGCCCTGGTAGAGATTTGAAGCAAAAGTCACAAGAATCAGACCTGATAAGATCAGAAAATTTCAAAGTAAAAAGGGAAAGCAAAAGCAAAAATAAATATAAAATAAAGTCATTTAGAAACATTTAGGTAAGCTAAGTTTCAAAATAGCATATAGCATCCTCTGTTATGTAATCCAGATACAATAATAATTAAATATCCTTATATCTACTTTACAATTCTAAAAGAAATGGGGTAAAGTCCAATGTTTTTCCTCTGAACATTTTTGTCACGTTCATCCCCTTTTCCTAGAAGTATATGTTACATCTTATTATAAAGTCTCTTCTTTTTTTTTTTTTTTTGAGACGGAGTTTCGCTCGTTACCCAGGCTGGAGTGCAATGGTGCGAACTTGGCTCACCACAACCTCCACCTCCTGGGTCCAGGCAATTCTCCTGCCTCAGCCTCCCGAGTAGCTGGGACTACAGGCACACACCACCATGCCCAGCTATTTTTTGCATCCTTAGTAGAAACGGGGTTTCACCATGTCGACCAGGATGGTCTCGATCTCTTCACCTTGTGATCCACCCGCCTCGGCCTCCCAAAGTGCTGGGATTACAGGTGTGAGCCACCGCGCCCAGCCCTCTTCTTAAGAATATAAAATACATCATGCTGCTTTTGTTTTCTGTGGGTTTTTTTTTTTGGGGGGGGGGCAACCATTAGCAGAACTGCTATCATTATCTCTTCTGTTTTGCTTATGTCTGTGAACTTTGTCCTAAACTTCTCTGTTTAGAAAAACTTCTCTGTTTATTCTAATGGTGAAGGGTCGTTCTACTGTTAACTTGATTGCACTGGAAACTATAGTACATTTCCGAGAATCTCCTTGACTGTATCTTTGCAAGTCCAAGATGGACAAAAGAGAAGTTGCAAAGGAAATGATCCTCTGAGGGGCTTGGTTAGAGGCTGCTAGAGGCACAGAGGTGCCAGGAAGCTCTAGTTTGTCCTCAGTGTTTCTTGTGCTATACCCAATTCTCTTTCCAAAATGTGGACCCTATTGACAAATAGCAACCTCAAGCCCACTCTTCACACATCCCTTCTTAGTTGTAAACCCAAGGAAGTGGTAGCGAGGAAGGCCAGCAAACTTCCCTGGAGTCTTTTCCAGCTCTTTACAAAGAAGTAAGGAAAAAATCAATATATGGACACTGAAAATAGCTGAGTTCTTTGTGACCCTTACTGAAATTCAGAAGAAAAATCCCTTATGAAAAAATATGTAGTCAGAACTTCAGTGTAAGTAGCTGAGAGAATGCAAGCCAGAATGAAGGAACTACTGGAATTATAAAGTCTCTGAAAAGGAATGGGACCAGATTTGGGTTTATTCCGAGCTGGCAGCTGGGGAGTTGCAGTGTAATTCTAACAAGGCAGGGAGTACACCAAAGGATTAGACATACACGGCTCACCAAGAGCAGCTGTTACCTTTTCAGTGGAATGAACAGCTTGGCTTTAATACAGGACAGTTATTAATTGGAAGCATAGGATTTAAGAACCCACAAGTTCCATGTTAACTATGGGGTAAGGTACCAACTATAGCCTCCAGCAGCAGAAGGTAAATCCTACAACCACCCAGGCAGAGAGAAAAAGAGAGGGGTTGGAAGGTTTTAGGAGACTTTTGATGAAGGAACACTTTATTTGACATCAACTCAGTGTGTTTGAAGGGCAGAGTTTGATTAGGAAGAATGCTTAAAAACAGTGCCTGCTTTCTCTGCAGTCTTTAAAATTCCTTAAAAATACATTTTGTTAAAGTACAACAAGCAGTAGCTTGTAAAAAGCTGACAATAATTAAGGAGTTAAACTTGGGGTAGGGAATTTTTATATTTTCTATGGTTTGCATTTAATTTACCATGCAAATATATAATGTTTATATTAAAAAGAAAAGAATGAATAGTCCCTATATGAGACTTATTTGATTTTGTAAAATCAATTCAAAACAAAATATAAAGCTCATTTAAGTAAAATTTATGTTAATAAATCCTTATTAAGAGAGTGCTACGGGGCCGGTTGCAGTGGCTCACACCTGTAATCCCAGAACTTTGGGAGGCCAAGGCAGGTGGATCGCTTGAGCCCAAGAGTTCAGATCAGCATGGACAACATGGCAAGACCAAAAATACAAAAACACAATTTTTTTTTTTGTATTTTGTAATTTTTTTTTTTTTGTAGGGACAAATTTTTGTCTCTACTAAAAATACAAAAAAAAAAAAAATTAGCTAGACATGGTGGCACTGCCCTGTAGTCCTAGCTACTCAGAAGGCTGAGGTGGGAGGATTGCTTGAGCCCGGGAGGTAGAGGTTGCAGTTAGCCAAGATTATGCCACTACACCCCAGCCTGGGTGACAGAGTAAGACCCTATCTCAAAAAAGGAAAGAAAAGAAAAAGAAAGGAGAGTGTTCTGTGTTCTATATACTGCTCTAGATCCTGAATATGGTGTGAAAAATTTTTTAAAAGCATATTTTGAAAATGAAATATGTATTTTGTTAAAATTGAGCATTGTTTTATCTGTATCTTCTAACATCAATTCACCAGTTAGGCATAAATTTTGCTAATTTATATTCTATAGTTCGTAGTTTCTAAATTGAATATTTAAGAGCTGTAGAATTGATTTACGTTATAAAATGACATTCAACATCATGAGAGTTATTGGTTGTCATATCTACCTTTTCAACCTTTGGCATATTGGTAAAATCTCATTATGGAAAATCAAACATTGGTCATAATTCTTCAGTCTCCTATATTATTGCTATGTGTCCATACACTTGGCATGGTTCTATATGGGTAAAGTGTATTTCCCTGCCCAGTAAACTCTGGGAATAACCATATGAACTTATTTGATCAATGGGATATTAGTAGATGTGATACAATATCAACTTGGAGTGTGATTCTATGATAGAACAAGGCTTCGTGTTCTTCTATCACTAGGGGAAGATGTCCTAGCTAACTTGTTTATCAAGGCAGGTTGAGAAACTTAAACCCAGCCTACACTGAGAGCCAAACCCAGGAGTTTGTCAGTTTGGATCAGTAAACACACAGCCATCCCAAACTGTGGGAGTAATTAACCACGCCACTGAATTTTGGGCTAGCTTGTTAACCAGCATTTTTGTGGCATTGTTTGAATAATGAAAAAATTTTACCAAAAAAAAAAAAAAACCCAGCAACTCAAATATATGGTTTTGGTTTTGAAACCAGGCATAAGTGACAAGAAATTATTATAAGAGTCCAAGAGATTGATGAGGAAACTTGTTGAAAGATGGAAAAATGGCAACACATATTAAGTAGTGAAAAAATATTTAGTAAAATGGTCACTTGTAATAATTGAGAAGAAAAAAATCACCCAATGAATTTGTAGCGCTAGGGTTGGGATTTCAAGCATTTAAGAAGGTGCTACAAGAAAGAAATGAACTTAGCAACTAATTAGTTGATGTGTAAAATGAGTCCAACAACTTGCAGTTTTAAATAATCAAAGAGTTCCTCATCAAATTAAAGATACATCCATTATAATAAACCAAGATTTTTGTTAGTAGCAGGAGCAGAATGTGTTGTGAGGTGTGTGTGTGGTGTGTGTGTGTGTGTGTGTGTGTGTGTGTGTGTGTATTTGGCAAATCTAATAGGTGAGATGTGATATATCATTTCTGCTCAGTCATTTGCTAGCTGGTTGACCACAAACAAGTTACCAAATCTATGTCTCATTTTACTCATTTCTATGCTTTCTCTACTACAAAGGGTTGTTTTGAATATACAAATTAAAACAAAAGCAAAACAACAACAAATAAATAAATCTTTCAAAGTTCTTGGCACAATATAAGCACCAATATAAACAACATTTGTTGTAATATTGTTTTATTATATAAATCAGTTATTTATGCAATAATTACTATTAGTAGTCATAGTTGTATATTAACATTTTGAATACTTGAAGGCATTTAAAAAAATATATTCATTATATAGACTACTCCATGGAGAGTCTGGTAGTATGATAAAGCAATCTAATTACTCTGAGATAGTCTAAAACACTGGAAAATAACCTCAGCAATACCACCGCATTTATTCTAATGAAATGTCATTCATCTTATAAAGTTAGAACATTAAGAATGCTAAATGCTAAATATGTACCTGCCACAGTGCTCAATAAGGTAGACTCTATAAAAAATATGAGCCTTATATGGTCCTCAATCCTGGGAATTTCATTGAAAAGAACAAAGTAAAACTGAAATTTTCAGAATTACTTTTCTGAAAAAGAACAATTTTGTATAAATCATTGCTTTTATTGCCTTCCCGCCCTGCCAGCTTTTTGCATTAATTTTCATTCTTGTAAACACAAGCACTACATTTTTCCTCATTTGAATGTTGCAACAGAAAATTTTATTTCTTGTGTGTATGAGTTCTCTGCAAATTCATAATATTGAACCTTATCTTTAGGTTTATCTCCTGCTAAAACTGTTCTAGATGTAGCAACTTTTTCCAGTTTTGTCAATCCTTCACTGTCAAATAATGTCCACTATTTCTCTACTAAATTTACTCTCTCTCATAGGTTTTACAAATTTACAAATCCAAAGACCTGTTTTCAGGCATTATGTGACACTATTGACAGTTACTTTCCTCTTGAAAGTTTCCTTCCTCACACATGTGCAGCTGCCCTCTCATTTCTGTCTCCAGTATTTCAGTCATCTTCCTCCGTGTGCAGGACAGGCTTCCTTTTCTCTTCTCCAGTCTTTCAAGTTACACTCCTTGAATGCTGCTTTTCTGAAAGGTTTGTCTTTGGTTCTCATAACTCCTTCACTCTATACTGGCATAGGAATGGTTTTAACCCACCTCTCTATGACAGATTCCTTATCTACACCTCTGGACCTGACCATATTCTATGACCTACACCTAGAATTCTTGCTGCTTACAAGGCTGCCTTCAAATTCAGTTTGCCTAAGATCTAAGATTACTTCCTTGGAAACTTGTATTTAGTATCACTGGTCACTTTTATTCCTATTCTTTTGGTTTTCTAACCTAGATTGATATCATCTATTTTCTTCCCATCTACAGCTAGTCCATAGTAGAGCTTCACTGATCAGATGAACTTTGAGCAGAGATTGAGTGAACAAGGGAGGAAGCAATGCTCCTATCTGCAGGAAAGGCATTTTGACCAGAAAGGAAAGAGGAAGAACAGAGGATCTGAGGCTTTAGTGTCCTTGGTGGATTTGGAATACTAAGGAAATCTGTACAAAAAAAAAAAAAACAAAAAACAAAAAACAAAAAACAGAAAAGGTAAGGGAGAAAGGGTTAGAGAAAAAGAAAATAAAACCCACTTCACATCTTTCACATCTATCTTCTGCTGCTGGAGCTCCGAAAGGCAGAATGGCTACGAATGGGCATATATTTACATAATCACTTTGCTTTGTGCCTTTCTAACCGGGTGAATTAGAATGCTTTGTTTAAAAAATGAAAACAAACAAAAAACAAAACCAAATAAAACTCTAGTGGCAGTCTCAATTTGAGCAGCACCATAAACAGTAGTTATATTAAGAGTGAAGACTGCTGTTTTTTTCTGGTCTCAGATGCAAACCAAATGTAGAATTTAAGAAATTTTAAATTAAACGTGGCTGTGCCAAAGTGTCGGGCACGACTTATGTGGAATTTTAACAGATGAGATAATGTTACTGTGTATGGACTTCCTTCCACCTTCTCCTCCACAACAATGTCAAATGGACATGAGGGACAACTTTTATTGGGAGGATGATAGTAGGAAGAAATGAATTCATTCTTTTTTTTTTTTTGAGATGGAGTTTCGCTCTTGTTACCCAGGCTAGAGTGCAATGGCGCGATCTCGGCTCACTGCAACCTCCGCCTCCTGGGTTCAGGCAATTCTCCTGCCTCAGCCTCCGGAGTAGCCGAGATTACAGGCACGCGCCACCATGCCCAGCTAATTTTTTGTATTTTAGTGGAGACGGGGTTTCACCATGTTGACCAGGTTGGTCTCGATCTCTCGACCTCGTGATCCAACCGCTTCGGCCTCCCAAAGTGCTGGGATTACAGGCTTGAGCCACCGCGCCCGGCCCGAAATGAATTCATTCTTATGGAGTGACCAAAAAAAGATGATTCTGAAAGGCCCTTAAAAAAACCTCTGTCTAGGATCCCAGAACAATCATTTCACAGGGACCAGAACTTCCTCACAACTCTCCAACCAGAGGCTGGTAGCTTCTCTCTCAGCAGACAAAAAATGAAAAGTTTTCCAGCCACCTCACAGGATTAGTGGGTATCTAACTCCAGGCTGCCTGACACTGCAAATGATCTATTTGTCCCCCACTGACCAGGTGCATCCAGTGCTTGCCCTAAAAGAAAAGAAAACAACAGGGGTCATATTTTCTTCCCTGGAGCTTAACCTCAAGGCTTGCCCTGCAGAGCAGGGTTGCCTGTCATGAACCTCTTGGCAGCTGATGAAAGACTGGGTGGGTGGGGAAGACGCTGGCTCTTTGCTGACTTCTACTTTGTTGTGTCTCCTATAAAATTTCATCTTTAATCTATCCTGAGTAGTGTCTTCTAATCTCTCTTCTGACACATGTTAAGCCAAGAATGAACCAGCTTTACATAAAAATTGCATTTTTTTTAATGAGATGGAGTCTCACACTGTCACCCAGGCTGGAGCACAATGGTACAATCTCAGCTCACTGTAACCTCCGCCTCCTGGGTTCAAGCATTCTCCTGCCTCAGTCACCCAAGTAGCTGGGATTACAGGTGCCTGCCACCATGCCCAGCTAATTTTTTTGTATTTTTAGTAGAGATGGGGTTTCACTATGTTGGCCAGGCTGGTCTTGAGCTCCTGACTGCATGATCCGCCCACCTTGGCCTCCCAAAGTGCTGGGACAGCAGGTGCATTTTTAAAAGAGATAGAGTCTCTCTCTGTTGCCCAGGCTGGAGTGCAATGCTATATTCATAGCTCACTGCAGTCTCCAACTCCTGGCCTCAAGCCGTCTTCCTGCCTCAACCTCCTGAACTGCTGGGATTACAGGTGAATGTCACCACACCCTAAAAATTGCATTTTTGAAACACAAGTCATTGTGAAAATGTTCTTTTATTGAGCCAGACATGGTTTTGAATAGTCATGGTAATTTGATTCCCGTAGATGGAGAAATATCATGAGAATAATTCACTTTGTAAGTTTCTACAGTCATTGATCTTTACCTCGTGTTTTGATTCATATTCTGCCAGACATACTAGAGTCTGTGGATGTAGAAGGTTGGAAGTTTAAGGGGGAGAAACTTCATTGAGTAGTAGCATCCCTTGAGTGAGCCTTCAAAGGGGTAGAGGCTAAGCTGACCATTCAACCCTGATCCCTTACACAATAACACTGGAAAATTTCTGTTGCAAAGAGAATTAGAGATATGGGAAGAAAGAGAGGCAACTGAGGTAAAAGGAAATAATCTGTGATATTTCCAGAGTCCTTAATTCTATCGGGTCCTAAGCTACATCAATTTCATAATGCTTTCTCTAGGTGATAAAAAAGAGGAAGCCTATACAAAGCTGGAATTGAGAAGTCCTTCATCTACATTGTTCAGCGGTCTTCCTATGCCTTCCCTGGATGGTTTTGATTGGAAAAACCCCCGTGCTATGATAGGCCATAATAGTGTCTTAGTTTCATTGTGGAGAGTAAGTTCAGCCTTTCTGCCTCTGCTACTATACCCTGAATAATTTCATCTCAAAATGTTCTTTGTTGACCATGGAGGCAGTGTCAAATTTCATGTACTATTTCATAGCAAAACCTTTAGTTCTTTGCCATACTTCATTCTGTAGCTAATGTTGTGTATCCTCATAATAACAGAAAACTTTTCATACTGAAAACAATCCCCTCTGTAATATCTAATAGAGAAAATGATAAGCTACAGGAGAGGCATATATTGCAATAAACTAGCCCTCACACACATTTAGTTTCCAGATGTAAGCCTGCTCCCAAGATTTGCTTAGAGATAAAGACAGTTTAAAACTTTTAAATTTCACATTTGTGTAATGCAATAAAACGATTTTTAAATCACTAACATCCCGCCTAAGGATGATCAATCACTGCTAACCTGCCTACAACTTAGTAAATTATGAATCTGAAGAGATTACAACTGTCATCTTCATCTCTTGCACTGGCAAAAGATTCATATTTCAAATCCAGGCTATCTTTGCATACGATTCGGTGTTATATTGTCCTGCCACCTACTAATCATGATTTGGAAAGATCATGAGTCTTCCAGAGGCAAACATACATTTTCCTCTTATCACAGCAGCACAGTTCACTTTAGCAGAGTTAGGTAGCATCAGTATTTCTATTTTAGATTCCTGACTTCAAGGGGATATGCATGTTGTGAAGTTCGCAGTGAGAAGACATTTGTCATATGCAGTGTGTTTGTGTTCTGGAATACTTAATAAAACTACACTAAAAATCTGTAATCTAAAATTGTGGCTTTTCAATATACTGTTGGAACTGAAGACTCAGTTACCATTTTCATCTTACAATTGGTGTTGTTTTCCTGATTATAAAACGTTAAAATTATGAAAAGTGACTGTGGGGTAAACTGACTAGCACTGAGCAACAAATTGAAGTTGAATGTTCCACCTTTCTATGCCATGTTGACAAATACACGGCTTAGATGTCACAAATGCATTGTATTCAAACAATGTACAAAAGCATTGTATCTTCCTGACCAGAAGGATTATTCTGGGAGAAGCCTGTGATCTACACTGGCCAAGCGGAACAATAGTCAGGACTGAGGGATGAACATAGAATGGTACCTGTTCTTTCCTGCTGGACCTGAAACTTGGGCAAATTGATGCTGGAGTTCCATAGGCGTCATTTCACCCAAGTAAGAGACTGTCAATCTCACAGGTGTAATGATGTGGAGATGTGGATTTAGGCCAGCACAAGGTGAGACAGAAGCCAGGGAAAACTTAGCCCTAATGAGATTTCTTCAGCCCCAAATGCTGTCATTTTCTGAATGCAGCTCTATCCATGGAGGTTTTAGTCATGTGTTCTGATACATTTAAATTCCATTCCTTTCCTGCCCCCTCTCCCTTGCTCTCTGTAAGTCAGTTGGAGTTAGGTTTTCCTGTGACCTAAAGTGCAAGTCTCTTAATTGATGCAGCCTCTTAATCCATTTCTTCCATCTATGCTCTGGGCTTTTTAATCAATCTTGTACTTTCTTACTGGACTAATCTCCCTAGAAACATGCTTCATCATGTCATTGCCTGTTTAAAAACGAGCGGAGAAAGAAATACACCACCGCCAGCAATGTCCTCTGCATGAAATCTAATGCTGGATTCTAAAGCCTTTCTTCATACCACACAAAATATGCAAATTCATCTCTCACAGTCCACATATACATGTTCCAATTGAACAGTGCTTCTTCCTTTCCCTGCTCTGGGTTTTGTCTTTGTTTGTTTTGTTTTGTTTGAGACAGTCGCCCAGGCACGATCTTGGCTCACTGCAACTTCCACCTGCCAGGTTCAAGCGATTCTCCTGCCTCAGCCTCCCAATTAGCTGAAACTACAGGCCAGTGCCACCATGCCTGGCTAATTTTTTGTATTTTCAGTAGAGATGGGGTTTCACTATGTTAGCCAGGATGGTCTCCATCTCCTGACCTCGTGATCCACCCACCTTGGCCTCCCAAAGTGCTGAGATTATAGGCGTGACTCACCATACCAGGCCTCCTTGCTCTGTTTTCCCTTTATGCCTCTGTTCATGATATTCCCCATTCCTAACATGAACACTTTGTTCCTCTCCAAATAGGAACATCTTTCTTAAATTTTAAGGATCATATTACCTTCCAAGTCTTTTCAGCTACTTCAGATTTCAATGATGTTCTGCTCTAACTCCAATAGCCTATATACCATCTATATTTTGGCACCAAGCATTGGTTTACCCTTGTAGACAATGACTTTCTTGAATCCAGTGACCATGTTTCGAGAATTAATTTACATCTTTATATTAGGTAGCATTCTTTGGCTACAGATAATGGAATTTAAGCAAAAGAGCAAGACATTTTATGTGAATTGAAGGATGTTTCAAGGAAGTCAGGGATGGATACACAGCCAAAAGCAAGAAACTCTTCAAAACCCCCAACTCTGACCCTGTGTAGCTGCTTAATTCATCGCTTTGTGTTCTTTTTCTCTAACTACTTTCTCTTTTTTCTTTGTCTTTTGGTCTGTTTTACTCAACTTTATTCTGTCACTTCTTCTCCTCTCTTTTTTGCTTCTATTTTTTCTTTCTACTCCTCCTCCTCTGCCACCTCCTCCCTTTCTTTTCTTCTTCCTCCTCCTCTTTCTCTTTTCTTCCATATTCTCCTCTCTCTCTCATCTTTCTCTTTCTACACTCAAAGTCTCACACTTTTCTCCACCTGTCTTACTATAATCAACCCATAACAAAATAAAAATAATTAACTATTAAATTTCAATTCCAAGTTTCTGCAATATAATTAATTTCGCTAATTTCAAGTCACGTAACTTTGGTTCAATCAACTATGGACACTAAGGTTAAAAATCTTATGAAATAAAATAGAGCTACATCTTGTAAATGGCGTGGGGACAATTTTTTGAGAAGAAATGTGGTGAAGTAGACTGTCCCATAGAAATCTACTGTAATTTCATACAAAATTAGCATATCATTTCTACATAACTATTGATAGGTTAAGTCCTGGGAGGTTTTGCCAGAGCTATAGAGAATTATATAACCCTAAAGATAACTTTAGATTCAAAAGGCTGGATAGAAAAGTCTAGAAAAAAACTGAATGGAAATTTGTTTCATTCAAAGAACAGTTGGGATATAATATTTATTAATTTGGAGTCAGAATGACAAATAGTTAAAGCTGGCACACATTTCATGTTTGTAATAAAATTTTGATGTATTCCAATCAAAACAGAATAACATGGACTAGATTTACTCTCTAGGGTAAAAAGGTAAAAACAATGGACAAATTATATTTGGAAATTTTTTGAAGGTACTGGATAGCAGGCAACAGAGGACTAGGACCTCTAAAGAAAACAAAGCAAATGTGAGTCCAAGAACTGTGCAGGCTCACTACTCAGAGTTCTCAGTGCGTGATACAGGGAGGGGCAATGCAACTGAAACATGGAAGTCTCCTTAGGTCCAAGAGATGGAGCAGCGAATTTGCAGAGACCAAGCAGCTAGAATTCGCAAGGCTGAATATGGGAACAGCACAGAGAGAGAAAACTCTGGAGATCTCACAGGCTGGGAATAGTGCCAGCGCTTTCCAGCTAGATTGGAAAATCTCATAATTAATGAAATGTTGAGTAGGGTATAAGAGGAGTCTTGCCTCAGTAATGGGTAATAAATTTAAAAGAAGTCCAGTCACCCAAATTATATTCTCTGACCACTACCAAATTAAATTAGAAATTAATACTAAAGATAGATCTGGAAAATCCCCAAGTATGTCAAAACTAAATAATAAACCTTTATATTATCCATGAGTCAAAGAAACACTCAAAGGAACATTAGAAAACAATTTGAATTGAAAGAAAATAAAAGCAGAGGATATTAAATTTTGAGGAATGCATTTAAAAACAGTTCTTAGAGGGATAATTAATGGGATTAACCACCTATACTATAGAAGAAAGGTCTTAAATAAGTGATCTTGCCTTCTAATTTTGAAAAAAGAACAAATTAAAACTCTAAAGAAAAATAAAATACCACTCAGTATCATTAAAAAGATAAAACATTTAGGAACAAATATGACAAAAGATGTGCAAGACCTGTATACTTTAAATCATAAAATGCACTGAAAAATTGAAGAAAACCCAGATAAATGAAGAGATACTTAGTGTTCATGGATCAAAGACAACAATATTTTAAAAATATAGACTCCTCTCAAATTTATCTTTAGATTCAATGCAATCAAAATCTCATCAGGCTTTTTATACAAACTGATAAGACAATTTATGGGGAAATAGGATGTATCTAGAATATTCAAGAGAAATTTCAAAAATATGAACAAAATGGGAGGATCAACATTACTTGATTTCAAGACTTTTATAAAGGCACAGCAACCAAAACAATGTGATATTGATGAAAAGACAGAGAAGTAGATACATGGAACAGAATATGGAGTCTAGAAATAGATTCACTCATTTATGGATTACCAATTTTTGACAAAGTTACAAAGATCATCTTTTCAAGAAATGGTATTGGGACAATTGAATATCCATATTGCAAGGAGCTTAGAGCCAAGTACAAAGTTAAAGGGCACAGTTCTCAAGACTACTGCCACTATTGACACTGACTACAAAGTCAAAGGAGTTCCCCACACCACCCTCAAGTTTGATAGCATTAGAAGGATTCACAGGACTCACTGAGAGCTGTTATATTCACTGTTATTATTCAATACAGGGAAAGGATATAGAATAAAATCAGCCAAAGAAAGATGTGCATAGGGTGGACTCCAGGAGCTCCTGTTGTCCTCTCCTATGGAGTCTGGATGTGTGACTTTACTGTCACCAACACAGGATAACGCACACAGAGAACTGTCAACCAAAAAGGCTTGCCCAAGCTTTGGGGAAAAGTTTTTTTCTTGGGGTCAATATGTTTGCATGATTGGCTGATTGACTGCCCATCAGACCTCTCTTTGGGCCAGACAAAATTCTTTACCAAATATGTACACACACTAAGAAAAAAAAAAAAACACTTTGAATCCATATCTTACCTCATATATAAAATTTAACTCAAAATTTTCATAAACATAAATATAAATTATAAAACCTACAATACTATAAGCCAAATAAAAGTCAAATGAAAATATATGTGATCTTCCATTAAGAAAAAATTTCTTCAAATGAAAATATATGTGATCTTCCATTAAGAAAAAATTTCTTAGATATGACACTAAACACCGACCCTAAAAGAAAAACAAATGAAAATTTAGGTTTTGTGACAATTAATTCTTCTCCTTGAAAGGAAAACTAAAAATCTGTTAACCGAATAAAAGGAAAACCATGAGCTAAAGAAAATAATTGCAAATTACACATCTGATGAAGGCCTTGTATCTAGAATGTAAAAGTAACTTTTAAAACTAAATTTAAAAAATAAACCAAATGAAATGGATGAAACATCTACATAAGCATTTTTCTGAGGTAGATTTTCTGATTACTGAATAAGCACATGAAAAGATGGTAAACATAATTTATCATCAGGGAAATGCATATTAAAAGCATATTGAGAGACTACTACACAGCTATTAGATTGGCTAAAGTTAAAAAAATTGATGTTACCTTGTGTTAGCGAAGAAACAGAAGAATTGTAACTTTAATTCACCCCTGATGATGGGAATGTAAAATGATACAACCACATTTAAAAAGTTTGTCGATCTCATAAAGAGTTAAACAGACACCAACATACACCTAGATATTTCATTTCTAGATATTTGAGGAGCAGAAATGAAAACATATGTTCACACAAAGACAAGAATATAAATGTGTATAGAAGCTTTATTTGTAACAGCTAAAAATTGGAAACAATGTAATGTTTACCGACATCTAAAAATTGTGGTATATCCATACAAATGACTACAACACAGAAATAAAATATAATGAACTATTAATAAATACAGCACATGGGTGAATCTCAAAATAATTTTACTGAGTAATAGCAAACAGACTAAAAAAATATATATCCTGCATGATTCAATTTGCATAAATTTCTATTAAACACAAATTAATTTTAATATTAGAATGTAGATCAGGGAGCTGTCTAGGAAAGAGATGGGAAGGCATAAGAAAGAGGGATAATAAAGCACACAAGAAAACTTTTAGGGTGATGGGTCTGTTTACTATCTTGATTGTAATAGTTTTACAGATAGGTCAAATTGTATATTTAAAAATATGCGGCATTATATTTAAATTTTACCTCAATAAACTATCAAAGGATGTTCTACAAAGACCTTTGCTTCTTTAATTAATTGAAATATAATCAAGATATAATTATAACACACTTTTTCAAACCTCACACATTCCAAGTTGTTTACAAAACACTAACCTGAGAGGTAAAGGTCTCTACAGCAAGGATTATATAACATTGCCTGAAGAAATCAGAGATGACACAAATAAATGGAAGAGTGTTCTATTCTAATGGATGGGAAGAATCAATATTGTTAAAATTGTCATACTGCCTAAAACAATTTAGAGATTTAATGCTATTCCTGTCAAACTACCAATAACATTCCTCACAGAATTAGAAAAAATGAGTCTAAAGTTCAAATGGAACCAAAAAAGAGCCCAAATAGCCAAAGCAATCCTAATCAAAAGAAAATAAGCTGGAAGAATCATGTTACCTGATAGTCTATCTAACTATATTACAAGGCTATAGTAACCAAAACAACATGATATTGGTACAAAATCAGTTAGATAGACCAATGGAACAGAATAGAACACCCAGAAATAAAGCTATATACCTAAACCATATGATCTTCAACAAAGTTGACAAAAATAAGCAATAGAAAAAGGACTCCCCATTCAATTAATGGTGCTAGGATGGCTGGCTAGTCATATGCAGAAGATTAAAACTGGACCTCTTCCTTATAACATATACAAAAATTGACTCACAATGAATTAAAGACTTAAATGTAAAACCTAAAACTACAAAAATCCTTGAAGAAAACCAAGAAAATACATTCTAGACATAGGCCCTAGCAAAAATTTTATGACAAAAATGCCAAAAGCAATTGCAACAAAAACAAAAATTGACAAATGGGACCTAATTAAACTAAAGAGCTTCTGTGCAACAAATGACTATCAACAGAGTAAACAGACAACACACAGACTTGGAGAGACTATTGCCAGCTATGTGTCTGAGAAATGTCTAATATCCAGAATCTATAAGGAACTTAAACAAATTAACAAGCACAAAACAAACAACCCCACTAAAAACTGGACAAACAACATGAAGAGAGAACTCTCAAAAGAAGTTATACATACAGTCAAAGGCATATGAAAAAAAAATGCTCAACACCATTAATCATTAGAGAAGTGCAAATCGAAACCACAATGATCTCATACCAGTCAGAATGACTATTATTAAAAAGTCAAAAAGTAATAGATTCTGGTGAAGCTGCAGAGAAAAGGGGAACACATACTCTGCTAGTAAGAATGTAAATTCGTTTAGCCACTGTGAAAAGCAGTTTGGTGATTTCTCAAAAAACGTAAAACAAAACTACCATTTTACCCAGCAATCTCATCATTTGGTATATATCCAAAGGAAAATAAATCGTTCCACCAAAAAGACATATGCATATGTTCATCACAGGACTATGCACAATAGCAAAGACATGGAATTTAAAAATGCCCATCAACAGTAAGCTGGATAAACGAATGCAGTACATATACACCATGGAATACTTACAATATAACTATAAAAAAAATGACATTATATTGTTTGTAGCAACATGGTTGGAGCTGGAGGCTATTTTCCTAAGTGAATTTACACAGGAACAGAAAACCAAATACCACAGATTTTCACTTATAAGTGAGAGCTATGCACTGAGTACACATGGACACAAAGATGGTAACAGCAGACACTGGAGCCTACTTGAGGGTAGAGGATGAGAGAAGGGTGAGGATGAAAAAAACTACCAAATAAATACATAAATAAAACTTAAAAGAAGAATGAAAAAACTGAAATAGAAGTAAAGAGAATAAACAATGCCTCCCATATACCTCCTCCAGAAGCAAACAAAGGAAACAGAAGTAGTTCATATGTCTATATATGCTTTGTAATTTTTTCATGTGGTTGTTTGGAGGTTGAACAATCTGCGAAAGTTGAATAATGTACACTTGTGGTAGAACTGTTCTTATTTTGTTTTGGTTTTACTGTTTGCTTCCTCGTGTGCTTTTCGTAGGTTGGAGTATGAGGGTATTCATGGTTGGAAAGCTAAAGTCATGATTAATTCTAATTATCCTCAAATACTTTTTTTTCTTCAATAATGGAGAAGCAGCTCAAGCATAGGAGAGAGCTCAGCATCCTTGCATAACTCAGCAGAGTCATCTCTAACAACCACAAGCACGTTCTAGGCACAACCTTTTCCTGCCATGTCAGCAAAACGCACAGGGAGCAAATGGATCAGAGTCAAAGAAACAAAAGGAAGTTAACTGTGAGAGAAATCAGTTCTTTCATGACAAGGAAGGTCCTGGAACTTCAGACATGGAGGGAGGAGAAAATTGATAGTTTTTAAACAAGGACATTTCTGAAGTAAAGCCAGTCCTTAATATCCAAGTCAGTAGGTTTTCACACCAACAAATGACAACTCACAGCGTTCAAGGTATGGAAATGGGTCAAATCTCTAAAAATTTTGACTAAAATTAAAAGTCATGCTGGGATTTTCTTAAGTAAATGATTAAAATTTGAGAAGAGATCTTGACAATTTATTTTTTAAACATTTACTATGAAAATATCAAACCAGTGCTTTTGCTTAGGTTGAGCATTACAACATAGTTAGATAATACTGATCCAATGAAAAGATGAGACTGGAGAAGAAAATGTCACAGAATCAGGAGAAACATCAGTGTGGCCATAGAGCAGCAGCCATATCAGCAGCACCAGGAGAACTGCATGTCCCCAATTTATTCTTCTACCTCCATCTTTATCATCTGAGGAGTGATTTTCTACCCCAGCAAATATTTGGCAATGTCAAGAGATATTTTTGTTTGTAATGAGTGAAGGGTCTATTGACACCTACAGATGCTTCTAAATATCCTACAATGCACAGGACATTCCCCCCACCTTTGCCCAAAAAATTATCATTTTTTAGGTTTACTGAGTACCTAAAGGTATTCATACTTAGATTGAGAAACTCTTTTCTTTTCCATGAATATTTTCTCAACTACCATCCACAAAACTAGTGAAAACACACACACACACAAACTCATGATCTTCACAGAGTTGACTTCTAGTGGTAGAACCCAGGGTCTCCACATTTTCTGGCACACACTGAGAAAAGGCACGCACTTGTAATTATTGCAGCTAGAGTTTTTGTTGCTTCAAAATGAATGAGCAAACAAATGGATTAAGTAGTGGTAAATGTTTTAAAGAGAAGTAACTCAGATGAAAAGGATGGAGAGTGAGTGGCAAGCGGAAGTTTTGGATAAAGTTGTGAGGGAAAGAATTTTTCAAGTGGTTGTTTCATTTTAATCAAAGTCTGAGTGAGGAGGAGAAATGAATCATGAAACTATATAGAGTAAGAACATTTCACACAGAAGGAAGAGCAAGCGCAACGTGACTGAAATGGAACTCTGTTTGAAATGCTCAGGAAAGGAAGTCAGCGTGGCTGAGCTCAGTGAGAAGAATGTTGGGATACAATGCTAGTTGGGTAGTCAGGGCACATCAAGGAACTCTCAGTCCAGGAAAAAGTGAGGACATCAAATATTTTTCTAATGGTGAGGGAAATCATTGAATGTGTCTGAGCAGAGGAATGGCACAGTATATGTTTATCTTAAAAAGTAAGTATTGTTGGCCAGGCACAGTGGCTCATGCCTATCATGCCAACAGATTGGGAGTTTGGGCAGGAGGATTGCTTAAGGTCCGGAGTTTGAGACCATTAAGGACAACATAGAAAGATCCCTCTCTAGCAAAAAAAAAATAATAATAATAGCTTGTGGCTGTAGTCCCAGCTATTTGGGAGGCTGAGTTGGGAGAATCACTTGAGTCCAGGAGTTAGAGGCTGCAGTAAGCCATGATTGCACCACTGCACTCACTCCAGCCTGGGTCACAAAGTGAGGCCCTGTATTTAAAAAAAAAAAAAAAAATGTGACTGCTTGCTTGAGAAAAGAGAATGGGGAGGTGTGGAGCAAAATTAGAAACACAAAGGACAAGTAGGAGGCTACAGCCTCCAGAGAAGAGATGGAGAGGCTAGTGAACAATGTCGGGTGCCCAATTTTCTGGGAAGCAGTATTATGATCATTTATTACTCAGACCAAGAGAGACCATCACACTTGATGGAGTGGAGGGGCAGAACACTACATTGTGTTGATGTTGAAATTGACTGATGAGCAGCCAAATAACAGAGTATCCAGCAAGAGCAGAAGGAATGAGGTCACAGGACTGATACCACACCTTAGGGTTCCAGAAATTCCTGTGCAAATTTGGAATAGGCTGAAGAGAGTTGCACAAATGTATAAAATTTGTTATTAGTGTCAATGCAATATAATTCAAACACACTAATTCAAACACACTATCTAAAAAGAAGAAGAAAAACAAAGACCAAAAAAGAGCAAGAAGAGGAAGAAAAAAAACAAGGAGAAGGGAAAAGAGAAGAGAAGAAACGGACTTGCCTTGCATGAGAGGAAACGTGTGCTTTCTTCTTTTCGCCTTCCAGGAAAGACCCTACTTCATTGACTCTCATACTATTATCAATAAACCCATGCTTATCTGGTAGTAACTACCTAACTTGCTGGTTCAAAAATCTGGAAATGCACAGTAAATATAGCTTATTAAGCCACAATATTATCTTGAATGATATAAATAATAAGCCTTTCAAATGATACTTTCTTTAGAGTAACAGAAATCAAGATTTTTTCATATAAATGTTTAACATAGAATCCTCAGTTTTTAAATTCATATTTATCATTTATTTTTCTTATGGTAAAGGTCATTAAATTTTTTGAAAAATAAAACTATATAGAAGGAAAAATATGTAGTAGTATTGTAATATTTTAACTATTAAAAATATTTTGGTGATTATGTTTTTCTCCAGTTTTCAGCTATTTGTATGGAATTTCTGAAAAATACAGTCATATTGCCATTTATGCTATAATGCTAATTTTTAGCTTAAAATGATTTTAGCATACACATCTTAAATATTTTTGAATAACATTTTAATGGCTGTGAGATACTATATTTTTTACATATTACTCATATCATCTGTTCTAATAATTTTTTCTAATACAATAAATACATTATATACATATTTCTTCTCATCCCTTAATACCTCTTAAAGATACAATTTCATAAATAAGCATTTTAAGGGTCTTGATAAATACTGAAAATTTATATTAGCAATGTTATGCCAATTGAGACTCTCACCACAGTATATAATGTCCTTTCATATTGGTTCTCTATAAATACTGTTTTTTACTTCATTTTTTTGCCAATTTAATTGAATTTCCAATTATTTTAACGAATCCTTAATTGCTTTAGAATTTGATAGGACATTTTTCTTGGTTAAAAGACCTAACTTCAAACCTAAAATTAAAAACACATTTTAATACCATTAAAAAAATTGCTGTGATCTATTTCAACTTACAGTCTGAAAAACAGAAATAATTACATATTAGAATGTGTTGAAAACAAGTACAATAATGTATTTATATATTTGCTTTAATGATATGAAATGGTACAATATTTATTCAAAATGATAAGGTCACAAGAATGTGAAGTTAATGTATACATTGGCTAATGTCACTTAAACACTAGTTTACACTTAGAACACAACAAAAACACCAATTTTCTAGTAGAGAGCTATATTTTAGTTTCAGTGTAAGCATATGAAAAAGACCAATCTGAATACATGGAGAAACTCTTAATCTTTTAGGAAAACCAATATCTCACCTCTCTAGTCTCCTAAAAAATAAAAATAACATCTCCTAACAAATAAAAATAACATCTCCTAAAATAATATAGGAACTTGTTGGAGATATACTGCCTGAAGAAGAGAATATCCTGTAAAAATTTTCCCTAGTTGTCAAATTAAAATGCTGACTCTCTCTCTCTCTCTCTCTCTCTCTCTCTCTCTCTCTATATATATATATATATATATATATATATATATATATATATATATATATATATCTGTGTGTGTGTGTACATCTTATATGTAGATTAATTTATTATCACTGAATCATATAATCAAAGAACTGTAGAGCCAGAAATTACATTAAATATTATCTAGTCTGGAACTTTTCAAAAGTATTTTCTCTCTCTTTTTTTGTAACTTTCTTTTTTCTTTTTTTTTATTGTTAGCAGAACTCTATGTTCAAATTAGTCTTCCAAGAAACTCCTACACGTACAAAGATAATAGCAGAGGGAGCCTGGTGGAAATAGACGATGAAAAACCTCCTGGTGCCTCGCTTCACCTTCTGAGGCTGAGCAGGGATTCTGTCCATATGGAGCCTTTGTGTGTATTCAAAAAAGATGCCCCTTCCACAAATAGTCTATCTGTAGGAAACTGGTGTAAATTTTTTTGTTAAAATCACTTCATATTGTCATCTGCCAATTTTGTTGGCCTATCCAAACAAATTCTCAATTTCTATGATGCAGAGTGTCATTATGTTGTACCACACATCCTGGATGCCCCATCATGGGACCCTGATGGTGAACGCTGAGGTTCCTGGATAAAATAATCAAAAACTGCAGATCTGGTCAAGCTTGCTTATATTTCTGATGGAGAAACTTCAATTCCATTAGCCCCAGCATCACCCATTTAACAGGCCTGTATTTAGAAAGCACATATTCTCACCATTTACCTGTTTTTCATAATATTCCTATAGGTTTGCATGGAATAAGACAACAGAAAGGAAATATAGAAATAACTATTAAAATTAAATTTTATATTTTGATTAATTATCATCAGAATAATTGGTGATGGTGGGGCAAGGGTGTCTTTGGCTTGAGAAGAATAAAAGGGTTAGATGAAGAATGAAGTAGTTGGAGTTCTGGTAAAGAAATAGAAAACGCACATCTGGCCTGAAATACAGACGGCACATTTGAACAGTATAAGTTAAAGAGTTGTTTTGACAAGAACTGTTATGGGAGACACAGACCAGGAAGGAGTGGTCAGGAGGCTGTAAGAGTAACAAGATAGTTTCTATATTTAAGATCATATTGCTTGTCTGAAAAAAATGAATTATAATCTGAGTAAACATATATAAATTATTTAGTCAGACTATTTGATACAGAGGTGACAAAGCGAAAACACTTGCCAAAGATATAGGTATAGTGTTCTTTTAACCAAAAATAACATAGTCTTTTTCATGATTACAAAATAAATATAATCATACATGAAGGGGTAGTTACACACATTAAAAAGTAAAATAAAATAAACAATAATAAACCACCCTGAAAGACAAAGCTAAAAAAAAAAGTACTTAAGCTTATTTGCAGTCTTTTTTCCTGAGGATGTTTCCCAGAAAGAAAGTTGTAGTGAGAAATAAATCATTTTTTAGGAAATGAACCTGGAGGCAGGGATGTCCAATCTTTTGACTTCCCTGGGCCACATTGGAAGAAGAAGAATTACATTGGGCCACACATAAAATACACTAACACTAACGATAGCTGATGAGCTAAAGTATAAAATCACACACACGAAAAAAATTTCATGGTGTTTTAAGAAAGTTTAAGAATGTGTGTTGGGCAGCTCTCAAAACTGTCCTGGGCTGCATCCAGCCCACAGGCCACAAGCTGGGCAAGGTTGCTATAGAATAAGAAGAGCCCAGAAACCAGAAGGAGATCCAGGTTTTCTGAAAGCAGCAGGTGTTCAGAGCTATGTAGAAGGGTCATATAACCAAAACAGGAAAGAAAAGAATCAGTGAATTGTGGAAAGTAGAGAAACAGAGAACGACACAGAACAGAGAAAGACACAGAAGAAGGAATCTAGAGGCAAAAAAGGGACGCACATAAACATGTACATGGGAACTACCAGCTCCGCAATAGACAGGAATAGTGGGTCTTTGAGGGAGATTTGTCAGGAAGGAGGAATGAAGGAAGGGAAGAAAAGAAGGAAGGAAGGAATGATGAAGAAAAGGAGAAGGAGGAATGAAGGAAGGGAGGAAAAGAAGGAAGAAAGGAATGATGAAGAAAAGGAGAAGGAGGAATGAAGGAAGGGAGGAAAAGAAGGAAGAAAGGAATGATGAAGAAAAGGAGAAGGAGGAATGAAGGAAGGGAGGAAAAGAAGGAAGGAAGGAATCATGAAGAAAAGGGGAAAGGGAGGGTGGAAGGAAAGAAAGAAGGAAGGAAAGAAGTAAGGACAGAAGGGAACAGAAAGGAAAGGAGGGAGGAAATAGGGAAGAAAGGGAGGAAGCGTGATTGAAACCCGAGTTGTGCAAATGACCTCACTAGAGAGTATGTCCCTATTCCCTCCCTCTGTGAAGAAGGCCTGCTGGCCAAAGCAAATCTTAAAATTCAGTACAATCTAGGTAATTATCCGAAATGTTTAATTTAATGGTTTAGTAAATTCAGTTAATGGTTTATCTCAAGTGTGTGATTAAGTTATTCTTGAGAAAATTCTTTTTTGTTTCAAATCTCAATTAAGATTTCTAAGGTGGTGTTATTTCAAAAATATCCTGATTCAGAAAAAGAAAGCAGATGGATCTATATCTTAACCCTTACCCCAAATACATTGTGGATGGATCAAAGATTTAAATGTGGAAAATAAAATCGGAAAGGTAGGACAAGAAGCAAAACCTAGTTTTTATATAATCTTTGAACAGAAAAGGCCTTAATATAGTATAAATTTAGGAGCCATAAAAGAATATAGTGATAAACTTGTCTGCTTAAAATGTAAAACAATATTCCTAAAAGGAAACTTAAAGTAAAAAGGCAATAGAACATTTCGGGGAAATATGTATAAATGTGTGATATACAAAAACCTAATTTGTTAATACCTTAAGAGGTCTAAATAATCAATAAGAAAAACCAGTAAAAAATGAGGAAGTATAGAAATAGATAATTCCAGAGAAATGTATATATAAACAGTGGTTAAGAACTTGAGTTAATATTTAGAGTCATTCATTGTGAAATGCAGACTAAAAATACAATCAGATATTATTTTCATTTAACATGTTGGAAAATACTAAGTTAGGTAATACAACTTGTGAGTAAGATTGGAGGAAGAGACTATATGTTGATATTGATATATGTTATTAATGTAATGATCATGTATTTAATCTTTAGCTCTACAATTTTCATTCTAGGAATTTATCCCACAGATAATCACAAACTGTGAAGAATCTAAGATTTTTTTCCCCTACTTCTGCACTAACAAATCGCCTGATTTTCTAGTATGTGTCTGTGAATAAATATATATATTGGTATATATAAAATGAATTTTAAAAACTGATAATAGTAGGTCCTTTAGCAAGGGAAACTGAATAATTAATGGCTCTGGGGAGAAAATTTATTTCTTGTGCCTTTTGAATTTTGTCACATTTACCAATTAAGAAATTACTTATCTTTCTAAAATATCCTAATTAAATTAGTCCATTCTTGCCACTGAACTTATGTCCAGGCAACACCCTATTCTGCCTTTATTTCTAACCAATAGAGAGGAAAATGGTAAAAGGTTCCCAAACTTCTCAATAGAAAGTACGATCCCCACCACACTACTCTCAATATCAGCCCCTTAGTTTTCTTTCTATAAAACATTGATTGCAATGTAAATAATTTATTTATTTGGTGGTTTATTAGATTTTGTTTTGTTTCATGATGGAGACATTATAATCTCTACTGTCTGGCCCATAGTAGGTCTTCTATAAAAATTTGATTATTGGATGAATTCAATAAAAGTTTGGTTAGTGAAAAACCTTAATTATATTGAAACCTGCAACCAAACATTAAGATCTAACATTTGATTGGTATTTCCTTGTCCAGTTTTGAGTTGGTTGATTAAATTAACAACCAACTTGTTGAAGAGCTTATTAGGGTAGTATAAGTCTCAGGCCTGACATATCAGTAGCAAGTAGTTTGGGAGCTGGGCATGGTGGCTCATGCCTGTAATCCAGCTACTCTGGAGGCTGAGGCAGGAGGATTGGCTTGAGGTCAAGAGTTTGAGACCAACCTGACCAACATAGAGATCCTATCTCTAAAAGAAAAGAAGAAAAAAAATGTAAAGAATAAAAATAAAAAACCAGTAGTTTAAACCATCAAGAGAGCCTTTACATCCAAGGCAACATGGCTAGTCCTTCCAGAGCCCCCAGAAGCCCTCCTGCTTAAGGTTAGGGCAAACTCTGAAGTTAATACAATCTCTATTTCCTATCAAATAAGGTGCTGCTTTGATAATATATTATGAGTGTATAAATATCCATCTACTAAAATTGGAGCTCAGATTTTCAGCTCATATATTTGAGTTTTCCTGGGAGAACTATGAAAACAGAATTTTAATCAATAACAACTTACTTGGCTATATATATATATATATATATATATATATATATATATATATATATATATTTAATGACACAGAAGTAAAAATATCCTTTTGAAATTTATTTTATTCAAGCCATACATCTCCTCGGTCTGACTGTAACTCACACATTTATTGTTTATGTTTTATGAAATACTAATGTTCCAGGCAGAGGCTAAGAAATGCTCATTTGTCCGTGGGTCACACATCAGAGCTTATATACACACTGATGGATAGGAGAGGGAGCTTCAGTTTGCTTTGAAAGAATCAGATAAACAGTGATAAAGGGAGAGAAATGGCATTCTCAGTTGATCGGTTTGATCACTTTTATAGATTGCTTGTCACTGGGGAAAAAAAATCATAGACATCGCTTTAAGTTTTCAAAGGATTAGCATTGGACTAAGTGGTTCTCTAAACCCCTTCTCACCGATATACCTCAATTATTTGACTTTTCTGTGAGCAAACGCCAATCACTCCCAGGTGTCCTTCATTATCAAGTCAAAGCGTTTTCCTTCCCAAACCTCAGATTGCAGCATTTCCCAAGGCTTATTGATGATTTTAAGAGGACCCAAACTTTCCAGGTAAGATATTTTATACATTGAAAATCCTTTTAAGAACAGCATGCTGTAAGTGTTCCAGATTAATTCCTCCCTTCTTCACATGCAGATAAACTTGGGGAGGTTTTTCTACGGTAACCAGGAGAGATTTTTGTTACAGTAACCCTTGCTGACTATGACTCAGAGTCCATCTGTTTGCAAAATAAGTAAAAACGTTTGAAAAATGAAGTGAATTTTGCAAGTTAAAACTATTGGATGTTATTAATGATCATAATCGTGGTCTCTAAGGCGACACATGTTAATTGTATACAACATGTTAATTGGAGTTTCTCATTTCTGATGGACATCAACACTGCTGCTGCCTTTGGTTTTCTGTTTATTTCAGTGTCCTATATATATCTTAAATTCAAAGTACTGTGAGGCAGATAGAGCTAGCGTTTGGGAAGGCTAGCTCCTCTTTAAAATGACCAAATTCAAGGTAAATATTTGCACATCAAGGCAGGCTAATCAGGCATCTTTTTCAAGTGGTAAAGCTGTGCTTTACTCAGCGTTTAACATGGAATAGTTAAAGGCAAGGACAACTTTCAGGTGCCCTTATCAACATATTAGCCCCGGTTGCATTTTCCAAATATGTTATCAAAATGGTAATTCTATGCTTTCCTTTCTGTAGCTAGTCTGGGTTTTGTAAAGGTAGAATTATTACTATAAATATATTGGGGGGAAACTATTTCAATTACTCAGAGAATATGTGACTCCAAGTCTATTTATTTCAATTTATTCAACTGTCTTGATACATTCGTGCACAGAACTTTATAAAGAATGAATAAATTCACCTTGAAATTGTACCAATTGACTTTGGCTGGGCTAGTCTGTGAGAGGAATCGGAGTCCCTTTTTGAAATAAGCCTTGACAATGCTGATCAAAACAAAGAGGCTATTCATTTATTAAACTGACAGCTCAACTCGGGTTTCAAGCTTATGGGATGAAGGGGCCTGGGGTGTTAGTCATGGCCTGGGGTGCTGGCCTCTACCAGATACATTTTTGCAGCTCACCCACTCAGAGCCTATATCTGATGGTGTGACATTTCCTAGGGCATTGGCAGCTGTTCAGATGTCAAGCAGCTGGTGTGAGAACTGTCATCCACTCCGGGTTATTATTCCATGAGTGACATGTTAGCCCAGAGAATTTTTTTCAGAAAACCACTTTGGTTTCCCTTTAGTTACTTACAATCTATTAGAATTTTCAGCAAAGTGGTGTGTCATGGCTAACAGCTCTATTAAAATCAAATTGGGCATACAATGGTCACATCCAATGACCAATTATTAATACGGAGTTATGAAATGTGCATTTTGAAATTAACTACCTCTATAGTTAATATACCAAATTTGGTGAATAGTTTATTTTGCAAAAGACAGTGAATTCCACTTTCTCTTTTCTTGTTTAATGGCACTGTAAAGCCGTTCTCTAAGACTGCTCTAAGAATTCATTCTCTAAGAATGTTGCCCTTGCTAGAATAATCTTGGGCATAGAAAATGGGAATGGATTGAGTGCAAGGAACATAACCATCTATGTGTTTTGTGGCCATTACAATGCTGTACAGCCACCACTCTAATGAATGGAGTTAAACATTGAGCAAAACATGATCAACATGGCAATAGCATATTATATGCATTTAGCAACATTTTAGTGAAAGTGTTAAACCAAAGGGTTTTTCTTCGAACAATACAACGTGTTGTAAAATCAGTACTAATTCAGTAAAGACAAGCATAGGGAAGGTCAGAATCAGATCATTGCTTGGAGAAAGAGAGAAGTTCCTTTTTAAAAAAATAATAAATTAGTGTGAAAAGCACAAAGTGGAGTAGGAGTAAAGTTGAACGAGGCTTTAAATGAAGAGAGCAAAACACAATACCAGTCGCAACGAGAGGCTGGATATTTCTAAAGCTGCTATTTATTAAATTTTGGCTTTCCTCAAAAGACAGGTCTACTCAGGTTTATTTAAAACTGTAAAAAGAAATCCGTAGATTTTAAAATCATTTTAGGAAAATGAGTGCAATGTGGTTTGACAAAAATTGCTGTGGCAACATTGTCAATTTTTTATTTGTTTATTTTTAGTTTTATTTTTGAGATGGAGTTTCGCTCTTGTTGCCCAGCCACAGCCTCCGACTTTCAAGTGATTCTTCTGCCTCAGCCTCCCAAGTAGCTGGGATTTCAGGTAGGTGTCACACCATGCCTAGCTAATTTTGTATTTTTAGTAGAGACGAGGTTTCTCTATGTTGCTCAGGCTGGTCTTGAACTCCCGACCTAAGGTAATCCACCGCCTCAGCCTCCCAAAGTGCTGGGATTACAGGCATGAGTCACCATGCCCTGCTTACAGTGTTTTATTTTTTAATTTTCTGCTGAACATTTCTACATTCTTATTGTACACATAAGCATTCTTCATCACATAGTTTGCTTTTATGGTGGTTCATCTTTTCTTCCTATATTCATTTCCAAATATTTATAACATTACTATAAATTTGTCTTAGGGCATATTTCCTCTGCACTGTTAGCCCTCATAATGGAGGTAGGGCTGAATGAACCCCTAGATAAAAGCAGAGCATGTGACCTGGGCCTAAGCCAGTCACTTCCTTACACACCCCCAAGTGTGGCAAATGACTCCAAATGAACCTATCAAATTTAGTCCTGAAATTCCAGTTTGAACTGTGGGGAGGTATTTTAAAGCTGTAAGTCAGAAACCTTACTGCAATTTTATGGAAAGCTTATTTAAAAGTTAAACCTTTGCAGAGAAAAAATGAGCACGGGTATGGTGAGAATACCTAGTAATATACACTGAGACCCTAAATGTATCCATATCTGAAACTAGCATGTATTAGTCAGCATTCTCTAGTGGGACAGAACTAATAGGATATATATCCTTGTGATCCTGTGAGGGAATACTTAATAAACTCCCGTATGTATTACCTCACACAATCACAAGGTTCCACATTAGATCATCTGCAAGCTGAGGAGCAAGGAAAGCCAATTCAAGTCCTAAAACTGAAGCACATCAAGTCTTAAGTTCCTGATGTTCAAGGGCAGGAAGTGTCCAGCTCAGGAGAAAGATGTAGGCTGAGAGGCTAAGACAGTCTAGTCTTTTCAACTTCCTTTTTCTGTCTGCTATATAGTCTAGCCATGCTGGCAGCTGATTAGATGGTTCCCACCCAGATTAACAGTGGGTCTACCTTTCCCAGCCCACTGACTCAAATGTTAATCTGCTTTGGAAACACCCTCACAGACACACCAAGGATCAATATCCAGGATCAACTAAGGATTGATTACCATTTAATCCAATCAAGTTGACACTCCGTATTAACCATCACAAGTCCATCCCTTGTCAACTTGAACCCATACACATCTCTTGAGAGCGTGCATACATAATCTTCAAAAAAAGACAATCATAAGGTCATAATCACACCTAACATAATACAACTATCCTTTGTACAACCAGAAATGTGCCAATCCCCAACCCAAATGCTATCACATAAGTTAACAATACTTAAATGCTAACATGAAGTCAATAAATCTTATGTTGTCATAAAAGAAAAAGAAAATGAAATGTAGATATTTTCTTAGTATAAGTGTATACATGCACAGACATATTCTTCACAAAAAAATGGAGGAAATACTCGTGACAATTACAGTGCTCATTTTTGTAGCTGGTCACATTGTCATGGTTGGTATTGATGACTACCTCCTTATACCACCCATTCTGTATTCCCTTTGCCTTCACTAAGCACCTCAGCAGTTTGGGGTTTTTTTTTCTACTAGAGTGACCCAAACCTTCATTTCTGAAGAGTCTGGGCCATTTGTAGTCCTGCCTGGATTGGGCTACTATAGTTTCCCATTGACCTTAATCACAGGGCATGAATACTAAGAGATGCCCTAATGGATCTCCTGTGTTCCATGTGTATTCTTCCTTAACTCCATTGTGGAGTCGTAGACTGATTTCATCTTGATAGTCCAGGTCAGTCACCCCAGTCACAAGTGCAACTCCCTTCTTATTCTGTTGACTCAAAGGTAGGAGGAGCCCAATGTGTCCAGGTGGCAATCTTAACTTCCCATTTAATGGAATCATTTGTTGTGTCTCTTGGTGGCAGCATTTCTCCCTCTGGAACTAAGACCTCTAGGCCAGCAGAACATAATGTCATAAGGACAGGAAGCAAAAATTTTGCTAGTGCATCGCTAGGGGTGATGGTGTGTGATGCTACTTCTACTTCTACCCCTGATTCCTGGACTCATGAACCCTGGCCAAGGGAGAAACAGTACCATATACTGGACACTGATTCAGAGCATACACTGCCTCAGGGAAGGCCATCACTGTTGCCTCAGGCAGCATGGGATTTAGCTCCTCATAGTTTTGGAGAACTTTGCCCCATCCTGCAAAATATTGTCACCTTTTTACAAGTTATCAGTTATCCTGGTAAAAGGTCAGAGGTCTCCTTGGGGAAGGATGGGAGAAGGATTAACAGCACAAATTGTCTGTAGTGTACTGGGGTCCTTCCTCAAAGGGACCCAGCTTCCCTTCATTCAAGCAGTTCTGGGTCTATAAACTGGCTTAAGTCTGGAAATTGATTGAGGGGCCATGCATCTCTGTTTTTATAATTCAAATTACTCTTTTGTCCATTCAACCTACAAGTTTTCTGCTTATATAAACTAAGTAGGAATGCAGTAGGCTTTCTATCAATTTCACTTCTAGGAACACCATGATTAATTAGACAATGCCAGAGCTCTACACAAGTCAGACTATTCTGATTGCCGCTTTGCTTCTGCTGTCCATTATGGTAGCTAGGTCCACCCTGCCTTCGATGGTTAAGTGCTGCCACTTGGCCCCTGCCCCTCAGGATCCAAATATTCCCACTGTATTTAAATTTGGTAGTTGAGTGACTGCGATTCCCACTGTTTGACCTGACATACAGTGAAGAGCAATCACTGGGCTCTTTAAAGATGCAAGTGCTGCTCTCACAAATTTATTTTGCAAGGCATTGGTCAAGAGTATATCTTTTGGACCCTTCCAGCTGGGATGAATAGGTCTAAATTCACTAATCCACTCCACCATCCCAATCTCCTTAAGCCTTTGGATCCCTTCATCTACGTTAAACCAAGCGAGATTAGGCATTTACAGCTTGCTCACAGAGGACCATCTTTTAATCCTTATTTCACTAACCAAGCAAATAAACTATTAGAACCTTTTTTAACTCCCCAAGCTGCAACATTAAATGCAGAGTCCCTGCTTAGTAGGCCTAAATCAATAAATTCAGTGTGATACAACTCGATGTCCTTCCACCATCATCCCACACCCCTAATATCCATTCCCGTACCTGTTTTTCAGATTTCTGTTTACATAAATCAGAAAACTCAAGCAGTTCTTTTTGAGGGTAACACACCTCCTCATGGGTCACACTCTCAACCTCACCTCTAGGGGCCTGCCAGGACTTTAGTCTAGTTATAGATATAGAAGCACACAGGGGTGTTGGGGGGTGGCTCCAGAGGAGAATCGACATTATCTTGCCTGGCAGCTGCCTCAGGGGAGGCCATCACTGTTGCCTCAGGCGGCACAGGGTTTATCTACTCAGACAAAGGTAGAAAGGCTGATGCAGCTTAAGTTGGAAACGGGAATGTTGTCACTCCTGGGATTGGGGAAGCTGTTTCTTCAGGAAAAAATGTTTCATCAGAGTTTACAAATTCAGTCTCCACAGCTTCACCAGGGTCCTCCCACACATTCCAAGTTGCAGGGTCCCATTTTTTTTCCAATCAATGCCCTCATTTTAACAGTAGATGCCTGGCAAGGTTGTGCATCTACCTTTTGTTGCAGGTCAGACACTTGCATAAGAGCTTTTGTCTGATTTTCCAGAATTTCAGCTCTTTCTCTACAGTGATAAGACTCTCACTCAGGTCAGTCTTAGCAGATTTGAGGCTCAGTATGTGCTTCTGCAGCTGGGAGACAGAATCCCTGAGTTCATCATTTTCTTTCATCACTTCTCCCAAGGAACTTAGGAGAAACCAACCAGCTTCATTATGTTCCTTGGTCCTCCAAGTATGGTCAAAAGTATTATGTATAGAGTCACTAAATTCCTTGCCTTTCATGAGTAGTAAATCAGGAGTGTCAAATGCATTTATTTCGTATAGCTCTCTTAACAGTGTACACCAAGAACTATCAGTGTTCTCCATACTATTAGACCTAAAAGTCCTTAGTATTTTGGGGTCTAATCATATTAAGTAGCCAACTCCAGAAACTCCAAAACCAACAAAAGAACTCCATCCTTAATATTTTTTTTTCCTCTAAAACCACTCCTGGTACCAAAATCTGTTATCAGTTAGGGTTCTCTAGAGGGACAGAACTAATAGGGTGTGTGTGTGTGTGTGTGTGTGTTTGACTTTATTAAGTATTAACTCACACTATTATAAGATCCCACAATAGGCCATCTGTAAGCTGAAGAGCAAGGAAAGTCAGTCTGAGTCCCAAAAGTGAAGAATCTAGAGTCTGATGTTCGAGGTCAGGAAGGGTCCAGCATGGAAGAAAGATGCACTGGGAGGCTAGGCCAGTATAGTCTTTTCACATTTTTCTGCCTGCTTTATATTCTAGCCACACTGGCAGCTGATTAGATGGTACCCACCACGATTAAGGGTGGGTCTGCCTTTCCCAGTCCACTGACTCAAATGTTAATCTCCTTCCACAACACCCTCACAGACACGTCCAGGATCAATACTTTGCATCCTTCAATCCGACCAAGTTGACAGTATTAACTATCACACAGTGCAAAACACAGACCTTCAGTAACATAAGCAAATAAATCTTCTGTTTCATTTAACCAATTTACAGTAATTATTACTTGCAGCTGTAAAAATATTAAATTATGTATGTTCTAATTTTTTATTAAGTTCTCTTCTCAAAAATTTATATATATACTTATGTTAGGATAGAAAAGACTACCATAAAATCGATTTCTATAAATTTTTAATGGACAGACTTCACTCAGATTTTTTGACTATCCTTTAAGGGGAAAAAAATGTACTTAATAACCTCCCCTCTCTGCAAACAAAATAAATTGTGATTTTATAGGGAAATGACCACATCATATTGTACTGATAATATAAAATCTGGGTCATCAGGAAATTCATAATTCTGATTATTAACATTATTTCAGTGACATTTGCTTTATATCTACCTATTATCTGACTATATGATGTAAAGGTGAATTCAAATTGCCAGTGTTTCCTACACCATCGGTCTACATACAGATAAAATACATAATTATATATAGAAAGTATAGGACAATAAGAATTTATTAAAAATTAGGGGATTTAATACAAATATAGAACTATGTAAAATAAAATATACAATAAACAGATATGTTTACATGCATGAATCACTAAATGTTCATATACATATTTATTAGCATGTGAAAGGAAAATCTTGGGTCCCCAAAAATTACTAAGAAAAACTCAAGCTGGAAACTGCTTAGGGCAAACCTGTCTCCTATTCTATCCTTCTGCTCACTGAGATAGATGCATATCTGACTGTCTCCTTTGGAAAGGTTAATCAGAAACTCAAAAGAACCTATCTGTGACTTGAAAGTCCCCTCCCTGCTTTGACTCTTCCTGTCTTTGCTTCAAGTTGTCCTGTCTTTCCAGACTGAACCAATGTACTTCTTACATACATTGATTGATGTCTCATGTCTCCCTAAAATGTATAAAACCAAACTGTGCCCCAACCACCCTGGGCACACGGTATCAGGACTTCCAGAGGCTGTGTGGCAAAATAACCTTTCTAAATTAACTGAGACCTGTCTCAGATTTTCTGTGTTCACAATCACATATAATCTTATATATTTATATATTCTCATTTTCATAGACTTTTCTTAATATTTTGATCCTTTTAATCCCACCTTTTCCTTGAATGTGATCCTTTTGTTTTCCTAAATATGACAGCTGTTGCTTAAGTAATTTTTGCTTGTATTTGTTGAAGTTTGGGTCACCAAATATTTAATGTTGGTTATTAAAAACATTTATCTGATCTATCTGTCATCTATCTATCCATCTAATCTATCTATCTATCTATCATCTATCTTTGCAGGAGTAGGCAGGAAAGAGAGATCCATCAAATGCTTTTTTGCTTTAAATTTGAACTTTGGAGCTTCCCTCTTACTCCTTTTTAAAATATGCACTGGTTACTTCTGTATGCTCCTTTAAAGACTTTTTTGAAAGCACAACAACAGCAAACCCTCACCACCCTCCCATCTTCTGTAGACGCCAATGTCCGTTATCCACACTGTATGTCCATGTGTACCTATTGTTAAGCTCTCCAAAATGAATATATTTTTAATAAATGGATCTTGTAGAATCAGTCAACAGCTTGGTACTTTCTCTATTCCTTTTAAGTATTTATTTGATGTATCTTGAAAGTTTCTAATTTTAGCTATCGACATCAAGATCCACGCAAAAGTCTTGCCTCACATCACAATGAAAATAACTCAACTAGGAAAAAAAAAATGTCTTTTATGTGTATGCACAAAGCGTTCATTAGTGTAGGAAAAAGCAACAATCCTGTGGACAGAATGTGACTTCTAAAGAATCTTTCACATATTTTAACAGATGTTTATTTATCAAAAACAAAATTTAATGCATATTCCTCAGGAAAGCAAGGGTGTGAAAATTTTCTTCATTATTTACTATCAGTTGGCTTGTTTTGATTCGGGTTATTGGAAATTCTGGGTTTCCTGTTTATCACTTCTAAGCATTTCTCTATTTTTCCTTCATTTGTTCTGATTTTGTTTTTGTTATTTGTTTTCTTTTGTTTTTTGGAAAGAAGAAATAATTTAAGTATTTGAAATATTTTTGTAGTGTTAAGTAGCTAACCTGTGGACCTGCTTTCATCTTCTCTTACTCTGGAAAGAGAACAAAATATCTAAAGTGTTCAGGTATAGAGCTTTTTCTTTCATACTGGTGATTTTTGTGCACCCCTCCTCAATGAAATTACTGATCAAGTGTCAGATTTCATTTGGATGGATTAACAGCACATCTTGCCAGGTTTACAGCCCCTAATTTACGTTAATTGTCCTCCCTCAGGTGGCAGCAATCAAATGACAGTGACAATCGGAAGTGTTTCCTATTACAGCAATGAGTTTAGATGCTCCAGTCCTCTAGGCCATACCATATACAAGAGATAATGAATAACCTGCAAATTAAATAGACACTCTTTTGAGTTGCTATATAAGCAACAGTGCATATTCATAGTATTTAATTACCAGAATACCAACTGATTAGAAAGAAGCTGGCATTTACTTCTAACGTGTGGAATCCAAAAGCATCCCCTTGGAATTGATTCCTTTATCTACTTACTTAAATTAAAGCCTGTCAATGTGAAATAAAGAAATACACTTCTTACATCCAACCTGCAACATATTTCCTTCTCCCTTCCTAATACTACAGACATTACTATCCATTTCTTTACTTGTAACAAAAGATTGGGGGAGAAAGCGCATTGTTTCGTAGTTGCTAGTCCTTATGAAATAGGAAGAAAATTTGTTCCTGCTTTTAATAATACTGTCCTTATTTGCACTAATTTAATCTCCCTTCTGAATTAGTGTAACCAGCCACTGGCAGATTGTGAGTGAAGAATGTTTTTTAAAAATTTAATACTTCCAAAGTGGTAATTACTTAAGATTCAAATTAATTTTTCTAAGAAATAGTATTATCTTCTTCAAACTCCTTACTGTCGCCCTGCTGGATGGTTGAATGATACAGGACTAGCAAATCATTTCTTACGCACACAATCTTGGTAAGATTTCTTCAGACTCTGTTTTTAACTTTACTCTTTATTAGAAGGTTAAATTACAGAAGGGGCAACTTAGAATGACAGCTCAGTTTTATATTTTAAAACATTATGTAATATATTGAATTGAAAAGTATGAAGTTCTCTATTACTATATTTTGACCTTAGGTAAACTAATTTACTCGCAAGAAGATGGTCAAATGTTATTTTTTTCTCCATATCTCAAATTTGTCAAGCTCCTCACTTAAAGCATACATATCTAAAATAGACTGAAAATTCCAGGAATTTTCAGATAGCACAGGTTTTTATTACTGTTTTCCTTTTTTCATTCAACAAGTGTTTATGTAATACTAAGTAGAAAACATGGAGTTGATAATATCCAAAAAGCACTGGGAATTTGCAAAGATAATTAAACTAATAACTACAATGAACAAACAGGTAATAGCTTGGAAAGGATTCAAAATGAAAATGTCATACAGATTTGAATGCCAGATTATAGGAAGGCCATGAAGAAAGGTGAAACAGAACCATTATTGGGTACTCTACTGTTGGTTACTGAGCCAGGACAGTTGGGTATTTAAAAAAGTGTCTACTCTTGTGACAAAGGTTATCTGAATTCCACTTTACAGAGGAGAAAACCGTTCAGAAAGGTAAAATAACCAAATAAACAGTTTATGGGTGGTAGTATGAGGCCTGGGATTTATATTATATCTATTTGGTTTAATAATTCAAGCTCTCTATGCCATATCTGCAAAGAGAATTGTATATTGGAAGATGGGTTCTATGTCCCCACCTTTAGTTAAAGATAAGTGAAGACATTAATTCTCTTGAAAGAAATTCAACAGTGTTTTATAGTAATATATGAGAAAAATATATTTACTCTTACTTTCAAAAAGCTCTCATTTTTTAACTTCAAATGCACAGGTCAGAATTTAAAGTATCTCCACATTAAAGACAGGTAATTTAGAATTCTCGCTCACACAATGGTAATAATTTGAAGTTTCTGATTAAGTGAGCCTTGTCTTCTCTTTCTGAGTATCATCTATTTCTCTTTATTCCATAGATAGCCATTTAGAAATCCTAATCCATCTACTTTCACTGTAATGTTCAATGTCTTAAAATTCTTTGTTATCTATCCCAATGTAAAATACAATAGGATTACTAGAGTGAGGAATGATTTCTCATTATTTGTGTGTTATAATATTAAAATGTTCCTAAATCTGGGAAGTTTACATACAGGGTACATATATATAATTTTCTATGAAAGTCACTCTAATATGGAATTCCGTGTTTAACAAAGATCCTGGTGTCTGTTCAAGATAAGATATTTCAATTTAGTTTAAATAGTTCTAATAAGCATTAATGATTTTTAAACAATGGTGGCAATGACCACAAGCCTGAGAGGATAATGTACAATTCTGGGTTTGGTTTGTCCTCTTACCTTACTTATAAACTTCCTTTTCTTTATTTTTTCTTTTGTCATGGCAGGGTGGGTAGACGGAGTCTCCTCTGCAGCTACAGCTGGAGTGCAGTGGCTTAATCCCAGATCACAGCAGTCTCCACTTCCCGGGTTCAAGCATTCTGCTGACTCAGACTCCTAAGTAGCTGGGACTACAGGCGTCCACCACCACACCCAGCTAATTTTTATATTTTTTAGTAGAGATGGGGCTTTTTCCATTTTGCTCAGGCTGGTCTCAAACTCCTGACCTCAAGTGATCCACCTGCCCCAGCCTCACAAATTGCTGGGATTACAGTACAGGCATGAGCCACTGAGCCTGGCCTAAATGCACAGCTAATTTTTGTAATTATTAGTAGAGACAGGGTTTCACCATATTGCCCGGGCTGGTCTTGAACTCCTGACCTGAAGTGATCCACCTGCCCAGGCCTCCCAAATTACTGAGATAACAGGCATAAGCCACCACGCCTGGCCTAAACTTTCAATATGGAAAAAGAAAAGAAGATGTGGTTTCAAATAAAAACCCTTGTAGAAAATAAAATATTTCATGTAAAGGAAACAGGTTTCTAAAAATGTTTTTTTTTTACTTGGGAAACAATAATGATATGCCATGTTTACTATTATAAAAGATAGGAACATAACCAACTAGATTTATTCAACTGTAATTATGTGTACTGAAAACCAGATCAAATATAATTAGCCTTCAACTAGACCATCAGATGACTCTTTCATTAAGTATAAAATTTTGGCCGGGCGCGGTGGCTCAAGCCTGTAATCCCAGAACTTTGGGAGGCCAAGGTGGGTGGATCACAAGGTCAAGAGATGGAGACTATCCCAGTCAACATGGTGAAACCCTTATTTTCCCTAGAAAGCACCTACATTTGACATGGGCTAATTTTATTTTCTAATAATTTTTATTTGGCAATAATATATAATATATAAAATTTTGTTTGGGATTGCAAGTAAATAATTTTCTTCATATTTGAATTACAAAATTCCTTTCATACCAATCTTTGGTTGGTCTTGGAGAATTTAGGATACTTCAGCAAAGTTAGGATATCATGAGATCAATAAACAATTTGAACTGTGAATCACTCGCAAAATAAATATATGCTATAATATATCAAATACATAGTTGCATTGAGCAGGTTCTTAGTGTCATAAAAATGTTTGTTCATTTGAAGGACAAATAGTTACCCTGTGTGAACAAAGTCTCTGTGTGTGTTGTATGAGGGTACTTGTGTGTGTTTGTGTGTGTGTATATCTATTAGATATATTTAACAGTTCCTATACCATTTCTGCACAGGGATGTAAAACTCTTATACAGGTGGTTAAAATTCGTTTCCCTGAGCACATTTGTTCATTAGATACTTGCTTGAAATTTTGGAGCTCATCATTGCAATACCTGTGATATTAAGTTGCATAAATAGATTGTGATTTTTAGATTAATACTTTTTTTCCTCTGAGAGAGGGGTGCATAATAAACCCTTTAAAAATGCCAAATGTTAAAATATAAAATGAAGTAAAGTGAGCAATGAAGAAAATTGTTTATCAAATGGCATAATTATTTGCTAATTATTCACTTTATGCTTTCAAAATACAGTACAGTGTTTGTGTTTATAATAGCTCTTTCATTTTTCATATGAAAGCATACCCATAAATATTTGTCTAAGTAAAGACCTGCTCTGTGTACAAATGATTGTTGAAACTGGATGCTTGGAAAGAAGATCTTCAATGTTTTCACTGAGAAATAATGAAAACATATTTGATAAATAATTCATTTACACCTGCTGTGCATAATAATCATTCATGATGTTAGAATTCTTTCTGAAATAGTTCTTCAAATAACTTGTCCTTTGCACAGTGTTGTTTCCAGTGAGGAGACTTGAAAGTCTGAGGTATTTCAATGAGCCTGTTGTGCTAGGAATTAGTACAATAAAATCAGTCCCCAAAGCTTTGTGTAAATGATTTCTCTTAAATGTGCAAATAGCTTGGTCAAGGTTTAAATAAAAAGTTTGTGAAAGGGATAGCATTATGCAAATCCTAAGTCAAGCACCACTTTTTTTTTTCACATATCTATAAATGTAGCAAATTAAACTTGTAGAAGTTTTAAAACAGGTGCAGGAAAAACAAGTATTTGTAGTATTGTTTGTTCATGATTCCCAACATGTAGTCTTTGAAGAACGAACTAGAAACTTGCTAGAACTGCAAATTCTCAGTCTCCAGCCCAGATCCACATATTACATACTCCAGGTTTGAAATCCTCCAGGGAATTTTGATACGCAAGTTTGGGAATACCTAGTATGTCATATATATATATATATATATATATATATATATATATATATATATATACCATATATATATATATAGTACCATACTGAGGGCAAAGGTTTGCTTACTTTTAAGAAGTTTGTCATAAATGTTTAGCACATCCTAAAGATTAAGAATTTTTGAAACCAATGTAATACTCCATCATTTCCAATTGCATTTTAGTGCAAATATTTTTCTACATTTTATTTTTAATTTATGTTTAAATAGTTTTTATATAAATGGGTGCTAAGTGCTTTTACCTCCATTTTAGGAACTTCATTTAGTATTTAAGCATTTATAGCTTAAGAAAATACACTGTAAGAAAATTTCAAGGAATACAAATACATTTCATTTTTCACAGTAGAAAAAGAACATCTTCTTGTTTGGGATTTTTGTGTTCAAGGTATTGAGGGAGTACTACAATTCTTAATAATCATAATTATAATAAAGACATTGATAAAAGGATATTGGCCTGCAAAATTTATTGTAATAGTGGTTTTTAATAAATAGAATAATGACCCATACATGGCAAACAATTAGCTTTCCAGTTAAAAGCAAAGGGATATAAACTTTAATAAAATTCCAAAAAATTTCAAATAAATTTGACATTTATTTATTTAGACAGAGTCTTGCACTGTCACCCAGGCTGGAGTGCAGTGGTGCAATCTCAGTTCACTGCAACCTCCACCTCCTAGGTTTAAGTGATTCTCCTGCCTCAACCTCCCATATAGCTCAGATTACAGGTGCCCACCATCACACCCAGCTAAGTTTTGTATTTTTGTATTTTTAGTAGAGACCAGTTTTCTCCAAGTTGGTCAGGCTAGTCTTGAACTCCTACCTCAGGTGGTCCACCCACTTTGGTCCCCAAAGTGCTGGGATTACAGTTGTGAGCCACCTCACTTTCAAAGAGGATTTTTTTTTCCTGATCCTTGACATTGAACAGTTACATGTTTGGGATCTCCGACTTTCTCAAACCATATACTTTGTTAGAACCATTTCTTCCCATCTAAAAGTGCATTTCCATTGTACTAATTTCTCTGCTAAAATGACTTAGGACTGTCTTCTCTAATAACAGCTAGTACACAACAAATTTTGGAATGAACAAATAGAAGATGCCCTAACAATCACCAAGTTCTGCAATTTCATGATAGAGACACTGTTAATATAAATCTAGTACTTAGAGCAGCTGAGGTGTAAATATTGACTTGGTAGCTATTAGTAACAAATGGCAATTAAAATCATGAAGTGATTGAGACTCAGGGACAGTAGAGATAGAAAGTCAAAGACAAAAGTTTAGATGTCCACAAATCAGCAAAATAGAAAAACAAAAACTCAGAGGAGTAATTTGATATAAAAAATTGTAATAAGAATATTGAGTCACTGCATAAATTGTGGTTTCATTACTAGAAGAATGACATAAAGAAACAAGAAGCCAAGGAAAATAGAAAGAAGTTTCCAAAATTAAAGACAACATAAATAAAAATGCGAGAAAAGGAAGAGCAAAATGTTCAGCAGAAACTAAATAACAACTGTCCAAATAAATTAATTTTATGCAGGAGATTATTTTAGGATTTTACAAATTTAAAACATAAAGAAAACACAGTTTCATAGCAGAAAGAGAGTCTCATTGATAGAAAAGTAGAGCCTGAATTTAAGGATGATATAATATTTAAAAGGCTGATATAGAGTTGATCTCATTAGATGCATTTTACCATTAAGTCCAATATGCTTTCTAATAATATTATTGGGCTTACTGGCCAAATACTTTAAATATGCTTGTTATATAAAGTTTAAATATAATCCATGCTACTAGCGGAGACTCGAACCAAATGCTCTACAAAAACCACAATTTTTTGAAGGGTTTAAAGAATAGCAGGAAACAGATGATTTTATTTGACCTTAAAAACTTTTTTCTTTTGCTAACAGTACTTTTAGCGTACTGCTAACAGTGAAACTTTCCCAATTAGTTTAGAAAGTAATTTAATTACCATCACCCCACCCGCAGCACTGACATAGGAATCAAACAACTATTGGTCACTAAAGTCAATTAATCCCACACCTGAAAGCCCTGTTTGCTGCTCCAAAATGATGCATTAGAGATGGACACTTGGAGAGACCAGGTAGGAGACAGAGGATGCAACTGTGTAAGGACATCTCCTGACATAATGTAAAGCTTAAACCTGCCTTCACAAACTTAATTTTTCTCTCTACTTTCTACTTTATTTTTTTAGTTAGTTCTCTCCAGAGCAGCAGTGCTGAGAGCTGCTGCTGTGAAGGTTTGTTTCTGCACAACTGCACATCTGATTGACATGCCCTGATTCTAATAATTCGCCTTGGTGCACTGTACTTACTAAGATTTAATGAGTCAATAAAACTGTACCTACTAAGATTCCAGAGCTCCGATGGAGGTTACTCATGGTGGTAACCTGGATTGGAGCTCTGGAATCTTAGTAGGTACAGTTTTATTGACTCATTCCCACCACAGCCGTCTATTAGGTGTTTCTGTAAAAAGGAGCTGAAACTAAATTTTCTTTGACGCTTTTTGTTGTGAAGTACCTCATATACAATAGTAAACAAAGTATTTGTCAGGTCTCCATATGCAAGCCTGGAGCATGAAAATCTGAAGTCCTGCTTGCCTCGGCTGATGTCTCCCACCCTCTGCCTGCTTTGGCCATTGTCCCTGATCACCCAGTGGCAGAGCTTCCCCGAACAAGCCCCTCACCCAACCCTGCCATCTTAACTATTCTTATGATAATATAAATGCCTTTCACCCAACCCTGCCATCTTAACTGTTATGATAACGTAACTATCTTTCACCTAACCCTGCCATTGTAACTGAACTTGTGGTCATGTATACTTCTTGCACCTAACCCCCAGCACTGTAACTGAACTTACTCTGCAACAGCCCCATCCCCCAAAAAACTACTGAAATCTATGAAAACAACTCCTATCCCACTGCCTTTTGCTAATGCCCTTTTCAGCCTTAGCCCACCTGCACCCAGGTGAATAAACAGCCATGTTCCTCACACAAAGCCTGTTTGGAAGGTCTCTTCATTCAAAGCACATGTTTTTCAATAGTACATAAGCAGCACAACTTATCATGAATACATGTGTAATTACCACCTAGATTAAGAAACAGATCATGGCTAACCACCTAGTATCTAGTCCTATGTTCCCTCCCAGTAATTACTTACTGCCAATTACTTAAAAAAATTCAATTTCATAGTGTTATTGTCTCAGTTCCCATTACATGTTTTATTGAGCATAAAATCCTAAAAACTGTTCTGTTTATTTTTTGAAATATTAATATTATTATATACTATGCAGTTTATCATATCTGGTATCATTCACTCCTTGTTATATTTGTAAGATTCAGGCATATGGTTCACTGTAGCTATATTTCTTTCATTTTCATTGATGTATAATATTCCATTATTTGCATATATAATAACTTGATTTGTCTAAGTAGCCTACATAATGCTGCTATGAATATTTTTGTATACACCTTGGAACATATTCCTTTTGATTATATGCCTAGGAGAATAACTGCAGGGATATGGAACATGCCTACATTTACATTTACAAGCTAGGACCAAAGTCTTCCCAAAGTAACTCTCTTTGCCACAATGTAACAGAACTCGTACTGTTCTATGGCTTTGTCAACACTTGGAGTTGTCAGCCCTTTTAATTCTAATGACCCTGTTGGTATGTTGTGATGTTTCATCATGTTGTAATTTTCATTTCCCTAAATACCAATAAGGTTTATAAAATTTTCTCACTTTTTTTTTTTGAGAAGGAGCCTCACTTTTGTCGCATAGGCTAGAGTGCAGTGGCGCGATCTTGGCTCACCGCAAACTCTGCCTCCTGAGTTCAAGCCATTCTCCTGCCTCAGCCTCCCAAGTAGCTGGATTACAGGCATGCACCATCACACTCAGCTAATTTTTTGTATTTTTAGTAGAGACGGGGTTTCTCCATGTTGGTCAGGCTGATCTGGAACTCCCAACCTCTGATGATCTGCCCATCTCGGCCTCCCAAAGTGCTGGGATTACAGGCCTGAGACACCACGCCTGGCCTTCTCACTTTCATATTCTTCAATTTTCTTTATTTTCTCTCAATAAATATTTTGTACTTCCTGGCAGGGAGGTATTATGTGTTGTCTGATGGATTTATTATTTGCTAAATTTTTGATGCTACTTTATTATAAATACATGGTTTTAAATTTTAATATTGTTTTTTGTAGCTATAAAGAACTGAAATTGATTTTGGTACTTTGACTTCCCTCCAGAAACCTTGCTAAAATACTTTACTAATTTTAATTTATTACTTGCACTTTTATTTCTATCTACATATTATTATATGTGAATAATAATGATGTTATTTCTTCCTCTGTGATCTACATTCGTTTTCTTTCTTTTTGTGGTTATCGACTGCACTGTGAGGGACTCCAATAAAATGAAAAGTGATAACAGCCACTTAGGGCTCATGTCAAATAGAAGTCTTCAAAACTTCCAAGATTAAGCATTATTTTTGCCATGGTATTTTTCTTGTGATACATACATTTATTAGACTAATTTCCTTCCTTTTATTCTTTGTTTTCTAAAATTACTTAAATCATGAATAAATATTGGATGTGATCAAACCTTCTTTTGCCATGCTTTTCAGAATGATGACATAATTTTTCTTTTCTTAGTAATATGCTATGTTAAACTGATTTTCCAATGTTAAACTAACCTTATATTCCTGGAATAGAAATAACCTCAGTATGATACATTTCCTCTTTTAAATAGATTATTGAATTAACTTTGCTAATATTTGTATTAGGATTTTGAACTCTACATTATTCTTTAAGATTAATGTGTGAAAATATCTTTTCTTGAAATGTCTTATCCTCATAATATAAATTGGAAAGCATAGTGCTTTCATTTTAGTTCATTTTATATTTGCTATTATATATACGTTGGTATAAGGCAATTATTCCTTGCTTAATCCTTCCAGGAGTTCACCAATGCTTGCATCTAGACCTAGATGTTTGTTTTATATTATTTGTGATCTTTTCTTTATATTTTAAAAAAACCATTAACTGGGGTTAAATTTAGTTAATGTTCATAGGTTTATTCAAATTTGTATTTGTATTTTTCTTGTGTTGATTATGTCATGTTATTATTTTTTCAAAATTGTTCATTATATCCTTATATCTTCTTAATGTATCTAAGGATTTTTAGAGTTGTTAATAATCATAGTGAGCATTATTATTTCAAAATTGGCTATTCTACACTTTCCTCTTCCTCTCTCCCTCTTTTAAGCTCAGAATTTGTTTAGCTTTATTGATTTCTTGACCGTTTTTTATTTTTTCTATTTCAGTAATTATGTTTTAGTCTTATTTTAATTCTTTTTTTAATTTAAACTGATATTTTATCAATTCATAATAAGGATGTTTGGTTCACTGTTACTCACTTTTTCTTTTCCAATATATGCCAAAACTTTTCTCTAAGAGAATATTTTTCTGCTTCCTAAGTTTTGATATGTCATTTTTATCAACATGCAGATAAAAACATCGTGATGGTTAGCTTTTACGTGTCAACTTGACTGGGCTAAGGTTTAATCAGATTGCTGGTAAAACATTGTTTCTGGGTGTGTCTGTGAGGATATTTCTGGAAGAGACTGGCATTCAGATTTGTAGACCAAGTAACGAAGATCATTCTCATCAATCTATTACATTCAATAGATGAGAATTATCCACTTCATTAAGGGCCCAAATAGAACAAAGAAATGGAGGAAGGGAGAATTCACTCTTCCTGTTTGAACTAAGACAAACATTTGATTCTGCCCTTAGACATTAGAGCTCCTGTTTCTTTCTTTTTTTTTTTTTTTTTTTTTTTTTTTTTTTTGAGACGGAGTTTCGCTGTTGTTACCCAGACTGCAGTGCAATGGCATGATCTCGGCTCACCGCAACATCCGCCTCCTGGGTTCAAGCACTTCTCGTGCCTCAGCCTCCCGAGTAGCTGGGACTACAGGCGCGCACCACCATGCCCAGCTAATTTTTGTATTTTTAGTAGAGACGGGGTTTCACCTCGTTGACCAGGATGGTCTCGATCTCTTGACCTCGTGATCCACCCACCTCGGCCTCCCAAAGTGCTGGGATTATAGGCGTGAGCCACCGCGCCCGGACAGAGCTCCTGTTTCTTAAGTTTCTTGAATGTGCTCAAACTTACACTATAGGATCCCCTGGTTCCCAGGTGTTTGGACTCAGACTTTGAACTAAAGTACACCACTGGCTTTCCTGGTTCTTCAACCTGCAGACAGCCGATTCCAGGACTTCTCAGTTTCCATAGTTTTATGAGCCAGTTTCATGCAGGTAGATAGATTCTATCAATTCTGCTTCTGTTTCTCTGGAGAACTATGACTAATACACACATGTTATATTTAACATTAATTATTTTACCTTTGACATTTGAATTGATTAAAAGTACTTTCCTCAATTGTGAAACATATTGGAGCTTGCTACTTAATTTTATAATGTTAGTCAGTCTTAAAAAACTTATTTATAGTTAAAGGACTTTCTCTGATTTCAAGGTCTTTTGGACATAAAGAAAACTTGCTTAATGATCCAGCATTTATACACATTCTGTAAATGTTTGTGTGCTCACGAAAAAATTGCTTTTTCTTTTATGTTTAGGGTATAATTTTCTACACAGCATATCCTTTAGGTCAAATTTGTTAATTATGTTTTTCAAATACTTTATATCTTTTAGTGATTTTTACCTGCTTTTTCTATCAATTTCTCTGAGGGAGGGATGATAAAATTTTCCCATCTTATTTGTAGATTTGTTTTTTTCTCCTTATAGTCTTGTGAATTTTTGCTTTATATTTGTGACACCATATTAAATCATTTATATAATATTCCAATTTTAGATCTCCCCAGTAAATCAAAACTGTTACAGGATGCCCCTTCTATCTTTAGGGATTTTTTTTTTACATCAATTTCTAATATCCTTGCTTTTAGTGTAGCATGTGAATTTTTTTTTAAAGTTAGTATTTGTTTGGCTTAGTGTTTTCTTTCTTTGTCTTTGATATGCCTGCTCTTTTTGTTTGACCTCTTTTCTGAGAAATAATTTACATGATCTCATAGTGCATTTGGGCTGCTATAACAAAAGTATTATAGACTGAGAGGCTTATAAACAACAAACTTTTTTTTGCAACTAAGCAAATAATATTTATTGTAAGTTTCAATTTATCAATTATAATATCACATTATTTTAAGGATGCTCTTAATTCAATGTGAGAACAGATTTGGACAGTCTCTAATTTTAAGACTGGAAGTCAGAAGGAACTAGGCTGAGAATCAACTCTCACATCCTTGAACTGTGTAACTGTGTAACCTTGTACAATTAATTTATTTGAATCTTTGTCTCCTAAAAAACTTAATAGCCTCAAAGCATTGTTGTTATAAATATTACATATAAACACCTGAGGTACAGTAGTAATTTCTTTTCATATGTCTCTAACAAACTTATTTCTCACAGGCCAGAGGCTAAGAAGTCCAATATCATAGCATGGACTCAGTAATCTGGTAAGGATTTGTTTCCTGATTCACAAATGTCTTCTCACTATGTCCTCACATGATCCTATGGGCAAAGGATTTCTCTGGGTTCTCTTTGTAAGGGCACTAATCCATTTTATGAGGGCTCTACTCTCATGACCTAATTATCTTCCAAAAACTCATATATCTAATATTATCATTTTGGTCATTATGATTTCAACCTGTTAATATTAAGAACATAGTCATTTGATCCATTGCACATAAATAAAATTTACCGATTCAAATTATATATTTTTATGTTTTGACATGTTGTTGTGGATATTTGTTATTTTTTTAATCTGAACATTTTGCCTTTATATTTAACACATTTATATTTAACATACATATTGATATCCTTGGCTTTAAATATACTATATTTTTCCATCTTCTCTAGTTGTGCCATTAGTTCTATTTTTTTCTTTTCCTTTTCTCTTGAGTTTTGTTTGAATATTGACATTATTCAGTGTTATCTTTTTTACTTCTAGAGTTATGCCCTTTTGATTTTTTAACTCAATTTACTAAACTGTGTATATACTACAGCTGTGTTAAATCCTCTAAGACATAATCATTGTTTAATAAAATCAGTATTTATCTAGATATCCCCCCATATTTACGTTTCCTTATATTCTTTTTTTGTTTAGGTAATTTCTTGTTTTTTTGAAGATAATTTCCCTCATCCTAAATAATACCTCTAGCATTTCTTTTATTGTAAATCTTTTAATGACAACTTCTCTCATTTCTTATGTTTCTGAAAACATCTTTGATTACATTTTTAAATTGCAATTTTGTGGAGAGGAAAATTATAGGTTAATATTTTTATCCTTTCACTATTTGAAGATGTCACTATTATTTTTTGGTTTCCATCATTTCCATTAAAAATCCAATTGGTAATCTTAATTGTTTTTTGAAAACATTGCATGTTCTTCATCTCTAATTGCTTTTAAATCTGGTTCTTTTAACTTTATTTCAACAGATCTTAAGTATAAAACTGAGTTTCAATTATCTTTAGCATGATAAGATTTCTAGTGACTTTGACGCTGTGACTTGATGTCTTCCTACAGCTTTGTCAAGTTCTCAGCCATATTTTCTTCAGGTATTGCTTCTTTCCTATTTTCTGTCTAATTTTCCTCAGATTCCAACTATAGGGAATTAGAACCTTTTGCTGTATCACCGTTGTCTCATATCATCATTCTGTACTTTTCATTCGTTAACTTTCATTGCTTTATTCTATGTATTTTTTTTCAATTTATTTCTTAATTATCTCTTAAACTGTGACTATGTGTTAAAACTATCAATTGATTCTTAATTTTAATTATTTATCTCCAATATTTCCATTTGCTATTTTAACATTTCCAGTCATGTGCTAATACTCAATCTTTGCTTTAATTTTTTGACATAGTGAGCATTATTATTTCAAAATCTGTGCCTTATAGTATACCATTTGGAACTAAGTGGGCCTTTCTACCTTTGATTGTTTTTCTTGCTTTTCCTCACATTGTATTCTCTCTCTATTCCGATTCCTGATTATTTTTCCCAGGTGACAGATTTTTTTTTTTTTTTTTTGAAAAAAGTTTGTAGAAATTATTTGACTCTTTACATAATAAGATCTTACTCTAAAGAATGTTAATGGTTGTTTCTTCTAGGTAATAGGTGCATTGGTGATCGGGGATTTTCTCAATCCAATTCTAGCTATTGAGAAAATACAAAGTTGAACTGTAATTTCTGCAGGGTATACCTTAGTTTATCCTTACTCCTATGATCCCATTCTGAACCCCTATTACTCCTCCCTTATTCCCAAGAGGCTGTCAGAACTGATCAAACTACGTACCAACCCATTAAGGCAATGGAACACACCCACAGGGGGAAAGTATTTTGCCATGAATCCTCCCCTTGATAACTGCTTGTTAATGCTGTTGCTTCCACTAACATTTCTCAAGTCTAATTAGTAATTTCTAGTTGCTCTCAGCAGAAATACTTGATTTGAATTATCTACTGCACTATTACTGTGCATCACTCCACTGCATTTAAAAAAAAAAAAAGGCTTTTAGTTATGACACTGGCATAGCTCCAAATAGAACCATAAGGCAGGCAATAAGAAAATGTAGGTGTTACAAAAACTGCAAAAAAATGTTGGTGCGAAAAAAAAATTTCTCAGTTGGGACTATTATCTTCTTTGAAATAAAACTTTCCTTCTTCCAGCCAAAACATCTAAATTACAAAAAACATAAATAAGATTGCTTGTGAACTCCAAATTTTTCATATTTTCTCGTTAAATTTTTAAATTTAAAAATTTATGTACTTACTATAAATTTAAAAATCTAATTTGCATGAGAAAAAGCAGATGTATTTATCAAAAAGTTTACATAAGAAATAGAAATCTATAATCAAGTAACTTTAAATACATTGCATAGAATCTATTGAGGTTTTTCTTTTTTCATGTTAAATTATGATCAAGTGATTTTGTTTTAATATTTGAGAGATTTGACTTTTCAGTTGTGTTTCTAGACCAAAAGAGATGCTGCACATAATATGGGGAATCTAAACTGGAGATAAGAGTAGAAAAATAAAGTGATCTTGAAAAGCAGTAGATGCCACATAGACGAGCAGGAATTAAGGAGGAAAAAATGAACAAAGAAAAAAATGAAAAATAATTTAGGAGTCAAAATATAAAATCCACACATATGTAAGGACTATAAGGCCATGACATTTAAAAACATTGTTTAAACATATCAAAAGTTAGTGTCATGCATTTCTGTTGAAAATAAAAAAGTTTGGGAAAGAAGGTTGGCATTTAAAAATAATTTAAAAACAATTTCACCAACTGTTTGCCCTCTTATGCCACAGACAACACATTCACTCTAAACATCTTAATTAATTCATGTGTATGCTTACTTTGATCTATTGAGAGAGGATTTATGACACGTGTTTATTTCTAAGTAAAGAATATATTAATGACAGCATAGGTCTGTGAGAGTATTTGAAGTTCATGATTTCTATCAATGAAAGCAGATTAAAGGTAAATAACTGTCATGAGGGGAAGGCACAGTTATTAAGAAAGAAAAAAATCACATGATACTCTCATTATTTTTATTTATTAATTTATGTTTTGCCATATATAAGAGTCTATCCTTTTTATTGAGTTAATCAAAGTTACTGTTAGCCCAATGAGAGACCAAGGGCAATCTCTGTCAAAATTACCTATATTTCCCATTGAAAATGAAGATTCATGGGAAGCCCATGAATACAAATAGCATGAAACCCAGAATTCCCTTTCACTGCATATTTTCTGGATGATTGGTTATACACTAAAGTTTTTAAAGGGCTACAGTGAGGCCTAGGGACTCTCTCCCTTGCCAGTATAATTGATAAGCTAATTCTATATTGAAGAATGCTGGTGATTACTATTTGAAGCCCTTGGTATAATAGCAAGACATCCAAAAATATTTGGCTTTAGACATTAGTCACATTCTTGGTGGTGTGATCAGCAAAGCATGAAGAATACAGAAATGCAGCCTTTTGTTTACTTTTGAAGTTGGCTTCATTCTTGCCTTCTGAGACTGAGGTTGAAGGAGCCAGTTTATTTTTAGATGGATGGATGCATGGATGGATAGATAGACAGATAGATAGATAAATCGATCTCCAATTATTTCACTCTACTGAACTAATAGAATGTAATGTGTCTCTTTTATTCTAAAAGGTGGCATCACTTGACCCTTATTATATAACATATGTTTACTTAATTTTGAATAATCTGTTGATTAATATTCACTAAATAATATATTCACTTATGAATAAATTTGATTTATTTTGTGTATAAAACTGAAATTTACATTTTTAAAGTAATTCTTTTAAATGAATTCACTTGTAACCCAGTCTCCTCTGCATTTTATAATTCTCCTATTATTCCTTGAATAATGTCTCCTTGTATGATATCTTACCATCCAATTCAAGTCACACACAGTGTCCATATCATTCATAGGCAGAGGTACATGAGGCCAAAAATAGAATTGAGTAGCTAAAGATGATAACTTCACAGCATAATTCAGATGGAAGAGTATTAACACATAAGAGATTGTTAACATTTTAGTGTTTTTAGCTACTATCTTAAGTATAATCTTGATGCAGTGGCTTAATCTACTCAACTCACTTATTTTCAGTATAATACAGTGTTTAAATGCTTGGAATCAGAAGTAAGACAAACATGAGTTGAATTCTGGCTTTGCAAAGTAAACTAGGCAAATAGTCTACTTTCAGAGAAAACCTTAAAGTTCTCAGCTATAATTCTGGGATAAAACAGTACCTAATTTTTGGCCCAGACTGGTAGCTCATGCCCATAATCCCAGCATTTTGGGAGGCAGAGGCAGGTGGGTCACCTGAGGTCAGGAGTTCAAGATCATCCTGGCCAACATGGAGAAACCCTGTCTGTACAAAAATACAAAAATTCACCAGGCATGGTGGCAGGCACCTGTAGTCCCAGCTACTTGGTAGGCTGAGGTGCAAGAATCACTTGAATCCTGGAGGCAGAGGTTGCAGTGAGACAAGATTGTGCCACTGGACTCCAGCCTGAGAGACAGAGTGAGACTCCATCTCAAAAACAAAACAACCATACCTAATTTTCACACTATTCTGAGACTCAGCAGAATCTTTATTACATGAAGGCAAGAACTTTGCTGTTTCTTTCACTGCCAGATTGCAAACGCCAAGAACATGATCTAGCAAATGGTAGGCATTCAACAAATAATTATTAAGAGAATGAAAAAAAGAATGAATCAATAAGCAAGATGCTTAGTACAGTGTTTAGCATTAGTAAGAGCAAAACAAATGATAGCTCTTATTACTGTTTATGTATTTCAACGTACTTATAATCATATATTGCCTATTTAATACACACATCAGTGTGTTTAGTCCCTTCCCTTTTCTAACTGGTTCCAAAAAGTTAACATAACAACAATACCTGGGGATAAATATTTAGGCTAATGTGGAAAAATGTTATAAGAATTAATTTTTTTCAACTAATCTCTGACAAGATGCCCTTATAATTTACTTTGTAGGAACTCTGTGAAATATGAGTTGGGAACCTTATGAAACTATTTGTATATTTCTAAGCTGTGAGGAAACTTCCAAAGCTAAACTTGATATGCATAATGTTGCCATGGAAATAAATATAAAAATGAAACAAAACAAGGCATACTTCTTAGGCACATTATTTTGTTAAACTTGTTTCATAACGAAGTGCATAGATCTTTTTTGAAATGAAAAACTGTAATAATATCATCAGTCAAACTGGCCTTGAAAATTATTCTATTTTATAAGAGTCACTGGCCAGTACAAATTCTGACTGGTCTCTAAAATTTATATGGGCTCTATGTATATATGGGCTCTGTATACATATATACAGGCTCTGCATTTGAGAAGCTTAAAATATTAGAAAATTAGCAGACAAATGCATATACCTATGCATCTAGTACTGGTTCTGTGGTTAGGAGGCTTACACTGGTGTCAAATATTTTGAACTCAAATCTTGAGACTATCTCTTTTTAGTCATTTGATTTTGCAAAATTTAAATTCTCTTATCCCAGTTTCTTTTATCTATTATGTGGATATGCAAAAGAATTAGTAAAAGAGAATAATGCAAGCAAGTTGTTTAGTATATATCATATATACGCCCAGAATATTATAGAAACTTGATAAAAGCTAATTTTTACTTTTGTATCCATTGGAGTCAAATTACACCTATATGTATATTCATAATATAGACATTGATATTAATGAGAAGATCATCATAGAATGGGTTTAGCACATAAAATCTTCTTATAATATAACAGAGCATAAGTATATCCTCCAATAATATATAAATTCAGCAATTCCCATACAAATGCCCAGGAAAAGCAAGGAAAAAAATGACAAAAAGGAAGAGATCAATGAGATTTTTGCCTGTGATGACTCAGCGATCCTCACAAGCTTTTGCCCATTGATAATGCTCATTTTATCATAATAAGCAATGAAAATTTAGTTTCAGAATGATATCTAAATACAAAAGCTTAATGTTATTTTTGGCGTTATGTGACTTAGTTTTTTATAATCACCTTTGATTATATAGGATTAAATGTACTTAGACTTAAGACTGAGATAATCTAGTTCAATTTCTAGTTTGTTTTACTTTCCTATTCAAATCTCACTTTAAAAACCATTTGCATATTCAGTTTATTTCTTCTAAAAAATGTTCAAGCCATTTCTAATTAAATCATACTGCTTTTCATATAAGTAAATTCCCTTCTGACCTGTGAATGGTCATCTGACTATTCAATAACAGCACTGGAAATGAATGTGGACAGCTTTATTTCTTGGTCTATAATCATTATTAAAGTATTTACTACTAAGTGTAAAGATTAGGTTCCTAATATCATCATTCACCACTCTAAACTACATAACAATTTTCGATTTGTCATTATCATTTACTTAAAGAGCTCACGTTTCTGTATAACTTAAAATTTTTTCAATGCTAAAATGGAAATACTTATAATGAATATTACCAAAGATAACTTCTTGCTTAGTTTTACTTTTTAAAAAATTTAATCTTTGCCTATCTTGAAAAGATACATAAAATATATTTGGCTTCCAGTACAGCAGTCTGAGTAAGGAAGACCATAAAAATACTTTGTGACTGCATGAAAATAACTTTATCACGAGGAACTTGACTTACTAAATATGAGGTAGGAGGTGGGACTTGACTCTGGAGGCAGAGCTTGAATACCAGACCAAACTGAGGTCTGGCTAAAACAGGGATGGGACAAAGCAGCTTTCCATAAGACACACCCACCAGTGTGCCATGTCAGTTTACCATTGCCATGGCAACACCTGGAAATTACCATCCCTTTCCATGTCAATGACTTGATGACCCAAAAATTATAGTCTGCCCCTTAATTTACATTTAATTAAAAGTGGATGTAAATATGACTGCAGAATTGTCCCTAAGCTGCTCCTCTGGGCACACTTGCCTATGGGGTATCCCTGCTTCACAAGGAGCAGTACCTCTGCTGATGTTGTACACTGCTGCTTTAGTAAAGTTACTGTCTAACACCACGAGCTCACCCTTAAATTCTTTCCTGGGCAAAACCAAGAACCTCCTGGGCTAATCCCTAATTTGGGGGATTACCTTCCTTACATCTAATGGGTAATATTCCATTCAAATACTAATCCTCCAATCTGCTTCCCAGTAACATTGTCACATGCAGTTTTAGCTCTAACATTATGAAATATGCCAGAGTAGGCCAGAAATGATCAGATCCCCCTGACGTTGTACCACCATCCTTATTCATATATTAGTTCTCTATTGTCAAAGGGAATATATTTCCAAGATACCAGTGGACTCTAGTAAATTTTTGCAAAAAAGTTTTCTTTATATTTTATAATGCTAAAATGCAGACACATTTTTTTCCTTTGGGCCATTCAATTTATCTATGTTTCCTCTTCTCAGAACTTAAATTTTAATAATATACTTTAATGTAGTAATTTATTTATTTTTCACTAAATTAACAACAACAAAAAAATCCTATGTGTTTACTGTACTTGGAAAGGAGTGCAGTGTGGTAAAAGCACTCAAGCTTCAGCATCAGATAGACCCAGGTCCAATCACAAGTTCTGCTTCTTTTGAGCTGTTTCAATGGAGGCATTTCACTTCTCTAAATCTCAGTTTTTTCTTCTGTGTATTAGGATAGATCAAAGCTCATTCTTAAAATTATTACAAATACCGAGCAAACTCTAACCATGTGTATTTATTTGTTACGCAGTCCTCTTAAAGGTTTATTAAGAGAAATGAGACGATGGTTACAGAGTGCACAAGAAAGTACTCTCCCATGCTTTTTCTCAACCTGTAATGTTTTCCTACCACTTTGTAAGTGAATTTAAGGAAAAGAAAAAGAATAAATAGAAGAGTCCACTGAGGATACTATTTTTGGTAAGACGGTATAGATTCCTATATTTTGTTTTGTTTTGTTTTGTTTTGATACTCAGTTTTGCTCTTGTTGCCCAGGCTGGAGTGCAATGGTATGATCTCGGCTCACTGCAACCTCTGCCTCCCGGGTTCAAGCAATTATCCTGCCTCACCCTCCCAAGTGGCTGGGATTATAGACACCTGCCATCACACCCAGCTAATTTTGTATTTTTAGTAGAGGCAGGGTTTCTCCATGTTGGTCAGGATGGTCTTGAACCCCTGACCTCAGGTGATCCACCTGCCTCCACCTCCCAAAGTGCTAGGATTACAGGCATGGGCCACCGCACCAAGCCTAGATTCCTATGGTATTAAGTAGCCCATAACTTAGAGATGGTAACAGGGATTAGAGCTAAAGAAGCTATTGCAGAAACTTACATGGAAAATAGTTATTGAGGGCTTGGACCAAGTCATGAAAATCAAAGTGGAAAGATAGGATTCTAAGAGTGATTTCTAGTATAAAATGAATAAAATTGGTGACTGATTGAATATATTTAGTTCATATTTTAAAACAATGAGGTGCATAAGAATAAGCAAAGATAATGACCAACTAAGATGTTATAGGTCTTCTATATATGCTGTTTTCAACCCTGGGGAATATGTATGTAGTGTGTGTATGTGTGTGTGTCTGTGTGTATGCATATGTATGGTGATGATAGAGAAAAAGGAATATGCCAAATGTATACATTTGTAAATTGAATTTAAAGCTTTAGGAGAGACAGGAGAAGAGAAACTCTTTTGTTGGTGAATCCGTATGGTTGCTAACAGTAAAAATTTATTTGGTATCTATTACATGCCAGGCACTAATAAAAACTGGATATCCAATAGCAAATGAGATAAAATATATTCCTACCTTTATTGTTAATATACAACACAAAGAAGAGGCAAATGGGGAAGATAAGCCAATAAACAATATAAACTTAAGTATTGATAAAATATGGATATATCCAGAGATTGAATTTGATAGCAGAGAATAGAGTCCGTGTATGTCTATTGCAAATGTCCCACATTTCACCATATGTAAACTGACATTTAATAGCTGTTTATACCAGTGATTATCAATTTTTTTCTGAAACTCGGGAAAATGACTAGACAACTTTATGCTGCTGTTCTGCATGCATGTACATGCATGATGATGATAGTATTATCACCTTTATTATTAATAATAATAGTGGTCATAGTAATGGCAGTTGCAACAACACTCTTAAATGCTTTTAGGGTTTAAAGAATAAGAAATAACATGTGGAACTCTTGTTAAATACCATATATTCCCTATGCACCATAACTTTATTATAACATGAAATCCTCAATTAGCCTCATTTAGCCCTATGAATGACATAATAATAATATTCTTTATATATAAGAAAGGAAGAAACAGACTCAATTTCATAACCTATAATTGTGACATTTCTGAGGTCAATTTCTTGCTTTTCTTATTTTTTCCAAACTATGAACACTTAATACTGTCCAGAGAAAGTAAAATCATTGAATATTTCAAATTGTGACTATATTTTGATATGGTTTGGGTGTGTCCCCACCCAAGTCTCATCTTGAATTGTACTTCCCATAATCCCCATGTGTTGTGGGAGAGACCCAGCAGTAATTGGATCATGGGAGCAGTTATCCCTATGCTGTTCTAATGGTAGTGAATGAGTTCTTATAAGATCTGATGGTTTTATAAGGGGCTTTCCCCACTTTGCTCAGCACTCATTCTCTCTTTTGATGCCCTGTGAAGAGGTGCCATCTGCTATGATTGTAAGTTTCCTGAGGCCTCCCCAGCCTGTGGAACTGTGAGTTCATTAAACCACTTTCCTTAATAAATTACCCAGTCTCAGGTATTTCTTCATAGCAGTGTAAGAACAGACTAATACAGTAAATTGTTACTGGCAGAGTGGGGTGCTGTTATAATGATACCCACAAATGTGTAAGTGACTACGGAACTACAAATAGGCAGAGGTTGGAACAATGTGGAGGGCTCAGAAGAAGAAAGAAAAAGGTGGGAAAGTTTGGAATTTCCTAGAGACTTGGAGGGCTCAGAATACAAGAAGATGTTGGAAAGCTTAGAACTTCCTAGAGACTTGATGAATACCTATGACTAAAATACTGATAATGATGTGGACCATGAAGTCCAGACTGAGGTGGTCTCAGATAGAGATGAGAAACTTATTGGGAACTGGAATAACGGTGACTCTTGATATTTAATAACTAGCATAATCCCTGACACACCTGGGTACTTGCAGTGCTTATTTTTCACTTTTAGCTTTAATAGCTTTTCTATTCACCTTCACCCATTTTCTATGATCACAACTCTCTTTTGGAAACTTCTAATCCTGTACAGGCTTAGTGGGAGTTAGTTTAAATTCTTACCATTGAAGAAACCAACAAAATCCACTAAATAAGATTCTCCTTCTCCTCAAGCTCATGGAGGCAACATATACATGCCTTAAGTTCAGTCAGACCAGTGCCCCTTTGAGAAACCTTGACAGAGCCACATAATCTTGAGTGAAAACTTGACAGCATGTCCTGAGGACCTCAGAACAAAAGGCCATTCACTGTAGCAACAGATGCAGCTTCCAGAGGACTAGCCTTTCTAGAGTGTGAATTTTATCTGCTTCTTGCTGCATTAGCTCATAATCTCTCAGCTAGGCTCCATCTTCAAGTATGAGGATAAGTAAATCAAATTAAATTTGATTGGACCCACTATGAACCATAATTTTATTACACCAGAAAAGAGACATGGATTAACTGATACCACATAAGGTTTGCAGAATTTGCCACTTTGGCACTAGATTATTTTGAGTAAAATGTACTTCAAAAACAGCAGGTGCAAGAAGGGCATCCTGACCTCCCTTTTTTCCTTCCTGAAATCAAGAGATTAAAACCCCCATATGGAAAGTGTCATCCTTATGCCAGGAAAGTAAGATTCTTATTACCAAAGACAGGGAGTTGAGGCTGAGAAAAGTCTGCACAAACAAGCCTTGGAAACTAACCCTCATCTTCCTAGACAGATCTCTATGATTAATTATGCAAATTAACTTTACAGGAACCCAAGCCCTCTTGCCTTGTTTCATTTTCACAATTTGCTAGTCTCTGTTCAGCTCAGTATATAAAGGTTCAACTTTAACTCCTTTCTGGGTCTTCATTTTCTTTTGAGGGCTCCCATGCCATGTAAAACTCCTGTTACAGACCTGTGGATGCTTTTCTCCTGGAAGTCTGTCTTATGTCAATTTAACTCACAAACCCAGCTGAAAATTCTAAGAGGATAGAATTAAAGTTTGGCCCTCCGCCCCTGACAGTACCATCAAACATGCATGCTTCAAATGGTTATACATCGTATCCAATTTCCATTTATAATCAAAATAAATGTTTTATGGTCTGAGGACAATCTTCCTCTTAACATTTAGGAGATAATTACTATATTTTATTTCCAAGTACTGTTGTTGGTGATATTTGATTGCCACACAATTATTTTGGATTATGGGAAAAACAGATATCGGCAGAAGATGTTCTTAAAAATGTAGACTTTGCACATCTAAGACACGATATTTCTTTTGTATGAATATACCTAATGTCATCCTTCTTCTTTGGTATGCACTTAGCTTGCAAATATCAGAGCAATGAAGTTAAGCTATACCCAAAAAGAATGATATCCATCATCAACCTTCTCAACTTCTGTATTTGGAGATATTATATATTAATAGACTAAGTTGCCTTCTAGTAATTTCCTGTCACTATTCTATCGCTCTTTTGATGAATTCATTTTACTAATTTTGACTATAGTTTGGTTATGCTTTAATATGGTTTTCACATACTGCTTCAATTTTTTTCATTTGAATTCAGATCAGACAAGTGCTAAAGACATGTGAGAATCAATATCTAATATATTTCTGAATGTAGTCCTCAGCCTTTTTATCTTGAATTAAAACAACTCCAAGTGTTCACACTACCACCTTTAATCAAGTGTAACCATAAACTACAAAGAATTTAAAATGAAATGAGTATAAGACATTTCACACTCCAAGCAGTCAGAAGATAATAAGTTTCCACCTGTTAACATATTAATAACAGTGTTAAAGAGCGCAATGTGCCGGAGGTATTACAAGTCTGTGCAATTTTACATGTGTCAAGAAATAGTTTGCTTATTAGTAACTGGTTAGAGTATCAAAGGAGAGTGAATTCCATGGGGGGAGACTGGTTGTGTAATAAGAAAAAGGGGAAATCTTCATTCCTTGAGTTACTTCAAATAACCTGTGAAAAGTACTGGATACTATAACAAGGAGGATTGGCCTCTGAGGGTATTAGATGACCTACAGTAATAGATCATTTCCCTCTCTAATATCTGTGATTAACATCTCATAATTCTGAAAGGTGCAGTCAGGAAAGAGAGAGAAAGTGAATACTAACACAATAAGACAAGGCATAGCACCGAGACGGGGCATCCAATACCAGTGATTTGGGTAATAGGAAGAGACAGAGCATATGGTTAGACCATTGCATGATAATAAGAGGTTGTTAAATGCCATTCAAAAAAATTATTTTACTTTCTTCTTCTAAGTGTTTTATTTTCTGTTAGATAAAATGAAAAGTATTTTAGCATTAAACTGAAAATCTGAAAATAAAAAAAACATAAAGAAAGCCAAACACAACATGATATACTTTACCTAGAATTTTTAAAAGAAGATTAGAGCTTTATAAAGGCCAAGGGCAAAATGAAAGTGCAACAATACTCCTGTGTTGCTTTTTTATGATTGGAAAGTCAAAATCAAAACAAACATCCATGATAAGCCCATCAATGGGTGCTAAGCTAATGTGTGAATTATGTCTAGAATAAGCATTCCCATTTATCTCTTTTTCCAAATATAATAAGATTAAAAAATTTTATTTCCCAATATGTGACTAGAGGAGTTGAGTTTCACCAGCATTTATGAAAGTTTTTCCTGAGACCAAGTAGAAAACTAAGCCAAAAAAAAATTATGAAATGAAGAAAAAAAGTCATGAGAGAAGTATAAAACTTAATTTTTAAAACATTTCATTTGAAAATATGACAACCATATTTATTAGAGCTTAATTAATTAATATATTTATTAAACACATTCTCAAACATGTTTACTTTTTCATAAGCTTTCAGCTTCGCTGATTGCTTGACTGTATCATACTCTTTTTCCTTCAGTGAACCCTAGAAAGGAATCCAATACCAAATAGTCCTCAATTAATAGTTGTTAATCTCTTGTCTGATTACCCATTGATTATTTGCACAATTATTTATTTCTAATTAATACAAAAAATTGAATTTCTTGATGAATGAGTAATCATGCTAGTTATACATTGTGGAAGTAGTTTTAAAAAATATTTTATCTTCCAGAAGAACGTGAATGATGAATAAAATAATAGTATAAGTAACATCACATAATAGGCAATTTAGCACAGTAAATAGTTAAGAAATTATTCTGGGCTGGGCATGGTGGCTCACACCTGTAACCCCAGCACTTTGGGAGACCAAGGTGGACGGATCATGAGATCAGGAAGTCGAGACCCTCCTGGCCAAGATAGTGAAACCCCGTCTCTGCTGAAAATACAAAAAATAGCTGGGCGTGGCAGCACACACCGGTAGTCCCAACTACTTGGGAGGCTAAGGCAGGAGAATCTCTTCAACCCAGGAAGTGGAGGTTGCAGTGAGCCAAGATGGCACTACTGCACTCCAGCCTGGCCACAGAGTGAGACTCTATGTCAAAAAAGAAAGAAAAAAAAAATTATTTTTAAAAGTAATCATGGCCTCCCTCAGAAAGGTACTCTTAACCAGCCTCCTATTGTGAAGCAAGGATGAACCTAAACTCTCCTGAACCACTATTAGTCAATCCCAGCAGCCCAATGGAAAACTCTCACAGCAACTAGATAATCAAGGAAGCGCCAAAGCGGTCATTATGCTGACCCCATGCAGGGAAGATCCATATAGGAGCATTTTGATTATTTATTTAGCATACCAGGTTTCACAATTTAGATTGAGAAGAACTAATAGAAGCATGCTGATAGCATGCCTGCTATGGAACAGGGAAAATTTGTAGTTTGTGTTTCCTACTGAGCAAAAACGGAAAGTCTGTTCTTCAAGTTTATATAAAGCCTAGCGTAGAAAATGGACACACACACACACACACACACACACACACACACATTTTAGCCAGGTTTATAAGGGCCACTCAATAAATGTAAAAATCCAAGAATAATTAAAGTTCAGTGTCTATAAAGAGGGCCATGTCTAAATTAATTATTTGAATCATGTACATTCTCAAATGGTTCCCTGCTGATACAGTTCGGTAGAAAACTATTGAGAAGCAAAAACTGTTCCTTATGCAAGTAAAAATGGGAAGTTCTGCTTGCTTTTAAAATTATGCAAAGCTGTAGATTATCTCATTAAAGCCTAAACTAATTTAACGTAAGTGGGTATAGGATCCTCTATTTGGAGCACACATGTTAACACTCTGCAAAAATATTTCCTCAAAAAACTCCGAGGAGCTCTATCTCATCAGTTACAGAGTTGAGAATGCATTGGTTAAGGGTTAGGAAAATTAGTAGTTTGCCCTAGTAAGAGAGGGAGTGATCGCTCATATTTGAATAAAACAAAAAATATGTTTCAGAGATTTCTGTATGTTGTTTTCTTTTAAAGAGCCTGTGACTCATTCTAAAAGAAGTCAAATATAAAACTCTTTAGCCTCTACTAAAATTTCCTTTATAAGCCATTATTTCTCATAGGAAAATATATTTGGAGGTCATTGCTTTATTTTTTGCTTTATTTTATCAAGCTGAAAAACTAATGTCAAAAGATTGCATAGGACATCTATTAGAAATATCATTCAAACCATTTGAAACTTTTTAAAAAATGATTCAAATTGATGTTTCTCTCAGGAATTGTTTCCCAGATGAATAGCCTCTGGCAAACATAATTTTAAACAACTGGAACATTTATAGTTATTGCTAACATATTTTTCCTAAACCACCAGAGTAATAACCTGTAACTGGTATCTGTGATTCATTCTCTATACTAAACTTATTAACATGTGAAATGTCACTCAGATCATATGATTCCCTTCCCATTATATAGAGTCTACAATTCAAACTTGTTGCCCTATCATGAGAGTTCTTTGCCAAACTGGTCCTTGTCCACTTCTTACATCTTGTATCCTAGCATTCTCCTTCCTGCCCTTTAGGATTCAATAACATTGGCCTTATAACTTGTTCTCAGAAATGCCAGAATTAGTCTTTACGATTTTTGCACTCACCATTCCCTCTGTCTGGAGAGCTCTTTCTCTAGACCTTGATACAGATATAGCTTCTTTCAATACAAATTTCAGCTCACATAATTATCACATCTGAAAGAGGACTTAACCACAATATCCAAAGAAGCACACCTATAGGTATTGTCAGTGCATGTCATTTTTATCATAGAGCTTATCATAGCCCAAAGTGATCATCTTTATTTTTTTTTCTCTGTACCAGAATATAAACACTATGGGAAGAGGCATCTTGAATATCATCTTCACTGCTGTACCTCCAATACCTAGAAAACCACATGGCCCGTAAAATATACTCAATAAATATTTGGAGAATGAACAGACCTGGATTAACATATAAAACATAAATTTAAATTAATTTTAAAACTCCTGGAAAGCATGCAATTAGATAGTGATCTAGCATAAATGCATTTTTGATATCAAATTCCTAAGATACATAGTTAATTCTAAAAAGATAATTTTAGTCCTCCTTTAAATCATGCAAGTATTTTCTTATAGAAGTTCATATAATTTGATGGCCATAATAAAAATCCAATTTTTTCTTAATTAGTTTTATTGCAAGTGTTGTTTTTGTTAATGAAATAAAATGCAATTAATGAAGTATGCAAATCCCAAGTAAGAACTATGATTTGAGAATCAAAATTTGTGTTCTAGGAATATATTAAGGTAGATCTAGTGGATACATATCAATTATGTATGAATAAAATAGTAAATATGCTTGATTCCTAGGGAAAATTTAAGTTGTGTCTATGGTGGTCTGGCAAAACTTCATTGCATAACATTGCCAATGATATGTTGTATATGCTAAATATTTTGCCCCTAATTTAGAATTCCAAAATTGTCTTTGTATATCACATTCAAACTCTACAATAGTTCTTTTTTAATCTGGTAACGTAGCTATTTTATACCAGTGCCACACACTAAAACATTCTATATGGTGGGAAAGTCTGATTTTAAAAGATAAAGCAGATAGTGATGGCAGTGAACAAAAAAAGAATCATTCACATAATTCTTAAACGTGTTAAGACATTAAATATCAGGAAAAACATTTTGTTTAAATTTTCAGAACAAGATGGGCCAATTTCTAAAGTAATCTCTTTTCTCTGATGCTCTTCCTATGGTAGCTAACATGTTTAATTTAAAATAATTATTACCAAACAATTTCTAAAGGAAAGAAATAATAGTTTCCACAAATCCCTATATTTTAGGAAACTCCCTAACATTTTTCTGAACGACTGCAGTGTCATGAATTTCAATAGATTTGTTCACTGCTCCTCAAATAACTAAAGATTTTACTACTCTATAAATGATACTTTTAATGAAACTTTAGCCACCTGTGAGTGGTAATCATAAAAAATAGTTTGAAGCTGTCATTCATTATATTTTTGATAAGCTTATAATGCATCAAGTTAACTAGATTTGACATCTTCTATCACATCTTCAAAAAAAGGTGGTTTCATCTAGGAATTAGATATTGATCCTTCTTTAAATACAGACTAATGACTTTTGTGTAGCTACTACATAGTCACAGTACACACATCTCTCAAATTCAAGCAAAAGTAAAGCTGTACCTGCTATTTTCAAGAAAAAAACAGAATTTTATTAATGCCTCACTATTGCATTTTTATGGTGGTTTGGAAGATAAAAACTGTAAATTGCAATGTGCAGTATCAATACATCTGTTGACATTGCTTTTTAAATTCATTAAAAACCCAGTAGAATTAACCTTTTATTTATTTTTTGTTTACTTTATTATTGTTTTTAATAGAGACAACATCTCATTAAGTTTCCCAGGCTGCTCAAACTTGGGCTTAAGTGATCCTCCCGCCTCAGCTTCCCAAAGTGCTAGGATTACTGGCATGAGCCACTGCACTCAGCCGAGTGTTTTAGAATAATAGGCACAGCGATTTATTTTGAATTTACCCATTTTTAAAACCAAAGCACAATTTAGGGGTGGAGACAAGAGTGAAAAAAACCCACCACAATTTAGCAGTAAATATACTTTTTGAAGGACAATACACATGTTTAAACTTAATTATAGAAATCATGAAAATATATAAAATTACGTTTAACCCATGCATGAGTATCTTTCTTTCCTGTTATCTCCCAGACCATGCAAACTAAACTAAAGCTATGTTTCCATAAGCAAAGGTGTTTGCTCAAATAATCTTTTAACTATGAGTCATAAAATCCCAAAACAAAGTAAAAAGCTTTGAACATCTCTTATTCCTTTTGGAGCTTAAAGCAGGAGAACAGATAATGTATTTATTATTACTACTCTTTAACGGGTCTGGCTTTGTCACCCAGGCTGGAGTGCAGTGGTGTGATCATGGCTCACTGCAGCCTTGATCTCCTGAGCTCATGTGATTCTTCCACCTCAGCCTCCCGAGTTGCTGGAACTACAAGCACCTGCCACCGTGCCCTGCTAATTTTTTATTTTTTGTAGCAGTGAAGGGTGAGAGAAGGATCTCCATGGCTCCCAGGCTGGTCTCAAATTCCTGGACTCAAGCAATCCTTCTGACTTGGCTGCCAAAAGTATTGGGACTAGAAGTGTGAACCACTGGGAATGGCCAGTTTTTTACAAATTAAGAGCGGGAAACCGTTGGTAAAACACTTTTTGTACAGTTAATCAATTAAGCACTTTTTGATTGTAAAATGTGACTGACTTAAAAAAATTTCTGGACACTTTCATACTGCCTTTCCAAATCTCCTGGAGTTCAAGCTATCTTTTTAAACTTTGTTTTAGAAAATAACAAGCATACTTTGGGAGGCTGAGGCGGGGTGGATCACGAGGTCAAGAGATCGAGACCATCCTGGTCAACATGGTGAAACCCCATCTCTACTAAAGATACAAAAAAATTAGCTGAGCGTGGTGGCGCATGCCTGTAATCCCAGCTGCTCAGGAGGCTGAAGCAGAATTGCCTGAACCCAGGAGGCGGAGATTGCGGTGAGCTGAGATCGCGCCATTGCACTCCAGCCTCGGTAACAAGAGGGAAACTCCGTCTCAAAAAAAAAAAAAAAAAGAAAGAAAGAAAAGAAAAGAAAATAACAAGCATAAAAGAACGTTCATAAAATAGAAATGATTAGCTTAATACATTATTATAAAGAGAGTATCCATGAGATTAACACAATGAAGATGCCTGGCATCCAGAAGCATTTTGCTTTTCCTACATGACCTCTTCCCAATCATGATACATTCTGTCCGCCTAAACTGAACCCGTATTCTTTTATTTTCTCACCTTCCCATTTATAATTCTGCTAGGTGGGTATGCATTTTTGAAACATTAATGTTTATCTTTGTTTTGAACTCTATAAAAGTTTTTTTAAGATTCATCTCCATGTCACATGGAGCTGTAATTCATCAATTTTAATTACAATGGAGTAGTCTATGTATATAATACCTTATCTTTTAGTCAAAAAGTTTGTTAAAAAGTTGGTATATTCAGGCCAGGCGTGAACACTTTGGGAGGCCAAGGCAGGCGGATCACGAGATCAGGGGTTTGAGACCAGCCTGGTCAACATGGTAAATCTCGTCTCTACTAAAAATACAAATATTAGCCTAGTATGGTAGCAGGTGCCTGTAATCCCAGCTACTCAGTAGGCTGAGGGCAGGAGAATCACTTGAACCCGGGAGGCAGAAGTTGCAGTGAACCTAGACTGTGACATTGCACTCAAGCCTGGGCAACAGAGCAAGACTCTGTTTCAGAAAAAAAAAGTTGATATCTTCTCCTTAATCCATTGTAAAAAGTAGGTCTTTTTCTTGCCTCATTGCACTTTCTGGAACTTCCAGGAAAACAGTGAGTAGCTGTGATGATTGTGGGAATCTGTCTCTTGAGGCTAGCACTGAGGGGAAATATTTCAATATGAAGAGTTTACATACTAAGCATGCATCTTCTGTGGAGTTTTTGTAAGTAACTTTTTAAATTTTTAAATGCCTAAGGAAGTTCCCTTCTTTTTCTAGTTCACTTTTTTCTCCTTTTATTTGAATAGAGCCTGAATTTAATCCGTTTTTTTTTTATCTGTTGAGATAACGTGAGTCTTATTCTTTATTCTGTGATGTGGCAAATTATATTTACTGATTTTTCAAACGTTAAATGCACCATAAATTTCCCAAATGAGCATGAATGTCCCAAATGAGTATGTTTTATTTTTTATAGATAAGGCTTTCTTTATTTTGCTTAATCGTTTTGCATGCATGACTATAACGAAGATTACCTAACGGGTTTCTCCTTGTCCTTGCCTTCCTGTGTTTCAGTGTGAAAGTGTTGCTGCCCTGATAAAATGAGGGAATAAAGCGTTCCTTTTCTGTTTTCGTTCTTTGGAAGAGTTTGTGAGACACCTGCGTTTCTTTGTTTTTTGTTTTGTTTTCGTTTTGTACATATGTCAGAAACTGGTAGTGATGGCAACTGGCCTTGAGGTTTTCACTGTGAACATTTTAATTACTGATTCAATTTCCTTAATAAGTATAGCAGCATTCAGGTTTCTATTTCCTTTTGTAACAATTTTGGTAAAGTCTGGATTCCTATAAATTGTTGAATAAATTGAATTTCACTCAAATTCTCTTATTGATTTATTTTTGAGACAGAGTCCAGGCTGGAATGCAGTGGTGCATTCCAGCTCACTGCAACCTCCACCTCCGGGTTCAAGGGATTCTTGTGCTTCAGCCTTCCAAATAGCTGAAATTGCAGGCATGCACCACCACTCTGGCTAATTTTTGTATTATTATTATTAGTTATTTTTAGATAGATTTCCCTCTTGTTGCCTAGGCTGGAGTGCAATGGCGCAGTCTTGGCCTACTGCAACCTTTGCCTCCCAGGTTCAAGTGATTCTCCCTCTTCAGCCTCTTGAGTAGCTGGGCTTACAGGTGCATGCCACCATATCCAGCTTTTTTGGTATTTTTTTTAGTAGAGAAGGAGTCTCACCATGGTGGTGGGGCTGGTCTCAAATTCCTGACCTTGGGTGATTCACCCACCTCAGCCTCCTAAAATGCTCGGATTACAAGCGTGAGCTACCAGGCCTGGCCAAATTCTCATTTTTAGCATAAAGTTTGTTTATAACTTTCTGTTACATTTTTAAGGTCAGTCTAGAGGATTTATAGTAATGTTTACTTTTTCTGTTCCTGATGATGGTGATTTTTATCTTCTCTTTTTGATTCTGTTTACTTACCAATTATTTATTATATTTAAGTCCATAAAGACATTTCAAGAAGATTAAAACTTTTTAAAGAAATGCTTTTTAAATTCCTCTAATTTGGCCATCTTTGTTTTATACTGGAACATCTATTTCATCTAAATTTAATGTAATCATTGACATATTTTATTTTATGATAAAGCTAATATTTTATATGCTTTTTATTTGTCCTACCTAATAAATTGCTTTTGTCTTTCTCCTGTACCCTTCAAAAACATATGTGCCATTCAATTCTTCTCTCTGATATATTCGAAGTTACACACTTTGTTTTTTTGAGACGGAGGGTGGAATGCAGTGGCATGACCTTGGCTCACTGTGACCTCCACCTCCCAAGTTCAAGCAGTTGTCCTGTCTCAGCCTCCCAAGTAGCTGGGATTACAAATGTGCACCACCATGCTAATTTTGTAATTTTAGTAGAGTCAGGGTTTCACCATGTTGGCCAGGCTGGTCTCAAACTCCTGGCCTCAAGTGATCTACCTGCCTCGACCGCCCAAAAGTGAGCTACTGCACCCAACGTGGAAGTTATACACTCTTGTTCTTTTCTTTTATTGATAAACAATAGAATAACAACAGGCTTGTTTTGTCATGTTTTTTTATCTTTCTGTTCCTTTTTTATTTGTGATGGTGTGTTTGATACTGCAGTTAAAAATATTTTGTAGAAATATTTTGAGGTTAAGAATGATGTTACCTTTATTCAAAGTTGAGTCTTTAGAATTTCATTGTCGTTGTCTTCTTTTTTTTTTTTTTTGTCTTATTATGGAAGAACTAGAAATTCAGAATTCTTATAATCCTTGTCAAGAGTTTAGATTTTCCAAATTGCTGAAGTAGCATAGAGCTGAGAATAGTCTTTTCAAAAATAAGGAAATTTTGAGAACACTATTACTTTTAGAGTACAGAATTTTGCAACTCTGGTTTAAATGGATCCTGATTTCCCATTTCAGTCCATCTAGCCCTGTAAATTTTCTAAAAGCACAGCTCAAATCCTCAGCCACCTCATATTAATTGGCAAATGTCTCCAAAAAGTCCGAAATCTTGAGATACGTAAATATGTTTTTGGCATTTTTAACAAGAATTAATTCTGGCATTTTCCTTGTCTATAATGAAAGGGTGAACTACCTAATTACTTTACAGGAAGAGAAAGACCTTGAGTCTGAACTATTTATGTGAAGCATATAATCTGAAAACATAATTTAGGGGTAAGAATTTTCTGTTCTTCCTTTCTAAATAATATTTTCCCAGTCTGAGTATTAATTTGCATTACCCAATCCTGCAATTATTTTTTGAGCATAGTTTCAAATATCATGATGTCTTTAACACAATTCAAAAATCTCAGTAAAATGTAATAATTACATTTTTGGCTATATTTCTTCCCTCATTCTCTTAATCACTGGCAGAGTTGGTAGTTGAACAAGTGGAAATCTGGCACTGTTCTCTGCCCTGAGCAATAGCTCTTTGACACAGATACTAACAGTTTCTTAGAGCACTTAATTTATCTATTCAAAGAATCAATAGATGCCCAAAATTATGGAAAGCCACATCACTGAAGTGTGTGCTACACATAGCAATTTTCTTTCCAGTACCTCAATGCCAGAAAATATTCTCTAAACTATTTTTTCTCCTCTTATTAAAGTGTGTTTCAAAAGAAAACTAAATGTAACATACAATTTTCCTGGTGATCTCGTAGGTAGCATTACTACTTGCTTAAAATGTTCTTTATATCAGAACACGTACCATTGTAATTTCTTGTTATAAAATATATGTCCTGTACACAGAGGATTTCCAAATAATTAAAAGATTAAATTTTAAATAGTTAAAAATATTACTCTGATTTCTTCAAGGTGGAGAATATTTAAAATGAGCTCTAATTTAATTTTTTTTAAATTATTTTAAAATACAAGGTAGTACAGACAATAACATACTACCCATGTTCCCACAAGCCAGGATTAGCAACTATTGTCATTAGGCCATATATACTTTTTTATAGATAATATAGGGGATAAAACTTAACAAGAGACTTATAGTTCCATATTACTCTTACTCACAATTTCATTGGAAGTAACTTTCCCCCAATTCCAAATTATGAATTTGCTGTATATCCTTTTAGTTATTTAACATCTTACACACAAATACAAATTTATTCATATCTTTGTTGTTGTTACATTTTATACTCATGTATCATTTTACAGCTTGCTTGTTTCATTTCCCATGTTGTGTTTTGTTTTCCCCTCGGGACATTCATTACATAAATGTACCAAACACTGAAGAAGGAAGTTTCAGGAACTCAAAAAGGATATAGTCTTCTACTTTCTCCCTAATAAACTACTTTAATTTTGATTAAAATTCGGTCATAAGAATTTTAAATATATCTTTTGTGGAGACAAGTATAATGAAACAAATTTTCTGAGATTCTCTGTTGGCTGTAATCCCAGTACCTTGGGAGGCCTAGGTAGGTGGATCACCTGAGGTCAGGAGTTCTAGACCAGCCTGGCCAAACTAATAATACAAAAACCCCGTCTCTTCTATAAATACAAAAATTAGCTGAGCTTGGTTGTGGATGTCTGTAATCCCAGCTTCTTAGGAGGCTGAGGCAGGAGAATTGCTTGAACCCGGGAGGCGGAGATTGCAGTGAGCTGAGATCACGCCACTGTACTCCAGCCTGGGCAACAGAGCGAGACTCCATCTAAAAAAAAAAGAGTCTCTTTTGGTACCAGGTGTTTAGCAGATTTTACTCCTAGGGCATTGCTTGATTACCTGATGAGTTTCTTTAATAAGTATCTGTTGAAGTGATTATTTTTAAATGGGTGACAGTTAAAAACAAACTAATAAACAAAAAAGGAATATGTGGCCAGAAGAGACAACTTGAATTCTTTTAAAATTCTTTTAAAATTTTCTTGCAAAATGTGTACCTAAACTAGATTCAGAGATTTGTAAATCTAGAATTAAAGGAAAACCAAATGTTCTATTCCAGTACAAAATTTTCCAAGTGCTACTGACAACTGTAGTTTCACAGAAGTAGCTTAACACACAAATGATTTTTTGAAACCATTTGATTAATTTATATCTTAATTTTCCAGAATGAAATTCTTTCAGATAAGTCCAATAATTTTACAGCACTTATAAAGTTATATATCTGTGCCTGTTGAGGGTTTGGGTGGAATTTACATTAAAGAGACTGCAAATTGAGCAGTAAACTTACATCATATACATTGTAATTACTGAGGTTGGTAACTACACACAGAAACATAATAGCAGCTGTGTTAGCAGACTTTTCAAAGTCCTTATATGTGTAAGCCTTACACTAGATTATCCAAAAAAAATGTGGGGTCATTATATTTATCACATTCATACTTGGAACTCATTCTGTTGACCCCTCAAAATTCAGCAATTCCTTCAGTATTCTAAAATCTGTGTCTCAATGAGTAAGTTATTAATATTTAACAGCTTTTCATATTACTTTAGTTTCTGCCATCATCTTCTGGGTTTCTGCACAGGTCTGTAACGTTTTAATACTGTATGGTTAAAAATTGTAACTAATTAATTATGAATGTGCTTTGCTTTCAGAATTTAAAAATATGGTAATAAAATGGTTAAGCTTTCCTTCCTATCAGTATATTTGGTGATGCAAGACTGAGGGTTTAAAGCCCATGACCTAAGAAGTATCCAGTATAACATTCTTTGTTAATTTTAATATTAAGTGAAACAATATTGTGATTTTTAGCTTTGTTTTTTATTTACTGTTTTTATTTTTATCAAAACAATAACTGTACATAGCTTAAAAGGTCAGAGAGTACATCTAGGCTTATAGTTAAAAATAGTTCTGCACTTCATCCTACCATTCCATTTCTCATCTTGCTTCCTAGAAGATGCTTTTAACTCCAGATCTTAAATGCTCTTCCTGGATTCCAAAATGTTACAACTCATCCATTGGTTTCCTAAGATAGAGGTTGAGTATATGGCTTTACTACTCTTCTCAGGTGTGAGTGTGCACATCCCACACACTTGCCATTTCTCCATGAACCCAACACAGTTATATTTTTAAATTAAATGAAAAGTCAATGTTTATATTTTTATGACTATATATCTATTGTAGTAGTCCAGTCTCACTAACAGATGTTGCATTACTAAGTGCTTAATTTTTTTTTTTTTTTTTTTGAGACAGAATCTTTGTTGCCCACGCTGGGGTGTAATGGCACAATCTCGGCTCACTGTAACCTCTGGCTCACTGCAATTAATTGATTCTCATGCCTCAGCCTCCTGAGTAGCTGGTATTACAGGTGCCCACCACCACACCCAGCTAATTTTTTGTATTTTTAGTAGAGCCAGGGTTTCACGATATTGGCCAGGCTGGTCTTGAACTCCTGACCTCAAGTAATCCACCCTGTTTGGCCTCCCAAAGTGCTGGGATTACAGGTATGAGCCACCACGCCTGGCCATGGTTAAGTTAAATATGAAAAGTTGGTGCCCTTATACAAAGACTGGGATGTAACAAAAGCCCATCAAGAGTTTTGCCAAGGTCTTTCCTAGCCCTTAAAGCATGAAAAAATAAGGAAGCAATTCTTTACAGGACCCATTAAGGATTAAACAAGTGTTATTGTGGGTCTGAACAAACTCTTCTGGCCTCCACACACAAGTTTACTGGGGATCTGAAGGACCTCCTTAGACCTCTGTGATTTAGCAGGAGACAAGAGAAGGGTAGTCACCCCAGCACCTGGATCCAATTGGATTAAATAAATTTACTGAGGCTCCAGGAGAAGGTTTTCAGGACTCAGACCTTAGTTATGTCTTTAGATGAATGCACACTTACACATAGGCATATTGCTTAGAAAGTATATAAGCTCTGGGAAACTTTGCCATTTTGAGTTGGTCTGGCAATAACTTCCAGGCCTTCTCTGTAACCAGCTGTTGCGGAAATTTAGGAGACTGGAGAGATCCATGAGTGAAACAGGAGGATTTTATTTAGGTGAACCAGCTCAGTGGCTTTGTAACCAAAAACGGAGCTGCGAACAAAGACAGGGCTTGACCTTTTATACATGAAGTACACAGTGGCATGAAAACAAGTTTGCGGGCATAGGACAAAGACAGTTTGTCAAGCAATGACAGGCACATGTAGTGCAGATGCCTGTTATCTTTAGAGCTCAAGGATTCTAGCACAGGCCTTATTTGTTGTCTTTTGCTACAGCACCTAATGGCTGGAGTCTAGCCTGTTTAGGCATCTTTTATGACCTTCCTTGTGTTGCAGAACCTTAGAAGAATACAAGAATTTATAAACTTATAAAACTTGCAAAACAGAATACAATCCCATGGGAAGGGGAAGGACTCAGGGAAATTTGCTTATGGAAGAAAAATTTAATTTCTGCTTCCCTTTCCAGCATTGCAGGTATAGAAATAAAAACTCTCTTCCTCCCCAGTTCATCTACATGTCGTTATCGGGCCACAAGAAATAGCAGCCAAACCCTCAGTTTGGTCCAGGAACAATAGGATTATAATTTGATTCCTTGAGAACCTTTACTTTTCCTGAAAAGAATAATTTGTCATTTTTGCATTTGTTTACCTTGTATATATTCCTACTGAATTCAGTTCCAAATTTGCCAAGAAGAGAATAGAATCCCTTAACATAGCCGGAGATTGGGACTGGTTCACCCCAGGCCTGTGGCATAGTCATTGCAGGACTTTTCTTAAAAGTTGAGTTGAAAATTCCCTTTGCATCTTTCTTATGTTGATTCTCCTGTTTTATATGTTTTATTTCTCCCCCTTCCTGTCCTCCCTTCCCCTTCACTTTCACTTTCCCTTTCCCTTCCCCATTCTCTTCTTTGGAAGGGAATATTTGTTTTAGTTCTAAAACTTTTTTATAGTTATCAAATGATAAATAGTTTTCTCTTTATCAACCCAGTATGAAAATATTTAACATGATTATATATTGTGTTACAAAGGAGCATAACTGAACTTATACAGTATGTTGCTTTTACTTACAAGTATGGAAATAAACAATGATATATTTCAAATTCATCCCAGACGCTATTTAAAACTTCTCATTTAAAATACAGTTTTTATATTCCATGTCTTGGTATGAAGAAAATTATATTTAATTTTATTGAAGATGCTTTCTTTTTAATGATGCTGTTGTATATTAATGTTCTCTTATGACGTCAGTGAAAAAGATTATATTATGTTTGTGTAATTTATTTTAAGAAGACATTACATTATACTGTATCAGGTACAACAGGAATGGTTGGGTGAGAACTTGGAAAGTCTTTCTTCCATAAATGCAATGAGAACAATAGGAAAATGGTCAAAATTAACTTTTTCAGCACTCTGGAAACTAATCAAAGGGTTATAAAAATCCAGGGTCTATACTCAAGGAAAGTAGGTTCAATGGCAAGAACAGTGAGCTTTTTTGGTATTTATAACTTGTCCTATTTCCATTTTGCTCTCCTCAGTGGTAGGCCTGAAAACTCAGCCTAGAAGCTACTGGAAGGAACAGAAGAGGACTGGAATTCCTCCACCAACCTCCCCAGCCTGTTCTCAATAATTCTCATTATTTCAACTGTCTGAAAATACCCTGGCGAAACTTCACTTGCAATGACCTAACTCAGATCACTTCATCTTTTCCTTGAGGGACATTTCAAATAAACAAACACTGGCAATTAGTTGCTTAAAAATTGTGGCTTGAGGTGACTTAAACAATTGGGGCAATAAATAAATAAACAAATAAATAAAAGACTTATTAAAAACCACTTAAAGCCAGGAGCTGTGGGTCACTCCTGTAATCCCAGCACTTTAGGAAGCTGAAGCGGGTGGACTGCTTGAGGTCAGGAGTTCAAAATCAGCCTGGCCAACACGGTGTAACCTCATCTCTACTAAAAATACAAAAATCAGCAGGACAGCCAGGTGTGGTTGTGCACTCCTGTAATCCCAGCTAGTTGGGAGGCTGAGGCATGAGAATCCCTTGAATCCAGGAGGTGCAGATTGCAGTGAGCCAAGATCATGCCACTGCACACTCCAGCCTGGGCAGCAGAGCCAGACTCTATCAAACAAAACAAAACACAGTACTTAAAAAGAAAAAGCTGGCCGGGCACGTTGGCTCACACCTGTAATCCCAGCACTTTGGGAGACTGAGGTGGGCAGATCACGAGGTCAAGAGATGGAGATCATCCTGGTCAACATAGTGAAACCCTGTCTCTAATAAAAATACAAAAATTAGCTGGGCATGGTAGTGGGTACCTGCACTCTGAGCTACTCAGGAGTCTGAGGCAGGAGAACCGTTTGAACCTGGGAGGCAGAGGCAGCAGTGAGCTTAGAACAGGCCACTGCACTCCAGCCTGATGACAGAGAGACTCTGTCTCAAAAAAAAGCTGGAGAATAAGATATTTGTGGAGACATTTTTAAAGCTCTAATATATTCCTGTTAATGTATAAGGCTTTGTGCATGCATAGGGCTATGCAGGACTGAATAGTACACTTCATAAGACCGGAAAACACTCGGGAAGGCCCTGATCTCTCACCTTTAGCTGTCCTTGACGTTTTGCACAAGTCGAAAGTAAAGAATAAGGCAGGGTGTTAAGTTGCCTGCCCGGGCACTAAAAACCATTGACAAACCAATAATTAGGTTGACCAGAAAAAGAGCGAAGACTCAACTTACTAAAATTAGAAAGAGAAGATATTAATATCAAACTTATAAAAGTAAAAAGCTTATAAGGGTATCCCTTGTATCAACAGCTCTATGCTAACAAATTAAATAATCTATATAAACTGAAGAACAGAATATCCAGAAGAACCAATAACAAGAAAAGACTGAGGCTGGGTGAGGTGGCTCACACCTGTAATCCCAGCACTTTGAGAAGCTGAGGCAGGTGGACGACTGGAGGCTAGGAGTTCAAGGGCAGCCTGGCCAACATGGTGAAATCCCATCTCTACTAAAACTACAAAAATTAGCCAGGCATGGCAGTGAGTGCCTATAATCTCAGCTACTCAGGAGGTTGAGGCAGGAGAATTGCTTGAACATGGGAGGCAGAGGTTGCAGTGAACCAAGATGGCATAACTGCACTACAGCCTGTGTGACAGAGCAAGAACAAAAAGAAAGAAAGAAAGAAAGAAAGAAAGAGAATGAAATAGTAATGAAGAAATTTCCCACAAAGAAAAGTCCAGGGCCACATGGCTTCACTGTTAAATTCTATGAAACGTTTAAAGAAGAATTAACATTGTTTATTCACAAACACTTCAAAACAATTTGAAGAGAATAAAACAATTCTCAAGTTATTCTACAAGGCAAATGTAACCTTGATGCCGAAACCAGAAAAAGATATCACACAAACAAAGTACAAACGACTTTCCTTACTATTATAAACACAAATACTCTCAACTAAAAACTAGCAAATTAAATCCAGCAAGATATAAAAGAATTATACATTATAACCCAGTGGGATTTATCTCAGTTATACAAGGTTTGTTCTACATCTGAAAATCAATGGATGTAATACACCATATTACTAGAATAAGAACAAAAACCACAATAACCTCATAGACACAGAAAGAGCATTTAACAAAATCCCAACCCCTTTCATGTTAAAAACACTTAACAAAACTTATAACATTAAGGAACTTTCTCAATCTGAGTAAAGCTAATCTATGGAAAAACCTACAGCTAACATCCTGCTTAATGGTGATGGACTAAATGCTTTCACCTTTTAATTAGGAGTATTCAGCATTGCACTAGAGCTTCTAGCTAGGATGGTTAATACAGGGAATGAAAAGAAATTCATCCAGATTAGAAAGGAGGAAGCAAAACTGTTTATATTTACAGACGATATGGTCTTCTCTATAGAAAATTTCTACCAAATATATATTTTTTAAAAACTATTAGAGCTAATAAGAGTTCAGCAAGGTTCAAAGCTACAACATCGATATACAAAAATCATCTTCCTTAACAATGACCCATCTGGAAATAAAATTAATGATTCTGTATACAATAACATCAAAAAGAAAAAATACGAATAAATTTAACCAAAGAAATTCATGACCGCAAACTAAAATAAATTTAAAAGACCTAAATAGCTGGAAAGGTCCCACCTTCATGCATTAGAAAATTTTATATTATCAAGGTGACAGTTATCCCCAAATTTATCTAAAGATTCAATAAAATTCCCATCAAAATTTCTGCTGCCTTTTTTTTCAGATTTTTGATAATCTAATCCCCAAGTTCATATGAAAATACATATGAACAGTAAAAACACCCTTGACAATGAAGAACAAAATTGGAAAATTCACAATTCCCTCTTTCAAAAGTTATGACAAAGCAATAGTAATCAGTGTGACTGTACTGGCCTAAGGACAGAGCTATAAATTGATAAAGTAGAATTAAAAGTCCAGAAGTAAGCCTTGACATTCATAGTTAATTCATTTTTAATAAAGGGGGCCAAGACAATTCAATGTGGAAAGTATAGTTTTGTCAACAAATAGTGCTGAGATATCTGGACAAGCATATTCAAAATAATGAAGTTAGGCCACTACTTAACATAATATACACGATGGATTAAACATATAAATGTGAGAGCTGAAATTGTCAAATTCTTCAAACAACAAAAAAAGGCCTAAATCTGGTAACTGGGCAATGATTTCTTAGATATAGTATTGTAAACACAAGCAACACCAGAAAATTAATTGGCATTAAAAAATGAACAAACATGTACATCAAAGGACAGCACTTAGTAAAACAACGACCCATTGTTGGTGTTCTTAATATTAGCCACCCAAAGTATTTTAACCTGAAGGAATCTGATAAAATAGCAGAAGTGGAAAGATCTCTCTAACCTTTCCCCCACCCCTTCTTTCTTAAACCAGGTCAATAAAACCTAGGAAAGATTTTCTGCCCTTCCCTTAAACCAAGTCTAAGACCCTCAGCTGTGAGGTACCCTCCACATAACTGGAGGAAGGGATCATTTTTGTATCTGAAGACAAAGACATAGAAAATTATCTGAAAAATGGGTCTTGCTAAGTTTTGTACAGTTTATTACTGTTAGATCATAATCTTTTTGCCCTATTATTTTTTTTACGTGACTGTTCACTCTTCATCAAACCTACAATATTTTTAACTCCTGCTTAATGCTTTGTGTCTTCATTTCCCTTTAAAGGTTCTATGTCATATAAAACTGATACAGAATAAATTTGTATGCTTTCCTCTTGTTAACCTGTCTTTTGTTATAAGGGTATCAGCCAGTAACCCAAGATGGGTAGAGAAAAAGTTATTTTTCTCTCTCCTATCACAGAAGGGGAGAAAATGTTTGTAAAAAGTATATATCTGATGAGGGACTTGTATGCAGAATCTATATAAGAATTCTTACAACTCAATGGTAAGAAGACAAAACCAAGTTTAAAATGGGCAAATAATCAGAATAAGACAATATATAAATGGGACGGTGGGTCACGCCTGTAATCCCAGCACTTTGAGAGGCCAAGGTGGGTGGATCACAAGGTCAGGAGTTTGAGACCAGCCTAGCCAATATGGTGAAACCCCCATCTCTACTAAAAATACAAAAATTAGCCAGGAGTGGTGGCAGGTGCCTGTAGTCCTAGCTACTCCAGAGGCTGAGGCAGGAGAATTGCCTGAACCTGAGAGGCAGAGGGTGCAGTGAGCTGAGACCGCACCACTGCACTCCATCCTGGGTGACAGAGTGAGAGTCTACCTAAAAAAAAAAAAAAAAGAAAAAAAATACCGGATATATGAATGATCAATAAGCACATGTAATCCCAGATACTTGGGAGGCTGAGGCAGGAGGATTGTTCTGGGAAGTGGAGGTTGCAGTGAGCCAAGATCACACCATTGCCCTCCAGCCTGGGTGACCAGAGTGAAACTCTATCTCGAAAAAAATTAAAAAAGGAAAGGAAAAATATGAACATGAAAATATATTCTACATTATTAACCCTAGGGAAGCACTGTTGACTTGTAACAGTTCTTTATAAATTCTGAATACGTGGCAATTAAATCCAAAAATCACATTTTATTTTCATTTACTTATTTTTAATAATTTCAACTTTTATTTAGATTCACGTGGTTCATATGCAGGTTTGTTACATGGGCATATGTGTGACACTGAGGTTTGGGGCACAAGTGATCCCTTGCCCTGGTACTGAGATAGTACCCAATAGGTAGAATTTTAATCCTTGCCCAACATCCTGCCTCCTCTGCAAGGAGTCACCAGTGTCTTTTGTTCTCATTGTTATGTTCATGTATAGCCAATGTCTAGTTCACTTACAGGTGAGAACATTCAGTCGTTGGTTTCCTGCCCCTACATTAATTCATTTAGGATAATAGCCTCAGCCGTATCCATGTTGCTGCAAAGGACATTCTTTCTTTCTTTTTACGGCTGAGTAGTATTCCCTGGTATGTACGTGCCACTTTTCTTTACCAAGCCACCACTGACAGGAACCTAGGTTGATTCCATGACTTTGCTATTGTGTATAATGCTGCAATGAACACACAAGTGGATGTGTCTTTTTGGCAGAATGATAAAAATCACATTTAAAATTACAAATATTAAGTAATATTATGTGCAAACCACAGAACAGCATTAGTTTTTAAGCTTAATTGCACATATAAATTACTTGAGGGGAGAGTGTGTAAAAAATACATGCCCTCTAATTTTAGTAACAGACATCAGGGTATAGGAAAGGAAGAGTAACCAAAGAAGAACAAAATGAAAGACAAAAAAAGTTTTATTTCCGAAAGCCTTTTTTTCTAGTTTAGCATATATTTAAATGAAGACCATTTTGTCCAATATTGCTATGAAAAATATCAGAATATGTTTTTAAATATTATTCTATGTTTACACATTATTTAAATCGATTAAAATGGTGGTGTAAGTATAATTTATGTTTCAAATATTTATTGAACACCTGATAAGTCTATGAGTCTATGATTCTGATTGCATCAGTAAATAAGAACCTTTGTAAAAACAAAGTTTTAATTATTTTTAATTATCTGGGAGTTCACAAACTAAAGTAAAACATGTTTATTAAAATTTTAGTCATATTGGAAAAATATTAAAAATTTAATTAAAGAAGTTAATGAAGGTTTCTATATTTAAAACACTTTACTCTTCTAATAAAAAATGGCTACAGAAATTGTAGTTATTACAAAAGAAACAGTGAATTCATCACACTGGACTCTGTTTTTAATATGCTCACAATGATTTTACACATACACAAAAACATATTTATTTTTAAAACTAACTATGAAATTAAGCCATCCAAATTGTACTTAATTGTTAGATATTAACTGAAAGGAACATGGTATTTAAGAAGTGGATGTGCTGGGTGTAATCCCAGCACTTTGGGAGGCAGAAGTGAATGGATCACCTGAGGTCAGGAGTATGAGACCAGCCTGACCAACATGGAGAAACCCTGCCTCTACTAAAAATACAAAAAATTAGCTGGGCGTGGTGGCACATGCCTGTAATCCCCGCTACTTGGGAGGCTGAGGTAGGAGAATCGCTTTAACCCAGGAGGTGGAGGTTGCAGTGAGCTGAGATGGCGCCACAGCACTCTAGCATGGGGAACAAGAGAAATTCCGTCTCAAAAGAAAAAGGTGGATGGCATTGAAGAAAGATTTTCATCCCTTTTCTATATATTTTTCAGTTGTTTGAATTTTTGCATCAAGAATGATTGATGAATGATTGATTTAAAACTGTGATTAAAAAGAGAAGAGTGTGGTGTTCTCTTTTCTATAATTACAAATCATGGAGAGTTTATAGAATGACAAGCATCATAATTACAGCTGTGCTGTATTTTATTCTGATGAGTTTTATAGGATAGATTGGTTAGGGGTGAGGGGAGAGCTGAAAAAAAGCAATGTAGGTAAATTGTCTTCATACAGGGGAACAAATGAGACTGGAATGAAATGGATGCATATGTGCCATGGATCAATTGAATTTACCCTTGTTCCTGAATGGATCTGTGAGAAGAGAAGACATGTAGAATCAAACACCACCAGGCTTTTAAGTTTGAATTATTATGATAACTTTAATTTTAAAAACAAAACAGAAGTGTAAGAGAAAAAACTTAGAAATCCTGGTTTTTAATATCGTGCGTGTGCAATGTCTGTGAGTGAGGACAGAGAAGGGCAGGAAATTTTTGACTTTTTTTTTCTGACTGGATCATAGGATTTCCAGAGAAAAAGAAAAAAAATGAAAGAAGAGTCAACCTTTGGGATGACAAGTGCTTATATATCATTTGCTAATCTGAATTCTCTGTGGTAAATGCAGAAGTTAAAGTGTTAAGAATTCACATGTAACTAGATATATAGTTTCTGTGACAGTTTCCGATTTTATGGTATACTTGGATTTATATGTTTCTTTTACACCTTGAGTCGTAATGGCAAATGAAAGAAATATACATTAATTTACACACATAAACTCTCCTGCTCACATAGCTGTGTGTAGAAGAAACAGTTTGTAATAAAATTGATGTCTCTAAAGTCATGAAGAGTGTTCTCCTTCCAACTGAATTTATATGCATAGAGTTGATATTTCAGATGTTATTTTTGTGGTGAGATAGTCTTTTGGGACTTCAGCTACTGGGGATAAAAGGAGTGTGATGTTGATAGAATTCAAAATGCTGTTTGAAGAGGCAAGCAAAAGTGGATTTCTCTTATTACCTTCAGAAAAATTGTGGAAAATAGCAATCTTATGTCAATTATATTAAATATACTTATTTTTATATTTTCAGCACGGGGCTTTGAAATTTTAACAAGATTTATATGTAAATGATAAGTTATCATGATATGATTTTAATAGCACCAACACATCAGAAAAAGATAATTACCATCTCACACTTTCAACCATCCTTGGGAAATTTAAAATATGCAGTTGGGCTTAGGCATTTGGTAGTTGTCTAATATGAAACATATTTAAATATAAATGCTTTCTAAATACAAATCATTGACAGTTAAATATGCAATGATTCACAAATAAATATTCTGGCCTCCAAAAGCATGCTACGCATATGTGCATCAACATTTATCTTCAGTCATAAAAATCTAGAAATTGATTTAAATATATTCATCAAATGACAACAATGAACGAAGCTGAATTTTATAATAAATTTGCAGATCGCACAATATACAGAAGTTTAAAAAGAGTGTATATACCTAAATTTAACATAAATTGGCTACCATCTTATCAATGTATCTATGATAATCTTCTATGCTGGTCTCTGTAGTAACGACACACTGTGTCGTTCATTTTAATACTAGCTAACAAAGAAATGGCCAACATTTGTCAGCCAAAAGCAACATACTAGAAAAACATGAAGCAAAATATAAATTTAAAATATTTATTTGGGATCTAAGCATAGAGTTCTGTTATTTTCCTTGGTAAAAGGTGACATTCAATCAGCAAATATTTACTGAATTCCCACTATAAGTAAGGTCTGATGTATACACTGGAGGACAGGCAAGGTAACTGCCCTGCACAATTTTTGCCCTAATAGATGGAGATCCATGATTAATGAAAAAAATAGAAAAGATACTTTCATCTGAGGATAAAAGTATTATGAAGGAAAAGATATGATGCATGCATGCATGTGTTCATAGGCAATATTTGAGACAGGAAAGCGGGGAGAGTTGAGCTTTTATCTAATGACAAGAAGTAGATAGCCATGTAAAAGTAGATTTGGAGTTGAAGGAACAATGCCCATTTTGAGAACAGAATGGATAAGTGCCTTGAGATTGGAATGTGCATGGAATGATTGAAGAAAAGAAGGACAACATTTGTGGACCACTGTGACAGAGGGAAAGAGTAGGAAGAGATGAAATGAGAGAGATAGATGAGTCTTAGCCCCTCTTTGTAGTCTGAAATTACTAATGTTGCTGAAAACTTAAGCAAGCTATAGCGTGAGGCAGTATGATTATCTCAAGAGTACATAGTCAATAATTTTAGGAAGATTTCTAGTGACAGTCTGTGAATGAAGCAGAAATGCTTCCAAATCTTCTCATAGCTAGTAAATCTTTAATATCCACACACAGTTATGTGAAAGTAAAATAATACCATGCCCACGTTGGAAATTTTTAAAAATATACAGTGATTTAAGACAAATTTTTATTTGGGAGGCTGAGGTGGGAGGATGGCTTTAGCCCAGAGGTTTGAGAGTAGCCTGGGCAAGATAGTGAGACCTTGTCACTACAAAAATCTCAAGAAAATTAGCCAGGCATAGTGGCATACACCTGTAGTCTCAGCTATTTGGGAGGCTGAGGCAGGAGGATCCCTTGAGCCCAGGAGATCAAAGCTGCAGTGAGCTGAGATCATGCCACTGCACTACAACCGGGGTGAGAGAGCAAGACCCTGTGTCTCAAAAAAAAGACAAATTTTTTTCTGTTGATTGGAAGGCTTATTTTTCTAAGTTATTCCTTTATGCCATTGAGGTCCATAATTGGTTACATTGCATCAACTTTATCATAAACTTTATTCTAAGACCTGTTCAAATAGTTTATATGTTCAAACTTTATTCTAAGACCACTCATTATGCAAAGTTCCTTTATGTTTGCTGTTATTTAAAAACTTTTGGTTAAATTTCTCATTCTAGAATTTCTACTAGGAATGTCTGGAGCAAAAAATGGATGATATGCTGATATGCTTTCTCCTTTTCCAGCCCACTTTTGTATCTCTCATCAGATGTTAAAACATGTCCCAGCCTCAAGATGGAAATATGGAAGAACCAGAGATGAAATTTTATTCTATTAATAACACTTTAAGCATCGCTACAGCAAAAGAAGTAGTAGAGTCAACTGATGAAGCTCACAGTAGACTTGAGAGCTGTATAATAACTGCCTGGTCTGAACATTGTTCTGATTATGTAGACAAGCTTCTGTATCATTCAATGAGGCAAAGCAAACCTTACTGGTCAAAGCATTCTGAAACAACTCTGAAGAAAATCAGTCTTCCTTTCTTCACACATTCTACCTCTTCTCTGCCTGCACACACTTCCCAACTTACTTGCACTGTTATATTTGGGTTATGTCACTCATACTATAAAACTCACTCAAGGCTGTTTCTGTCTCACACATAAACATTAACTGAGTACAGTGAAGTCATTGTCTGCATATGTACATTCAGTGTTGTCCTCTATGACATTCTCACCTTGAATGCACTCATAATACAGTGAGATCTCCATATTATAATATGGCAACATCCCATAATACAGTGAGATATCCATATTATAATAAAACAATGCATTTCACATTATAATTCATGATATATTTTATGCTATACTGTCAGGTCTTAGCTTCCAAAGAAGAAAGAGAGAGGGGAGCTCAGAGAAAGTATCTCATATGTCTATTGATATCGATTTACATTGATATGTTTCAACTTATCAAAACACTTAAATAGAGTATATAACAAAAAGATGTATTATAATTTGTATGATGTTTCAGTGAGGATGTATGCATATATAAAAATATATCCGTGTATACACACATATATTTATATATATTCAATTGCAAATTAATATAGTAACAAGATGTGTAACTATTACAGAATAGATCCTTTACAACTTTAACAGAAAGGTATCAATCATGAAACATAATAGATTTTTGTAGGTATTTTTAATGGAAAGGCCCATGATAAAGTGTAAAGGAAAGGGAAAGGGATTTAAATTAAGGAAATGAAAACATGGAGGTAAAAGTTTAAATTTATAGCAGAAGACATACAAACTATTTGACTGATGGAAATTATTCCTGCCAATGGAGACTTTTTTCTTAGTCTAACTTGTTTTGAGTAGGGTCTCCCTGAAAGCCTCCTCTCTCTGCTTCAGAACCTGTGTACTTCTAAGATCCCCTTCTTTTTCTTGACGCCTACACCTCCTCTCCAGTCTCCCTGCTCTGCTACTCAGCCTCTCTCCTCAGCTCCCAACAGCCATCTCTCTCTTACTGGCTTTTCTCCTATCTATTGGATTCCAGTGTTCTTCAGCAATCATTCGTTAGCCATCTTTTATTTTACATCAAATCATTTTCTCAGATTGACTATAGAGCCTTCAAGTCCTACCTTTAAAGTTTCAGGTAGAAAAAGTCTGTCATCTGCAATAACCAAGAGATCATCTCTGCTTCAATTTATTTATTTATATATAAAGAGTTCATAATCCATATAAAATCAAATTGAATAAAATTGGTTTCTAACTTCTTTCTTACAGGCATCTTAATCTACTAAACTCAAGTATCAGAAAGCAGTTTCTACACTCTTCCTTGTCAAAAATAGTATTTGCCATTTATTCATTTTACTTTGAAATGTTACCCACCATTTCCAGTTCTAGTATGATCTTGATCCAAACATTCCAAATTATTATATTGGTCTATGAAGCAGAGTTTTTGATTCACACTATGTACTCTATTCTTGTTTACCAGTTACTAATTTTCCAAACCTACACATTCTTCTTTCATCATGACCCGATTGACAGTGGTTAAAAGCATTCTCAAGTACCAGGTCACGCAAGCTTCAAGGTCAGAGCCTACCGCACACATGAGGATTGAGTATCAGAACAGGATAAGATAGTTATGAGTCTGAGATCAAAGTGTTAACCTCAAACTGACAGTCGAAGTGAGATTTCAATTTCGAATATGTGAGGTGGTTTGGTATTCAAATATCCAAGAATGTTATGAAACCATTGGCAAGGCTAAAGATTAATTTTAAGGGCTGCTCCTTCTTGCTCATATGCATGGGTGTGAACACAAAGCATTTCTCTCTGTAATTCTTCCCCTGTTTCTGATGTGACTGAATCTTCAAAACCATTGCCTCCATTTATGTTTCTATTATGTACTTATAAGTGATTTAGGAAAAAGCACTAAACAGTTTTTATCCATAATCATACGATTAATAGTGTTTTTTTGTGAGTGAATTGGAAGCAGTGACATAAAGACAAAGAAAAGAGAAGTTATGTATTAAATATCTCAAAGTAGGTCAGTAGCAGAGTGCATAAGAATGCAAGACAGGGAAGTAATAGGAGCTGTGTGACAGCGCATTTTTAGAAACAGGATAGAGTCTTTCTCATGTGGGTCAGAATTCCAAAACTGTACAAGGTTTCAAGATGCATTTAAATTGTCAACAAATGAACTGTGTTCCAAATAACTTTCTGGGATTACCAAGTAGGAGGGTGAAGACAGAGGGAAACAGGTGAAAAGGAACTCCAGGCTCCCTACCCTATCTTCAAAATTGCTATAATTTTTGCTTTACATGTTGAGTTCCTTAAAAAATTACATTGAGAAAAATAAAATTTCCACTTCATATAAAAGAAAAAAAGGATAACAAATGATTTTAATGAGTCAAAGCATGTATGCTGTGGTTTCTGAATAACACTGGAAATTGGTCAAGAAGTTTCTAATGTTTAGATTGAACTCTCGCTTACCAGGATTTCTGTTGTTACATTCACATAACTCCAATAAATATACCCATACATTTTGAAGATGTAATAAACTCTCAGAAGGTATTTGAGGGAAGCACTCTATTTTTGCCACAAAATTCCTGATGCTCCCTGGTTCTGATCTCAATACCAAGATTCTGTGAATATTGGGAAATGACTTTAGATGAATAGTACAAAATAACCTCTTTGTAAAACAAGTACGAGTTTGAAAAGATTATCCTATTTACTTAATGACAAAATGCAAATACACAAATTATTGTATTAGTTGACTCAGATGCATCCCTCAACCCTATTTAAGAAAAACTGGATCAGGCAAACTCGTCCTCAATTCCCCAGCCTGTGCTTCTACACATCTACTTCCCTCTGCAATGGGTACTTTGTTGAATGTTAGTGTCTTCATGGTCCTGTCCCTATATACCTGCCACTCTTACATATGACCACCCAAATCTGTATTCAGTCTTGTATTAAAATCTATATTCACCATCAAAATACTACAAAATAACTAGGGATAGGTTGAAGCGCTTCACTTCCCAGGTATATCTGGGCTTTTAATAACAAAGTTTATGCTATAGACATAGGAGATCCTGGGCTTTTCAAAGTTGAATGAGGCAAAAAAAAAAAATGCTTCTTTAAATCCCAATCTAGGACTACACAGAATAATGCAGATTATAAAAAAACAGACTCAGTGGCACTTTTATGATATGTCAAACAAAAATCATATCTGAAGTTCAAACACAGGACACCATTATAACCTATAACTAGCTCCTCACTGGTTCCTAATGCATCATGCCTCTGCCAGTGAAATAACTTAGCTTATACAGAAAACCCTGCCAAGATATTCCTTCATATAGTCCTATTATATGACAACACCACAACGGATATTGATGAGGATTTTATTAAGGGTTTATCATGTGCCAGACGTGTTTCAGATGCTCTTCACAGAATATCTCAGTCATCATAATTGGCCCATGTCACAGTATGTTTTCATTCTTTTCCTTTTCACAGACAAGAAAATGAGGCCCAGGGAAATCAGATAACTTGTCCTTTGTCTCAAGTTGGTATTTGACAGAGGTAGAATTTAAACCTAGATCTGTTTGACTTCAAATTACTCAGAAACTGACTCTTAAATCCCATCTGTCCTGATGGTTTCTCTGACCATTTGGGATTTACACACTGATATGGTTTGACTTTGTGTCCCCACCCAAATCTCATTTGAAATTGTAATTGCCAGGTGTTGAGGGAGGGATCTGGTGGGAGGTTACTGGATCATGGGGAAACAGCTTTCCCCCAGGCTCTTCTAGTGATAGTGAGTGAGTTCTCATGAGATCTGATGGTTTTCCAAGGGGCTCTTCCCCCTTCACCCTTTCTCCTCTGCTGCTGCCATGTGAAGAAGGTCCTTGCTTCCACTTCACCTTCTGCCATGATCGTAAATTTTCTGAGATCTTCCTAGCCATGTGGTACTGTGAGTCAATTAAACCTCTCTTCTTTATAATTTACCCAGTCTTGAGTATTTCTTTATAGGAGTGTGAAAACAGACTAATACACACACACCTTCTCTGAATTCCTGCACTGTCTTCTATCTCTATCACTCGGCCACTAATCTGAGTTTTAACTCAATGTGAAGTTAGTGACTATTTATAAGATCATTCATTAGGAATAATTTCTGGCTTTTTAATTTTAGCATGCTAATTATACTAAAAGAATTTACATTTAATTCTATGTTTGTGTGATAAATGCAGTTCAAAATTGTTTATATTTAATTCTATGATTAAATTGTTTGAATGTATGTAACAGGACTTCTATATAACAATTTCTCATTTCAGATTTCTTATTTTTATTCACCTATTGGTTACCTGTATTATGCCTAAAATTCAGACATTCTATATAATGAGAATTTTTTTATAATTAATCTTTTATATCATCTATCTTCCATTTATTCAAGTCTCTTCTCCAGGTATATATTTTTATAAATTAAAATTTTGTTCCTTTTACCAACTTTACCAACCTCTTCCTCACTATTTTTATTATTTTTTTCTCTCTGTAATTTGGGAAAGATTCTCAAACTCATCCTCTATAAATTTTCTGATTAAACTTTCTATAATATAGTTTAGCCCTTTTCTTCCCAATTTTGTAATATTGGAGTGAAACATTCATTTTCTAACATTTGTTTTTGAAATGTCCAACTCCTAAGTCATGTATTTTTTGTCAGCTTTTTATTTTGCTTTGTGTAGTTAATATTTATTTTAAAATTTTGTCTCTTGAATCTTATAGTCTTCATTTTTTTGTCAAAAAACTATAGGTTTATTGTTTTTATTTTTTTTTAATGTTTCTTTTTTTTTTTTTTTTTTGAGATGGAGTGTCACTCTGTCGCTCAGACTGGAGTGCAATGGCAGGATCTCTGCTCACTGCAACCTCCACCTCCTGACTTCAAGTGATTCTTCAGCCTCAGCCTCCCAAGTAGCTGGGATTACAGGTTTGCGCCACTATGCCCAGATAATTTTTGTATTTTTAGTACAGATGAGGTTTCAGCATGTTGGTCAGGCTGGGCAAATGCTTCCTAATAACAAGCAAGAGGCATGGTTTTCCTGCCAAAATGAGAGATGCTTCGCTGTGCTTAGGTAATACTCCAACAATGAGTTTCTCTACAGAGCTGTTTGAATGCATTTCCATTACCAATCTTTCCATTTCCATTTTTATTACTAGTCTTAGAATCCAGGAGCCGGTAAGACTCAGCAGGATACTGTTATACAGGCAGACCCAATTGTGAAGTGTTGTCTCTGGATTTGACAAAACTGCTGGTTTATTCTTTCTAGTTTTCTCTCTGACCTGACATCAACTCGAGGTAAGTGGTTTAACTCTGTGGGATCCTCATTCTGGTGACACTGCCCAGTGAATCACAGGTAAACTATACTACATCAAGGAGATGTTTCCGACCAGTTTGTTGTTTCCAGTGGCCAGGAGTACTCTTAGGGCCCTCATCCAACACGTTTATCTAAAGTGCGTAAAGGACTTCTAAGAGAGAGAGACACACATTTTTCTGTTTTTTTTGTTTTGTTTTCCTTTTTTGGCCTCTAGATTTTACACCATCAAGTTAGTGCATAGGTTCCGTCAAACCTCTACTGAAAGCCCATTCACCACACTCTCGTTTGCCTCCATATTGCTCATCTGTCCTTGTCTGCATTATGCATCTCAAACATATTGAGTGCCTGCCATGCGTCCTTCACAAAATTCCACAGCTAGCGTAGATATTCTTCTCTGTATACCTCTGATTGTTTTAGTCAGTATTTGGTAGGATAACAAGAGATTTTTATTTTATGCATAAATCTCATGTGAATAAGATTGAGATGGCATGGTAAAAGATCTGGTAATCTCGATTAGGCTGTTGGCATAAACTCCATAAAGGAAATCTAATACAGAGGGAAACAGTAACTCAACAGACATACAGAACATAGAGAAGGGCTATTCTAAAAGAAGCAACATTAGAAAACTCTGGGGGACAGGAAAGCAAATAAGCACAGGTAGGAAAGCATCAGTAATATCAGGTAAGAGGGTCTGGTGGAGACTAATAGATAGAGGCAGGATTTAAGACTCTGAAGTTGCAGTGCCTAGAAACTAATGCATTCTAAGCAAAAGTGGCTTAAAATTGGGATCTAGTTACCACAAATTCACAGGACACAGGTCATAACAAGTCAATTTTCCAGAATAGAACTACAAATGACTTATTATAGAATACTGACCTAAAGTACCTTGATTCTTCACAAGTAGGGTCACAATGACACTGATCATTGAGGGAAAGAGGATAACTTAGCTTGAAGAGAGTAGCAATACAGAGGCAGATATTGCTATTTTCTATAATATCATCTTTTATGATATTGGAGTCTATGTGATAAGAATCACAAACAATTCACTGAAGAAGAGCATGTTAAAAATAAATTGAGGTTTTCTTGGTTTATCCAGTAATTCATCTCTCATTTTCTAAATGCCATGAAAATTATCATACATGTTTGCATTATTTAAAAATTGCAGGTTTTTATTACCCAAAGTTCTCCTATTTACTTTTAGCATCTATATTATACAAATAGAAATTATCCTTTATATTATGTCAGGTTATATTAGGAAAAAATTCTCTGTCACGTAAGTGGAATTGAATAGACAATTCAAGATGAACATACGGAATATTTTTTTCATGTTGCATCAACATATATATTTTAACATTTGTTTCACAGATCTATTTACATTTTTATTCATTTAGTAGGTACTTTTTCCATACATTTGAATGCACAATTCTGTTTTAGTTATTTAAAAATTACAAAATAATTAGAAATGTGACATCCAGGCTCATAAAAGCAACAATGTATTTGGAGAGAAAAAAACTATGTATGTAGAATGAATATAATATAAACTGGTCTGAAAAGACTGGCAGTTATCAACACATAAAACTGCTTATACATAAACGACAAGCATAAAATTTAAAATAAAGCAATAAACTACCAATAACATTACTCATGGAAAGTTTAAAAGACTAAAAATCTTTCAGAAGCTAGAATATATTGCATTGATTGTCATTAAAAAAAAACTTCCTCTGTTGGAGAAATAGATGCATATTCATTCAAAGCAATTTAATCAATTAACAACAATAGAAGTTTCTTGACTCACAGAAATCTCCAAGAAAGGAGAGAAAGAACTGTTATATCTAGTAACATTAATTTTATTTTTTTTCTGTTACTTAAATGTAAGAATTATGATCCCATCAAACATACTTACTCTATCATGGTATTTTAATTATCAAAATAACTCCTATTTGGATGCGAATAGTTATAATTAGATGAATTAAGTATTTTATAAATCACATATCATAGCAAACTATACATGTCTTTAGGTTATTAAGTATGATTTGTTAATATATCCTAAATGAAGTAAAATAAATCTGAATGAATTTAGAATGTCCTTCTAAAATTCATATGTTGGAACCGAATACCCAATGGTATAGTATTAATAGGTGGGGTCTTTGGGGAAGTGATGAAGCCATTAGGATTTCTCTCTCACAAAAGTATTAGTGCTCTTATAAAAGAGGTTGAAGGAATACCATTATGCCTTTTTGTGTGTCTTCCTTCCACCACGTCAGAAGGCAGCAAGAAGGCACCACTTGGAAGCAGAGGGAGACCCTTCACCCAGCCACTGAATCTGCCTGCACTTTCATCCTGGACTTCCCAGTCTACAGAACTGAAAGAAATAAATGTCTGTGGTTTACAAATTACCCAATCTAAGGTATTATGTTATAACAGCAGACTCAAAGTGACACATTGAGTCATATAAAATGTTTTGGGAAAATAAGGTTGGTAACCCAACAGTAGAATTAAACTTCCAATTTGAACCATGAGATAAATATAATAAATGAAGGAAGTATCAATAACATCGATACAAACATTAGTGATGGAATCTGCTAGTTAAGAAAATTGGAATATCTGAGGGAACATCTGTAAAAGGCTATTTTCATCAGCTGAGACAGATTATTTTTGTATTATTGCTTATTTCTATTTACTTTTTATTATTGTTTATGGCTGTAAGAATACATTATTAATGATTGCATACATCAATAGCACAAAGGCAACCAGAGGTCAAAATTAGAACCCCAGCTGGGCATGGTGGCTCACGCCTGCAATCCCACCATGTTGGGAGGCCAAGGTGGATGGATCACCTGAGGTCAGGAGTTTGAGACCAGCTTCATCAACATGGTGAAGCCCCGTTTCTAGTAAAAATACAAAAGTTAGCCTGGCATGGTGGTGTGCACCTATAATCCCAGCTATTTGGGAGTTTGAGGCAAAAGAATTGCTTGAACCCAGGAGTCGGAGGTTGCAGTGAGCCAAGATCATGCCACTGCACTCCAGCCTGGGCAACGGAGTGAGACTCCATCTCTAAAAAAAAAAAAAGAAAAAAATTAGAAACCTAAATAATGAGACACTAGAGTAATTACTGAATCATGAAAAACAGAATTGGTTTCAGTATAGTTTTTGTATATAATGTGTCCTGACTTTTATAAATCACTTGAAAAATACAGAACATGATATGCATTCACCAACAACCTGAATCACTAAGCCCAATTAAATCCAAACATTTAATTGAGAAAACTTAATTAAAAATTAATTTGAATTTTAGGAGTAGTTTCCTTTAATAGGAGATCTGTTAAATAAATTACATGCTATAGCATTCAGCCATTAAAATAAATAATGGTAATAGCAATAAGAAATATTTATTGAGAGCTTACTCGCTATGTGTTTTAATTTCATTACCTCAACAATTATCAGTAATATTATTTTATTAATATGATTTTATAATTATATAATAAAATCTATAAAAATAATTATAACACAAGAAAATTAATTATTATTTATAATAAACTCATAAGCACTAACTGCATTACATACAACTGATTACATGTCTGTGATACGCCTCAGTTTTTCAACTTCCAAACGTTTAAATCATTCTAGAATACTTAGAATTCATTAGATCAAATATTGATTCTTGTTATAAATGGAAACCATTTCAAAATATAATTGTTCTTGCTGAGCAGTCTAGTAAAAAAAAAAAGTATAATTGTGATCACAGAATAAGAATTTTGGAATTTGATTCTATACAGGTTTCCATAGAGAATGGTATGACCTCATCTGTGTTGGAAGAAAGTATACATTTAAAGCCATCTTATATCTTTTCATATCATCTTTCTTTTATATCCATGATTACCTCTATGAACTGTCCTTTTTGCCACCTAAGAGTTCCCAACAGCATTATTCTAATGGGCCTCATCTGCAACGCTGAACGTATGTAACATCTTACACTGACTGTAAATAGCCAAACCACCTTTGCAAGTTCAGAGACAACAAATCAATGCATGATAAATAATACTGTTCCACTTCTGACTAAAAAATAGGAAGTTAAAGTATTTCCCATTATTATTAGCAAAAAACTGAAAATGTTCTGCCTTTGAAAAGAGATGTTGGTTTTTCTTCATGACAGAATATAAGTTCATCTATAGAAGGCATTGAATACATTCTTAATAAAATGTTTTTGCCCAACAATCTGACCATGCCCTTTGGAAAATAAATGTAAGAAAAATTATTTATTTGTATTCTCTACAATAAGTATTTAGAGGATTTAATAAATCTACAAAGAGTTACTTAGAATAGTGAGAATATCAGGAGCTAAAAGAGACTATTCCTATAACATGGTTCTTGACAGATAGGCATTTGAAACCGCCTTTGTAAAAATTATAACTGAGAAAATCATGACAGTGAAAGAGATTAGACTTAACCAACTCCATCTTGCTTCTAAATTTTAAGCTATCCTTGTTCATTCCTGGGTGTGGGCTGAACTAACCTTGGGAAGGAATTTTTAGTGTATGGTTTGACTCCAAAACAAAACTGATCATAGCCCTTTCGAGAGAGAGAGAGAGAGAGAGAGAGAGAGAGACCTTCTTGCATGGGTGCCAGTGTGTCTTTGTAGGACTAACAATTTGGCTACAAGATTAGAAATTTTGGTTTAGGGGCCATGAAGCCTCTGTCTGCAGGACTTTGAACCTCCCCAAATTATTCTTGGGAATAACATCACTGTTGCAATACCTAAGATCAGTGCTTGAGATATTTTGCAGACCCTGCATTCCAGTGCACCAACACCCAGATGGGTAATCTGGCTCAGCAAGTTCTGTGATCACACTCAGGAACAGAAAAGAGCAAGAAAAAATTCACTTTGACACCACTAGGATTCCATCTCCAACCAAGTCCCTACCCGCCAAATTATCCTTAAAAATTCTGATCCATGAATGCTCTGGGAGACTGATTTGAGTAATAATAAAACTTCAGTCTCCCACATAGCCAGCTCTGTGTGAATTACTCTTTCTCTATGGTAATTTCCCTGTCTTGATAAATTGGCTTCATCTAGGCAGTGAGCAAGGTGAACCCATTGGGTGGTTACACATTTGAATAAATATGCTATAAGGTGTTGTGCATTTTCAGTGACACAGCAACAAACCCAGAAAAAATTAGCAATTAATTATGATGGTGTCTCTATGTTGGTAGATGACAATGAGTGGGGAACAATGGGAAGAGTATAAATAAATGAGAAAAAGATTATGGATGAAATATTATTTAAACTAAGTCTTGATAAATGAGTAGAGCTGTTAATCACAAAAGCAATCCATGTTGATGAACAGCATGGGTGAGGCCTTGAATACTATAATATATATAATTTAATTAGAGACTAGAGATTGGAGCATATAAGGGTAAAGGAAGAAAACTACATACTCAAATATTGGGTCTAGCTAAAAACAATCTTTCTTCTTCTTCTCCTTTATTTGATTTTTTTTTTTTTTTTTTTAGAGACAGAATCTTGCTCTTATTGCTGAGACTGGAGTACAGTGGCATGATCATGGCTCACTGCAACCTCTGCCTCCTGGGTTCAAGCGATTGTCCTTCCTCAGTCTCCTGAATAGCTGAAATGACAAATGCCTGCCATCATATATGGCGAAGTTTTGTACTTTTAATAGAGATAAGGTTTCACCATGTTGGCCAGGTTGGTCTCGAACTCTTGACCTCGGGTGATCCAACCACCTCAGCCTCCCAAGATACTGGGATTATAGGCATGAGCCAACACACCTGGAAAATCTTGAGTGTCCGTAATTGATTGGATAAATAAAAAAGAGTAATATAAGAATATTGAGCAAGGTTCCTGGCTAGGAGATGAGAAGGCTACTGGAATTTGCAAGAATGATCTTGAAAGATAATTTCGACGGTATAATTAAGATAAAATAAAACTGAACTGAGAGTAACTTGGTTTTATCTTTTTTTTTCCTGAGACAGAGTCTCACTCTATCACTCTCTTGACCAGGCTGGAGTGCAGTGGTGCAGTTTTGGCACTGTAACCTCCACATCTGGGGTTCAAGCAATTCTCCTGCCTCAGCCTCCCAAGTAGCTGGGATTATAGGTGCTTGCCACCACGCCCAGCTAATTTTCCTATTTTTAGTAGAGATGGGGTTTCACCATGTTGAGGAGGCTGGTCTCAAACTCCTGACCTCAGGTGATCTACCAGCCTTAGCTTCCCAAAGTGATGGGATTACAAGGTGAGCCTCTGTGGCTGGCCATAACTTGTTATGATGGATGTCAAATAGCTATTGCTATAGCTCTAGCACTTTCTTTTAACTAATGTTTTCCAAAGAAACATATTCAGAGAATGAACACCTAAGGAAAACTATAGATGATAGGGAAGACTCACTGAAGAAATTGTGTGTGTGTGTGTGTGTGTGTGTGTGTGCGTGTGCGCGCGCACGTGCATTTTTGTTTTTTTTATTTTTTACTATATGATAATTATCAACTATGTTATCAATTATGGAGCACCATAAAAAGATTAAAAGACAAATCAATGTACAAAAAAATCTTGAGTATATTTATGGGAAACCTCCCCAGTAACATATCAAAAAGTCCATTTATCCTCTCAAGTATTTGCTTGTAAAAAAACAGAAAGGAAGAAAGTTCTCACCAAGAAAGCTTTTTCTTTCTCTTACAACATTAATTACATTGTCGGCTGGAGCTAAAGTTATGAGATAGGCAGAGGCAAACTGATTCTCATGTTGTTTAAACTTGTCAGTTCCAAAAAGAAGTCTAGAGTTAGGACAAATGAAGACGTTTTCCCTCCTCATTTAGAGACAAATAGAAAGTCCAGCTCTGGAATTTTGTTTTGAAAAGGAGAGTCACTCACCAGTGGACACTCATCTCTTTTTAAAAGTATTGCTAATTCATTCCCTTACCTGACCCCCAGGGCTGGAAGCCTTGATGCCTTTCATCAGAAGACGCTCCCATCCTCAGCACTGCAATGGATCATCTGTGCCTTTGACCCATTGCTGAGGGGAAACGTATCTTTAAACGTGCTTCAGAGCTGCCGAGACTGACACACAAATTTTCAGGTTGAACTTTTGCTTCAACCCAGTGTTCTGACGTCCTAGCTCTGCTGTTTCACATGGCTTGCTAGACAACTATTTGTTAGAACTCTGACTCCTGACTCCCAAATTGGTCTTAGTGTATTTTATAATATCAGAGGAGAAACGGGAAGGAAGGAGAGAGAAACCCAGAAGAGCAGAGGTAGATGAAGTGTGGAAAAGTAGATTACCCAGTAAAGCAAGGGTTAGAGTATGGAGTGCAAGATGTGAAAGGAAGAGGCTGAGTGGGCAAAGAAGTATATGCTTTGCACCGGGGATCAAAACCCATTGAAAGTGCAATGTAGTGCAATTGCAAGGAGTTAAAACACAGACCCTGTTGAATCAAAGGCTTGTTTTATATACCTCCTACAGGTTGTGGATTCATCTCACTGTTCCCTTGGAGTTGTGAAATCCATGACTTTTTTTTCCCCCCAAATAAAGCCCTTTATTCAATCAGGTATTAATAATATAAAGAGAAGGGAAAAAAGGCTTTAAAAAATTTTCATTTTCTAATGTAATTTTACCCAAAAGAAAGTAAATAGATTCAAATAATCTTTTCTTAAAATTAGCTGAGACAGTGTTACACATGAATGATTTTATTGCTGAGATTAATACATTTCATCAAATTCCACCCACCACTGCACATGCATACCATTCTGATTGTCACATCAATTTTCTGGATTAGGAATGTTTTTGGTGTGAAAAAAAACTGGTTTCAATGTTGTTTTTTTTAACAGAAGCTCAGATGTACCAGAGTATTGACTTAATGGGGAAAAAAGCATCACTTGAAGCAAGACGGGCAGTTTGTTCCATTCACCAATGATCTGCCCACAGCTTAGATTTGACACTCCAATGAGATCCAAAGGCGAAAACACTGCCTAAATTCCGGTTAGGGTACGTGGGCTAGGAGAAAACAGCTTCTCCCTTATCTTCTTCATAACCTGAGTCTTAAAGGTCAGTTAATGATGGCAAACGGACCAAAAAAGAAAAAAAAGCATCAAAAACAAAATCAACAAAAAAGATTTATTGTCCATTTAAAAAAATAACAGGTCCTGATAAGTAACAAAGAAGCTTGATTTTTAAAAAAGAAAATGCATTTACCAATTTTTCTAATCTTTTTAAAGTTTTTCAATAGTTCTAAATTAAATCCTTTTTCACTATTATCTCTTTATCCATCAGAAAATCCGAAGGGTATTTGGATTCAGACATCCAATGCACCAAAGATCTTTCATTACACAGCACAAACAAGCACTTTTATTGAACAAGAACCCAATTACTTAACCTAGCTTCAGGTTTCATTCTACCCTGCAGCATATACTCTGACAGAAACCTACTAATCTCTTCTGATGGACGTTGTGACATATCAGTTCTGATATACAGAGATGATTCCTAACCTTCTTGTAGAGAACCACTGATTAAATAAACTGAGATGCCCATCTCAGCTTCCATGGACCAATGAATAACAATGAGAAAAGTCACATATGGGCCCTTTTCTCCTCTGTGTAAGGCATACTCAGAGAGGAAAAAGGAAAGGAGGTTATGCTCTGAGAAACTGACCAGCATTTACCAAAGCCCTGTGCTGGCATTGCCTACAGTTCTTTCTAGTTTATCTCTGCACTTTAAATTACTGTCATACCTTTCCCACCCATATCTTACTAGAAGAGAAGAAAATCAATGCCTTAAAGCTCTTGTATCTCTGCTGCTGCCGTTACAGAAATGTTTTGATAAATACTGTTAACAACTTGGCCTTTCTGTCAGTAATTCTCAACAGAGTGTGCATTAGAATAACCTAGGAACTTTTAAGGAATACTGATCCCCATCTCTGGAGATGCTGATTTAATTCATCAGGCTGTGACCTGGGCAGTATTGCTTTTTAAAAGCTCTTCATATTATGGCAATAATATAGCTAAATCTTAGAAGCATTGATTCATGTAATAATTATTATACTGGAATAAAGAAGAGAACATAGAGATCATTCAGTCTAGCCTGATATCCAATGCTGGAATATCTTCAAGAAAAATGTCTGAAAAGTTACAGAAATGAAAAAATTGTTAATCTACAAGGAAGTCCATTTTTTTTGGTTTCTTTTTAACATTAAATCCTTAGAAAAGGTCTCCAAGATACTTCAAAGTATTCATATATAAGACTGCTCATGAAAAAACTGTTTATATTAAAAATAAACTCAATAATTTAATGCCCATCTGTAAGGAACTAGAACTGAATATACATATATGTATATGTATATAGATGTGTCTATATGCATATAATACATGCAATACATATTAGTCCATTCTCAAGCTGCTGTGACCCAAGAATGGGTAATTTATAAAGAAAAGAGGTTTAATTGACTCACATTTCCACAGAGCTGGGGGAGCCTCAGGAAACTTACAACAATGGTGGAAAATACGTCTTCACAGGGTGGCAGGAGAGAGAAGTGCCAGCAGGAGAAATGTCAGATGCTAATAAAACCATCAGATCTCATGAGAATTCACTCACTATCACTAGAACTGCATGGGGGAAACCACCCCCATGATTCAATTTCCTCCCACCAGGTTCCTCTCATGACATGTGGGGATTATGGGATTACAATTTAAGATAAAATTTGGGTGGGGACACAAGGTCAAACCATATCAATATTTATATATATGTGTGCATGTTTCTATATGTGTGTATAAACATATATTATATTTTTATTTGTATATGTGTATACATGTATATATGTATAGTGTGTGTGTGTGTGTGTGTGTGTGTGTGTGTGTGAAGGCTTAGATCAGGGAACAGGTAGAATACCTTCTGTGTAAAATGTTTTCAGAATGTACCTTATAATATATATATATATAATTAGACATATAATATCTTTTTCTAACTCTGTAAATAATAATTACTACAAAGGTAACTTTTATCTTTAGTTTATACCTTTCTTATTTTTATGTTTTAATCATTTGTAAGAATTATTTTTTTAAGTATTTCAATTAGCAGAGGTTATTTGGATATTGGAATAACAAATCATTTGCTTTTCTTTTGTAATATTTTCAGTATCTTCCCAATCTTGATATGAAATCTGTTTTTTGAGCTATACAGAATGAAGTTACCATCTTATATATGACAGTCTTCGCTCTTTGAAAGAACAGAATAATGTGTCCCTTTGGTGGAAAAAACTCCATTTCTTCCATTTTTGTCACAGCCCTTCAAAGGCTGTGTCCTATAAACCTGGTATTATGTGTCAGTATTAAAGGACATGGAATTTTTTTTTTCTTTTTTTTTTGAGATGGAGTCTCACTCTATCTCCAGGCTGGAGTACCGTGGCATGATCTCAGCTCACTGCAAACTAGGACATGGAAATAATTTTACAAGTTCTTGCCATTAAAATGTTTGTGTCCTAATCATAGAGATAAAAATAAAATAATAAAAATATCAATAGTATAAAATGGTATTTTGGGGCATGCATGGTGTTTCATGCCTGCAATCCCAGCACTTTAGGAGGCTGAGGCAGTTAGATCATTTGAGCTCAGGGGTTTGAGACCATCCTGGGCAATATGGCAAAACCCTGAGTCAACAAAAAAGACAAAAATTAGCTGGGCATGGTGGTGTGTACCTACAGTCCAAGATACTCAGGAGGCTGAGGTGGGAGGAGGTTGAGCTCAGGAGGTTGGGGCTGCAGTGACCTGAGATTGCATGACTGCACTCCAACTTGGGTGTCAAAGAGAAACTCTGTCAAGAAAAGAAGAAAGAAGGGCAGAAGGGCAGGAGGGCAGGAGGGCAGAAGGGAGGAAGGCAGGAAGGCCAGCAGGAAGGAACTGACAATAGTATTTTCAATTTATGATTGTCTATAATCAGAGGAAATGAATGCATAGCAGGGAATCTATTCTCTCAAGAGGTTGGCCAGTAAATAGAGAAAGTTTATTCTTTCTCTGTTTGGTAAATTGGCATGGAATCTTTTTATCAAAATTTACTTTTCGACTTAACGAAGTATTTATATGTGTTATTTTATTTTAATCTTAGAATAGCCTCAGATATTACTAACCCCAGTTTATAACTGCAGGAATGGAATACATGGTATTATGGCTTTAAGATCCTTTTCTTCTCTGAACATGCTCCAGTTCATCAATGTTGCCCTAAAATAGCCATGTCAAGAACTGGAGACATTTTCTACAGATGTTGCGATCGGTGCAGAGGCAAGGGGCACTACAGGGTCCTTTGATCTTGACACTAATACCTATAATACTCTGGTCTCCAGTAGAGATGGTAGGAAACATTGTCATAGAAAGAGGTAGAAATGAGCAGCTAAGCCCACCTGGAAGAGTCAATGAAAGGAGACACTGTTGGCCTGAACTGAGATTTGAAAGACAAGAAAAAATTTTCCAGAGGGATAAACAACAGGGGCTTCATTCCAGGCAGAGAAGACAGTGCAACCAAAAACACTGTGTGTTTGGCACTACGTGTGTTTTCTTTGGAGCTACACAGAATAAAGCTGGGGAAAAGTGAACATGATAGACCACAAGAGATTGAAAGCCTCAGATATTGGGTTAGGGCTACAATGACATGAACAAAGGAACAAATAGGAGTGAAGTTGGGAAGGTAGACAGAAGACAGACCATTAGTATTTCCGGAATTTGGATTTGACCCTAGTGGCAACAGACACACAAAAAAGGAATATTTCTTTTTTGTCCTGAAAATTACTGGTGTATTTGCAAGAAGCTAAAAAGAACTGAAAACATATATAATAGAGACTCTCAGCTAAAATAAAATGTCCACATAAATATCAGTAGCTTTTAAGTTGAAATGACAAATTTATTACTTTTGTAATTTTTACTTGCTCTTGGGAACATAGTCGAACCCTTTTGTGAGGAATGATTGCCTTTTTCATTAAGTTATGCACAGTATATAAGAGTCAACAGGTGCCTAATATGATTGCTTGTGGTTAGGATCACTTTCAAATTTGTTTTGACATCATATTTCCATCAGAATATTCTAAGCCAGTTAATAAAAAAAGTATGGCATACTTCCATTAGAGATCATTCATTGCAAGCTGTTTATTATTATTTTTTGCTTCCAATTTCTCATCAAATGAAAGACCATATCTTAGCTTCTCCTGAACAATTTTGAGCTTTAGCTTCTATAGTGTGGATGCATATTCTAAAATTGGGATCCCACTGGGAACAACAGGATTCCATGGTAAGGAAAGAAAATATAAAGTCATGTATATGAGAAGAGATTTTTTTCCCTCTTAGTTCTAATAGTCGTTAATATAGCATGCTGTTTTTCTGTGATGTAAAAATATTTCTCTAAAGACACTACATTTCGAATTTGAAACAATATTCTGTTCTCTGAAATGCTTATAAATTATTTTTTGAGATTAAAAAAATTATGAGGTAATAAGTAGTTTGAGACAATTACAGAACAAGGCTATTTACTTTTTATTTGGAATATGAGACCAAAATGTTTTTGTGGTATCCAGTGTTAAGGATTACAATGATTACTTTTATTTGATAGAAGTCTAATTTATCACATCCATATGCAGATTAATTATTATCATTTCACATTATATTGTCAAATTTCCCCAGCTAATAAAGTCTTAGATAATGAGGCTGGCAGACAAGATTATTTTCTGGACTTTTCAAGGTCAGTATGTCAATTAAGATTGTGGGCTAATTCATTACTACTGGGGAAAAAAATGAACATGCTGAGCTACAGGAGATTGCAAGTCTGGGATATCAAGCATTCGTATTGACTTATGACAGCCTCAAGTTCTCCATTTTAGTAAGTGATTTAGAGGCACAAATTACTTTTCCACTAATTTGACAGAGATGAAAACTTATAAAAAATTTCAAAATATAGCAGAGACTCAAAGATTGCTGTATCACATAAATCAGTAAACCATGGTGTATATATAGAGCCAAATTCTCTAAGTACCTGAGTTTTCTGTTTCACTTAGAGGCAACGTGAATTTGTTTAAGTAATTAATTCACTTATTTGACAAGGACTTATAATTTACTAAATATGTACTCTGCACGAGGTTCTGTGTTAGGCCCTTGGGAAGCAGAACAAAAGAGGCAACCATAATCTTCACCCTCACCTAATTTATGGAGATAGATATGAAACCATTAAATACACACACAGTTGTTAATTATATTTGGCACGAGTTCTAGAAAGGAGAAGTACTGCATGCCGTGAAAACATGAAATTGTTACTATATAGTATGTTAAAAAGAAAAAAACAATGTAGTCTAAACATATTTATAGAATAACTCTAAGTATTTACTGAGAGACTACTATATTCCATTCATTCTGTGGGTCTTGGGAATATAATGAAATCATACAGTATAATGTGGTAAACACATATACATAGCAAAAAGTTTTTTTAAAAAGCTATGGAAACATGGGTAAAAGTAGGGTGGCCTATGAGATTTAGAAAAAGGTTGCAAAGAGTCAACTCATTCATTTCTGTATTCAAAAAATATGTATTAAACACTAATAATATTCCCAATCTGGGGCTTGATGTTGGAGATTTATGACAATTAAATACACCCTTGTGTATATAGATCTCACAGTTTACAGCAACAGTCTCAATCAGGGTCAGTTTTGCCCTTCAGGGGACATTTGGCGATTCCCAGAGATATTTTTCTGTGCTAACTGCGGGAGGGTGCCATTATTGTAGTGAATAAAGGCCAGAGGTGCTATTACAGATTCCACAATGCAAAAAACAGCTCCCCTAACAATGAATAATTATCTAACCTAAAATGTCAATAGCACCAAGGGTTAAACAAACCCTGGCGGAAACAGGGAAATAAGTAAATACTCAATTACAATGCCAAGTTATTAGTGTTAAAATGGGGCTGTGTTTTAAAATACCATCAGCAAAGTAGAAGAGAGATTTGACAGGTAAAGGCAGGAAGGCAGAAAGATCACTTGACTTGGAATTCTTTTATTGCAAATTACGGTATGATGCTGGAAAGGCCTAGACGAGGGCTATCAAAATAAAAATAATAGGGTCATAAAAAGTGTATGTGAGAGGAAATTTCAAAGGTAAAATAAACTTTCATATATTGACCATACAACATCATGAAAATTTGGAAGAAGAAAGGGTAGAAGGCCAGGCACAGTTGCTCATGACTCTAATCCCAACACTCTGAGAAGCCAAGGCAGGCAGATCGCTTGAGCCCAGGAGTTCGAGAATAGCCTGGGCAACATAGGGAGATGCAGTCTCTACAAGAATATACAAAAATTAGCTAGGCATGGTAGCATGAGCCTGTAGTCCCAGCTACTCTGGAGATGGGAGGATCGCTTGAGCCCAGGAAGTACAGGTTATAGTGAGCTGAGAGAGTGCACTGCAGTGCAAGGTGGAGGACGGAGTGAGACCCCATCTCAAAACAAAAGGAGTTGAAGCAGATAGAACAGTCAATTACTACCTTAAGAGCTGTTTCGTTGAGGTAATAAATGAGTGTTAAAACCTGCAAATGTAGGAATAAAGGAAAAGGAGCACGTTTTGCGGGGAATTAATAATGACAATAAAAATAATATTGATGTGCTATAGGCCAGGCAGCGTGCTCATCACAGAACACATTATTAAATTTGTCCTAACTCTGTAGGAAAGTAATTCCATTTGAAGTAAATACTCTTATCCCCAATTTTTCAGATGGGCTAAGAGAGATTAAAAAAATTATTCAAGGTCCTGTTGCTTAATAGTGGCAATATCTAAACTTCAACAGGTGTTTATCATTTTCTAAAGCCAAGGTCTTCAAACCTCTATGCTCTATGGCATAAACAAGGAGGAAACTGGAAAATTCAGGTTGACTTTTCACACTCTGGATCCAGATTGCCCTGGTTCCCCGAAAAACAGAACCTGGTGCCAATGCTTGCTTGTACGCTACTGGCTATTACAGTGCACATCTCAGGGAAGCAGAGCGAGTCATTAGAGTAGAGAGAGCAAACATTCCATTTTGTGCAGCATGCTTCTTTGTTCAGCCTTGCAGGAGAGTCTTCCAAGAGGCTGCAGGCACCATTCTATTTCAAGATAGTCTATCCAGACAAACGAATGAAGAATAGATACCAGCTCTGCACACCCTTCATTAAACATGTGCTCCAAAGCATTCACTCAGCTGCCCTTCCAGGTTAATCAAGTGGATCTGAGTGGCAGCAGAGATATCCTAGGCAGGTGGCAAGAAGGACCAAGTATGAGCAGAAGACAAGGCACTGTGGAGCTGTGCCCGTGAGAATCAATCACAAGGAAGGTGGTGCAATATTAGAGGCCGAGTCCCTAAGACAAGTGCAGGTGGGAAGGTATGGGATGGTGTGTACAAAGGAGCTGATCTATCTGGTGGCTACAAATCACTAGCTTTGTCACTTTGGTTAAGTTATGTTCTCTTCTATAATATCCTCATCTATAAAACAGAGAAAATCAGAATCTCTGTGAGGATTAAATGATTTAAAATACATCAATCAGTTTAAAGAGAACCTGCCACAACATCAGCACCAGATGCGATATTTCTTATTACATCACTACCATCACCATTGTTGAGACAAGAAAAGTAGCTCCTTCCACTCTGGAGTTGACTAATTCTAACAGCAAATTCTTGGTATCCTGAGGAGCTGGCCTGCCCCTCAGAGTTAAGGGCATAATGTTCTGTTACCAAATAGAAACAATCTCACGGAATCTGACAAGGTCACCATGTGACCATGGTGATGTGAAACAAAGAACAAAAACAGAAACAAAATCAATTCATAACCATGTCTAAGCACAGACAAACGCAAGGTCACTACACAAAACACAAAATACCAAATGCATCCCCTTCCTGTCTAATAAGAGAGACTGTTTTTCATTATCAAGTAGAGCTTTAGCTTTGGTCTATTATTCCTTTTTTCTAGGTAAGATTTATTAAGATACCCAATTATATATTTCTGTCTGCTTCCTCATATCTTCCTATCCAGAGCCAAGCCCGTCTCCTTGAACCCTCACCCCAAATCACATAACCCAAGCACAATCCTATGAGTTCTAACATCCTTTTGCTAAAGGTGACCAAAGCTCCCCATGACGTGTGTTCTCGCTTATTGCAACAATCAATAACTTTGACTTGCTGAACTATAAGTGTATACCTAGTGGGCTTCGGCTGAAGAGTGTTGTCATCATCTTATCATCATCATCATCAACATCAGCAGCAGCGTCACCTCCTAAAGCTGGCAACATTAGATTAGCTATATATTTGTGGAATTTTAGCATTAAAGTTGTAATGAAAGTCAAAATCATAGAGGAAATTACAGAAGGAGAAAATGTCAAGTGGCAGAAGCAAATTGCCTAGGGCTAAACCAGAGAGGACACGCTAGTATCGAAGGGACAAGCCAAATTAAAAGAATCAATTACTTTTTTCAATGAATGACTTTATGAGTAGTCAAGTAGGAGAGGAGAGATCAGCTTATGGAAAGAGGGGAGTTTTAGGAATGTCGTGGTGTTCCCATGCGCTTGATTCAGAAATGTCCAAATAAGAACTAGGGAAAGCCCATAGTTTGGACAGACTGATGGCCAACCCTTCAAAGAGTATATGAGTAAATAAAAGACATATTACAATGGGCAAAGTCATGAGTAGGAGATAGGGAAATTAATGTCTTTTAAAGTATGAATGTTAATAGGAGGGAGATGGAAATTTAACTAGAGGTAAATATAGGGTTGCAGGAGGGATAACTTATGACAGAAAGAAGCAGTCATTTTAGTCTGCTTTAAGAATGCATCTGGCCGAGTACAGTGGCTCACATCAGTAATCCCAGCACTTTGAAAGGCCAAGGCGGGTGGATCACTTGAGGTCAGGAGTTCAAGACCAGCCTGGGAAACATGGTGAAACCCCGTCTCTACTAAACATATAAAACTTAGCCAGGTATTGTGATGGACGTCTGTAATCCTAGCTACTTGGGAGGCTGAGGCAGGAGAATCACTTGAACCCAGGAGGCAGAGGTTGCAATGAGCTGAGTTTGTGCCACTGCACTCCAGCCTGGGGGACAAGAGCAAAACTCTATCTCAAAAAAAAAAAAAAGGAGAGTTTGTAGACCAGAGAGAGAGGGGAAATTTGAGGAATGAAGGTTCTAGAGTGTATGGGGGGAGGAGAGATCAAGAATTCTGTTGGAGAACTAACCCTGAAAAGAAGTAGAGGCATTTCATTCTCTGAAAGTAGGTGAATGAAGATAAATACTGATTTTGCTAAGCGAGAAGGTTCTGTGCTAGAAGGTGAGGAGAGGCAGCTAAGGAATTTCATCACAGTTGACTTTTGTTCTCTCAGTCAGAAAATAGTCTATGACCCTTGTTAAGGGTGAAGGTTAGCAGCATGGTAAACCTGGAACAGCCACAACAGAAAAGGAAACTGCATGCAAGAAGAAAAAAAGAAAAAGACCATAAGGCATTATGAAGATGGAAGGAAGACAGGAGATTCTGCAGGCATCACTCTAACAGAGCTGGTCAGCATGGCCGTGTGATAACTCTAGCCAGACCTGGTCAGCATGGCTGTGTGATAACCCTAGCCGTCCTCAACAGCTGAGGTCAGGACGAGAGAGATCAAACACCAAGGCTGATCCCTGTTGCCAATGGCAGGTTTTCAGAGGTGGAACAAATGAAAAATAGGAGAAAATCTGATGAGAGCACAGTTTAAATGAGGGATCAGTGGGTCCAGGCTAGATAAATGGAAAAGCCAAGGTAGCCACAGACTGACTGATTTAGGGAACTTAAAGTTGTTATTTTTTTTTTGAGATGGAGTTTCACTCTTGTTGCCCAGGCTGGAGTGCAACGGCACTATCTTGCCTCACTACAACCTCCGCCTCCCGGGTTCAAGTGATTCTTCTGCCTCAGCCTACCAAGTAGTTGGGATTACAGGCATGCTTCACCACGCTCAACTATTTTGCATTTTTAGTAGAGACGGGGTTTCCCCACATGGGTCAGTCTGATCTTGAGCTCCCAACCTCAGGTGGTCCACCTGCCTCAGCCTCCCAAAGTTCTGGGATCACAGGCGTGAGCCACCATGCCTAGCTGGGAACTTAAGTTCTATAGGTGGCAGGATATGGAGTGCCATTGAGGGAATTAAGGTTAGAAGAATAGAGTGTTTCAGATAAACAGTTTAAGATTTCAGAAATAGAACAGTTGAGCAGGATGGTAAGATATATACAATGGTATAGAATTTGGCCTTGAAGTTGGGAGAGGGTGAAGGAAAGCACTAGAAAAAAAGGGTTCCAGGAACGTAGGGACTAGGAAGTGTGTGAGATGTTAACAGGAAACAAATTTTAAAAGGCTTAAAATAGAAATGAGTTATTCATATCTGAAAGTCTATTTCTATTTATTATATTTTCACAGGGAAAATAGGATTCCTACACTACTGTAAAAAAAAAAAAATCCAAAAGGGGCCAGGCACAACAGCTCATGGCTGTAATCACAGCACTTTGGGAGGCTGTGGTAGGAATCACCTGAGGTAAGGAGTTCGAGACCAGCCTGGTCAACATGGTGAAACCCTGTTTCTAATAAAAATACAAAAATTAGCCAGGCGTGGTGGTAGGTGCCTGTAATCCCAGCTACTCAAGAGGCTGAGGCAGAAGAATCTCTTGAGCCTGGAAGGCAGAGGTTGCAGTGAGCTGAGACTGTTCTATTGCAATCCAGCCTGGGCAACAGAGCAAGACTCTGTATTAAAAAAAAAAAAAAAGAAAAGAAAACACCATTAACATTTAATATTATAATTCAGAAGATGGTTTGGTAACAGTATTATTAAACTGAAGTGGGAATTTTTTTTTTAACCATATTTCTCACTCGCTACATATAGACATGGCCTTCTGAAGAAGTTGCCAAATACATTTTCTTGTGCCCAGAGAGGCCACACATATAGGACAAAGCCTTACATGGTGATTACAGGTTCTGGAAACGAGCGGACCAAAGTGCTGGTATCTGCTAATATGAATTTAAATATAGATTTTTTAAATCTATTTTTAAAACTATATTATCAAGAGGATACAGTTCTTCTATCACTTTTCTATGTACAAAATTCTTAAGAGGAAGTGTGACTGTATAAATGTGGGGTCTCTGGTAAATATTTGGTGCTCATACTAGTTTTATTTAGCCCTTTAAAGAAATTGAGTATGCTCAGTCTTGATGAAATTTTAAAAAACAATTTGTTATACCTTTTGTTCTTCCAGGATGTCTGACTTTTAGATGTGGGTTAGTAGGACAGAACATTTTTAAAATACACATATTTTACTTGATACAAATAAGACTATATTCTACATCTATGTTCTAAAAAAGGTCTAATTTCCAAAGAGAGAAGTTTCCAATTACATCCTTGAGAAAATATGTTTGTTAATTCTTAACATGTTTACTCTATTATTTTTGGTAGCATCATATTTTAAGGTGTGCCTTTTCCTTGCTGCCAACACTGTGGGAATAATAAGAACCACTAAGATGTGATGGCAAAGAAATGCCAAAAGTACTTAAATTGGATATTTTGGCAAAACTTGTGTTATTTGGACAATCTGACTGTGATACATAGTTTTCTTCTACAAATTAGGTGATTCTAGTGTTGTATAGATCTAAAAAGTAGAAAGGTCAACATTTTTTGTATTATTCTTTCCTGGAATCCTCAGGCAATATTATAACTGACTTATCTAACTTATCTCAATTAGTTTTTAATACGATATCAAAAGGTGGATCAATTTTCTCTGGTTTCTCCTGAGACTTGAAGATAATTAAATGAAGGTACAATCCTGACTATCTCCTGAGGATAATTTTTGGCTACTTTTTGAGACTTTTAATTTCTAATTTTCATTGGATCTATTGGACCTATGCTCCATTCTGACCCTCTCTCTATTCTCCGTGGGCGATTAGGATCTCTGCTTACTTATTTTGCTATCAAATATGGATAACTCTTATTTTGAACTTCTAATTTATCTTCAGGGCTGGGAGAGCCTGGTCAGTTTTTACCTAGGAATCCACTCTTATTTTTCCCAAAATTTTACTCTTATTGAGTCTATATATAAATACTGAGGCTGAGTTGTATGTTATTAGAGAGTAACCTGTTTCTCTTTGGTTTAGATATGTTGTAGATTTCAAACTCAAGATACTTACTCTTGTCTCTAAATTTCCACATAGCTATTAGGATAATCAGAAATTATAAATGTGTCATGTTTGAGTATCTAGAACTTTGTATCGAATTTGGCAGCCACTAGTCATATGTCTATTAGGCCCTTAAATGTGTGTCTAGGCAGGGTGCAGTGGCTCACACCTGTAATCCCAGCACTTTGGGAGACCCAGGTGGTCAGATCACAAGGTCAGAAGTTTGAGACCAGTCTGGCCAACATGGTGAAACCCCATCTCTACTAAAAATACAAAAATTAGCCAGGCATGATGGTAGGAGTCTGTAATCCCACCTACTCGGGAGGCTGAGGAGGAGAATCACTTGAACCCAAAAGGCAGAAGTTGCAGTGAACTGAGACCTACCATTGCACTCCAGTCTGGGCAATGGAATGAGACTCATTCTCAAAAAAAAAAAAAAAAAAAGTAAGAAAAGAAATATGTGGCTAGTCAAAATTAACATGTGCTCTTAAGCATAAAATGCAAAGCAGATAGTGATGTCTTAGTATGAAAATAATAATGCAAACTATCTTGATTTTTACATTGATTAGATATTAATAATTTCCTAAAACATATTATTAAAATACATTTCCTGTTTCTTTTTGCTCTTTTTAGTGTGGCTATCACAATTTAAAATTTACATATATGGTTGATGTTTGTGGTTCCCATTATCACTGTATTGAAAAAAAGTTTGAAATTAGTCCTGTTAGCAAATGCTGTATTCCAAATACAAGTAAATATAAAGAATGTTATAAAATCAAAGTTTTACGACTTTGGACTTATTACACAAAATAGTTTGTTTATGTTATTATTATTATTCTAGAGAACCTAAAATAGAGCGAAGATTAAAGTATATGCCTTCTTGATTCTTATTTATTCTACTTCTCAGGTATCAGCCTCTCAGCTATTATTAAACTCCATTTCTTATGGGTCTTGTTTATTCTCTCTAAAAGTAGCCAAGATTTTAACAGCAGTTGTTTAAGGGAATGCATTGATAAGAACCAGATTTTAAAATGTCTCAGAGTGAAACTCAATAACTCAATAATATGGTTTAACACTGTTTACAATATCATGTGTTATTCTGCTGAAATGACATATTCAAGATTTCTGATGCACTATGTGATACAGAGCCCCTACATCTTGTATTTCTAGCATTCGTTACACATTAAGATGGTTATGCAAAGCAGAGAATATAAAAAAACCACTGGAATTACATGTATACTTTTCTGGTCACAAATGTGCAATGATTCCTCATGCAACAGTTTGGAAATACCTCACCGCTGAATGCACTAAAATGATTCAGCACTCCTCTGGTCATGAATAATTTATAGGCAAAGTGCCATAGACCGAATGTGTTGCATGATGTGATTCCTAGAGCCTTTTAAAAATTGATCTATGGACTTATTCTTACTGCACATTTTTTTAAACTATATCTTTGTGGGAGAACACTTACTATAATGAACATGAAATTTGAAACTATTTAAATGATACTACAAAATGGTCCATAAAGTTTGAGTACAACATAGAATGATTTCTCCATTTCTCCATTTGTGATGACCAACCTTGGGATTCATGAAAACCTCAAACTTCTATTTTAAATATGGATTTTTTAAAGCATGGTAGCATTAACTTTGAAACCATGGATGACTTATTGCAATTTTAAAAGTTGTTGGCCGGGCGTGGTGGCTTAAGCCTGTAATCCCAGCACTTTGGGAAGCCAAGGCGGGTGGATCATGAGGTCAAGAGATCGAGACCATCCTGGTCAACATGGTGAAACCCCCTCTCTACTAAAAATACAAAAAATTAGCTGTTGCATGGTGGCTCGTGCCTGTAATCCCAGCTACTCAGGAGGCTGAGGCAGAAGAATTGCCTGAACCCAGGAGGTGGAGGTTGCGGTGAGATGAGATTGTGCCATTGCACTCCAGCCTGGGTAACAAGCGAAACTCCGTCTCAAAAAAAAAAAAAAAAAAAAGTTGTTGACCTTGTCCTTATATCTGTCTCTCATTTTTATTTCCTTTTAATCATCTATTATTCTCCTAAAATAATTAAAGAATTCATATTTATAACAAATTAAAAATAACAAAAGAAAATACCTGATTTTCTCTGGTTTTGTAATAGATTAATAATATCAAATCTAGAATGGATCTTAAAAGTCTAAAACTTTTTTGTTGCTTAGACTTTGCTCGATCACACACATTGGTGTAATATATCTAATAAATCCTGAGCCAATTTCTACTCCTAGTGTCATGAGGGTCCATAAGTTCTTTTTTATGCTTATGTGAAATTAACTTATCTGTAATGTATACCTACCGATACTAATTTACATTGGAATTATAAAAAACAAGTATAATCCCTTTTATATGTAAATTGAGATTTTTTCTTAACTTTTAAATATCACTCTACATTATCTCATAGGTAACTTCACTCACAAACATTGACATATATAGCCTAGAATGTTTTTCTTTCATCAATGCTCCAGTCCTACATATTCAACCCATGTAACATCTAACGCTTAGTTGTCTTAAGGATATCTCAAATTCCACACATTGAAAATTATATTTAAGATCTCTATGCACAAATCTGATAAGCAATTGCACGCAGAATGCAATCATCCTTAATACTGGCTTTTTTTTCTCTACCCATATCATATCTATCAGCATGTCTTACCAACCTTATCTCCTAAATTTTTCTTAAAGCCACTGATTTCTCTCCAGCAATAACTCTAACTCTTTAGAAAAAGTTCTTTTATTTCTCACCCAGATGAAGGTAATCGCGTCCAAAATTATTTCCCTCCACCCATTCTTAACACCCTAGAGCACAGCAGTCAAAGTGTTTACTTAAGTATGTAAATCAGATCAATGCTTAAATTTTTGCACTGTCTTTCCCTGCTATTTTTTTTTTTTAAAAAAAGATCAAAAGATCAAAGACTTTGATCAAAGAAAAAGATCAAAAGAGTTAACAATGGCTTGCCATTTGCTACAAAGTCTGGGCTCTGCTTACTACACTCTTGCTTAATTAGTTGTTCCTTCTAGTTCAGATATCAGGAAAATCAGTTATCAAGGACAAAATAGGTTTTGCCCAAAAAGCCTTCCTTGACCTTGGTGACCATAATCCTTTCTTCATTACATCTGCTCATAACACTATGTATCTCAACTTCATAGATTTAATGTTATCGCTCATATTAATTTTGAAAGAAGGAGTTGCAAGTTTCTTTGAACTGATAGCACCATGGGCCACACCCTAGTTAAGCTGTGGTGACCCTGTGACCAGCACATACACCACCAGATGGACTCCTGGAGCCAGAAGGTCTGAGTCAACCTTGTGACACTGGACCCTGTGGTCTGATTAACTGACCTTGCAACGTTCTACCATTGTGCCTGCCTCAACTGTTCCTGCCTCAACCCTTCCCACCTCAACTGATAAGCCAACTTCGTGAGACTGGACCTTGGACCCTGTGACACCACCTCTGGTAATATTCCCCCAGCTTGCAAAAATCACCCTGAACTGTAACTTCAGTAACTTTCCACTGCCTACCCCAAACCTATAAAACCAACTCTCATCCCACCACCCTCCACTGGCTCTCTTTTTAGACTCAGCCTGCTCACACCTGGGTGAATAAACAGCCTCGTTGCTTACACAAAGCCTATTTATAGGTGGTCTCTTCATTCAGAGTGTGCTTAACAGGAATTAAATAGTAAATACAAATTAACTTTTAAAATACATAAAGAAAATGCTTACATTAAGAACTAAAGTGCAGTTTTTGGTATACATTCCTGTTCAACACAGTCTAGGCAAGTAATATAGTGATTAGAAGCTTTTAAATATACACCAAAACCTGCAAAAACACATAGACACCTTAAACCACTGCTGTGCCAGGCAACAGAAAAAATAGCCTAAAAAAATACTATAATTTGTTTGGAGGAAATGTATACTCTTTTTTTTTTTTTTTTTTTTTTTTTTTTTGTGAGACAGAGTCTCACTCTGTCACCCAGGCTGGAGTGCAGTGGTGCGATCTTGGCTCACTGCAACCTCTGCCTCCTGGGTTCAAGTGATTCTCTTGCCTCAGCCTCCTGAGTAGCTGGGACTACAGGCATGCACCACTATGCCCAGCTGGGATACTGATTTTTAATATAATCATGGTTGAAGAAAAGAAGAACCTCACCCTGAGTATGGTCAAATATATTAATACAATCTTTGCTAAATTAGAAACTATACTAAGACACCAGATCTGCTTCTATTTGCAGTATGGCTAAGATACAGTGATGGGACTGCCTTAGGGGAGGTCACAATTTTCCCATAAAGTTGTTTTCACGAATAGATGTTTCAGTTGGATGAAAATTTAAAAAACAAAAAGAAAAATATATCCAACTTTCTGGGCACATTCTCAGATGGTCACCAGTACATTTACTTTAAAACACAGGATAATGTGGGAAACAATCAATATAACCATCTGTTAGAATTATCTTAGAGGGATACATTTTCTAACAGCAAAACTTCTGAGCTGACCCAACAAAATCTGAGAATAAGAGTGGCAGATGGCTCTCAGACTATATTTCAAATATTGTTTTTTAAACCTGTAGATGTGTAAGAAACTATGGCCCAGCATGGTGGTTCACACCTGTAATCCTAGCACTTTGGGATGCCAAGGCAAGTGGATCACCTGAGGTCAACAGTTCGAGACTACCTTGACCAACATGGAGAAACCCGTCTCTACTAAAAATACTAAATTAGCCAGGGATGATGGCGCAAGCCTGTAATCCCAGCTACTGGGGAGGCTGAGGCAGGAGAATCTCTTGAGAGACTTAATTTCTTGTATATAGGTTTATACACACTAAATTTTAAAATGAAATGCCCATTTGCGCCTAAGATTGATCTGTTTATTGCCTTGCATTGTTCCTGGAAAGTCAAGCAAACCCTCCACAGTACAGTCTGTTCCTTGAAGTTAAATAGTTTCCATTTGCGGAGGTAAACTGTTAGTGGAAGAAGTCAGATAAACAGATTTTTTTTTAATTGAATTAGTCCACTTATTTAGATGTTGATTCCTGCTTGATATGTTAGAAATTTTATTTTTTACAAGTTTAGCGCCTCAGAATCTCTTACTTCCCTTATATATTATGAGCTTAGCAAAAGCTCTAGGTATCTGTCATGGACTTAATTGTGTCACTTACAAAATTCATGTTGATGTTCTAGCCCCTAATATGACTGTAAGAGGACAGTAAAATGGTGATTAAGGTTAATGAGGTGATAAGTATAGGGCCGTAATCCAGTAGAACTGGTGTCTATATAAGAAGAGGAACGGACATACGATGGCTCTCTCTGTGTGCCTGCACACAGAAAAGGTGTGAGGCAGTGAGAAAGTGGTTTTCTAAACCCCAGGAAGAGAGACCTCAACTCTGCTAGCATCTTGATCTTAGACTTTCAGCATCCAGAGCTATAGAAAAATGAATGTCTATTGTTTAGGCCGCCTAATCTGTGATATTTTGTTATGGCAGCCTAAACTGACAAATACAGGATCTTTAGATGGTCTTGAGGGACAGAATTAGAGGAACCTCCTGAGTGGGCTAGGTGCTTTCTTTCAAGCACAGGATTGTTCCCGCCTCTGGTGGGCTGCGGCTTTGTTTCCAGTTTCCACCTCTGGCTCCTAGGGGGTTTTGTTCAAGGGCAGGGACTTTTCCCCGCTTCTGGCCCCTGGAGGCAGAGGCCCAGTGACTCAGGGTTTGAAAACAGTAATGAATCCGGTAAAGGATTCAAAGATCAATTAATCCATAGAAAGGCTGAAAAAAAACCACTCTCATTGGATGAGAACAAGAATGGGGAGGGAATAACTCAGGGGTATAATCTCTAGCCGCCCAAGCCTGCAGCGGCATCCCCTCCAGGTCCCATTCCCGGCGTGGAAGCTGTCCTTTCACTGTGCCCAATAAACCGCACTACCGCATACTCATTGGGTCCAAGAGTTCTGTACACTCAGCGTGACACCGAGGCCCCCTTCCCTATTCTTCCGAGTTGGAGAGGCCACGAACCTGAATTCTGGAGAATCTGGTTGCTGCTAATCCGGTTAGAGTCTCAAGTACTTTGGAGTTTTGTTCGTTTTTGAAACAACCCCATAACCGTTTGGACACACCTACAGTATTTTAGACTTAACTACAAAAATAATTACATGAATTTTTTTTGATGTATCAGTTATCGGAACCCAGAAGTTTTGTGTGGTCTGTTTCACATTGAACTTGTGTTAGATATGTTACCGAAATATTAATATAATAGCAAATCCGAAATTCTAATAAACGTTGCAATAGAAAGCTTAACTGAAGATGCTTACCTTGAGCTGTCTTCTCATTGATCAGTGATGACTTCTCCTTAGCAAAGCTGTGGACAACTGCATGTAATACAGCTTGGACAAGGTCAAGTTTTACAAATAGTATCTTGACCAAGAAGAGTGACTACCAGTTCACAAATTGAACTGGTAGTATATAAATACAAATTACACAAATTTGTATTTATATAATTATTATAGTCTTTATAAAATCTGCAAGTCCTAGTAGATCTGAGTATTGAATATGGATACTTAAAAAAAAAAATATTGAGTTCAGGCCTGGTGGCTCAAATCTATAATCTCAAAAAGTATATATGATATAAGCTCTCTTTAATTGAAAAAATTGATATTTATGCAAAATTTTTATAATTCTAAAATATTTCTATATTTTCTTTATAGATTATATTTTCAAGTTTTCCAAATTTTAAAATATTCTATAGCTTGTGACAAGATTCGTATATTGAAATAGCTGAATGATGGATGATGATATGATTGAGATGTAAACTTTAAGTAATTCCCCAACTTTGTTAAGTCTATTTGCAAAGAAACACAGAAAACTGAAAATTGTAATCATGTTAAATATTTGGTCACTTGTAGACACTGAAGGGTCCTAAATCCTCAATTCTTGCCCTAGTCCTTCATTTGTTTCAAAAATACACAGAAAGCCTTTAATATATAAATACCAGAAGCATAAAACAAATGAAACATTTTTCACTATGCCCCCAAATGGGGCAAATTTGATTTAAGCTTCTAGGTTCCGGGGTAAAGGACATATTCATTTGCTTAACACTTCTTTAGTGGGTGTATAGAGTCTGACATTTTCTAATTTTCTTGGTATTAAAGTTTTGTCTTCAACACTAAATAAGCAAATCTTCAAGAAGTAGTTCTTATGGGGTAATAACTATTCGTGGCCAGCCCAATTTAAAACCACATCAACACAAAATTACCTGAGTTAAAGAGAAAGAATAAAACACCAAGGTTCACATATACACACATATCTGTACATGAATATACTGCAGTCTCTAGAAATCAGTTACTTAAGACTCAGTCATCTTTAATAAACAATATTTTTAAAGAAATCAAATCATATAATCCTGGATTTATGATAGATTATATGATAAAAAATAATCTTTTCTCTTTCATTCATGTTTTATTACCTACAATTCAATCTTTCTCAACCAACAGTTAAAATAATACAAAAAAACAAAAATGGAAAACTCTCATTTTTGTCTCATTTTGTAAGGGTGCGTAACATTCTAAATAAACTAGACTCTGAGGAAAAGCAAGTACTCATTCAATCTCCCTTAAAGAACACTGGATAAACGTCAGTATTTCCTCACAGTTGAGTCTCCAAGCACTTATTTCTTTGCTTTTAATTTTAACCAGTCAATGTTGCCGTGTCTTCCTTTACATTTGTTTTGAAATCTTCTGCCATTTTTCTCTCCCTCTCTTGTTGAAGTTGTCAGATTCCATATTTTCCCTTCAGTATTTCACTCAGGCTTAATGAAAATTAACCTCACAGTCAAAATAAAAGGAAGCTAATGGAAGAAAAGAAGAAGGTAATAAGTTTATAAGAAAACTGATGCCATACCTAAGAAAATCAGTGTCAAAAGCTGTGATCATGTTATCACTTGATGATACAACATCATTAACACAGCTGATGTAAAGTTATCCTGAATCTAAGTAATTGTGTCTGAGAGAAACACAGGTGTGGAGTGCATATACCATCCACTGGATTCCACTCAGAACCTCTGAAGGTCATATTTTGTCATCACATTTCAGACTCTGATACCAAAATAGCAGCATCTTTGATGATAAAAGATAAGGCTGAAATATGAATGGAAAGCCAATTTCCTTCTTTATAATGTAGAAAGCTCACATTGAAAGGCATTTTTATTCTAATAGAAATACACTTCACACATTCCAAAGATCAAGAAACATTTGAATCTCTTATATCTGGTTTAGGACAATATTTCATTTTATGTTCCAGACTATTAGACTATCCTCCTATTCTCTCTCTCTCTCTCTCTCTCTCTCTCTCTCTCTCTCTCTCCCCCTCCTCTCTCCTCTCTCCCCCTTCACTCCATTCCCTGTTCCCTCCTCCTTGACCTCAGATCTCAAGCAATAGTTTCAACTACACCTTAATCTGATACCTATAAATCAATCAGACGGATTAAATGCCTGAGCATTAAAGTTTCATAACAAGCTCTTTAGAAAATAGATGTCAGGGTACAACATCTACAGTATAGCTTATATTTTCAAGGTGGCAACCCTGTTGTCTACTCATTTCTGGTTCACGTGACTATTTTTTGTAAATCTGAACCTGAAGAAACCAAAGAAAATTCACAAACTAAATTTAGGTCACAGAAAAATATTGTGTTTAATGTGTAACTCCTCCTCATTGAAAGAAAACAGAAACCTGCATATAAAATACAATGTAAAAGAATAAAAGTTATGCTTTTCTCTCCTATTTACCCAGGCACTCAGAAACAGTTGCATTTTGGAATAAGTTAGTTTGTAAATATTTAGTATGCCTAAGTTTGATATACTACAAGCAAATTTTCTTAGTTTGTATGTATTTCACTGAATCTTTTTATTTTTAAAAAGATATATCTTCACTGATAATAACTGTATTTGCTGCTATGCCAGACAAAATTCTGAGTCCTGCTTTCTATTTATTTCGTCAAAAGGAGCACAACTACACATTCTTCAAGGTTAAATTATTCCAATTTCTTTAGAAACTTCCTAAGTTATTCTAGATCTATCATGTATTGGACAATATACGTTTTTAGTTGTTGGTTCTCATATGGGGAAATATTCCTTCCCTCCCCTAAGTACATGTGACACCCATGAAACTGATTTCATTCACAGGGCCAAGGCTGGCATGTGACTAAAGTCTGGCCAATGAGAGCCTCATGCTTTTCTGACCCCAGTGATTGGCTCTTGGATGTGCACATGACCTCATCAGAACCAATTAGACACCCTGAGCTTTTGCTGTGATTTCTCATGCAGAGATGGTCTTCTTTTCCTACAGTATTGGACTAGTGAAGCCACCTTGCAAACAGAAGAAGAAAGTCTTTCTACAAATGGAGCTAGTATAAAACAGAACCAAAATTTGGAGATAACCACCATTGGATTGAGAAAGGCATTGTTTGTTCCTTTGAATCAAGCAGCTAGGAAGTTCATCTGTGTTGTTGGAAGTCTCAGTTATCTGCGATTATTTTTCCGTTTTGTTTAAACCACTTCGGGTTGAATTTGCTGTGCTATGCAACCAAAATACACTTAATTGACACACCTAGCCATGATTCTTCTTACTTCAGATTATCCAGAGAAATGAAATCTGCACAAATTGGCATTTAATAATATATGTACTTAAATTATTTAGTATATTTTAAAGAATGCTTATTTTTATATCCCTGATAGGATTTAATTTCCACAGGGAACATTGTACCTTCCAGTTAGCACTGACCTCCCTATATTCTGCTGTGCTATCGTAAGTATAACTATAATGCACAGAAATACAAACAATTTCTGCTGAAGCAAAATACTGCTAAAGATCCTATTGACCTGACTTCCTCACTTGAATTATAATAGTAATAGAAAGAAGAAAAGTGGTTACCCTGTTCAGATATCTTTTCAATTTAATGATCAGATGGATTATTTAGAAACGAATTTTATCATAATGCAATTGAGTTGATCAAGAATAACAGAACTACATGCCAAGACACTGCATTTATCATGTTATTTACTTAAGCATAATTATATAGAAATTAATAAACAATGGGTTTTAGATGTAACTCTTCAATACCATAAACATTGGCAATCCTTCTAAGGAATGTTTCTGGCTGATCTAACGAAACCAAAATATGTTTGTACCATCTTCTTTGTTCTATTCTGTTACTCTGAGAATCATCATTATTTATGCTAGTCTGTGTTGAGATGTTATGTCTATACATTTGCTTTCAATTATTAATTGCATAAATATCTGTCTGCAACTATAATTTGTCAAAGTAGACTTTTTAGGTAGTTTTTAATCAATGGTTTTACACATTTTTCTAACACTTTCTAATAAATGTCTATCTCAACTATTATCACTTAAGATTTTTTTTTTCTATTTTTATAGTGGCTAAGGTATTCTAAGTCTTTCTATCTCTCTCTCATACTTGTATGTTTGCATGATCTGAAGCTTTGCTTCAATTGCTTCAGTGATGTGACTTTATATCAGCTACCCAAGTTCACTAAAAGAAACTTTTCCCCTTGGATGAGGACAGTTCCTATATCAAGTAAAAACAACCTTGATATCAAGTTATTTTCCATTAATTATCTAGAGCATTTTTCTTGGTTGAAAGTTACAAGAATTTTATTTTCATTTAAGTGCCATAAGATTTGTATTTACCAGAGTCTTGCATTTAAGATGCACTTGATGATTATATGTTGACAAATTTTAAAAAATGTTGACTGATAAAAAGAAAGCACATCATTCATTTTCCCCTCTTGGTTTCTTAAGAAAAAACTGTGGAATTCAACATAAGTTCTATTATAAGAAGTGTGCTAAGTTTAGAACTCTCTATTAGCTGAAATAAGAATTTCGAGGCTGATGATCAGTAATTCAGTAAATTACTAAATTTAATTGAATGCATGTGTCAACATCTAATTAAGGTCATCAACTCAACAAGAATTATGCTACCATCTTCATTGTGTTATTAACAAAGAGCTGCTCTTCAGTCTAAAGGCTCTGCACTGAATCCGTTCTTTAAATACAGTTCCTAATCCAAGATTAGTGTATTCAAACTTTACTTTTCTGTAAAAACTATTGACTTCATACAGGCTTTAGTGTGACTATTGAAACTCCGAGCCTCTGCAAACCTCAACTGGAATAGGACTGGTTTCTAATATAAGAACAATTTATTAGAACATGTGAACAATCATCTTCTTTATTTGTATTTTGGTTTACCAACTTGTATAATGAACCTCTTTTCTCCTGAAAATCAATATGCAACAATATTGTATTATATATCTGCTATATATAGCACAGGATAGTACATAAGTGGTTTAAGTTTTGATGGCCTATTCTTTTGAAGAATTTTCAATATTACTAAAATATTTAAATATCTTTAAGGGATATAATATCTCAAATATTTAAGTATCTCAATGGGATATAATAATTTTATTTGATCAAGTTCTTATTTGTTATAGTGAGAAAAATGGAAGGGTTGATGAAGGCTGATGAAACAATCCCTAGAGGTAGAATTTGAAAGTATAAGATAGGTAAGCAGTACTGTATAAAGGGAATGGAATTAGAGCAAATAGGAACTGGTCACAAAAATGAAGATATCAGGACCACATCATCAGGGACCAGTCAGGAGACTACCCTTGTAAAACGTAGGGCATATGCTAGGGAACTTATATAGCATCTCAGTAAGATGAATAATATAAAAGATTTAAAATTTATACTGGTATTTTTTTTTTTTTTTTGAGACAGCATCTCATTCTACAACCCAGTGCAGTGGGGTCATCTTAGCTCACTGCAACCACCAACTCCTGGACTCAAGCAATCCTCCCACCTCGGCCTCCCTAGTAGCTGGAACACAGATGTGTGCCATCACACTCAGCTAATTTTTTTGTACTTTTTGTAGAGATGAGGTCTCACTATTTTGTCCAGGCTGGTCTCCAACTCATGGGCTCAAGCGATCTGCCAGGCTCCCAAGTGCTGGGATTACAAGTGTGAGCCACCATGCCCAGCCATATACAGGTATTTTAAAACAGTACAGGCAGTAGATTTGTAGAAATAAAGGCTATGTCAAACATTATATATACTTGGAAGTTTCTTCTAAAACTCAGAGTCTAGTTATCAATCATTACTATCATTACCGGTCTTCTAAAATCTTGACAATAATAATGTTATTAACTAGCAAGAATTTAGAGAGAAAATGATAATAAAAAGTTTAAACATTAGGTAAGAACCATAGTTACACAGGAAGAAAAAAAGAAAAACCAAGGTAGACAAAGAGGTAGGAGACAAAAAGAGAAACCAGATTCTAGAGTTTCATGCAAGCAAAGTAGGGCAGTATGTTTCTTCTCTTTGTTTGTTTTCTTGAATGAGAATGTACATATATGACTTTCTCACCACTGTAATTTTTATTCCACAGTTCTTAATAGACAAGCTAACCTACAATTACCAAAGAATGAACAGAATAGCTCTTTGGATTGCAGGGCACTGAAAACACATTTACACTTAACGGGAGGTGATTAGTTGGTAGAATGTGTTTGAAAGGCCGAAAATCCCATACAATAAATATCAATCATCTCATTCTGGGGTTGTTTTTCATCACTGACTAAAAACACAGTCAATTCATTAAATTATCTTTCAAGTTTTAGAATTGTGCTAGGGAAGTTATTAGGGAAATTTTTATAATGTCACCTCCCATGGATTGGTAGAAACACAAAACATGTGGTCAAATATAATTGAATGAAGTCTCCTGGAAATATTTAGTATCAAACAGCAATCTCTTAATACAAAATAATTTGGTTTGGAGAGTCAAAGCTATAATAAAGAAACATTGTTTAGTTTATTATGCAAGAACCACTGAGGTAGATGTAAACACACAAAAACCAAACAGTTCCTTTGGTCAAGCTCACCATCTAGTGAGAATAATAAATAAGAAACAATACGACAAATATCACTGATAAACTACGGTAATGTAACTGGAGTAGCTGCAGCTGGATTCCCTGGTTCCCACACTGGGAGTTGAACTCGGGTCGGATGGTTGAAAATCAGGAGTCCCAACTGCTAGACTACCACAGAAGCAGATAGCTATAGCTGGAACTTAGCTCTTGGCCTTTCCTAACCCTGAAGAATGGGGAAAGGGGAGCCTCAATGCCATGGTGCATGTTACAGCTCAAATAGAACTCATGGACCCAAAGAGTGTGCTCTAGTGTAATTTATTTGGCAGAGTGAAAGGACAGCTTCCACACTGCCATGGAAGGGGACCCAGAGAGGGTACCTTCCCAGGCTGGGGTGGCTAAGGCCAGCCAGAGAAGGTGAGAAAAGGCAATTTTATAATTTAGTTGGAACTTAAACATAAAGAGGTGGGGAGTTTGGGGGTTTGTTTATTATTTGTTGGTTTGTTTTTCTAGTTGAAAAGGAGAAGTCCATGATAGGCAAAGAGAACATGTGCTAAGTTATGGCAAGGTGAAGCCATTTTATATTTTAGCAACACCAAGTTGCTCTATGAGGCTGAAATTTAGACACTCAGAAAAGTAGCTAATGTGAAGGCTGCTCTACTTGAAGTAGTCACCACAACTCAGAAAATCCAGAGTTTCAAAAAACTACACTTGCTATTTAGGTCCCCGTTTGAACATTACAATTCCATTGAGATCTTCCCCAAAAGCAAGCTCCTACCTTCATCCTCAGTCCTATCACAACACCTTATTTTCCCTTTATCCCATTTTTCTTTGACCACAAAACTTATGACTGCATACTCTTTTTTAATTATATATGTACTTATTTATTGTTTGCATATTTTTTTCTACGAATATAATTTTCCTAAGAGCAGAGCCCACATCATTGTATTCTGGAATATTCTGAAGGATAACCTAGACATGTATTTTATATGTATGCAAGAGTAACTGATGAGCACACAAAATTTCAGTCATCATATATTCATCCTCATTTAGGAGAGTGACTGATATTAAAGAAAGCAAATAGTAATCCTAAAATCAACAAGAAAAGCTTAACTAATGAAAGAAATAATGATTCCCTAAAGATTATAATCTCATTCACTAGGATCTAATTTTCAATAAAAAGTTATACCTAGGTTGCTTACTCAAAAAGAATAAAAAGATTAAAACTCAAAAACTAATACATTTATTTTCGGGACTAACAAGATTAAGAAGCTTGAAGAAAATGAAAGTTGTTAACAGAGAAAGCGAAAAAGATTTGATGCCGAAAGCTTAAAATCCAAATTCTCTTTTCAAGTTTCTAGAAAATTGGGTATTCGCTAATTTCTAAATGGAGCAAATAACTTTTCTTTATGAGGAGAAATAATATTCAGTTCTTTTCCTATCACCCCTAATGTCCAGGAATATAAATCATGTAATTATTAACATTAGGCTGCCAGAGAACTAACAGTTCCTTTAGCATCTACCTTTACAATTCTAAAATTATCTTTCAAGGCTCACTCTGCAAAGCGATTTTTTCCCCCAATGTGCAATGAATGGCTTTAAAAATGTCTGCAAATTCTTTGACACTTCATCAAGAAAAATAGAGTCCATGTTACCTCCTCCCTCTGAATACCAGTGAGATTGTGATTTGCTTATAACGAATGAAATAAGGTGGCAGTGACATTGTGTCATTTCTGAGGTTAGGTCATAAAATTCAATGTAGCTTTTGTCTTACTCACTAGAACACTCTGAATTGTCATGTAAAGAAGCCATACTCTTAGGAAGCCCAAGACACATGAAGAAACTACATGCAGCTCTACCATCCAAAGTCCAAGTTTACTTTAAATTTGACAGCTAGAATGCATTGCTCAATGATCACTGGTCACTCACCCTCAAATGTTGTTTCTCCAGCTGAGGCCCTGTCAATGAACAGAGAAAATCCATTTCTGCTGTGACCTTTCCAAATTCTTAACCTGTAGAATCAGTGAGTATAACATAATTGTTATTCTAACCCACTGAATACTGCAGTGATTATTATGCAGTAATAGTAATTGCTATGCGAAGATTAGAGATATGCTGTATCAGCATGAACAAATACTCATATAAGCATGGAGTGAAAAACAGATAATCCTTCAAGAGAGATCTCTAACACAAAAGCCTATTATCAAATAACCAATTACTCATTGTTAAAAAGGACACCACGTAGCCAGCAAGAACACTACTATTTAGAAATTCTAAACAATATTTACCAGAGAAAGTATTGCAGTATTTTGTCATGCCAAGTTCTCTTTAGAAACTGAAAGTAGTTAAGGACTTTAGCTAAAACCAGATTTGTGTTTTCTACTTGTACTAAACTGGTAATTATGAACTGGTATCCCTACTATTCTTGTAAGGCTTTACATCTAAGTATTTCTGCCTTTCAATCATGCCTGTGTGTGTGGGAAAGAGATGTTTAAAACAAGCAAGCAATCAAATGAAAACAATAGAAGGTAACCTCTTTTTCATCAGAATTCTTTCAGCCTAGAGAATGTTTTTCTGCATTTCTGTATTGCTGGTTGACTTCCTTAGACCAAGGTATTTGAGCAAAGGTTTTTGAATCTCAATAAAAATATCACTACTATTTTTGGTTATAATAATTTCACTCATGAAAGGTAATACTTAGCCCAAGGGTGGTTCCAAAAAATGCAAGATAAGTTTTAGTGCAGGTTTCACATAGTAGTAAAGAATAAAATATTACCTATTCAACTTAGTATAGTTTATTATTCCAGATGAGATTCCAAGTTTTGCAACAAATCAAAATGTTTTTTTTCCTAACAGAATGCAAAATTGCCAGATTTCAATGATTATTTTGTGGTAGCACGCCATTGCCAAACATTAACAAATAATAGTTTCAATATCATGTAACCTCAGTATTATTTTGTCTTCAATAACTTCTCTTTGGATTTTCTCATCTAAACATGAAAACATGTCATCTTTCATGACCATTTAACATATTTAAACAATTAGGTTGTAAATTCTGTTCAATACATTTAAGGGGGCATTGGCAATTCTATAGTGCTGATGAATAGAAATACAATATGAGTCCCAAGCAAGAGCTGCATAAAGAATTTTACAATTTTAGCCACATTTCAAAAAGGAAAAAATAAATAGGTAAACTTAATTATAAAATATACCCAATCTAACCTAATATGTCAAAATATATTTCAACCCATAATTAATAAAAATTTTAATTTTTTGTTATACTAAGCTTTTGAAAGACAGTGTTTATTTTACATTTACAGCATATCTCAATGTCATCTAGGCTTGTTTGTGTGTGTGTGTGTGTGTGTGTGTGTGTGTGGTGTGTGTGTACATTAAGGGGTTCAAGTGTAATTTAAGGGTTAAGTGTTACATAAATATATTACATAGTGGTAAAGCCTGGGTTTTATGTAACCATCACCTGAATAATGTTCATTGTACCCATTAAATAATTTTTTCAGGCCTCATCTCCCTCCTTACCTCTCACTCTTCCTAGTACTCAATGTCTTCTATTCCACATTCTATGTTTATGTGTACACATTATTTAGCTGCTGCGTATCACTAAGAACATGCCTTATTTGACTTTCTGGTTTTGAATTATTTCACTTAAGACAACGGCCTCCTGTTTTATCCATGCTGTGGCAAAAGATGTGACTGCATTCTTTTTTATGGCTGAGTAGTATTTCATTGTATATATATACCACATTTACTTTATCCCATTACCCACTGAGGGACACCTAGGTTGATTCCATATATGTTTGCTATTGTAAATAGTACTGAGATAAACATACTAGTACAGGTATTTTTTTTTTTAATATACTGATTTATTCTCCTTTGGGTAGATACCCAGGAGAAAGACTGCTGGATCAAATGGTTGTTTTATTTTTAATTTTTTGAGATATCTCCATACTGTTTTGCATAGAAGTCATACTAATTTACACTTTTTTTTTTTTTTTTTTTTTTTTTTTGAGACGGAGTTTCGCTCTTGCTACCCAGGCTGGAGTGCAATGGCGCGATCTCGGCTCACTGCAACCTCCGCCTCCTGGGTTCACGCAATTCTCCTGCCTCAGCCTCCCGTGTAGCTGGGATTACAGGCACGCGCCACCATGCCCAGCTAATTTTTTGTATCTTTTAGTAGAGACTGGGTTTCACCATGTTGACCAGGATGGTCTCGATCTCTTGACCTCGTGATCCACCCGCCTCGGCCTCCCAAAGTGCTGGGAGTACAGGCTTGAGCCACCGCGCCCGGCCTTTTTTTTTTTTTTTTTTTTTTTTTTTTTGAGACGGAGTTTCGCTCTTGTTACCCAGGCTGCAGTGCAATAGGGCAATCTCGTCTCACTATAACCTCTGCCTCCTGGGTTCAAGCAATTCTCCTGCCTCAGCCTCCCAAGTAGCTGGGACTACAGGCGCGCGCTACCATGCCCAGCTAATTTTTGTATTTTTAGTAGATATGGGGTTTCACCTTGTTGACCAGGATGGTCTCGATCTCTTGACCTCGTGATCCACTCGCCTTGGCCTCCCTAAGTGCTTGGATTATAGGCGTGAGCCACCATGCCCGGCCTAATTTACACTTCTACCAACAGTGTTTAAGTGTTCTTTTTGGTCCACATTCTCACCAACATCTGTTTTTTGGGTTTTGTTTGTTTTGTCTACTTTTTAGTAATAACCATTCTGACTAGTATGAGATAATATCTCATTGTGATTTTAATTTGTATTTCTCTAATGATCAGTGATGTTGAACTTTTTTTTTATATGCTTATGGCCATTTGTATGTCTTCTTTTGAAAAATGTCTGTTCATGTGCTTTTGCCCACTTTTTATGGGTTTTTTAATTTATTATTTTCTGTTGTTTTGGTTGTTGGGTTGCTTGAGTTCCTTGAAAATTCTGGATATTAGTCCCTTTAGGGATGTGTAACTTGCAAATAAATTTTTTTCACTCTGTAAGTTGTCTGTTCAATCTCTTGATTATTTCTTTTGCTGCACAGTAATGTTTAATTAATTAAGTCTCATTTGACTATGTTTGTTGAAGCATACATGTGACTGGTGTAAACCATGTTAAATAGTGCAACTACAGATCACCTACTGAGGAGCAAATCTCAGGTTTGGGACATTTTGATCTGCTTTATTTTTCCCCTTTATAGCGAGGCTCTAATTCTTTCAAACACTTCAAATAATAATCTTCTTTGAATTTGATTCTTTTAGGAAAATTTTAAAAAGATTTATTATTTGAAATAAGCTTCATTTCTCCCATTTAGTTTTAATAACAAATGTCTGTATGCTGCTCAAAATTAACATGTAGATTTACCAAAACTTCAGAAAGGACTCTGTGTAACAAATTAATGATTATTTTGGCTTAAATATTAACTACTTGAAGAAACCTTTTCTGACTACCTTCTCTTACTGTCTCCACCTATCTCCCATCAGCCACTTCATCATGAAATTCTGCTTAATTTTTTTCATGATTCATAAACCTATTTGAAAATATGTTACTACTGAAATCACTTTATCTGTTTATTGTTTATCTCTGTAAATATAATACAGACTCTCTGAAAGCACATAGAATTCTTTCCTCAAGCACTAATGCTGTTCATTTTCTAGAAGAAGATTTACCACATTGGAGGTGCTCAAGAATATTTACTAACTGAATTAATAAATATCTTCATTAAATTGTAAAAATATAGACAATCTTCAATCTAAATTTATACCAAGAAAATCAGCTGAAATATTTAGAAAGTTTTATCTGAGAGTCACTGTCTTCTCAGATTTTGTCAAGAAAGCAATGCAATTTCTCTTACAGCTCATATGGTGGAATGTCCATCTCTTTAACAGAAAGAAATGCAGAGATAAAGAACTTCACATTTGTGCATCTAGGATAAGAGAAAAACTTAGTCCTTTCCAAATATCATCAACAGTCTGGCTGATACAATGCTATTAATTCAACATACAAACATGTTGCTTTCTTACTATTGAAAAAGCCTCTCAAATTTAATTAAAGCCAATAAAGAAATTAAAAGCTTAATGAGAGCAAGAATCCTCTGAGTGTGTTCATGCTGTTATCAGACTGTGATGTTGTAAAAGACAGGAATATGATTTTACTGCCTGAGCAACCAAGAATAGAGAAAGGATGAAGAGGAGAATTTTGAAGTCTCCTGGTGAGGAAAATCTCAGAGTGAAAAACTGTGGTGCTTAATGAAGTCAATGGAGAAATTCATTACCAAAGTGCTAGCTTGTGAGCATCACCACCTATTATTTGAAGTAAGACAGACAAATAAGTGGAGAGGTGTTCGAACAAGATTTCTTTTTTTTTTTTTTTTTTGAGATGGAGTTTCGTTCTTGTTACCCAGGCTAGAGTGCAATGGGGCAATCTCGGCTCACCACAACCTCTGCCTCCTGGGTTCAGGCAATTCTCCTGCCTCAGCCTCCTGAGTAGCTAGGATTACAGGCACGCACCACCATGCCCAGCTAATTTTTTGTATTTTTAGTAGAGATGGGGTTTCACCATGTTGAACAGGATGGTCTGATCTCTTGACCTCGTGATCCACCCACCTCGGCCTCCCAATGTGCTGGGATTACAGGCTTGAGCCACCGCGCCCGGCCCTGAATAAGATTTCTACTCAACACGAAACCTGATGGGAACCTCTAAGAGTATGTCCACTATCTCTTCCCAAGTGATCTCTCAATGATTGGAATTGGGCTGGGTCAGATCGTAAATAATATTTACTTTTATTTCACTTTAAAAATGAATTATTTCCTGAACTAGACAGTCAAGACAAACTTCTATTCTTTTGTACTTAGAGAAGGATTCCCTTCTTCCCACTACCTTTCCCGTGAAGTATTGAAAGCTTAAGCAATAGTGGTCAAGAGAGAGATATGTGAGTACAAGGCTCAAGTAATTCTGGCCCCGACATCTCCTTCAGAAGGAGTGAAGAGGCTCCCCTAGACACCCACATTCCCCCACCACTTCTACCTCCTGGATACCACTATGCCTACATCCTTTCTCTGGTCTATTTCAAATCCCTGTAAGAAGCCACTGACTTCGTGTCTCATTTTCCTCATTTTTACCTGCTTAGGCTGCAATCCCTGTTTAGTCCCCATTTGCGAGTCTTCCACAGTTCCTGAGACTCCCCACCGTGCTCTGTGGAATTCGCCGTGTAACATCCTGAAACTTTAATGTTCCCTTCATCATCTTGCTCAAAGAACCCCCGGGTCTTCGCTGAGGACAGTGCTTTCCCAGCGGAGCACTGTGTATTTTCTCTCTTTCTCACACCACGAGGCCTGGTAGTGGACTCCCTGTCCTCCTTATGCCTCATCTCCAGTTCCAGATTCTTCCCTCTGCCTTCTCTGGTAATGCTGTAGTGAGGACATGACCAGCCCAGACCAGCCTTTACTGCAATCAGCTACTGTGTCTCAAGTTACTCCTCCTCATTTTTTAAAGAATTTGGTTTCTATATCACTGTTGCTCTCTCCAAGACAACTCCAGTCTTAAATCTTGGTGACATCAATTTATACAAAGATGATTCTCCCAAATTTCTCTCTTTTTAGTAATTTGGAATCTTCCCCTCCAATGATGGAGTCCTCCACCATCTCTCAGACACAATTCTCATGGTCATACATGTTACATTAACTTCTCCGCATTTCCAGCTTCAAGCATACAGCTTTCTCATCACTTGTTTCTCTCTATACATCTTGCTTGCTTCAGGACATCAATACCAACAGTTCTTTCTACACGTACATTCTCACCGGCTCTTCTATTCATTCTCTCACCCTTGTTTTATATTTGCCCAATTTAAATTCTGCAATTGATTATACAATCACAAATTTGGATACTCCCTCAACTTTCTGTTTCTTGATTCATTATATTCACTTGACAAAACCATAAATCTAGTGAAATGCAATTTTCCACCAACTCTTCATTTGGACCCAGACAGCTGAATATGGCTAGCAAAAAAATGTAAAAATACAAATACGTTAAATGCTTGGACAGGAACCTCAGTTGATGTCTTAATATTGTCTGGTACTTAAGTTTCCCACCATCATAGACAACTGTATGATGCCTTCCCTCTCTTCAAACCTTCAATATTTCTCAATTTCACATTCAGTTGACAATCTCATTTCTCTTTTCTTGAGAAAATCAAATAAACCAAACTGGTGCTCTTAAAACTTCTACACTTGGGCTGGGCGCGATGGTTCATGACTATAATCCCAACACTTTGGGAGGCCAAGGCAGGCGGATCAGGAGGTCAGGAGATGGAGACCATCCTGGCTAACATGGTAAAACCCCATCTCTACTAAAAATACAAGAAAATTAGCTGGGTGTGGCGACACAAGCCTGTAGTCCCAACTACTCAGGAGGCTGAGGCAGGAGAGTTGGTTGAACCTGGGAGGCAGAGGTTGCAGGGAGCAGAGATTACACCACTGCACTCCAGCCTGGATGACAGAGCAAGACTCCATCTCAAAAAAACAAACAACAAAACATCTATTCTCCTACAAACTTCTGCATCACAATTATATAAATGGAATGCATTTTATTTCATTTATGCCAATGACATTTTGTTGTCTTTCATCCCAATTATATAAATGAAATGAAATGTTCACAATGCCATCTACAGTCATCACACTGGAACTAGAGATCCCATGACATTCCACCTAGTGAGGAATATCATTCTCCCTTATCATCAGATTTATCCTCTCCACCAGATTACTCCCATTCCCAACCCCCCTCCCCCACTTCTACTACCTCCTACCTCCTTTATTTGTTCTCCTTTATGGAAAAAAATACTTTGAAACAATCTTCTGGTATATACTGCTTTCAATTTTCCTCTCCTCATTCTCTCTTAAGTCCACTTTCATCCCCACAAATGACAGTTCTCTGGACTCATATTATCTAACCCAATGGCAGCAGGTGACACAGTTGGACATTCTGTCTTTCTTAAAGCATTTTCTTCATTTAATGCTCAGGTTATTTTTCTACCTCTGTGACCCTCATCAGAGCATACCAGTCTTCATTTCTTACATCTCTTTATTTCTGTTTCTGATCTGTTCCCTTGGTGACTTCACCCAGCTTCCTGGCTTTAAATCTTAATTCAGATATCCAAGTGCTTAGAAAACAACTCTGCTTGGATGTCGAACATCTCAAAGTTAACACATGCAAAGCTGATTTCTGATCTTCCTACCAAACATATTTCATCTTTGTCTTCCAAATTTCAGTGAAGATTGCTCTATTCTTTCCATGAAAATTGCTTTTAGATTGCTTATTCTTAACTCCTTACTTTATCTTATATCCCTCATCTAATTAATAAGCTAATCATGTGGGGTTAACCTTCAAATTATATCTAGATTCTGATCACTTTCTACCATTTGCACTGTGACTGTCCTGTTCCAAACTCTAGATAACTTTAATTGCTTCTCGACTGGTCCTTACTTCAACCTGTGCATTCACTCTTTGGTGTATTCTCAGCAAAACAGCCAAAGTAATTCCACTAAAATTCAAGCAACATTTTATAATCTCTATACTTAAAACTCTCTAGTTTTCCCCCATTTTATTCTAACTAACTTATTTAGCGCTCCAAACCCCATATGACGTAAGTTCAAATATTGAAACTGACCCAACAGTCTCATAGATAATTTTTTGAATGAACATGGAAATTGACATTTCTGGTCTTAAAGCTTGAACTTTACATTTGTTTTACCTAGTTTCTTCCTCAGGAAATGACCTTCAGGCATCTGAAAAAAGGTATCAATGAACTGAAACTCACCAGATTACCAAATCCAGAAAATGAAATGTTGGACCCCTCATTTATCATGATTGCTTCCTTGCCCTTCCCTAGTTCCTGTTTGTTTTTTTCACTTTGCTACATTTCTTCCTTGCTATATAAATGCCTAGTTTTAGTCAGTCAGTGAGATGGATTTGAGAATGATCTCCCATTGCTTTGGCTTAGCACCTGATTAAAGCTTCTTCCTTGGCAATACTCATTGTCTCCGTCATTGGCTTCCTACGCTGCAACTAGCAGGACCTAGACCAAACCCCTGGTGTTTCGATAACATAGTACAATTTTACCATACTAGGAGGTGAAAATTAAACAATGATAGTAAAAAGATTACTGGCTGGTAACAGTTAGAATAAGATTCAGTCTTAGGAGTCCTGCCTTAAGAGTCCATATTTGCAGCCATTATGATTCACTAAGAAAAGCGTTTTACCTAAATTAAGCAATAAAACCCTAAAGCCTCTCCATGTCTGGTTCTGCAGCTTATCTCAAGACCTCTTTCCCGATAAGCCTTCCTTTTGCCTATTCCTGCAGTCACACCAGCCCATTACTATTTTTTGAACTGTTCAGTCAGACTGAAATCCACACAGTTCCCTCACCTGCATCAAACTTTCCTTTCTTCTCTGTTTACATCCACTTGGCACTTCAAGTTTTCTGTTCTTCCAGTTGCTGATTTCTCTGTCATTCTTTAGTATATGCCATCTTCTTTCTGCTATGACAACTATTCTCATTGTTCATTTGGTAAATGATTTCAAAGTGGTGGGGTGGCCAGTGCTGTCTGACAAGACTCTGACTCCACAAAGTCATGGATTCAAACAATTATTTTCTAAGACAGAGAGATTGAGACTTTCTTTTTCTTTCTTTTTTTTTTTTTTTAACTATTATTATACTTTAAGTTCTGGGGTATATGTGCAGGTCTTGCATAATTGTTACATAGGTATACACATGCCATAGTGAATTGCTGCCTCCATCTCCCCATCACCTACATTAGATATTTCTCCTGTTATCCCTCCCCTATCTCCCCACCTCCTGTTATCTCCTAGGCCCCCACTCCCCAACAGACCCCAGTGTGTGATGTTCCCCTCCCTGTGTCCATGTGTTCTCATTGTTCAACACCCACTTAGGAGTGAGAACATTCAGTATTTGGTTTTCTGTTCTTGTGTCAGTTTGCTGAGAATGACGGTTTCCAGATCCATCCATGTCCCTGCAATGACATGAACTTACCCTTTTTTTATAGCTACATAGTATTCCATGGTGTATATGTGCCATATTTTCTTTATCCACTCTATCATCGATGGGCATGTGGGTTTGCTCGAAGTCTTTGCTATTGTAAACAGTGCCACAATGAACATACGTGTGCATGTGTCTTTATAATAGAACAATTTATAAGCCTTTGGGTCTATACCCAGTAATGGGATTGCTGGGTCAAATGGCATTTCTATTTCTAGATCCTTGAGGAATCGCCACACTGTCTTCCACAATGGTTGAAATAATTTACACTCTCACCAGCAGTGTAAAAGTGTTCCTATTTCTCCACATCCTCTCCAGCATCTGGTCTCCAGATTTTTAACGATTGCCATTCTAACTGTTGTGAGGTGGTATCTCAATGTAGTTTTGATTTGCATTGCTCTGATAAACAGTGATGATGAGCATTTTTTCCATATGTTTGTTGGCCGCATAAATGTCTTCTTTTATAAAGTGTCTGTTCATATCCGTAGCCCACTTTTTGATGGGGTTGTTTTTTTCTTGTAAATTTGTTATAGTTCTTTGTAGATTCTGGATATTAGCCCTTTGTCAGATGGGTAGCTAGCAAAATTTTTTTCCCATTCTGTTGGTTGCCAGTTCACTCTAATGATTAAAAAGATTCCCTATTTATAAGTGGTGTTGGGAAAACGGGCTAGCCATGTGCAGAAAGCTGAAACTGGACCCCTTCCTTATATCTTATACAAAAATTAACTCCAGATGGATTGAAGATTTAAACCTAAGACCTAACACCATAAAAACCCTAGAAGAAAACATAGGCAATACCATTCAGGACATAGGCATTTGCAAGGACTTCATGACTAAAACACCAAAAGCAATGGCAACAAAAGCCAAAATAGACAAATGGGATCTAATTAAACTTAAGAGCTTCTGCACAGCAAAAGAGACTGAGATTTTCTAGTCTTTCAAAGTCCTAGCTCCTTCCATCTGAGAGATGCGTTTACTATTCCTTCCACCTGGAGTATTCTAGTTCCTGGGATCTTTTTGCATTGCTGGCTCCAGCTCAGCATCATGTCTCTGCTATATATCATCCCCTTGAAAAGATTTCTCTGGTTACTCTAGCTAATGTAGCCACCATCACTGTCCTGTTAACCACTCTATCCTATCACATTCTAACTTTCCTCAGAGCAAAATATTTGACAATTTTGTATCTGTTTACATGCGCATGGATTATCTTCCCCCACTGAACTATGAGCTCTTTAAGCAAGGACTTTGCTCTCTTTGATTTCCATCACATAGATCAGAGCCTTCACAAAGAAAGTGATAGGTGAATATTTCTTAAATGCATGAATAAATCCTTATTTTTGTCTGACTTGATTTCAATAAGTATAAAAATAGCAAGAAGTATGAAAACTTCTGAATTTTATCTAAATTTTGCAATATTGTAGACAGATACTTAACTTTTTCTACTATAGTTGGTATGCATATACATTATGGTCTATTTCCAATTTATCTTTCTCTATAAATAAGACGTACAATTTTAGCTATTCTTACAAGACAAGAACTCAACACAGTCTTTCCTTTTACTCCCCTAGTCTTAACCATGAATATCATGGAATTTCTGTGATAGAGCAGTATTTTATGGCTGGTAGGTATATATACATACATACAGTTATATACATACACACACAGATAGAAAAATACATGTACACACATGCAGCTCTTTGTGTGTGTGTGTGTATATAGGTATTTACCTGTTCTTTTCGTATGCTTAGGACATTGTCTTTCCCATATGGTTATTTGGCAGAATGCTGTTTTCCTTATAATTTAAGGTTAGATGAGTAGAGGCATGTTGCCAGGCCAGAAAATATACCTCACGAGAGAAATGCAGCTTATTAACAAATGTTATAAAACACATCCTGACACTTTGTCGTGTCATGCTGTAGTAAATTAGAAGATGGTCCTCATGTCTTAAGGGAGATATTGCAGCTCTGATCCTTTACAAGTTGATCTACGAATATAAACCTGCAATATGTATCAGTGACTAAATAAACCAAACAGTCAATGCTAAGCACATAAAATTTTTGAGTACAAATTCAAAGGACGGTATGTCTATAGTCCTTAGAAGAAGAAAAAAATACCACAGAGGAAGAGAGCATAATGAGGAAATTGGACATTTCTTAGATAAATAAGATGAGGCTATTGATATTGGAGACATATCAGCCATAATAAAAATAATGACAGTAAAGATGCTTACATACCCCAATTAAAAAGTTATTTCCTTTTAACTTACTTTAAGTTTTCTTCCTGTTTTGAATCAGTTAACCTTGTGTTTGAGGGCCAGCAGTGAATAAAATTTTAAAACATTTCTGTATTTCTAATTTTAAAAATATATAATGGTTCTTTTCATTTCCCAGAGAAATAAAAACTTAAGTTCACACACACACAAGAACTGTATGCAAATGTTCAGTTTTATGAATGGAGCAGTTTTATTTACAATAACCCAAGACTGACAACAATCTAGATGTCTTTATTTATTTATTTTGAGACAGAGTCTTGCTCTGTTGCCCAGGCTGGAGTGCAGTGGCATGATCTTAGCTTACTGCAAACTCCACCTCCCAATTTGAACTGATTCTCCTTAACAGCCTCCCGAGTAGCTGGGATTATAGGCACACACCACCACGCCTGGCTAATTTTTTGTATTTTTAGTAGAGACAAGGTTTTTCCACATTGGCCAGGCTGGTCTTGAACTCTAGAGCTCAGACAATCTGCTCGCCTCAGCCTCCCAATGTGATGGGATTACAGGTGTGAGCCACCGCGCCTGGCCAATTTAGATGTCTTTAAATGGGTAAATGGTTAAATTAACCGAGGTCCATCTATACCAAAAAAATACTAGTCAGCAATAAAAATTAATGAACTATCAATACAATGACTATTGGTGTACATCTTCAAGGAATTAAATTGAGTGAAAAGCCAATCTTGTCCATGAATATACTGTATGATTCTATTTATAATATAATCTTCTTGAAATGACAATATTTTAGAAATGAAGAACAGATTAGTAATTACTAGAAGTTAAGGGGAATAGGAACATGGGTATGGCTATGAAAGAGCAGTGGGAGGGATTCATGTGGTGATGGAAATGTTCTTTATATTACGCGTATCAATTTCAATAGCCTGGTTTTTATTTCATAGCATAAGTTTCCAATGTGTTACACTGGGAGAAAACAGATAAAACTTATTCTTAAAGAAGTAACATTTTCATCTATTATCAGACATTCAAATCTCAGTGAAAATAAATAGCAGATACTTGGTGACTCCATTTCGGTATCTGTAATTTGATATGTCACATAAATATAATAGAGTGCATATTTTTATCAACTCCTTGTATATTGGAAATTCTATTTGAAAATAAAGATGTCATGCAATAAAATTATATGATCGTTTTTATAAAATGTTATTTTTTAAACATTCTTACCATAAGAAGTTCTTCTTAGATGAGTTCCCAAAAGATGTTTTCCCTGGTGGAGCTTACAAAAAGGAAAAGAAAACAAAAATTAGAAATAATGAATATTACATCATATGCTATTTAAGAAGTTTTATTTTTCAAATTTAGATTCCTCCCTTTTCTTGAACTTAATGTATTTATTCAAATAAGACTACTGTCAGTATATAAATAGTCAAAATACTTTTACATTTATTGTAAGACTGCTGTTCTATTACAAAAAAAGCATTCTATAGGAAGTGAATAATGGTCAGTGGTTTTCCATTTCTAATACAAATCATTTAACTTTACTGGCCTTAGTTTTCTTACTTATAAAATCATGAAATTTACTTGTAGATATATACAATCTAAAATTCTAATTATGTGTAAAGCTAGAACAATATAATTTTAGTGTTTTACAAATTGTACCCATGTTAATTTTGCAGTGTCAACTAAATAACTCTCTTTCCTTCCTTTTTTCCAGAGCATAGAACATCAAGTTATATTTCATGTATCTCATGTTTAAATTGAAATGTGAAGCTATTGAGTAATTTGCAACTATTTATTTTTAATCAAGAGAAGAACATATTTTTCTTATGTTTTGGTAGTCTGAGCACTAGAAGCTCAAAATGAAACTGGAGAAAAAATCTTCTAATTTCCCCCTGAGTGATTTAAATGCCTTTAAAAGGATCTTTTGCTCATAGAAAATATTTACTTCTCCATCACTACTTTTTTCAATTCCTACCATGGGTTTTCCACTACCATACTTTAATTTAAATTTGGACTATGAACTTAGAACTGAGCAAAAGCAATAGATTTCCAAAATCAGAAGGCTGCTGGGAATCACTTTCAATAAGAGAAGAAAAACAAATGAATTACAGCCAGCATTAGGCTCTGGAATTGAAATCACAAGCACTCTGAGGAGTATTTATAGTATGCAGTCCAAGGATCCTGCTGCTCAGGTTCATTACCATTGTAGATCCTGCCGAATTATAAAAATATTCCTAAAAACTAACATTTTTACGAAAAGATGCCACAACCAAATTTCCAAAATACTCCCTTGATAAATAAAAACTTACATAAAACTAAGTATTTATATTGTAGTTTTAAGAAAACTTTAGGATGTGCAGATATATTTCACATGTTAAAAGCAGAGAAATGACTGGTTGAAAATAAATGGACAGAGTAACTGAAAACTCCATTAAATCGACCTGATTTTAAATTCCATCACTGATAGAAAATGATTTCAATACTCCCAAAGTAATAAAGTCCATGTTCTTTGGTGCAGCTCAAGAATGCAGACTGGGGCAGGTAAAAGTTATAGGAAGGGTGATTTCATTTTATATAAGGGGGAAAATGTTTCACGAGATAGTTTCCAGTGAGTAAAAACATTTGAACAGAGGTTAGATGGCCTCCCTTTGGCCATTATATAAAAGGCATCTGGACTACACAATCTTTATGTTTATTTCCTGCACCTAAGATTGCATAATTATGTGTTTCAATGACATTTGTCGTGACCCTGCAATGAAATCTGAGATGCAGAACAAGTCCGTGTTAATGTACTTTAAATATCAGGTCTAGAACTTTCTTTCCTTCCTCTTTTCTTAGCAATTCCTATAGGTCTAGCTTATCTATTAAGTAAATTATTAGACCTATAGGATACTCAGGAATTACTTTATTAGACCTTCTCTGAGAATTTTCCTGCCCTAGCCCTCATCCCGAGGCTGGTTTAGCTGTGTGTTTCTATAGCAAAGGTATTCACACCTATAGCATGGCTTTCCATATGGTAATGTAACTGTCCATTACCTTACTAGAATGTAGGTTCCTATAGGCAATAGTTGTGATTACACTGACAAAGTGTATTTTAAAAATTAGCTGTATGCAAGTACCAGTTCCAGGATGTTGATATAATTGTTTTCTGGGTATAAAAAATAATTTTTTGAGATAAATTTGGAAGGTGCTGGATGATTCAGAGGTTAAGCAAATATATTTACTTAAGGATATAGCAGAACCATGAAAGTGTTTCATATTCTGTAAATAACAATGATTATTAAAAAGGTAAGTAGATGCAGAATTTCTTAACACTATTTTACCTTGGACCTATTTTTTTATGGAGTATTTTCTAAGACTAGAGTTTATTTTTATCTTTCCCAATTTCCTCTAGAAAACACTGAATTATATCAGTCACTATTTCACTACATAGTATCTGGTACTACATAGGAATGTAAGGAAAACTAATTGTATCCATCAGTTACTAAAATTTAAACTAATTGCTTTCATGTTCCATGATAAATGCAGCCATATCTATCCCAAATTGTTCTTTAGATAAAAGAAGTATTTGGGTCATCTTCTTTGTTTTGATTGCAGAAATCCTTTCCGTGATATAGTTGGCCATTCGACTTCTACGAGAATGATTTAGGGCTGCAGACATCATATCTACATGAGCTAATGTGTTTCACTGTAAGATGGCCATTGATTTAAACACATTTTTCACTGAATTTATACCTGGGTGCCTCTAACTTTTGTTCCTTTTTGAACAACCAAAATAAGTTTGTGCCTTCTTCAACATGATTCTCAATAGACATTGCTTTTAGGTTTCTCCTCTAAGAGCTGAATATCTTAGTTTCCTTATTCTTCCTGCCATGGTTTCCCGATTTCCAAACCAACAGGAGTCTTGTTATTAAATGATAGTTGATTTTGCTGTCTTCTTCCAAAGCCCACTTTAAGGCAAGGTAAGGCAGAATCTTCATAGTTTATAAAGATACCACTGCTGAATCCTGTGTTGTTTATTCCACTCACACTGCTTCTTTTGACCAGAATGGTTTTCCTTCTTCCCTCGTCCTCATTATTTGCCCTTTAGGAAAAAACTCACCCCACTTTCATGTTCAACCACATTCCCTGTCATTTCTCCACTCCTGCTATTGGAAAATCACCTAAGAATTATTGTCTATTGTGACAATTCAGCCTCCCAATTTTCTGTATTATTAACTGATGTTTCATGTGTACTTTCCTTTATTCTTAGTGAATAAAGTTAATAATGACCAATTTCTTATAACTAAGAAGTTATAAGACTCATGAGGGCAAGTGCTTTACTTTTTATGTTTCTAGACACTGTCAAATACACAAATGATTAACCAGTTGCCTGAAAATGTTGGTAGACACGTATGCATATTTATATGGCCATAGTTCTTACTCCTTGATATTTAGAAGGCTAAGGTGCAGGGCACTGGGGCAGTGGAGGCAATTGATGGACAGCTTGTTTCTTGACTTTCTAAGCTTTTATTTTCATTGGGAGTAGAGGGGTGGAATGGCATGCTGGAAGTCTAAAAATGACATTTGCTAGAGTTGCTTGCCTTGTTTCATGGTTAGTTCTACAAATGGGAAGCAATGGGAGGAGGCACAGGCAGGAGGCATTCTGTATTTAACTCTCAACTTAGCAGAAAGGCAATTACTGGGAAAACATAGCTTCTAGCATTTTCAGGTCCCAACAGCAGGGGTTAAGGCAGCCCCATTTTAGAAGCAGTATAGTCTATAACAACAGATGCTGGTGAAGTTGCAGAGAAAAAGGAATGCTTTTACAATGTTGGTGGGATTGTAAATTAGTTAAACCATTGTTAAAGACAGTATGGCGATTCCTCAAAGATGTAGAGGCAGAAATACCATTTGACCCAGCAATCCAATTATTGGGTATGTACCCAAAGGAATATAAATTATTGTTATAAAGATACATGCACACGTATCTTCATTGCAGCACTATTCATAAATAGCGAAGACATGGAATCAACCTAAATGCCCATTAATAATTGACTGAGAAAGAAAATGTGGTACATATACATCATGGAATACTATGCAAACATAAAAAGGAATGAGATCATGTCCTTTGCAGGGACATGGATGGAGTTGGAAGCCTTTATCCTCAGCAAACTAATGCAGGAACAGAAAAGCAAACAGTCCATGTTCTTACTTGTACGTGGGAGCCGAATGATGAGAACATGTGGAAACATGGGGCCAGGAATAACATATACTCAGGTCTGTTGGAGGGTAGGGGGTGGGAAGACGGAGAGCATCAGGAAAAATAGCTAATGGATGCTGGGCTTAATATTTAGGTGATTGGATGATGTGTGCAGTAAACCACCATGGCACACATTTACCTATGTAACAAACCTGCACATCCTGCACATGCACCCATGAACTTAAAATAAAAGTTGGAAAAAAAATGAAGCAATGCACCGCAGCAGCTTAGCTAGGAATGTTCCCCAGAACACAGGCAGGGACACTGTCCCAGTCTGGGGTAACAATTGCTCTTCCCCTTTCATGCCCATCTATGACTTCTGTAAACATTTCTCTGCATGAATATACTGTCTTTGAGGATATCCACTTTCTTATAAAACAAAATGACATCAGGAAAACATTTTGATCATAAGTATGTTCATAATGAAATACCACTAAATAATCACCGGAGTGGCTAATGAGAAAGACAGGAATATCAAGTGCTTGGGAGGATGTTGAGCAACTGAAATCCTCAGACAGAGCTAGAAGCTGTGGAAAATTGGTACAACCTTTGGGAGCCAATCTGGCTGTTTCTACTGAATGTGAACATACAAAATCTCTATGATCCAAGAATTCAATTCCCAGATATATTTTTATCAGAAATGTGTTCCAATGTTTACTAAAAAATCATGTAACACAATAAAATATTACTGATTTGTAATAGCCAAAACCTAGATATCACTCAAATCTCCATCAATGACAGGATAAATTGAGGTATTTCACAATGGTTACTGTACTGCAGTGGTAATCACTGCCTACAAATACATGTAACAATAGGAATGAATTACACAAACACTGTTGGGCTAAAGCCAGACAGAAGTGAACATGCTGTATTATTTATGTAAAGTAACTGAAAATGCTAGAATATATATGTTAAAAAGTTCTGCCGAATTCCATGAAGTATTCCAATTAAATAAAAAATAATTCAGGTTTTAAAAACTTATAATAAGTGCCAGTGGCATTTCCAAGTATATTTTAAATGCTTCACTGTCTCTTCCATATCATATTTAAAGGTTCTCATTCATTATCATTTTTGTGAAATCTCTGGAGGAGCCTTATACAAGAATTTTTTTTTTGTTTCCAGAAAAGGAACAGGAATGATTAAAAAAAGTAGAACTTGAAGTGAGATAATTTTTTATCCATTTTCATAACTGAATAAAATTCAGAAACTTGTGGGTTTTTTGATATACAGAGGTGCATTGCCTAAGTATAATTATAATTGCTGCCATATTTCTTTGTGGAAATCTTCTTTCATAGAGACAAGAATATAGAAACAATATACAATAAAACTTTGCTGGGCAATTATACCAGGCAATGGGCCGGGCACAGTGGCTCAAGCCTGTAATCCCAGCACTTTGGGAGGCCAAGGTGGGTGGATCACGAGGTCAAGAGATTGAGACCATCCTGGCCAACATGGTGAAACCCCTTCTCTACTAAAAATACAAAAATTAGCTGGGCATGGTGGCGTGCGCCTGTAGTCCCAGCTACTCGGGACACTGAGGCAGGAGAATTGCTTGAACCCGGGAGGTGGAGGTTGCAATGAGCCAAGATTGTGCCACTGCACTCCAGTCTGGTGCCTGGTGACAAAGTGAGACTCTGTCTCAAAAAAAAAAAAAAAAAAATATACCAGGCAATGACCCAACTAGTCAATTGCTTAGCCATTTTTAGTAAGCACTCCAACAGAATAAGAACAATTATCATTTTAAGTAACCAAACTGAAAAAGACTTCTTATTTAAAGTGCAGGTTGTACCCTGGAAAGTAGAAAGAAACACAATATACAGATGAGGTAATAACAGCAGGGTCAAACTTGGACAGAATTTACAGTTTACATGGCCAAAAGATTTAATTCCTGAATTTACCAAATAGTAAAAGAGAGGAAAATCTTTTATACACTAAGTTCTTTAAATTTTATGATTTACCATGTTTATCAACTTTAAGTAATTTTTTCAGTCACCATCGGTTGATTATGTATATTCTGAGCATTGTGAAATTTGAAAGTACTCCTACAGACTTTGCCCATGAAACACACCTCGTTTTACCATGAAATGCTGGTTCACCATTTCCCTCTAAAATTCTAATGGAATTTAATGTTAAATGGGGGAATTCTGATGCTGAATTTCTTTTTTTTTTTTCTTGTGATGCTGAATTTCTTTTGTACTTTTCAGTAACTCTATATTCTTTCTAGAAAATTATGAAAATTCCCCCTTTTCTCTGTATAATTTTTCCATTAATTTTACTTGTAATGCAGAATATATCTTTCTTGAATTTTCTGTTTGTATAAATTGATGAATAAATAATTATATAAGTTATATAAAACATATACATAGGGAATGGGTTTCTTTTCATTCGATTTAGAAAATAGGATTAACTCTATATTCCTCCTTGTCAATACTCTGGCTTTATAAATTTAAGAATACTAAAAAAAAATCGTATAACATCATTCCTCTCATCATTTTTTAAATTTACTGCTGTATCAGTATCCTAAATGATCTTATTATTTCAGGGTTCTCCTTACTTAAATTTATTGTCTACATCAAGGTTTTTCAACCTTGTCATCATCAACATTTGGGGTTGAATATTTCTTTGTTGTAGGAATTTTCTTTTTTATTATAAAAAGTTTAGAAGCATCCCTAAACTCTACCAAGTAGATAACATCAGCTCCCTGACCCCTAATATTTTATGACAATCAATGCTATCCCTAGAAATGGCCAATTGTCTCCGGGAGACAAAAGTACCCCCTTTTAGAAGTATTAATCTACGTTACTTCTAGAATTCTTATATACGTCTCTTTTGCACTGCTATAAAAGAATACCTGAGGCTGGGTCATTTATAAAGAAACATTGTTTATTTGGTTCAAAGGTCTGCAGGCTGCACAGGCATGGTGCCCGCATCTGCCTGGCTTCTGGTGAGCCTCAGGAAGCTTGCAATCATTGTGGAAGGTGAAGCGGGAGCCTACGTGTCTTGTGGCGAGAGAGGGAGTAAGAGAGAGAGAGAAGGAAGAGCCAGGTCCCTTTCATAGCCAGCTTTCACGTGAACTAAGATAGTGGCAACTCATTCATTATCATGGAGAGAGCAACAACCCATTCACAAAGTATCTGCCCCCATTACACAAACGCCTTCCACCAAGGCCCCGCCTCCAACACTGGGGCTCACATTTCAACATAAGATTTGCAGAGGACAAATATGAAAGCTATATCATTTATCTTTCTAAAATATTCATTAGATTATGCTATTCTTTTTCTGCTGTTTGAATAACTTATTTTGATGTGTTTTTTTTCCACCTATTCGATATGCATTTTACCACGACTTTTGCAATAAGGCTTAGCACTCATTTCTAAAACTCTATTATGTCTTTGACTTTAGCTTGAACCACAAAGAAGTATTCTTCTCTCAAACAACACACCTCACTCCCTTCTGATTCTGCGTTTTGCCTTTTCTTCCACTTCTACTTGGGAAGTTAATACTAACAAGTTAAAACATCTACCCCGTTAAGTTTTATTTGCACAGATACTTATGCATTAAACGTTGTATACAAGTAGAAAATATCTGCATCATTTGACTCACATTTATTTTTACTATTTTGAGCCATAACAAAATTTTGTATTTTAGGAAATGGTACATAATAAACTTGATAATGTCATATCAACTGTTAACCAGGAAAACCAAATTCAGTATCCTATAAGGCTGAAATCATTTCCACCTAACTGTCACATTGTACTTGCTTGAAGAGAACTCATCTGATGCATGTCTGCCCCCTCACAAAGCCTTCAGGCATAGTTTTTCAGTTTGGCACTTTCACTTCCAGAAGAGCTTAGTTTCCCCTACACATTTGAACATTTCACTGGGCTCTGTGTCTTCCAACTCATTTTTAAGCCCCTGAGACAGTGCGAATCCCTAGTGGACTCAGGTAAGTAAAATTCTGTAAAAAGCAAGAGGCACTTTAGCTAAAAATGAAACAGAAGTCACTAGTCTGCACATTTGCATTGAATAGCTACCACATACTTTGGGTCAACTCTGTCCAACAGACTTCCTATGATGACAGAAATGTTCTACATTTGCACTGTTCAGCATAGTAACTATACATGGCCATTGAGCACTAGAAATATGGCTAAAGTGATTGATGAAATGAATTTTGAATTTTATTTACTTTTAATGCATTTAAATTTACATTTTTATTCAAATAGCCACACACAGCTAAAGAGCACAGATTTGAGCTATCGCCAAATGTTATTTTCCTGGAGTTTCATAAAAGGGACATGTAAAATTTTTTGTCAATTACCCTTTATACTTCAGCTGAGAGTTCCCAGAAAAAGAGGTAAGTTTTACACTGTCTGGTCCTACCTCTTATCTTGCATTATCCATTCCAGTTGGAAGTAAGAAAAGGAAGTCTGGCCAAGAGTGATCATAATTTAATTCAAAACCATGTCAGCAAGATCAACTTTTTAGTTACTTGGGAGGAGCTGAGAAAACAAGCAAAGTGAAGTTCTGATAAAACTCCATTTATGGATGCATTATGCAAATTCTCCCTTAAATATCATGATCTAGAGAAGCTAAAGAAAAAAGAATAATGTTTAACAAAGATCTGCTGAAGAGAATGTTTTTGTAAAGACTGAAAGGGAGAGAATAAGAAATAAAAGTCCAATAAGTCCAATGATGTGAGTAGCAAGCTCTTGACAGTGGTTAACAGGAAAATCAGCATAGAGGGTCAAAGAACTAAACAAGAAAATTGTGGTCAGAAAAAGTCCACTTGAGTTTCCAAAGAGAATTTCCAAGCTCTGATGAGGGAAAAAGATGGGTAAAATGGAGCTTGATATAGATGATTCCTGTAGTTTTGCTTAACCAGACTAGAATGAAGGGGGAGGGGAATCACAGAGAGAATGATTCTATAGTGCAGAGCTTAGAAAAAGGGTGAAAAGCCGTTTAAAAAGCAGCATACTTTATAAACCAATTATTTATCAAAGCATATTTGCTGGTTTTAAGAACACATATGTGCTAACCACACCATGATGTGTTCTAATTTATCTCTTTTCTACAGTGCAATTTCTTCAGCCATAATTTAAAATTTAATCATGTTCTTAATTAGCCCTTTCTGCTCTGGAGTGATATACCCCTAGAGTGGCAGAATACCATTATTCATTCACAATCTTTATATTGTAGATATTCCATGTACTACCAGTGCTCCTTGGCCAGAGAGCTGACTTCCAGCTAGGAGATCAGAAAGACTCCAGAGTGAAAGTGGTATGAACCTTGACCTCAAGGGATAAGAAATAAGGAAAAATGATATCTGTTTGTCCCTTCCGGGTTATCCTGAAAAAAATGTTCCACAGATTCACCCAATAATTATTTATTATCTTATTCCCTAGGAGGACACAATTTAGTTTGACGTATCATTTATTATTATTTAGTTGCCAGACTTTGAAGTTGCATATTACATTGTAGATGGATTTTTATCCTGTCAAAGTGTTTCCAGTTTTTAAAGTCCCCTAGCAATCTTATTCTAAGGTTTACTTCCTTTAATCTTTGTACATATTCGGTTCCTCAAATGCTCTTTGAATTAGTTTCACCATCTTCTTGTTGCCCTTATTAAGAAGTTACATGAATCTATGGCACATTTTATATTTATATGAGAGACATCCTTTTACCTTTGTACAGATTACCTTTTGACCATAGATTGGGGATAAAAAAAGAGCAAGAACAGTCCAGGTAGATGAAACTAAGTGACAAAATGCAAAACTGACATACATAAGAAGAAGGAAAAGCCCTTTTATTTTAGTAAATTGTGAATGATATTTGCTTCAAGAGGATTCACACACTACTTTTCTGCCATGAAATTAGATGCTCTATAGTTACATGAAGCAAACATTTAAACATTTTGTAAGTACAATGTTATGAGAAAGAAGCCAAATACAATGCACACAAAGTATACATATTATAAAAAGAGGCAAAGCTAATTTGTTCTGTTAAATGGAATAGTGACCCATGCAAGATGAGGGGGCAGTGGTAGAAACGAAGCACAGGGGGCCCTTCTGGATGGCTGGCAATCCTATATTTCTGGTTACAAAGATGCATACAGTTTATGGAAATTCATCAAGCTTATAATATGTGCACTTCTCTGAATGTAAATTATACACCCAATAAAAATGACCATGCATACTATCAATGTTTGAAAATGTTCATAATTAAGGGAAGAACAATTTGTTGTTAAAAAATGGATTTGCTACAATCATCTCTGCATCATGTTTAGATTTCTGTTTCTGTCATTACATAAATAATGTCTGCATTTTTGATAATTTGTTTCCCAAAGAATTATGACCATTACTACTGCACCATATCATTCTCTAAATATGTCACCTTCCTTGCACATATCACACCCAAAATATATGACCTTAGAATTCCAGTTTCAGTCCCTTTAAAATGAAGTGAAACTTGAAGATTTTTGACTAGAAACATAAATGCAGAATCTTTCCGATTTTCTATGATCTTCCCCCAATGTTTTACAGCTATATTGTCACAACTGATAGGACAGCAATAGTTTTAGGGACTTGGATTTATTTCCAAAATATCTAACTTAACTTTTTATAGGAAAAAATTTATCCTCAACTTGTATTTATCAGTTGGTTATTATTTAATTTTTATAATTATAATAATAGAAATTTGCATACATACATTTAGTTATAAACGCTCTTCAGTAATCATAGTTTTTCTTTGAGACCGAGTCTCTCTCTGTCACCAGGCTGGAGGGCAGTGACACAATCTAGGGGCTCACTGCAACCTCCGCCTTCTGAGTAGCTGGGACTACAGGTGTGCGCCACCACACCTGGCTAACTTTTTGTATTTTAGTAGAGACGGGATTTCACCATGTTGGCCAGGATGGCCTAGACTTCCTGATCTCCTGATCCACCCACCTCGGCCTCTCAAAGTTCTGGGATTACAGGCATGAGCCACTATGCCTGGCCAATCATATTGTTTAATTGACTGATGAAATGGGAGTGCAAATAGCAAATGGTGCACTAGTGTGTGAGGAACACATGATGAATATCAGGCAAATATTTCAGAGAGAAGAATGGAGAGCATTGTTTGGTTGAAGCTGGTAAACTAGTTAAGCTGAGGTGGATTATGTGGAGATAGGTCAGGAACAATTTTGCCACAGTGCAGTTTTGGTCCTAGGGACATAAAGAGCAGGATATGAAATGAGCTTTATATAATGTCAAGACCAGATCACAGAGGGTTCTAAATTACAGGCTATTAAGTTTTTGTATTATTTTGTTGAGTCAGGAATCTAGTGAAGATTTTTGAGCAAGTAAATGACATAGTAAGAATTTTGCTTCAAATATTCTCATCCGAAGAAGCACTGTGCATGTTGGAAAAAGTAAAGTGTTATCAGCCTCACCCATGCATAAGGCTGTCCAGGATGGGAGATAAGGAAGTCTGAAACATACTTCAAGAGATGCACCATCAATGGAAGTAATACAACTTGGAAAACAAATCCACATATAGTGGCACATTATACAAAACAAGCAGGGATAAAAATATTTTCTCTAACTCACCAAGGAGTTCTATGAATGAATATATTAATGACTGAACGGTAATTCATTTCTTCAGTGCCGATTGCCAGATCAAAGACCTATTTGTGTTGAACCTGATGTCTACTCTACAAGTTCTTTAAACATTGTTTTGCCAACCTTATAAAATTGAGTTGTTCCAGGCAAGATATCTGTTCAAGTTTTATTTGTTTTTCTTTCCTATAGTATCGGTGTGTTCCAATTCCCTTTGTAATGGTTTGCTTTATTTAAACTCAATGATAGAATTATTTTCTAATATCAATTAAAGCAGAGTAATTACTATTATGTGACAAATCAAGAATGGTGGGAAATTGGAAAAAAAAACCATGATATTCTCTTCCAATACTTTCAGGTATGCTCCAAGAACAATTAGCCAAAATTCCAGATAGATTTAAAATAGTTAAATGTGTGGTTTCTTGACTCCATTAACTAAAATGAAAGACATAAGTTGAAAACACAAGTTTAGAACAGTGCCTAACAATAGAAGAAGGCCCTGTTTTGTTTCATATCTTATAAAGCTGTCTGGAGCAAAATAATATATAGGCAAGATGTCCCAGGTGGGGCTGGGCTGGAATGGGGGTACTCCTTAAGTTGAGTTTTAAAGATGTTTATCTTTCAATACCATTTTGTATTTCTAGTCTATTAAACTTCTAAGAGTTATACCTCTACTTAGATGGCTTTTTTTTCAGCAATCCACATGTGACATTTGCAAAGGAATAAATTTTTATTGACTAAAAAAGGAGATGGGGTCCTGATTACCCCCATCAAATTAGTTACCACTAGCAGGGGGTGAGGGGTAAAATGAAGGTGTAGGGTGGGAACCATTGTTCTTAAACTTTGCACAAAACGATATGTGAGTCTGTGAAAGTAAAAACAGCAATATTATTTTCCTTTTTTTTTTTTTTTTTTTTTTTTTTACTATAACAAGACTTGGCTGCTCCTTAAAAGTGTGACTCTCTTTTGAGCTGTCAGGTTCTTGCTAGACTGAATCATGCTCCCTGAAAGCCCTGTTTTGTAAGTAGAAGCCACTAATAAAAGTGACCTTAACGGTTGCTTTGGGTGCCTCTTACAGTGCACCTGCATCCTCAATGGGCCAGCTGTAGCGGCAGCAAGCTGAGGCCAGCGCTGCTGTGAGCCTTCAGGTGTCATTAACAGATCATTGAGTCAACAGATCATGACAGCTCCTTCAGAAAACTCCAGCTCCATGTTAGCATGTCTGCCCAGGGAGTTCGAGAGAGACTTTAACAGCCCACAGCGTAACTTAAAGAAATTCAAGAGGAAAAAAGACATGTTCTAGCAAAGCCAAAATAATAGATTATCTCAGAGACTATATACCAATCTTAAATAAATAGGCGCAACTGGAGTATGGAAACTATTTAAAAACATATTGTCGGATGTTATGATATCTTTAAAACCTAGGTATATAGCCCTAATAAATAAATAAATAAAACTCTAGGGGTTGGTTTTCTTCTAGATGCTTAGACTACATAAACACTGTCCCCTTTTATTGTTTAGTGTTTTGGGGTTTTTTGCTGTTGTTTGTGTTCTTTTTTGTTGCCTTCTCCGAGAAACCAAACCATACATACTTCAACTGTTTGGTCCAAGGCCATTTCATGGACATTTGTTATTTATATTTTAATAACTTCAAATGTAGCTTTAAATGCCTATATAAAAAGTTTGTAATATACTTTCTTGGGTGGGATCACAAGGAGAGATTAATCTGCTAAATAAGGAAACCATTTGTAGACCTCTTGTTATGAATGGATGGAAACTTGCTATCTTCTAGTTTTGTGTATCAAACACAATTTCCTTGACTGATATTTAAACATGGATATGTGAAGAATAGCTAGAGCTGGAGGGCTTTGATTCAAACTTTAGGAAAAAAATGCTAACTGTTGTTAATAACAGAATCTATCCATGTTTTGTTTACAAATATTATTGCTTTAATATTCTTCAGTTAATATTCTTGGTTAGACTCCACCAGGTATTTTATAGATATTATTTTTGTACCTAAAATAATGCTTGAATATTTATTATATTTGCCCAGTTTTATAAATAAGAAAAGTAAGAGAAGTATTGTTCCTAATGTGATACTCCTAAAAAGTTCTAGTGCAAGATTTCTAGCCTAGTTTAGGACATTAAAGTTTATGGTTCTACATCATGATTGCCAGCATGGGCGAGTTTTGTTTTTTGGGTTCTTTTTTGCTTTCTTTCCTTCCTATTCTTTTTATACTTGCTTTAAAGCAGTCATTCCTAAACTTTAGCCTGCATGGAATCACCTGCAGTGTCTATTAAACCAGATCGCTAGACCCCACCCCCAGAGTGTCTAAGTCTGTGGTGGTACCTAAGAATCTGTATCTTTAACAAGCTCCCAGGTGGTGCTGATGCTGAAGGCCTCCACTTTGGGAATAACTGTTGTAAAGCAATGTAGAATAATCATTTTAAAGCTATGAGTGAGGATTAGTGAGTTTCCCTGCCACCCATTGAGACTAATCAACATATGCTCTTTCTTGAAGCAATAGGTTCGGTATCTTGTCTCTTATTTTAAGAAGATGCTGATATTTCTCAGCATGAAGAGTAGAGTGGGGACTATGATTTCACATTTAAACTGTTCCTTTAAATATTTTATGAAAATCTTTTCAGAATTTTCTGATGTGCTAAATGGGTTGAGAATATAAAAATATGTGCTTTCTTTTTACTAGACATTGATTTTTGATACTGCTTTTTTTTTTTTCTGATAGAGACAGAGTCTTATTTTGTTGCCCAGACTGGTCTTGAACCCTTGGCTTCAAGCAATCCTTCTGCCTTGGTCTCCCAAAATACTGGCGTTACACAGGTATGAGCCACTGGGCAAGCTAGTATTACTGTTTTTAGTTTGTTTGAGACAGGATCTCCCTCTGTTGCCCAGGCTGGAGTGCAGTGGTGTGATCATAGCTCACTTTAGCTTCAACCACCTGGTTTTCAAGGGATCTTCCCACTTCTGCCTCCCTAGTAGCTGAGACTAAAGGTGTGTGCTAGCATGCCTGGCTAGTTTTTGTATCTTTTTGTAGAGATGAGATTTCACCATATTGCCCAGGCTGGTCTCAAACTCCTGGGCTCAAGGGATCTTCTTGTCTCGTCCTCTCAAAGTGTTGGGATTCTAGACATGAGACACCATGACAGCTGATATACTGCTGCTTTTTAATAAAGGACATGGTATGTCTGGTAAATACGTCAAAATATTAAAGTTTTGGTTTACTATAAATATGATATCAAATTATTAGAACATATGTCTATGTAGGTACAAACTAAGATAAATATGCAGAATGGAACTAGCCCTGAAGGAAATTATAATCAGGCTCAAATCTACACACCATTTTTGAAGAGAGTAGTAGTCTTGTGAAAGGCATTGTGCTATAGGTATTTCTTGCCCCATAATATTAGAAACCTTACGAAGTGGTCAATCTTGCCATGGATTTGTAGGTAATGTTTTTGGAACAGCAGCCTAAATCTGATACATCATTTGAAGATATGTTTTTAAATTTTATTTTCCACTGAAAATAATAATTGCATATTATTATTTTGAGGGTAAAATGTGATGTTTTGATACATGTTTGTGATGTAGAATGATTACATAAGCTAATTAAATCCATCACATCACTTGCTTATCATTTTCTGTGGTGTATATATTTGAAATCTACTTTCTTAGCAATTTTGAAATATACAGTGCACTCATTGATGCTGATCAAAGGGTACAAAGTTTTCGTTAGACAAGAAAAATAAGCTTTAGAGATCTATTGCATAGAAGAATGATGATAGTAAATAATTTTTAATAATTTAATTATCTTTATAGAGATCTGTCACTGTAAAATTGTCAAGAAAAAATAGTGTTGAATCACTTTCTACAGAATGATTAGTGATTCTTGTTTAACATGAAAACTGAAAACAAATTGATGTACTTTTGTGACATTTTAGTATATGATGTACTTAAATCTATTTTTAGATGGTTGTTCTTTGCAACATAAGCACTAATAAGTGCCGTTTCAACAATCAGAATTGAACACCTTGAATACTTTATGTTTTTACAGTGAGTACACTAGATATTAGTATATTGGTATCACTACTTCATAGTTGCACTAAAAATTATGTGAAGACTAACTTAAGACTGGATTTTCAGTTGTTGTAACATTGCTTCACAAAATGAAAGTTTAATTTTAAATACTTCTAAGGGTTTTCTCCCCTTTTATTTCCATTAATTAAGAATGTATTGGCTTTAATTTTTATCTTCCAGTGATTTTCATGAAATAGGTAATTTTATAAATTTTCAATAATATCATCCAGCGGGATAACAAATTTTATTTTCTTGCTTGTTCTTACTTTCAAACAGATCATTTCAATTATATGAAACCAATTCTTTCCTCTCTCAAGTGCTGATTAAATATTAAAATGGAATTGTGGGGTTTTTTGTTTTTAAAATCTGTCTCATTCTTTCTCAAGCCACCAAAAAAAAACATACACAAAGTAGAATTTCAGTCATTTTCAAACCGTTTTTCATTTTGATTTTCCGTTGCGTGAGTTTTCTGTCCTTCCCCCCACCTCTACCGACACAGCTTTAGATAAATGGTGAATTTGAAACAGGCAATGATAATAGCATTTTACACGCTGTCTGGGGCTATATTACTATATTTTTTTGTAGGCATATTTTATAGTGACTGGAAAAGCACCCAAAACCTTATATGTTCACTTTATCATGATATCTGAAGTATGTAGTTAGGTATACAGGCTATCATTCACACCCCTCCTTTAATTGTATTTATCCTTCTACCTTTCATATTGGTAAAGCTTGACTTAATGGTTTAGTATAAAATCATTATAAGATTAATTATATGGAACACTGTAATTTCTAGAAAAATGTCACAGAATTCGATCTCTAAGGAAATACCACTGCAGAAAGGGACTTTAAATCACTGTTCTCACTTTTTTCTCCTACCATGACCATTTACTCACTTAAAGATAATATTCTATCTTAATAATAACAGAAAAAATATGAAAGAAAATGCAAAAGTTGGGCAAAAGAGGTGGCTCATTCCTCTTTTGTAATTCCAGCACTTCAGGTGGCTGAGACGGGAGAATCTCTTGAGCCTAGGAGTTGGAGTCCAGGAATTTAAGACCAGCTTGGGCAACACAGTAAGACCCCTGCATCTACATAAACACAGACACACACATACACACAATTGGCTGAGTGTATAGTGAGACCCCTATAACTACATAAACACACGGACACACATGCACATGCATGCGCGCACACACACACAAACACACACACATAACTGGCTAAGTGTGGTGTCTGTAGTCACAGCTACTCAAGAATCTGAGGCAGAAGGACTGCTTGAGGCCAGAAGTTCAAGATTACAGTGAGCTATGATTGCACCACTACACTCTAGTAAGATCCCACTCTAGTAATGCTCCATCTCCAAAAAAATCTTTTAATTATTTTGAGAAAGGGTCTCTGTTGCCCAGGCCACAGTACAGTGATGTGTTCACAGCTCATTGCAGCCTCAACCTCCTAGGTTCAAGTAATCCTCACACCTTCACCTTTACCTCTGCCTCCAAGGTAGCTGGGACCTCAGGCATTCGCCACCTCACCCAGCTAATTTTTGTATTATTTTTTTAAATGAAAAAGTTGGACTACATCTTGACGATCTTATTTTCTGATGAAGAATCTGTGGTATTAGTAGTCACCTGAGGACATCAATTCCAGGTGTTGCATGTGTGAATGACCTGGCCTTGGTACACCATGTACAGGACCTGGCTTCTGCAGGTGTCCACCAAGACATTTAGAGTATATTCCAATATATCTGCAATTATTGTGAGTAACTGATGGGAGAAAGAAGGGTTCTTGGATAATATGCAACATTGTATTGATTCTGGCTAAAGAGAAATTTATAGGAGTTTTAGATGGAAATTGTGCAATTTCCATAGTGTTCACAGGGACGGGATAAAGGTAAAGGTCATATATTTCTAGGATTGTCATATGAACTGGGTACTCCTGTGTTTCCACATGAAAGTTAGTGTGGGTTATTCCAGCATTCAAAGAAGCCATGAGTAGCTTGAAAGCTATATTTCCATAGTCCATTAAATGGTGAGGTCAGATGTTTGAGTCATCCTCATCAAAAGTAACATCAAATACAAAATTTAATTCAAAGTAGATCATATACCTCAATGTAAGACCTAAAACTATGAAACTATTGGAAAACATAGAGGAGTAAATCTTTGTGATCTTGTTTAGGCAAGTTTTCTTAGATATAACACACAAACACAGGTGATGAGAAAAAAATAGGTACATTGGATATCATCAAAATTAATATGTTGTGCTTCAAATGACATTATCAAAGTTAAAAGACAACTTACAGAATGGAATAAATTTGCAAATCATGTATCTATTAAAGGACTTTGCAACCAGATTGTACAAAGAACACATAATTCAATATGACAAATAATTAAATTAACAAATGGGCAAATAATCTAAATAGATAGTATTCAAAAAATATATAAGAATGGCCAATAGACACATGAGAACATGCTCAACATCATTAGCTATCAGAAAAATAAAAAAATCAAAGCTACCACGAGATAATCACTTCATACCCACCCTCTAAAATGGCCATAATCAAAAACACAGATAATAACAAACATTGATGAGGTTGCAGAAAACCTGGAACCTTCACATACTGCTACTGGGAATAATAAAATGGTACAACCACTTTGGAAAACAGTTGGATAGGTCCTCTAAAATCTGAATATGCAGTTATCACAGGGCTTGGCTATTCCACCTCTAGGTATATTCCATTCTCCCTGCTCCCCTGCAAAATAAAAACATATGTCTACACAAAAATTTCATGTGAATATTTATAGAAGTACTAGTAATAATAGTCAAAGGCTGAAAACAAAACAAATGTCTATCAGTTGATGAATGAATAAACAAAATGTGGTATACTTATACAATAGATTATTCAGTCACAACAAATTTAAAGTATGGATAATTACAATATGAAAAAAACGGAAAATATTATGATAAATAAATGCAGTCAATCAGGAAATATAATACTGTATGATTCCACTATATAAAACTTCTGGAGTTCGTCAAAGCTGCAGCAGTAAGAAAGCAGATTTGTAATTGTTTTGCACTAGAGTCACTGAAGGCAAATGGAGAGCTATCAATTTCTTACAATATACTAACAATGTTAACATCCTGATTTAAACAAAATATAAAAATAAAAGGAACAACAATAACAATTGCAGAAGGATTACATAATGTTGAAAACAATGCCTTAAAATTGGTTCAAGGTTAGCCTTTTTGGTGTACCTGTGAGAAGGTGTTCTTGCAAGCAGGTTTTCCCATTCACGGTTTCCATAGGCTCTAGGCCTGTCACTGGAACCTGAACCCACTGGGTGGGAAAGCCATAGCAATTGGTCCAGCTAGCCATAGTGGAGACACATTTGGGAATCTCACTAAGGTGCTTGTTAAACTGGAAGCAGATTACTGAATCCTTTCTAATTCTATTGGAGCTGGAACATGGATCCCAGCACTTTGGGAGGCCGAGGCGGGTGGATCACGAGGTCAAGAGATCGAGATCATCCTGGTCAACATGGTGAAACCCCATCTCTACTAAAAATACAAAAAATTAGCTGGGCATGGTGGCATGTGCCTGTAATCCCAGCTGCTCAGGAGGCTGAGGCAGGAGAATTGCCTGAACCCAGGAGGCAGAGGTTGCGATGAGCCGAGATTGCGCCATTGCACTCCAGCCTGGGTAACAAGAGCGAAACTTCATCTCAAAAAAAAAAAAAAAAAGAAAGAAAGGACTGGGGTAAAAGGCCAAATCGTCTTGTGACCCAAGTTGATGAGTCTGAGATTTGCATGTTTTGAAGGTAGGCAAATGCATTTTTGTTGGAAGCTTTAGACTTTACCTGTTTATACAATATAAGTTATTCAACCAAAGACTGATGCCCGTAAGTAAAATGTAGCGTGTGATCATGCATCCCACATTATCTTTTGCACAGCAATTGGATGTGGTTCAGAGTCCAAGACTGATTGCATAAATAAAAACTGACCATACTTCCCTTGGACATGTTCAGGTTGACCCAGCAATATGTTCTGAGCTGAGAATTATAGGAGAATCCACATCTCTGCTGGGCTAGATAATAGTCAGAAACATGCCTTGGGTCTGTTCACAGTTTGGGGAAACACCTAAAGGCACCTGCCATTATTAGCCATATGAGCAACCCTAAATTTCTCTGAAAGTGTAACAGACATCCAAGAAGACAGATGGGGTCAGAAGGGCAGGAAAAAGACACCGAGCACAGGATTATAGCTACGCAAGGTTCATTAGCTCTTTCATCTACTTCCTAGTTTCTCAATTGTCTGTCCAGAAATAGATTCACCTTTAGAGCACAGAAAATCAGCTGTTCCTCTAGAGTCTTACAAGGAATGCATGCATTCACCCTAGCTAAGTCAAGTGGAGTATTTTTATCTGGACTGAAGCCAACTCTATGGCCAGGCTGAATATTGTAAAAAGTGGGGAGGAAGGAACATCACAGGTGATACAGATAAGCAAATAAATGAGCTTTTGGAGGCTGTAGAGAAGGAAAAAGAACAAAAAATGCAAGGAATGAAAAGATGAGATATAGACTTCAAGTAAACTAGAAGAGGATGCAGGATCAAGTGCATGGTGATTCAGACAAAATTTGAACACCTTCTGAAAGAGCCTGCCTGGTTTAACTTTGAAGCATTTGCTGCACTATTCAACTCTGGAAACAGTTCCCTCCAGAGGTGTTCAATCTTGTACATTAAAATGTTCATGCTTTTGCAGAGATCTATATTTTCACTTGCTTTAGTCTAACAATTCTTATAGTGTTCAAGTTGGTGATAAATTATTTCAGCTTTTGTATGTCTGAAAAAGTCTTTACCTTCATTGTTTAAGACCTATTTGCTGAGTACAGAATTATTTTTTGACAGACCTTTTATCTTTCAGTACTTAGACAATGTTCCATCACTCATATCTGTTTCTTTGTAGGTAACATGTCTTCCTCCTCACTCCCAGCTTCTTTTGTGATTTTCTCTTTATCATTGATTTGATCAATTTGATCATATTATGTCCTAGTGTAGTTTTCATGTTTCTTTTATTGGGTAGGCCACTTGAATTTGTCCCAGAATTTACTAATGCCCTTTTTTTTTTTTTGAGTTGGTGTCTCACCTTGTCAGCATGGCTGGAGTGCAGTGGCACAATCACTGCTCACTGCAGCCTCAACCTGCCAAGTTTAAGTTATCCTCTCACCTCAGCCTCCAGAGTAGCTGGAACCACAGGTATGTACCATCACACCTGGCTAACATTTTAACTTTGTGGTAGAGACAGAACTTGCTATGTTGCCGAGAGTAGTCTCAAACTCCTGGGTTTAAGCGATCCTTCTGCCTCAGTCTCCCAAAGTGCTGGGATTACAAGTGTGAGCCACTTCACCTAACCTGATGCTCTTTTCATTAAAAAATACACATCTTAAATTCCTTCTGTTGCTATTTTCAGATGCACTAATCTTTTCTTCCACAATGCTTAATCTGTCATTAATCTCTTTCAGGGGATTTTTCAACTCACATATTTGAGATTTCATCTCTAGAAGTCGGATTATTTTTACATCTTCCAAGTCTCTTACATTTTTGAACAAATGGAATACAATTGTAATCACCCCTGTAATGTCTTGTCTTCTAATTGTAACATTTGTTATAATATAGTTCTGGGTTGATTTCAGTTTATTGATTTTTCCTTTCATCATGGTTCATGTTTTGCTTTCATATGCCTAGTAATCTTTTGCTGGCCGCTAGAGATTGCAAATTGATTTTTGTGAATATAATTTTGTACTTCTATAAGTATATTCAAGTTTCATCTGAGACACATTTACCTGTTTCATTTTTTGAGGACTTGCCTTTAAGTTTCACATGCAAGACCAGAGCAGTGTTTAATCTAGGGATCGCAGTTTTCCGTTACTAAGACAAGGCACTTATGATACTCTATCCAGTGATTTGCAAATTGAAGTTTTTCAAATCTGGTGAAAACAGACAACATTCCCAACCCTGTGTATGCTCTAAGTATTCTTCCCACTAACCCGTTCAGATGATTCTTTCCCTTGCCTTGTGTATTTTCCTTACAACAATGCATTGATCAATACTTTGCTAAATATGCGAGTCCTGTCTACAGATCTCTGGGGTTCTTTGTTTTGCTTTTGTCTCCCACATCCTGTCACCTATAAGAGTCATTCCTCAGCTTTCAGCAATCGCTGTTCCTTGGTGCGGAATATCCACAGTCTTGCAAACCATTATTTCATATATTTTACCTGTTGAATTTTGTTTATTTGTTTTTCTTTTTTTGGTTGTGCTTGTCAAGATGTTAAATCTTGTCCCTGAAACTCCATGGAAGTCCCCCAGTCATGAAATCGTAACTTGAACTAAGATAATCATTCATGTTTAATTCTGATCTTGATCGGCTTGTGTTGTTGATCCAACCTACCTTTATTAATTAGTGTGACCTCTAAATTTATTGGGAAAATGGATTAAATATTAGCTAGCACTGTTCAATTTAAGATATTAGTATTGGAGATTTGGAAGATGACAGTTACAAATTCTTGACATAAAATTGTCAATTTCTTTCTTTTCTTTTTTTTTTTTTTGAGACAGGGTTTTGTTCTGTCACCCAGGCTGCAGTGCAGTGGTGTGATCTTGGCTCACTGCAGCCTCACTCTAATGGGCTGAAGCAGTCCTCTTGCCTCAGCTCCCGCGCTTCATGTTCTTCCCACTCTCCCACAAGTAGCTGGGATTACAGGCTTGCACACCACCACACCTGGCTAAAAACTGTCAATTTCTTATGTCACTTTTTGTTTCTTTATTTATAACATAGTCAAAGGATTATTTTACTCTGGTATCTGATGAATGCTTAATATGGAGAAAAGTTTAACTATATGGTTGTTAAGTGTTAATAAATTGACTGCTTTTCTGGATAATTTCGATTAAATAAAAATTTGACCTACTATATTTATTCTAGAGTTCAGCTGTGATTCTATATGCATAAAATTAAAAATATTACTTTATCAGTATTTTAGAGAGATAGTAATTTAAATGTTTCTCTTCCAATAAGGTTCTTTCCATTTATACTGATTATAATTTGTAGAAGCAAATTTCAAATTGAAAATCAAGGAAACTCAATTAACCATGGTTAACTGTGAAGCTGAACTTCTAACATATTTTATCATAACTGATTAGGAAGCTTGTCTCTTAAAATTAGACATAAATTTGCAGTAGTGGAAAGCAATGATGAATGACAAAGAATCAATCTATTGTCTTTCCTCTTTTCTTTTTTACCTAAAAGTAATTAGCATTATCATTAGACAGAAGTATTATTTTTATCATTTTAATACGACAGGGTAAATTATACTTGACATGATATTTTTATTGCATTTTTAAAAATATTTATTTTAAGTTGTGAGGTACCTGTGCAGGATGTGCAGATTTGCTACATAGGTAAACATACATCATGGTGGTTTGCTGTACCTATGAACGCATCACCTAAGTATTAAGCTCAGAATGCATAAGCCATTTTTCCTGAGGCCCTCTCTTCCCTGATGCCCCCAACAGGCCCCAATGTGCATTGTTCTCCTCCCTGTGTCCATGTGATCTCATTGCTCAGCTCTGACTTATGAGCGACAGCCTACAGTGTTTGACTTTCTGTTCCTACATTAGTTTGTTAAGGATAATGGCTTCCAGCCCCTTCCATGTCCCTGCAAAAGACATCATCTCATTCCTTTTTATGGCTGCATAGTATTCCACGGTGTTATGTACCCACATTTTCTTTATCCAGTCTATCACTGATGGACATTTGGGTTGATTCCATGTCTTCGCTATTGTGAATAGTGCTGCAATGAACATATTCATTAATATAAAATATATGTGTCCATATAAAATACAATGATATATATTCGTCTGGGTGTATACCTGGTAATGGGATTGCTGTGTCAAATGGTATTTCTGGTTCTAGGTCTTTGAGGAATTGCCACATTGTCTTCCACAATGGTTGAACTAATTTTCATTCCCACCAACAGTGTAAAAGTTTTCCTATTTCTCTGTATCCTTGCCAGCATTTGTTGTTTCTTGACTTTAATAATCATCATTTTCACTGATGTGAGGTGGTGTCTCACTGTGGTTCTGATTTGCATTTCTCTAATGCTCAGTAGTGTTGGCTTTTTTTAAATATGTTTTTGGGTTGCATAAATGTCTTCTTTTGAGAAGTGTCTATTCATGTCCTTTGCCCAATTTTTAATGTGGTTGTTTTTTTTCTTAAAAATTTAAGTTCCTTATAGAATCTGGATATTAGACCTGTGTCAGATGGAGAGTTTGCAAAAATTTTCTCCCATTCTGTAGGTTGCCTGTTCACTCTGCTGCTCGTTTCTTTTGCTCTGCAGAACTTCTTTAGTTTAATTAGATCCCATTTGTCAATTCAGGCTTTTGTTGCAATTATTCCTTTTCATGTTTTCATCATAAAATCTTTGCCCATGCCTATGTCCTGTATGGAATGGCCTAGATTTTCTCCTAGGGCTTTTATAGTTTTGGTTTTACATTTAAGTCTTCAATCCATCTTGACTTAATTTTTGTATAAGGTGCAAGGAAGGAGTCCAGTTTCAATTTTCTTCATATGGCTAGCCAGTTATCCCAGCACCGTTTTTTAAATAGAGAGTCCTTTCTCCATTGCTTGTTTTTGTCAGGTTTGTGGAAGATCAGATGATTGTAGATATCCAGTATAATTTCTGATATATCTATTCTGTTAGAATAATGCTAAATACTGTCAGTATAATTCTAATGCTGTCAATAGTAGTCTGATGGGAATAGCACTGAAACTTTAAATTACTTTAGGGATATGGCCACTTTTATGATTTTGGATCTTTCTGTCCATGAACATGGAATGTTTTGAAATTTGATTGTGCCCTCTCTGATTTCCTTGAGCAGTGGTTTATAGTTCTCCTTGAAGAGGTCCTTCATATCCTTTGTTAGCTGTATTCTGAAGTATTTTATTGTCTTTATAGCAATTGTGAATGGAAGTTCATTCATGATTTGGCTATCTGCTTGTCTATTGTTGGTATATAAGAATGCTTGTGATTTTTGCACATTGACTTTGTATCCTGAGACTTTGTTGAAGTTGCTTATCAGCTTAAGAAGATTTCAGGTTAAGAAAATAGGGTTTTATAGACATGAGATCATGTCGTCTGCTAACAAAGACAAATTGATTTTCTCTCTTCATATTTGATTACCCTTTATTTCTTTCTCTAGCCTGATTTCCTCTTCCAGAATTTCCAATATTGTGTTGAATAGGAATGGTGAGAAAAGGCATCCTTATCTTGTACCAGTTGCAAAGGGAAATTCAGTATGATATTGGTGGTGGGTTTGTCATAAATGGCTTTTATTATTTTGAAGTATGTTCCTTTAATAACAAGTTTATTGAGAGTTTTTAACATGAAGTGATGTTGAGTTTTATCAAAGGCCTTTTCTGCATCTATTGAGATAATAATGTGGTGTTTGTTTTTAGTTCTGTGTATATAATAAGTGACATTTATTGATTGGTGTATGTTAAAACAGCCTTGCATCCAGGGGGTGAAGTCAGCTTGATCCTGGTGGATAAGCTTTTGTATATAATGCTGGATTTTGTTTGCCAGTATTTCTTGTGGAGGTTGTTGCACTGATGCTCATTAAGGAAATTGGCCTGATGTTTTCTTTCTTTCTCTCTCTCTTTTTATTTTGTATCTCTGTCAGGCTTTGGTATCAGAATAATGCTGGCCTCATAAAATGAGTTAGGGAGGAGTCCCTCCTTTTCAATTGTTTGAAATAGTTTCAGAAGAAATGGTATCAGCTCCTCTTTTTACCTCAGGTAGTATAGAGCTCTAAATCCTTCTTGTCTTGGGCTCTTTTTGGTTGGTAGGCTATTTATTACTGCCTCAGTTTCAGAACTAATTATTGGTCTATTCAGGGATTTAACTTCCTCCTGATTGAGTCGTAGAAGGGTGTATATGTCCAGGAATTTATCTATTTCTTCTAGACGTTCTAGTTAATTTGCATGGAGGGGTTTAGAGAATTCTCTGACGGTTGTATTTCTGTGGGGTCTGTGATGCTATCCCCTTTACAATTTTTTATTGTGTCTATTTGATTCTTCTCTCTTTTCTTTTTTACTAATCTAGCTAGGGGCCTATTTTATGAATTTTTTCAAAAAACCTGCTCCTGGATTTGTTAATTTTTTTAAAATCCAAACCGAGTTTATTGAGATGGTTTCTGACTCATCTCGATTCAGAGTGCTTTTAGTGCTGCTTCCTCCTGAAAAAACATCCTTCTGTAAGCCTTGCTTTTCCTCTTGTAGGCTGGCAGAGGACAGTGGAGCAGCCAACACATAGAACTAAAATTTGTGCATGGCTAAAGACCATGGTGATTTTATAGCATCCTGGACATTTCACATCCATGAAGTAGAAATTGGGGCTCTGCACCAGGCATTTCTTCTTATGTTTCCTCTTCTCCTCCTCAGGAGAGGGATGAAGGAGATCATTTGTGAGAGCCATGTTTTCATGGGTAGATCGTCTCTCCCAGAAAGGGCTCATTAATTTTTTGAAGGGATTTTCATGTCTCTATGTCTTTCAGTTCCACTCTGATCCTAGTTATTTCTTGTAATCTGTTAGCTTTGGGTTATGTTTGCTCCTGGTTCTCTGGTTCTTTTAGTTGTGATGAGGGTATCAGTTTGAGATCTTTCTAGGTTTCTGATGTGGGTATTTAGTGTTAGAAATTTCCCTCTTAACACTGCTTCAGCTGTGTCCCAGAAATTCTGGTATGTTGTCGCTTTTGTTTCCTCATTGGTTTAAAATTACTTTTGATTTCTGCCTTAATTTCTTTATTTACTCAGGAGTCATTCAGCAACAGGTTATTCAATTCCATGTAGCTGTGTGGTTTTGATTGAGTTTGTTAATATTGAGTTCTAATTTAATTGCACTGTAGTCTGAGAGTCTGCTATGATTTCAGTTGTTTTGCACTTGCTGTGGCGTGTTTTACTTCCAATTATGTGATCAATTTTAGGGTAAGTGACATGCGGCATTTAGAAGAATATATACTTTGTTGTATAGAGATGGAGAGTTCTGCAGCTATCTATCAGGTCCACTTGATTCAGAGTTGAGTTCAAGTCCTTGAAATCTTCGTTAATTTTCTATCTTGATCTGTCTAATATTGACAGTGGGGTGCTAACATCTTCCACTATTCATGTGTGGGAATCTAAGTCTTTTTAAAGGTCTTTAAGAACTTGTTTTATGAATCTGGGTGCTCCTGTATTGAGTGCATATGTATTTAGATAGTTACTCTTCTTGTTGAATTACACCCTTTGCCATTATGTCATGTCCTTCATCTTTTTCTATCTTTGTTGGTTTTAAGTGTGTTTTGTCAGAAACTAGGATTACAACCCCTGCTTTTATCTGCTTTCCATTTGTTTGGTAAATTTTCCCCCATCCCTTTATCTTGAGCCTATGTGTGTCTTTGCACATGAGATGAGTCTCTTGAATAGAGCACACTGATAGGTTTTGACTCTATTTAGCTTGCCATTCTGCATCTTTTAATTGGGGGCATTTAGTCCATTTACATTTAATGTTACATTTAATGTGTAAATTTGATCCTGTCATCATGATGCTGGCCGATTAATTTAGCAGACTTTTTATTGCAGTTGCTTCATAGTGTCATTGATCTGTATACTTGAGTGTGTGTTGGTAGTGGCTGTAATGGCTTTTCCTTTCTATATTCAGTGCTTCCTTCCAGAGCTCTTGCAGGGCAGGCCTGGTAGTGATGAATTCCCTCAGCATTTGCTTGTCTGAAAAGGATTTTATTTCTCCTTTGCTTATGAAGCTTAGTTTGGCAGGATATGAAATTCTGGGTTAGAAATTCTTTTCTGTAAGAATGTTGAACATTGCCCTCCAATCTCTCCTGGCTTGTAGGGTTTCCACTGAGGCCTACTGTTAGTCTGATGAGCTTCCTTTTGTAGGTGACCTCACCTTTTTTTCTGGCTGCCCTTAACATTTTTTCTTTCATTTCAACCTTGGAAAATTTGATGATTATATGCCCTAGGGTTGATCTTCTCATGGAGTATCTTACTGGGGTTCTCTGAATTTCCTGAATTTGAATGTTGGCCCGTCTTTTCAGGTTGGGAAAGTTCTCCTGGATGATATACTAATATATGTCTTCCAACTTGGTTTTGTTGCCCTCATCTGTTTCAGGTACCCCAATCAATCATAGGTTTGGTATTTTAAAATAATCCCACAGTTCTTGGAGGTTTCTTTCATTCATTTTCATTCTTTGCTCTCTAATCTTGTCTGCCTAACTTATTTCAACAGGACAGTCTTCAAGCTCTGAGATTCTCTCCTCTACTTGGTCTATTCGGCTATTGATACTTGTGGTTGTATTATGAAGCTCTTGTGCTGTGTTCTTAAGTTGTATCAGGTCATTTATGTTCTTCTATAGACTGGTTATTCTGACTAAAAATTCCTGTAATGTTTTACCATTGCTCTTCTTCGCATTGAGTTAGAACATACTCCGGTAGCTCAGCAACGTTCATTATTACCCACTTTCTGAAGCCTACTTCTGTTAATTCATCCATGTCAGACTCAGCCCAGTTCTGTGGCCTTGCTGGAGAGGTGCTGTGATCACTGGGAGAAGAGGCACTCTGGCTTTTTGAATTTTCCATGTTTTTGTGTTGCATTTTCATGGGTTTATCTACTTTCGATCTTTGAAGCTGCTGACCTTTGTATGGGCTTTTGGGGGGTCTTTATGTTGATGTTGTAGTTTTCTGTTTGTTTTTCTTTTAACAGTCAGGCCCCACTTCCACAGAGCTGATGCAGTTTGATGGAGGTCCCCTCCAGACCCTGTTTGCCTGGGTCCCTCCAGCACCTGGAGGTATCATCAGTGGAGGTTGCAGAACAGCAAAGATGGTTGCCTGCTCTTTTTTCCGGGAGCCCTGTCCCAGAGGGGCACCAACCTGATGCCAGCCAGAACACTCCTGTATGAGATGCCTGGACACCCCTGCTGCAAGGTCTCACCCAGTCAGTAAACACAGGATCAGGACCTGCTTGAAAAAGCAGTCTGGCTACCCCTTGATGGAGTAGATGCTCCGCACTGGGAAGAATTCCACTCATCTGGACTGCCCAGTCTCCTCAGAGCCACCAGATGGGAAAGACTAAGTCTGCTGAAACGGATATTGCAGCTGCCCCTTCCACAAGGGCTCCATCCCAGGAGATCAGAGTTCTATCCATAAGCCCCTGGCTGGAGTTGCTGCAATGTCTGCAGGGAGGCCCTGGCTTATGAGGAGGGATGGATGGATATGCCACCCTCCCCAAAGAAGCAGTCTGGCTACAATCTGCCACAGTCACTCTGCTGTGCTGTGAGGAATTCCTCCTGGTCCAAACCATCTAGTCTCCCTGGCAGTAGCAGGGGAAAATGGCACACATGAGCTGCAGTGATGGTGGCTGCCCTTCCCCTGGGAGCCTATTGCATTTTTTTACAAATATAAAACTGTAAAAAAAGTTTTCCTCAAAATCACAATTTAAAAGTAATTGAAAACCAGAAATCTTTGGTCTGGACTAAATTCTGAATGCATAACCTTTATCTATTCTCCTGAATTTTATTTTTAAAAAAATGAATTTCTGTTAAAACATAAGAAATGCTGAATTTACTTCCTTAAAGTTCTGGAGGTCAGTTTAAAATCAGTTTTGTCAATGCTGTGTTCATTGTGGAGGCTTTAGGGGAGAATCTATCTTCTTGTCACTTTCAGCTTCTAGAGGGTGCCTGCATTTGTTGACTCATGATCTCCTCCTTCAAAGAACATTACTCCAATCCCTGATTACTTTGCCACATCTCCTCTGTCTTTGACCTTCTTGCTTCCCTTTTATAAAGATCTTTTCAATTACATTGCATTTACCCAGATAATCCAAGAAAATCTCCCAGTCTCAAGATCCTTAACTTGATTTTAGAGGGGAGAAAGGGCTATTCTTCAGCCTGCCACAGACAATCTTCTCTCATTCCTTTCAGTTTTTTCTGAAATATTCTCTTATTTATGTTACTTTCTAGGTTCCTGTGGGCACTGAAGTTTGCAGACTTTGACTTTCAAAAGGAGAGCCTTATCTACTCGTATTACTAAAGCAGCACAACTCTAGTTAGAAGTTGGCCATCAGACTCACACAACATAAAAGGTTTGGCTAGGCCGTGCATGGTGGCTGATGCCTGTAATGCCAGCACTTTGGGAGGGCAAGGTGGGTGGATCACCTGAGATCAGGAGTTTGAGACCAGCCTGGCCAACATGGTGAAACCCCATCTCTACTAAAAATACAAAATTAGCCGGACGTAGTGGCGGGTGCTTGTAATCCCAGCTACTTGGGAGGCTGAGGCATGAGAATCACTTGAACCCAGGAGGCTGAGGTTGCAGTGAGCCGAGATTGTGCCACTGCACTCCAGCCTGGGTGATAGGGAGAGACTCTGTCTCAAAAATTTAAAAAAAGGTTTAATAAAATTTGAACTGCATTTAGGTTTATCAAAGGATACAAGAAAAGAAATATAATAGGAATAACATCTTCACCTCATCAAGAGGTGCCAATCAAGGACAACCCAAGGGCACAGCTTCTTTGGCTCCTTGGCTGTGCCACCTGTGGCATGGAGGCATGGAGGGATGACAAGGACAAGGGACAACGTGAGTGGGAATCACCTCAGCATAAGTTGCAGCCTGAGTACAGGCACAATACCATATCTATTTGTTTGTACTAAAACAATTTCTCATAATTTTCATAATTCACTTCAAGTCTTGTGATAGTTTTGTAAAGAAAACACAATGTATCTCTTTTTTCTTCCTTTTCTTCCTCCTGTTATTTTCTGTTATCATCTTACAGTTATCATCTACAACTATCATTTATTGAACTCTTTTTCTTTTTACTTGGCAAGGCATATATATAATTAATAATTATTAAATTCTATAAAATGATGAAATAATATTTTTCTTTTTTTACATAGGCAAATACTTTATATCTCCTCTGTTTTGTTTTTGTCTTATCACATATGCAACATAATATGGTCAGCATTTGTTTTCTTTTTCTTTTATTTATTTTTGAGGCAGACGCTTGCTTTGTTACACAGGCTGTAGTGCAGTGGTGTGATCCTGGCTCACTGCAACTGCTGCATCCCGAGTTCAAGCGGTTCTCCTGTCTCAGCCTCCCAAGTATCTGGGATTACAGGTACGTACCACCATGCCCGACTAATTTTTTTTTTTAGTAAAGACATGGTTTCACCATGTTGGCCTCAAACTCCTTGCTTTAAGTGATCTGCTTGCCTCAGCCTCTCAAAGTGCTGGAATTACAGGCGTGAGCCACTGCAACCAACCTGGACTGCATTTCTTTATCTTGTTTATTATCCATCCAAGTGAGAAAAAAAATTTTGGATCTTTTCTTTTTTAAAAAAATTTTTATGCTGCTATCGCCATGGATTGTAGCACAGCACTTTGTGTAAAATAAGTCCTCAGATATTTATTAACTCTGCTGCATGTGTAGAAAAACCTGTGGGCTAATGGGGAAGTCAGAACCCTAAACAATTGAAATCCATTCCATGAGAGTAGAAATGGGGGTGAAGCTTAGGTCTTCATCTATTTATTGGCTATTCTCCGGAGATTCCCACTCGAGAGGGGAAAAGAAAATGAGAAGATATTTAGAATATGGAAAATTGAGAAGTGTAAAGAAAGACTAGGGTGTAGTGCGCATGTTGAAGGGAAACACGTGCACACAGCACAGTGTTAGAAGAGTCAGGCATGGCTCCCCAGAGAAGGGTGTTTCAATACAATGGATGCCTATTTTGGAGGGAAAATTATTATGCATTGCCTTAGGGCCTTATTTGCTAACATTTCAAATGTTTCTTTTATTTTTTAATATATAAAAGTGTGGACCAATTCAAAAGTAAGAAATTTTACTAGGAGACTATGTATGGAAGAAATATGCCCTGTTCAACTTAGAGTGAACAAGCATAGTTCAGAAGGTTCTAGTCCAGGTGATATTTCTTGGCTTGGCTCAGTCATGTTCTGGTCATTTGATACTTTTTAAGAAAGTTGCAGTAAAGTATATGTAGCATAAAATTCATCATCTTAAGTGTTTTTTTGTTTTTTTTCTCTTGAGATCGAGTTTTGCTCTCATCACCCAGGCTGGAGTCCAGTGGTGCCATCTCGGCTCACTGCAACCTCTGCCTCCTAGATTGAAGTAATTCTCCTGCCTCAGCCTCCCCAGTAGCTGGGATTACAGGCTTGTGCCACCATGCCTCGCTAATTTTTTAATTTTTAGTAGAGATGAGGTTTTACCGTGTTGGCCAGGCTGGTCTCAAACTCCTGACCTCAGGTGATCTGCCTGCTTTGACCTCCCAAAGCGCTGGGATTATAGGTGTGAGCCACCATGGCCAGCCTTAACCATTTTTAAGTATACAATTCAGTGATATTAAGTACACACATATTGTTATGCACCCATCACCATCATCCATCCATCTCCAGAACACTTTTCTTTATGCCAAACTGAAATGAAACTGTATACCCATTAAAAAGTAATACCCCTTTTCCTCTTCCCCCAGCCTCTGGCAATCACCATTCTACTTTGTGTCTCTATTAATTTGACTACACTAAGTACCCTATATATAAGTGGAATCAGACAGTATTTGTCTTTTTGTGGTTGCCTTATTTAACAGCATAATATGTACATATGTAGCCTACTACAAGTTTAATCCATATGGTAGGGTATAATAATAACTTCCTTTTTAAAGGCTGAATGCTATTCCATTGTGTATATATGCTACATTTTTCTTATCCATTTATCAATGATAAACACTTGAGTTGCTTTCACTTAGAACTATGATAAGTAATGCTGCTTTGAACATGAGTGTACAAATCCTTCTTCAAGGCCAAGCTTTCAATTATTTTGGGTGTATACCCAAAAGTAAAATTGCTGTATCATACAGTAATTCTAGTTTTAATTTTTGGAGGAGCCACCATACTGTTATTCCTAGACGTTGTACCATTTTACATTTCCATTAACAGTACAGGAGGGTCCCAATTTCACCACATTCTCACTAACAATTGTTTTCTGTTCTTTTCTTATTTTATTTTTTGATAGTAGCCATTTTAATGGATGTGAGGTAGGTAATTTTGCTCATTTGATTTTAGATGAGTCATCTAATTTAGCTATATTTCTGTCTCCTTTCCTTAAAACAATTTTTCATGAAATTTGTCTAAAAGGACCAAATAAATGTAATACTTGTGAATATGTCTAAAATTTCTTTGTGAAACTTAAAGAGAACTCAATTTTTTTATTGCATTTTAGGTTTGGGGGTACATGTGCAGAACATGCAAGACAGTTGCATAGGTACACACATGGCAGTGTGTTCTGCTTCCTTTATCCCCTTCACCAATTTTTAAAAGTTTAGTTTCTATCCTTAAAAGTGACTGAATGATTCTTCAGATAACTAGATTGTATATTCTACTTTGTTTTCAGGGGTCTTCCTGGCTTTTCCAGAATTCTATATCGCTGGGTTTTTGTAGAAAAATATAAATTTCCAAAGCTAACTCATAATTAAACATATAAGTAACCAAATAAAAACAGAAAAAAGAAGTAATTTTTTTTCCTTGAATTATTTGTACTTTGATTAAAAATGCCACTGTGAAATTCTACAGGTGTCAAGGAATAGATAACGTCTAGGCTACTTAAATGTGTTAGAATATAGGAAAGCCCCAAATAACCTTAATTCATTCTATAAAGCTAGCAGAATGCTAGCCACACACTAGAAATTGATACTATAATCAAAGGAAACTATAATAATATCAGTTGAAAACTGAAGCAAAGAAACTATTAGGAAAATGAAATAGCAGTATAATAAAACAATAATTTACTATTAAATTATTCTCAGAAATCTAATCCGTAAATGAAGTACATTCCACTAATAGCAGGAAAAAAAATCCCTCTGAAGTTGAAAGGCACATAAGAAAATTTATCATCACTTTGTAACTAAAATTATAGACCTTCTTTGGAAATTGGGCTAATGGTATCTATCAAAAACACAAAGTATTTCTAAGTTCACATTTATTAAAGCTTCCTGCAGAGTCCATAAAATCATTAAAGATAATATTATCAAAATCAGGACAATAAGAACTCACATTTATATGTAAGCAACAGGGGGGCTATGCCTTTTACCTGAATTTCCTGATTTAATCCGAATAACCAACCAGGAATTAGTGTTATTATTGGTCTCAGTTTTGCAGGTAAGTAGCCTATCCTCAGAGAAATTTAGTAACATACCCAGAGTCACAGAGCTAGTATTAGCGGACACCCTTCTTCAAAACTAAGCAAGCTAGAAAAAATAGTTTAATTTTCTACCAGTTTTGATGATGTACCACTAATAGTTACAGGGAATATTGTCATTGAATTTTATAGCCATTTTTGTACTGGCACTACCAACATAAAAGCCTGAGATGAGTGTCCCTGTAAAATTGAGTTCCTCTTACTCTTTGATACCATCTGTGATCATATCAGTAGGTGTTAATTGTTCTTTTGATAATATCCAAACTAATCCTATTAAGGCTAACAGTAGGAGCACAGCCTATTGCAACTTTGTACCAAAGTCCAATCATAAAAGGCAATCTTATATCCATTTATGCCTTCAAATAATATACATTTTAACTACAATGAAGTGGTCAGTTTCCTAAAGACTTTGTAAGCATCTGCCTGTAGTGTTGTTTGTTCCCCTATCAGACCAAATAGAGAGATTAATTGTGAAATAATTTCATTGTGCAATGTTATATACAACTTACTGGCTTAAAATACTCATAAAGTAGGCCAGGCATGGTGGCTCATGCCTGTAATCCCAGCACTTTGGGAGGCCAATGTGGGTGGATCATGAGGTCAGGAGTTTGAGACCAGCCTGGCCAACATAGCAAAATCCCATCTCTACTAAAGATACAAAAATTAGCCTGATGTGGTGGCACATGCCTATAGTTGCAGCTACTCAGGAGGCTGAGATAGGAGAGAATCTCTTGAACATGGGAGGCAGGGGTTGCATTGAGCCAAGATTGTGTCATTGCACTCCAGCCTGGGTGACAGAATAAGACTCCCTCTCAAAAACAAAACAAAACAAAAATCTCATAAAATAAGGGATTTCTCTACTGTGTAGATTTTTTTTTGGTTAACATGGCACAAATCAATTAGCAAAAACAGAACTGTTAATTGTTATTAATCATTTGTAGGTTATTTTAGGTATTTGTAAGCAATAGACATTACATCGTTCTCTTTATAATTTTCTTACAGGCCAAAAGAAAATGCAGAAGATTAAGCTTTTGTAAGATTTGTTTTCTTTTAATAGAACATACATCTCCTTTTGTTAGAGAGAGAAAAGTCGGTGGAAAAGCAGGTTTGGAAACCAAAATATGGAATTTGACAACTTAACATGAATTATAAAGTGATGGTTTTTAAAATAATATGTATCTATATATGCCTATGGGTACTTGTATGTATAGAGAATATATAGCAGCAAATCATAACGTATGTTGCCTGATTCATACTTTTGTGTTTGTACTAAAATTAGGATCCTTAAACAAGCAGCAATTACATTCATTAGAAATGCATTGTTAAAAAATCAAACTACCATTGAAGCTTAGTAAATGACCAGAGCTAATCATTTGTTTTGCTTACCCCTTTTTTTGGTGTGCTAAAAGCCCCTAATAAGAATAGTTAAAGCATTCAGCTGATAACTGAAGTGTGAAAACTAACATTATCTCTTAATTTGATGATAGACATTAATTGAAGCTAAGATTTTTACAGTCAGTGTTTGTCAGAAACCTTCATGTCTAGGTAGCTTGTAAGGTGCCCATATTAAGTCCCCCAAATCATGTCTCAACAAAAAGGAATTCAAAAGTAGAGTAGAAAACTAGCTACACAAATTACCAGCATTGGTAGGATAGACGTCATTTTTTCTTAATCTTCTATTTATATGAAAAAGCCTGCAACAGATTGCATAAGGATCTGTTTGTTTGGGTTGGATTCTAGCAAAGAAGGCTACATGCTCACAAATAAGCCAAAACACCACATTACCTAGGGAACTGGAAGGTTGGAAGTGTTGAAGCATAAATGCAAGCAGACTTTTTCTCTCTCTCTCAAGTGTACTTATGGGACAATGATGAGTAAAATTATTATTAATACATTCTTTGCTTTATTTATTTTTATTGTAGAATTAAGTTCAGAATTTGGTTTTGATGCATTTCTGACACTAAACACACATGTGGGACTGTACACAAATACTTCCCTATGTACACACAACACCTATAAACCTCATCCTCTGACACATATCTACATTCAAACCCACACACTCTTTCTTGCTATCCATATTTATTCTAACTTTAAGCTGGAATAGTAATAAATACATGTAGTTGTGGGGTTTTTTTCTTACCAATTAGCTTGTATGTAGGTCAGGATACTAATTTTTCCTTCTGTAGTTAACATATTTTTAACATATAAAAAATTAGTATTTTTTTCCAATTTACTGTATCAATGTAAACTACGGCAGAGTTTACATAACCAAATTATTGAATTCTAACTGAAAATGCTTTAACAAGCCAGGGAGAAATATATGTTTTTTAATTTTAATAAATAATTTAATTTAAATAATTTCTAGGAGATGTATTTTACATCTTTATAACAAGATGCTTTAACAAGTCAGGGAGAAATATATAATATTAAAATTTTCTTAATTTTGAGAAATAATTTAAATAATTTCTAGGAGATGTATTTTACATCTTTATAACACTCCTCATTAAATTACCTTAAATCTTATTTTTTAAATATAAGCTGAAAGAAGAACTTATTTTAAATCAACTATTGTTACAAGTAAATGGCCAGTGTTGTTTGGGGTATCATCACCGAAATTTACAATTTTGATTTCCTATAATATTTTCGAAATATCAGTATCACTGTGATTCATTCTTTGATTATTCTTTGTGAATACCTACAGTCTATCAGGTAGCTGGACACTTTGCTTGATTTCAAGTGTAGAAAGATGAAGAGCATTTTTCCCTGTTTTAATGGAGCTGTGAGCTCCATTGAGTGACGGCGACAACTTTTAAATAATATTATAACAGAAGTATTGAAGTGGAAGTTTTGCCCAGGATTTTGTTAGCACATAGTCAGCAATTTCCCTATTTTAAAACTGCCCCTGTTTTTCTGCTCATAACTGCCTCTTTCTGCTTCTGTACCTCATCTTATTGCTCACTAGCTAAAAAGCCTTAAAAAAAAAAAAAAAACCCTGCTGCGTTGTCTAAAAGTTATGAGTTACTTCCTCTGTCCCCTTACCTATAAAAACTGTGTACTTTTCTTAGCGGGGGTCCAGACTTTTGAGTGTGAACTCTTCTGGGCCCGCCAGCATAATAAAGAGTGTTCCTCCATTTCCCTGAGTGCTGCTCAGCTTTCTTGTCGGGTAAATTTTCCGCAACATTTGGTTCCCTGACCCAAAAACTCAACCACTTTGGCCCCTTAAGCCACCAGTTTGGGGTCAGAAAGGCCGGACAGCTCACTTGTTCCCCACCGGGGAATGAGGCAGGCCCCCCCGCCCCCGCCGTAAGCTTCTACAGGGCCTCCTGACCTGGAAGGGGAACTGCTGCTGCCTCGGCATTGCAGCTCGCGGGACTTGCGGGGGAGATGGGCTGAACTGAGGGGAAATCCAGGTAAGGTAAACTCCCGGGACCGACTCTGGCCAGGCCCGCCTACGGACCAAACGGGAGCCTGATCACCTCCCGGGGGGGTCTCCACTTGGAGACAGCAGGTAGATTTAATCAGGCCCGTCTTCAGACGGCAGGGGAGCCTGATCACCTCCCAGGGTCTCCATTTAGAGACTGCAGGTGGATTTTTCGGGTTAGGTTGGGAATGTGGTAACCTGAGTGAGTGTGTAAGTGTGTAGGGAGCTCAAGAGCCTGCTCTTGAACCTCCAGTCTGTAGCTCCACGGCGCAAACTACGGAGCTTGACTGGGCCGGAGCCTGTGTTTCCGTGGCGCACCTCGTAGGCTTATGGCAGCATCGAGCTGAGCGCAAGCTGAGCTCGATCTGAGTTGGGGGATTATACCTACCTGCTGACTGCTAAGAGGCACCTAAGTTCCCACAAGGGGGGGGCACCATGGGCATCTGAGTGGTCCTTCATGGGACACCCTTCCTTTGTCTGTCTTGCATCACTGTTCAAAAGGGGACATACATAATGGGGAAAAGTCAGTCTAAGCCCACAGTCCTAGACTGTATGGTCAAAAACTTCAGGAAGGGCTTTTCTGGAGATTATGGGATTAAAACTACCCCAGGAAAGCTAAAAAACCTCTGCAGATCAAAGTGGCTGGCGCTTAGTGTTGGCTAGCCACCAGAGGGCACCCTGGAAGTCTCCAAGATGCAGGCTGTTTGGAAGGCTGTGACCAGCAACCCCAGCCACCCAGACCAGTTCCCATATATTGATTCCTGGTCAGAAAGAGTTCAGACTCCCCCCAACCTTGGGTTCAATTCTGTGCTGGTAGGAATGGGCAGTGCAAGGTCTTCGTGGCCCAAGCAATTGAGGGAACCAAGCAACCCATTCATCAGGACAACCCCAAGGAGGAGCTGCTACTGCCTTATGTCCTTCTGGCACCATCAGCCCCCAGCCCACCAGCCTTGCCTGACACACCCCACACACAAAGGGAGGGATCTGAGCACCCTCCCTTGTAGCTAGATCAGTATGCATGCTGCAGAGAGGTGGGACACTGGAAGAACAGTGCCCCAAGTGGACAGTCCCAGATGGGGCACCCCCCTGAGGGCGGGCAGAATGACCAGCCAGAGGCTAGCCAGGCCCACCTGATTGGCTTGGTCGGGATGGACTCAGCCAGAATGGACTCAGACTAGGACAGGCCAGGCTCTATGAAACTTGGCCCCGAGAACCCATGGTCAAGATGAAGGTCGAGGACCACCCAATTACCTTTATGGTAGATACCAGAGTGGAGTACTCAGTGGTCACCCCTCCAGTTGCCCCATTTAGCAACTGGAAGTCAACTGGTTTGGGGGCAACAGGTGACCAGGAAGAGCCCTAGCTGTTCAGCCAAGATTGGATATGCCAATTGGGGAGACACCAGGTATGCCATGAGTTCCTCTACCTACCAGAATGTCCCATCTTCTTCCTGGGAAGAGACTTATTAAGCAACCTAGGGGTGCAAATCACCTTTGCACCCCAGGGGACCAGCCAGTCTGACTGTGAGTGAGCCAAAGGGGGGCCTGATCCTGGCAGTCACACTTCCATGTGAGGAAGAATGGAAACTGCACACTGCCAAGAGGTCAGAGAAAAACCCACCAGAATTCCTGGATGCCTTCCTCATAGTCTGGGCAGAGACAAATGCCCCAGGGATGGCTAAGGCCCAAATCTGCAGACAACAGGTGAGGAACCTGGATTTCATCATCACCAAAGGACACCAGTCCCTGGGACCAGAGAGAAAAAGGGTGATTTCCTCCATGCCGACACCCAACACCAAGTAAAAACTCCAGGAGTTTCTTGTGGTGGCAGGCTTCTGCCACATACGGATTCCCAGCTTCTTGGACACGGCAAGGCCTCCCTATGGGGTCCTAACTGGGCCAGAAGATAGACCCCTTGAGTGGGGTGATAGCCAAGACATGGCTTTATGGGAAATGAAGGCACTGCTCCAAAGTGCCCCAGCACTAGGGCTTCCAGATGTCACCTGAGAATTCAATCTGTTCATTCAGGAGAGAAACAAAACTACACATGGGGTCCTCACCCAGACTATTGGGCCTTGGCAGAGAGAGAGGAGAGAGACTGAAAGAGAGAGAGAGAGAAGAGAGACAGAGAGAGAGAGAGAGAGAGGAGAGAAGTCAGGGGCACTGGTGGCTCTCAAATGCCCGTTTAACTTAGTACCAAGGGCTGCTCTGTGAAAACCCACAGGTCACTATTGAGACTGTGCATGACCTCAACTCAGCCACATTTCTACCCACAGAGGAGGGGGCCCCGGACCATGACTGTGAGGAAATGGTAGATGAGGTCTTTGATAGTCAGCCAGACCTCAAGGACTGTCCCCTCCCAAAGGCAGACTTAAACCTGTTCACCGACGGAAGCAGCTATGTCCAGAATGGGGAGAGGTATGCAGGGTACTCAGTCACCACTGCCACTGAAGTGGTGGAGGCAGCCCCCTTGCCGAAGGCTGGTCAGCACAACGGGTGGAATTACACACCGTCATTCAGGCCCTGTGCCGCTCAGAAGGCAAAGCGGTCAGTATTTACACTCACTCCAAGTATGCCTTTGTGACTGTCCACATACATGGGGTGACATATAAAGAAAGAAGGCTGCTAACAGCAGGAAGAAAAGCAATCAAAATTAAGGAAGAAATTCTCAGACTGCTAGAAGCAGTTTGGAAGCCCAAAGAGGTAGCTGTCATACATTACAAGGGCCACCAATAAGGACCCGATCTTATCTCTACAGGAAACCGGCTGGCTGACAGAGAGGCTAAGGAAGCCACACTGAAGAAAGAGCCTGTACAGGCCCCTGCCCACTTGTTCACAGTCACCCCTTGGCTATGAGAGGATGTGGGAAAGCCAGAGTACTCTAAGGAAGAAAACCAGTGGGCACAGCAGGAGGGGGCAAAGCAAAGTGCTGGGGGATGGTGGCTGCTCCCTGACAACAGACCAGTGGTGCCTAAGAACTTGGCTCATACAGTTGCTCAGTGCCATGGTCTCACCCACCTAATAAGCCGCTCTGGAGACCTTACTCAACGGTATTACTATATTGCAACCCTCCCCAAACTCTGTGCTGCAGTAAGCAATCAGCGCCTTACCTGTGCTAAAAACAAACCCCCACAATGGCTGAAACCTGCCCCGGGGTGCAACGGGTGGGTGGCTACCCCTTTGAGGACTTAGAGGTGGACTTCACTGAAGTCAAGCCCAGTAAAGATACAAATACTTACTGGTAATTGTATGTACATACTCAAGCTGGGCTGAGGCAGTTGTAAGACGGAAAGAGCCTGAGAAGTAGTGAATGTCCTACTTCATGAAATTGTTCCCTGATACAGGATTCCACTCACCATACGCAGTGACAGTGGGCCAGCATTTGTGGCAGACATCATCCAAGCCTTCACCGCCATGCTAAAGATTAAGTGGAAACTTCACACAGCCTACAGGACACAAAGTTCCAGGAAAGTGGAGCGCATGAATCGAACCCTGAAGGTTACACTAGCAAAGCTCTGTCAGAAAACCCAGGCTTCCTCGGTAGATGTGCTTCCCCTAGCCCTGTTGTGGTCACAGTGTACACCAGGACCCGCTGGTTACTCACCCTTTGAAATCCTATTCAGGAGGCCCCCCACTCTGGTTAACAAAGTGAGAGGAGACCTCAGACAGCTGGGGGAAACAAGCATGACATCCCAGCTGCAGGCATTGGGGAAGGTGCTGTCCCAGGTCCGTCAGTTTGTAATAGAGAGAGCACCTATCTCCCTAGCCAATCCAGTACATCCCTTCCAACCTGGGGACCAGGTCTGGGTGAAAGATTAGAAAAAGGAACCCCTCCAGCCTGTCTGGACAGGGCCCCATACTATAGTCCTTGTCACCCCAACTGCTCTCAAATTTGCAGGAGTCGTTCTGGGGGTACACTATTCCAGAGCCAAGAGGGCCCACCTGAACGCATCGCTGGACTGGTGGACTGCATATCAGACACTCCGCACCCCATGAAAATCATGCTCCTGCAAGGTGAATCCTGAGAACTTGTCAAGCCCTGCTCCAGTCACAGGACCGGAAGCGGACCAGTCAACGCACGGCCGGAGCTTGAGTAGCCTCCACTGAATCAGCAAATGCGGGCTGAAATCTCAACACTTAGAACTGTTCTGGCAGCATTTGTTCTGCCGTTGTGCTGTCATCATTGTCGTCCCTTGAGGGACATTCCTTTTCCATGTCTGGTATAAATGTCACCTCCTGTTTTGATACTAATAATCTTCTTGGCCCTTGCCTTTGGACCTTGCATAATTAACATGCTTCGGTGCTTCATTGAAGCCACGGTAATTAGAAAAACAAATGCTCAGTTGCTGGCCCTCAGCGGGTACAAGCCGCTAAATACAGGCACCAGGGTATAAAGGTGATGCTCCCTAATATCCATAAGAGAGCATCAGAGGGGGAGATGAAGTGGAAGTTTTGCCCAGGATTTTGTTAGCACATAGTCAGCAACTTCCTTATTTGAAAGCTGCCCCTGTTTTTCTGCTAATAACCACCTCTTTCTGCTTCTGTACCTCAGCTCATTGCTCACTAGCTAAAAAGCCTTAAAAAAACTGCTGCTTTGTCTAAAAGTTATGAGTTACTTCCCCTGTTCCCTTACCTATAAAAACTGTGTACTTTTCTTAGCGGGGGCCAGACTTTTGGGTGTGAACCCCTCTGGGCCCGCCAGTGTAATAAAGAGTGTTCCTCTGTTTCCCTGAGTGCCGCTTGGGTTTCTTGTCAGGCAAAATTTTCCACAATGGCATAATGGATGTGAATAGAGATAGGGATGTAGAAGACCTACAGGACAGCTCTACAATCGATTAGATTCTGAACACAGATAAATGCACAGAGGGATGGAATGTCAGAAAAGCTGAAGAAGCCATTCAAAATACATCATCCAACCTAGATTCCAGAATCTCGTGCAATTGTTTATGATCGATCTAACTAGTATGTCCATGTATGTAGAGATTCTTACTCATATTAAAGCAAGCTGAAGACATGCATTTGAGTAGATGGGTTTATAATTGTTTAGATTGTGTTTTGGGTTTTTCAGTTGCTGTTTTAATGAAACAAATGCTGTCTGTAAAGTAATGTGCAAATCAGAGAAGTTCATACATATATACATTGTCTATAGTAAAGTATTTAAACAAAATTTGAGTCAATGGACAACTTCTTCCCATGTCTCAGATCTGATGTGAGTGCTTTTCACAGATTCAATCCCTGAAGAAATACATGGAGCTTGAAAGCACCCCTGTTCATATTTATTAGTTGATTATCCTAGGTAACTGATGGTAACTTTTTTTTTTTTCCTTGAGACACAATATCGCTGTGTCACCAGGCTAGAGTGCAGTGGCTCATTCTCAGTTTACTGCAACCTCTGCTTCCAGGGTTCAGGCAATTCTCCTGCCTCAGCCTCCTGAGTAGCTGGGACTACAAGCATGCACCACCATGCCCAGCTAATTTTGTGTTTTTAGTAGAGACAGGGTTTCACCATATTGGCTAGGATGGTCTAAATCTCTTGGCTTCCTAATCCTCCCACCTCAGCCTCCCAGAGTGCTGGGATTACAGATGTGAGCCACCGTGCCCGGCCACTGATGGTAATTTTACTTATGGCTCTGAGAAAGGAAGACAGTGATGAAAGGAATAGAATATGATTGACGAAGTGTAGAGAAACAAAATAAGAAAAAATAATTTTTTGGTTTACTTATGATTCCTTTTATGAAATTGCAGTATTATTTTTTAAAAAAACTAGTTTATTTTTATTAGTTTTTTAATATATATGAAATTATTAAAAGCTAATACTCACCAGGTTTTTATGGTACAAAATAGCCACCCAAAAATGTAATGTAGATATTTTTCTGAACACATAAATTTCCATGATTTTTCCCTACTTCACCCAGTAGAATGGATACTAAATATGACATTACCAGCATGCTCCAAATGAAGGAACTATTTATCTTAGTCATGAAAATCTCCCTTCCCTACATATATACCTCTAACACCCTTCAATGAAAGGTTCAATGCACAATATTTTTGGTCCAATTTGAATGTGATTAATTTTGTCGTGGTGGTATTCTGTCAACATAGATAATACTTGACTCTAGCTCCGTGTGCATTTGTGCACAATTTTATGGAATTTTAAGAATATTGATTCTGTGTCATTGATTGAGATAAGAAGAGATCATCATCAGCTCTTTTATAAGGTCTCTTTAGCCTCTAGATACCTATTTTTATGCCTCTCTTACAGCAGACAAATAAAAGAAGCATCCAGTTACTTTTATGTGAATGTTTCTGGGGCTCTGATCCTATAAGGGCATCTTTTAATTTTTACACAGCAACTTTTTTTATGATCTTCAGATTCTGTTTTCTCTTCAGCAAGTAGATTACAAAAACAATGCATATTCAAATTAAAATTTTGAAAAGAGAAAATGATTTCAAGAAAAAATGAGGGTTGTCATTAATACCTTCAATATTTATTATATGTGTATATTAATTCACTTCCATATGTATGTCTCAAAAAAGTGAAATATTAAGGCACTTAACAATTGCTTAACATGCTCTGACTACAAATCATGAATATTTGTTAGTGTCACAGCATGTTTTTCTAAATCATGATTTTAAATAGTCATATACTATTTCAGGATGTGGTTGTTACATAATTTATTCACTCAATCAGATTTTTAAAATATTCACCTCCTTGTGAAGGATTATAAAACAAACATCCTTATGCACAAGTTTTCTTACACATATATGATTTTTTTATTAGTTTAAAAGAAAGAGATATGTTCAAAGGTAAACTTGTTTTTATTTTTGTTTTTATTTTTCAGAGAGTCTCACTCTGTTACCCAGGCTATAGTGCAGTAGCATGATCTCCACTCACTGCAACCTCCCACTCCTGGTGCAAGTGATTCTTATGTCTCAGCCTCCTGAGTAGCTGGGATTACAGGTGTTTGCCACTGCACCTGGCTAATTTTGTATTTTAGTAGAGACAAGGTTTCATCATGTTGGCCAGGCTGGTCTCAAACTCATGACCTCAGATGATCCACCCGCCTCAGCCCCTCAAAGAGTTGGGATTACAGGCATGAACCACTGGGTCTGCCAGTATGCTAGTTTTGATAGCATTGATGATTCTTGACAAATAACTTTCCAACATACCCGGGCTGTGCTAACTCTACACTATGAGTACATTGTATCAAAATATAGTTTTCATACTTTTTCTAACAATAGGTATTAAACTTATAATTACACATAATTTTTAAATTTTTAGCTGCTACTAAATATGTCTATAACTTTCTGGGCTTATGTGGGTTTCTTTGTAGATTAGCATTTTGACTTTGAGTTACGGATAATTTACATTTTACCTTAAATTTCAAGGCACTGAATGACAAGATGAAATAAAGGAGATGCTTTAACAAGTCAGGGAGAAATATATATGTATATATAAAATATATATTATCATATATGTATATATAAAATACATATATGTATTATATATAATCTATAAAATACATATATGTATTGTATATAATCTATAAAATATATGTATTAAATGATATAATATATGAGTTTAATGTAAACCAAAAATAAATATATAAATATATAATATGGAATAATATGTATATTATATATCATTATATATGATGTAATACATATTATATCATACATATTATATATAATTATATATTGTATATCATATATATTATATACTATATATTGCATATATAATATATAACATGCATAATATATATGACATATATAACATAATATTTAATATATGTTATATATTACATAGTATAATATAAAAATATATAATATACAATATATGTTATATATGTCTATTATATATAATATATAACACATATATGATACATAATATATATATTTTATATTATATATTCAAATTTTATATTTATTTTTATTTTATACATATTTTATATTTATATTTTATTTTATATTTACATTTATTTTATATTTTATATTTATATTTTAATTTATAAAATAACAATATAATTTTATATATTTTTTATAAATATATACATATATATTTTTATATTATATGTTATATATGATACATAATACATATTTTATATATTCATGTAACATATATTCCAATTTTATACTTATAAAATAATAAATACTATATATGTTTTATAAATATATATACACAAACATTGTTTCCCAAATTGCTACATGTATGTATTTAAACACCTTGCAAGGATTCAATAGATCACTGTTGATTTTTGACCAACCATGAAAATATTAAGTGACATCTCATCAAGAGATAATTGATAAGCCAGTGGTAGGTCTAAGACTAATACTAGTAAAATACTTATCACATACTCAGCAAAAAAACATAAGGTTCATCTAAGTATGACTGGAACCATGTATTTCTAAATACCTTGTAAAAGACATTTGAAGATATTATTTTTAAGGCAAGGAAAATTACAGAATTAATTGACATCATTAAAAGTGCAACAAATTTCCATTTTAAAACATTTTCTCTCCTTGTGAATAGGAATGGCCACTGTAGCTCATTATGTGTGGAAAAAAAGGAGCCCACATTGAAGGGACAAATGAATCTATTAGATTTTAAGTACGGTAACACATTAGGTATTTTATTTTATTTATTTATTGTTTTATATTTTAAGTTCTGGGGTTCATAGGTATACCATGCACCCACGGTGCTTTGCTGCATCCATCACCCCCACAGCTACATTAGGTATTTCTCCTAATGCTATCAATCCCCGAGTCCCCCACCCCTTGCTATCCCTCCCCTAACCTCCCACCCTGACAGGCCCCAGTGTGTGATGTTCCCCTCCCTGTGTCCAACACATTAGATTTTAAACCAGGTATAAAAGGACGCCAATGTGTGGTGTTAAGCAGGGTAATGACATTAGCTGGTGGGATTTTAAAAGATCATACTCTGGCTGCTGGAGGGAGAGTGCATTGTTGGTAGACAAGAGTGAAAGCAGGCAGACAGTTAGGATATTACTGCTAATTTCAGGAGAGAAATAACCATAGCTTGAGAGAGAAAGACAACACTGGACAAGGAAAAGGAGTATTCTGATGACAGTCTTGCTGATGGACTAAATATGGTAGATTAAGAAGGGAAAATTTCATCTAATTAGATGATGAGTGAATGGATGCAGATTAAGTGTTCTTTCATAAGAGAAAGAAAAAAATTAAAAACACTATTATTTTGAGTATACAATCAGACACTATGATTTTTTTAAATTCTAATAACATAGCAGGTCCTAAATCCTGGAACCTTTCAATGTTATCTTATATGGAAACAGCATCTCCATGGATATAATTAAGAATCTTAAAATGGAAAGATTATTCTAAATTATCCAGATGGGTCTTCAATGTGATCACAGGTATCCTTATAAGAGGGGTAGGGAACTACAAGCACTACACACAGAGAGAAAATCCGCAGTGTGAAGATGAAGCAAAGAAAGATTTGAAGAAGCTGGGCCATAAGGGTGGAGCAACGTGGCCACAAGCAAGACAGTCAGCATTCATCGGATGCTGAAAGAGACAAGGAATAGATTCTCTCCTAGAACCTACAGAGTGCATGTGGCCGTGCTAACACCAGGATTTCAGCCCAGTGACTGATTTCAGACTTCTAGGCTCCAGAACTGTGAGAGAATACATTTCTGTTGTTGTTTTAAGCCAATGAGTTTGTGCTAATTTGTTACAGCAGCCACAGGAAACTAAAATAGACTTTGATACTGTGTGGGGATGGCTACTGTAACAAATTCCTAAAAATGTGGAAGTGCTTTTGGGATTGGGTAATAGGAAGAAGCTGGAATCATTTTGAGGTTCATGACAGAAGAATCCTAGATTGCCTTGAACAGACTGTTGGTGAAATATAGATGTTCATAGTGTTTCCAGTAAGGGCATAGAGAAAATAGAGAGCAAAACCTGTAAGTGATGATGAACGGGGATACTGAGCTGAGGACATTTCCAAGAAAAGCATTCAAGGTGTGGCCTGGTTTCTCCTTACTGCCTTTAGTAAAATGTGAAGGGAAACAGAAAGATTCAGGAAAGATCTGTTAAGCCAAAATGAAGCAGGATTTGATAATTTGGGAAATTCCCAACCTACACAGATTGCAAAAATTGCTAAAAATAGGAGATTTATTGTTAGGAAAGTGAATTCTGAATATAAAGCCAAGAGTTTAGTGTAAACCAAAAATAAAACTCTGAGTCCCACATCCAAATGAATGGCCCCCTCCTTTGGGCCAAGGACATTCCAAAGTTAAACTGAAAAATTAGTTCAGGCCACGAGGGGAAAGGGAGGTCAGACACGCCTCATTATATTGTCCCTTTGGAAGGGAGGCACAACTGACCAGCATTAACATTAAAATAGAGACCTTAAGACTGACTAAATACATTCTTTATAGCAATAAGATACTACCATGACAGATAGCAGACCCTGAAAGAAATCTGTCTTGTCCCAAAATATATTTCTTTGGCATATTTTGAAATGGTCATCCAAAACTATCTCTTGCGGTGAAAATCTACATTCTGTTTCCCTTCCCCTCCCAGGTCCCCTGATCCAGGAGAGAATTAACTAAGGGTCTGGCACCTTTATTTATTTTAATTTTATTTTTTTTGAGACGGAGTTTTGCTCTTGTTACCCAGGCTGGAGTGCAATGGCGCAATCTCGGCTCACCGCAACCTCCGCCTCCTGGGTTCAGGCAATTCTCCTGCCTCAGCCTCCTTAGTAGCTAGGATTACAGGCACACACCACCATGCCTCGCTAATTTTTTGTATTTTTAGTAGAGACGGGGTTTCACCATGTTGACCAGGATGGTCTCAATCTCTTAACCTGGTGATCCACCTGCCTCGGCCTCCCAAAGTGCTGGGATTACAGGCTTGAGCCACCGCGCCCAGCCCTGGCACCTTTTTAAGTCTGCTAAGAACATTCACAATCTATTCTCTCTGAAGTCTGCTATCTGGAGGCTTCATCTACATAATAAGAACCTTGGTGTCCACAACCTGTTTTTTTAACTCAGACACTTCTTTTGTCTTTAGATAATACTGTAACTCCTTCAATCCACTGCCAATCAGAAAATCTTCATATCCACCTGTGACCTGGAAGTCATTCCCACTCCACTTCAAATTCTCCCACCTTTCCAGATGAAATATACATCTTTCATATATTGACTGATGACTTATGTCCCCCTAAAATGTATAAAACAAAGGCCAGGCGTAGTAGCTCCTACCTGTAATCCCAGCACTTTGGGAGGCCGAGGCTGGCAGATCATGAGGTCAAGAGATTGAGACCATCCTGGCCAACACGGTGAAACCTCATCTCTAAAACAAGTACAAAAATTAGCTGGGTGTGGTGGTGCATGCCTGTAATCCCAGCTACTTGGGAGGCTGAGGCAGGAGAATCGCTTGAACCCCAGAGGCGGAGAGTGCAGTGAGCCAAGATGGATTGTGCCACTGTATTCCAGCCTGGTGACAGAGGGAGACTCCATCTTAAAAAAAAAAAATGTATAAAACCAAGCTATAGCATAACCACCTTGGACAAATGTGACAAGTGTTCTGTGATTCCTGGGCTGTGTTAAGGGTCATGGTCCTGATATTTGGCTCAGAATAAATCTCTTCAAATATTTTATAGAATTTGACCTTTTGTCATTGACAGTAGATAGACAACCATTGACTAGTAACTCAAAATGATCAAAAAGGTCAGAGTATTCCCTCATACAGAGGGCTCTTTGAAGGGAGTAAGCATGTGACCTGGTCCACTCAACTCTCGCAGCAGAAGCCAGGAAGATTCACATCTTCCTGATTCAGAAAAGTTACATGGAAGACTCTCTTGTCTAATGGTATTTTGGGGTCATAGGCTCTTGGCCCCCCAAAGGTTTTCAAAAAATTGCTGACCTGAGGCATATTAATTAATAGGAGAAAAGACAGACAAATTTATGTAACTTGGATACATGGAAACTTTTAGAATGAAGACCCAACATCCCAATGAGTTATAGAAACTTACATAACATTTGAAGTTATGGAAAGAATAGGGGCTTAGATTCTGGTAAAATGGTTTATGGGTGGTTAGCAAGGAAGCTTGGCTAGCAAAGGTGGCCTTGTTATATAGATGAAGCTTCCCTCAGAGAGAAAAGATGGTAAAGGTTTCTTTTTAGACTTTTAAAGGTGTCAGACTCTCAATCTCTCCTGCATGGGGTGGAGCTGGGGAGGGAGGGGAGGGCAGGGAGGTCAGAAAAGGGATGGACCATGGCTGCGTTAATGAAGATCCCTTACAGCTGCAAATTTTTCCCACATAAAACAGCATTGCAAGGCCACTTCTGCCTGCTGGCCAAGCAACAGCCATTTCAAAATATGTCACAGAAATATATTTTGGGGTAAAATATTTTAATTTCTTTCAGCATAAATCCCTGTGACATACAGGGATTCAAGAAATATTATATCAACAGAAAGACTGCCAGCTTGGCCTGAAAGGGACAGAGACAGGATGAAATGAAGGAAATGTTGAAACCATGTTTTCAAAAATTTTAACACTGAGAAAATTATGACAGTGAAAGAGATCTGATCTAACCAACTCCCAATTTGCCTTAAGCCTCCAAACCACCCTTAATCATTCCTGGGCTTTGGAAGACATTTGTTTATAGTTTAAATGATAGCAGCCTTTTCCCTCAAACTAACCTGCCATTTTAAAGCTAAAGAAAGACCACTAGGTTGGAAGGTTGAGAGCAACCTGAATTCTGCTAAGGTGTAGACATAAATGATTACCAGCCATTACGCAGAGATCACAAGATTTGTAACTTCTTAATTACCCCTGCAGGTAGATTCAGTATTATAAGACCTAAGTTTGTTTTTTTGACATATCTTTTCAGATTTTTGCATTTCCAATGACTGATGGTTCCATCCAGCCCTGCCAACCAGTCTGTGGCTCACAGAAGACTCACTGCAGGAGGCCCATTTTTCACACTGTCTATGATTGCATACCCAAGCAATCAGCAGCACTCTTTCCCTGGCCCACCAAACTATCCTTAAAAATCCAAGCCTCCAAATTGTAGGGGAAGCTGATATGATTAATAATAAAACTCAGGTCTTCTCTTCAGCCAGCTCTGTGATAACTAAGCTCTTTTTCTATTGTAATTCTCCTGTCTTGTTAAATTGGCTTTATCCAGGCAGCAGGCAAAAGAACGTGTTGCGTGGTTATAAGGTAACTCCAAGTGCAGAGTTACAAGGGAACTCCCAATGGACCAGAGACCTGAGCCACAGAAGCTGTACCCTAGGCCCAAGCTGTGGATGCAGAGGCCACAAGGATGGGTATGGAAGACAGAGCTATTAGCTGCAGACTTATTTCCAGATCTTGAAATATAATCAAGACTGGCTGGATTCTGAAATTATGTGGGGGGCTAGCAACTCCTTTTTTTCTTCCATTTCCCTATTTTGCATTGAGCATGTATGTAGCTATTATTGTATGTCTGTCTCACCATTGCTTTTTTGGGAGCAGATAACCTGTGCCCTGGTTTCATAGACCCAGAGATAGAGAGAAATTTTGCCACAGGATAGATCACACCCACACTCGGACTCACATCTAAGTTACATTATTCGGATAATGAAATTTGGGACTTTTGAGTTTATAATATTTCTTGTAATTTTAGATACGTTAATGCTTTAATGAGTTGAGACTTTTGGGGTTGTTGGGATACGGTGAATATATCTGGCACAAGGGACAGACATGAATCTCTGCAGGCCAGATGGCAGGCTGTGCTAGGTTGAATAATGCCATCTCCAAAGAGATGTCCACATCCCAATACAAAGTATGTATGAAAGTTACCTTTTTTTTTTTTAAATTTTTTATTGCATTTTAGGTTTTGGGGTACATGAGCAGAACATGCAAGACAGTTGCGTAGGTACACACATGGCAGTGTGTTTTGCTTCCTTTCTCCCCTTCACCCACATTTGGCATTTCTCCCCACCTCCCCCTCCCACTGGCCCTCCCCTTTTCCCCCCAATAGACCCCAGTGTTTAGTACTCCCCTCCCTGTGTCCATGTGTTCTCATTTTTCATCACCCGCCTATGAATGAGAATATGCGGTGTTTCATTTTCTGTTCTTGTGTCAATTTGCTGAGGATGAAAAATGTGGCACATATACATCATGGAATATTATGCAGCAATCAGAAATGATGAGTTTGTGTCGTTTGTAGGGACATGGATGAATCTGGAGAAAGTTACCTTTTATAGGAATAAAAAAGGACTGTGAAGATGTGATTCCTTTAAGGATAGAAAAATATTGGGACAGTATTCTGGATATTCCAGGTAGGTCCTAAATGCAATCACAGGTGTCCTTATAAAAGAGAGCCAGGGGAAAATTTGAGACGGAAGACATAGCAGTGTGACTGGAGGCAGAGATTGAAGTAACGTAGCTACAAGCCAAGGAATGCTGGTGAGGGAATGCGCTTTTTCCGGGTCCACAAGGGGGCGCAGTTTTAAGGGCAAGAACTTCCCAGTGCGGTGCCCCCACTCCCATCTCTCTCCATCTGGGAGATTTAAATTTCACCAGCTCGGGAACAAACTAAGAGTCAATCACTCCAGCGGAAATTCTAAGGAACTCCTTTCATTGGCCAGGGGTCTTAGAGAAGGTGGGGTTCCTCCCAGGTTAAAAGTTCCCTTCATTCACACCCCTCTGGACTCCATGTCTGGGTCTCTTCCATGAACAGTCCCTTCATGAAAGCCGTCTTTCTCTCTCCCCGATTTCCAGCTCTCTGGAATTCTCTCCCACATAGCGGGAGCTCTCCTTCCCCTCCTGGATTTCCCTTCTGGGGTCCCGCTTCCACACACTCTCTCTCGTGGAAGCTTTCCCTCTTCCTCTTCTGTTTTTCTCTCTCTATTCCCTTCCACTCAGTGTGGAAGCTGCTTTCCTCTCCTTAATTCCATCTTTCTGGATTCTCTCACTCAGTGTGAGAGGAGTTTTCTTTCTCTGGTTTTCCCCCTCTGGGAACTCTTCTCACTCAGTGTGAGAGCGGCTTTTCTTTCTCTCTCTCAGTGTGAGAATTAGCTGTTTCTCTCTCCTTTTTCTCTCCCTGCTTTAAATAAATCGCTTTCTACAAGCACTTTCGAGTTCTCCATTTACTGCACACTGTGGTGTGGTCCCCTCTCTCATTCTTGAGAGGGCAGGAGACCAAGAACCTGGAGACACATCCTCTCAGGGGAGCTGAGGGCACCCTGAACCCCTGAACTCCAATATAATGCTAGCAGCTACCAGAAGATGGAAGAGAATAAAACAGATTCTTTTCTAGAGCCTCTAGAGGAAATAAGGCCCTGCCAATACCATCATTCCAGCCCAGTGATACTGACTTTGTATTTCTGACATCCAGAACTGTGAGAGAATAAACTTTTGTTTCAGCCACCCGGTTTTTGGTAATTTTGGACAGCAAAGACAGGAAACTAATACACACTAAAAAAAATACATTCCAAAATTAATTTTACCATCTTACCCAACATGTGCTGTTTAACTGGGCATGAGACTTTAACAAGGGCTGTTGAACACCATCATTTCAAAGCCAACTTCCCAGGGTACCACGGCCAGTTACTTTAGTTCTATAACTTAGCATTTACTACTGCCACCCATGTCTAGATTTGCACTAGTATTTGCCATATGTCTTCTGAAGGCTGGTGATGTGACGTGAAGATTTGCCAGGGGGGCTGCAGTAAAGTTCCTAGCACCTGTTTGGGGATGGGGGATGAAGAACTAGGGATACAGAAGAGACATTTTGGTCTGTACTTCATATCAGCACCGATCCTTAAATACAGATTATGAATGTTATTGACAAATGAGGTAATGGAATAGCTTCCTATCACAACTGAAGGAAGATGTTCTGAGAACTTTAAAATCCTGCTTCCTTATCATCTGTAGTGACCTAGCAAACAACGTTTTATAAATTATGGAAATACCCTGTGATAACTCTTCTGCATTGTTTCTTTCAGTTTAAATAGTTAATTTTATTAATAATTAACATAACATTTCAGAGAATTTCAAATGTTTTGTTACTCTGGTTTTGGAATTTTTTATTTTTAAAAGATGAAGTAAACTCAACCTTCTCTTAGCCACTGAGCTGCCCGGACTATAAATTAATAGAGTTGGCGTATGACTCCATTCTATTCCATAATCTTGTGAAATAAAGTACACATAATTTAAGTCTGCTTGTTCTTTCAACTAACAGGTGAGTGCCTATTGTATGCCAAGCACTGATCCAGGATCTACAAATATAATATCCTACATTATTCCTTTCCCTCATTAAACTGGCATTCAAGTGGGGCAGACCATCCATAAACAAATAAATAAGTAAATAAATGGCAGCTGGTTTTAAGAAAAGAGGGATAAAATGTCAAGTGGAATTAGTTGTTAAATGCAAGAGAAAGAAGGTTTTTAAAATTTAAAGAGAAATCAAGGAATGAAGGTCTCTTGATTACCTGACATTTGAACAAATTTATGCTATTCCTTCTTGTTGTTCTCTACATCAAAATCCCAATAAATGCTTTGGTGGAGGACATTTGGGATGTCTGACAAGGTGAACATTTGAAGTTTTATCTGCCGCATTGAAGTAAAGAGCAGCATTTTAAAAAAGATGTCTCTATATGAATTTTTCTAAAGCAATATCAAATATAAATATTGGTTGCATTGTGATTCTTCTTCCCCAGGTAAATGAATCTTGGTCTTCTATATAAAAGGAAACGTGTAAATGTAGTCAGGAGATTTTGTTTGAATGAGACATATCCAGTTCATCATAACAGCAAAAGCAATATGCTTATGCCTGGCATACCCACCCACTGGCACAGAAGAAAGTCTCGAACTTGGTTAAATCATTATTTAAGTAATTTGGCTGACTGGCTGGGCCCAAATTCCAGTAAGCACATCCTTGGACTCCATGCATAAAGCTTTGAGGACTTCCGCTCCTGCTGGGAAAGCTGCAGGTCATTACCACATAAAACTGCCTCTGCTGTTACATATTTCAAATTAGTATCCTTTCTTCTCTTTCCTGCATCCCTTTCCAGACTACCGGTGCCCTTCCCACTGTGCATAAAATTAAGCATTAGATAGCTGTTCAGTACTCATGATGTGGTTTGTTTGTTTATTTGGGGAAGTGTATATGGGGGTTGCTTTTACAATTATCTTTATTCTCCGTAATTAATTTCCAAAGCATTAAATGTAAATTAGCCCTCTGTGTGAAGTGTCAGTGCTATCACCTAAGCAAGGAAATAAAAAGGTTCAACTTTGTAAAGTAGGGGGAACTCTTCTCTACCTAATTCTGTTAACTCATTGTGGAGGGAAACACTAAGGTTAAGGAGAAAATGAAAAGTTTTTAGAAGCTAATCTTGTTCTCTGGCTTCATCTCTTTACAAGCTCATAACTGCTTTCTACAGTTTGTGCTGAGTCCTTAGAGGACCAACACAGGATGCCACACTACAAAATAAGCTACGATCTAAATTTCCAATAGGTCAGAAAGTCCTGGCTGGATGACTGTTAACCCCAGTGGCCAGTTTATTCGGAACAGAGCATGGAGCAATGTCAAATGCACAATGAGTTTTTATGCCTGAATATGCTTAGAATTCCATCAGCATTTCAAGGTAAGTTGTAGCAATTTCTCATGAAAACAACATAGTAAAATGTTATAGAAAAAAAACATGAAATTTTTAATCAGTATGTTGCCCTGCTTTTTACAATTGACCCATCTGAATCACACACATTTAGTATAATTAAAAGTACAACATATCTTGTTGGACTATTTCACGTTACATGCAAGTTTCTCTGCTTTCATTTTAATCATTGGATTTGTGATTCTTACATGCAACTGCACCTTGAAAGTATCCAGATTCATTATTCTTCACCCTTTCTCCCTCATAACGTCCCCCAAAATGTTTAAATGTATATTTAGAAGATGAGTTAGTCTTAAATTAACTTTTAAAGCCCAAATTTTCATATCCCATCATATGACTAATGGAACTCCTTGGTCCAGTAGTAAACTGTAATGCCATCCTTACAATCACAGGACCAGATTCACAAAGATATGCCACTCAATGCTGCATTTGTCTTAGAGAAATTTCAAATTCAATTCAAACTGCTTTGGAACATTTTGTTGCACAGTCAATACTGAAGTTGTAATACAACCAAGAATTAAAAAAAAAAAAAAAAACATGTCAATTCTCTGCCTTTTTCTTTGTGCTCATATTGTTTTGGTTGCATAAATCATACTATGCAGCACTGAGAGGTAACAACATTACAAAGTAAAAAATGACCTCTTTTTTTGTTTCCATGCATGTCCCCATCTTCAAAATTAAGATATATTGAGAAGCTAGGTAGAGAGTGACCAGTCGACTATGGAATATAAATGCCAATTCTCTAGTCTGGGAATATGAAATAGACTTCTGGGCAGATTTGGAACTTGAGTTCTGGATTGTACAAGACTAGAATCCCTGTCCTGCTGATTTTTGACTATGTGACTTCAGGCAAATTTTTTAATTTCCATGAACTGTGGTTTCTTCATTCATTGATGAGGGGAAAATGACAGATGTTGAGAGTGGCTGTAAGGATGAAATTCGATGATGTGCATTGTCTGGTATATAACTCAATAAGTATTAGCCATTAATGTTGATTTTGCAAGACACCTAGATAACTGTGAAATAGGCTTAATCTAGGTGTCACCTTAGAAATCATCTAGAATTGGAGACACAACCTCACATGCCTTCAAAGACCAGATGGGTAGCTGAGTAAAGCAGTTAGCATGGAAAGAAACTCATGGTGACTGGGGACTTCTGTAGAGTAATTGTTCTACATAGAAGCCTGAAATGCTCTTTATCTGCCTCTTCCTCCTCTTTCTCCCTTTCTTACCCTTCCACATTTTCCCTCTCCTCTAATATGTACAGATTAAGCAGTAAACACCAAAAACTCAGATTGGCCCATGGCAACTAGTGTGTCACTCCCGATTTAATTACAACCCCCTCATTATACAGAGCATGAAATTGAGACCTAAAAAGGTGGCTGAGCAAATGTGTGTGGTTTGTTAATGACAAGGGTTTAAACCTCCTCAATCCCTTGCAGGGTATATTCTTTATTCACTATAAATAATCTGACAAACTATACAGAAACCAGTGTTTATTTTTCATCTTAAAAAAATTGCTAACTTTATATGCTGCATCTTTCTCTGAAGCCTAAAAAAAAAAAAAGTGTACAAACGACTGCTTGTAATTTTATACAGTTACGACATCTCTAACAGCAATTTAGGCAGCAATGTAAGTAAAGCTAAAGGAGAAAAGTGATCTTATTCCCACAACATTTTAAGTAGATTACTACTCTCAGCATCATGAGTGTGTTTAAAGTCTAGTTCTCAACTTCGCAAAAGACTACAGTGGAAATACTTGCCTAATGTTAGTGTTTGCATCTACGTTAAGTCATCAAGGTCCTCTCTCCTGCTCATAATAACTTTACCACTAGGTGGAAACCTTTAAAAGATGATCGTTGTTTATTTTTTCACAAGACCAGATTGAACTCATGGACACTGTAAGTTTACAAATCTTGTTTTCTGTGAATCAAATAAGGTAACATGTCTAAGAGGCTCTGAAAAAAATGGAAATTTTTATTTAATTTCAGCCTAAGTTATCTTTGAAAATATTGTTTTGAAACAAGCCATTCAGAATATACATATGCTGAATGCCTGAACTGAAGTTTAGTCCAAAAGCATTTTGAAAAGCCTTTGCCTATTTTCCATATCTTGAATTATGTCTTAATAAGATTTTATGTTGCACTCTCTACCTAATAATCTTATACAATAGTTAGCATATTGAAACTGTCTGCATCTGCTTGAGAGGTCCATTAGGTACTTAACTAGATCTTTATTTGATTTAGGGTTTGGAGTGTTTGGCCTTCCATCGTTCATGAAGCTGCCTGTTCAGGCACTGAGCTAGTTTCTACCTTAGCGGAGCCAAAACAAGCACCCTTGGCAGTGACTATAGCTTCTACTGCCATCATTTCAGCTAAAATGCTGTCCTGCCTCATAATAAATTGCAAATAACATTTTTTAAAACCTATGTTAAAAAAAGAACACATAGAGTCTCATGCATTCCTTTTCTGTCACTTTGAACCTGAAGTTACTTAGATGCGTTCCCTAACCAAAACATCCGAATCTACATTTTGTAAAAGTTGAAATTCATTAAAGCACTGCCATTCCAGAAGCAGGAAATAAGCTGGCTCAGATTCCAGAATAATTTCTTGGAATTATTTAGAACACACTGGAACATTTATCTGTGACTCAAGCACATTAACTGTGCGACTGGGTTTTATACCTTGGATTTGGGCATAGCTGATCCTCGCACTCATAGTTACGCTACTGAAAGTGTAATTAAAGCTAATAGTTCATAATAATGTCTGAATAGTATCTGGAGGAAACAGAGAGAAGAGAATTGTTCCCCACAGTCAAGTTTTGCACAGTTAACTGGTGGCATTCAGGATTGTTCCGGCCTGCCTCTCAAGCATCTGGCATTAACTTCTGCTGACAGCAGGCGAACAGATTTGATGGATCAGTATTGAATCTGGAATGGAAATGTTATTTTCCCTAATGTACCCAGATCTCTTTCAGGATATCTGATAAAGCTTTACTTTGGGGATGGGATATATAAACTATATCCAACCATCCATTAAACTAATACTCCTTCAGGGGGGAATCTGTCATATTAAGTCTATGTACAAATGTTGATTTAAATAGCTTAAGGAAGGAGAAATTTTACATGGCTTTAGTATTTAGAATAATATTTTTATTTTAGAACTATAAGGATCTTTAGCATTTGTCCTAATAAAATTATTTTACTTTCCAAATGAGAAGGATAAAATATAGAAAGCAAATTGTTTTCATAAAGTTTACTATTAGCACCCAATTCCTTTGAGTCTCAATCCAGAGCGTATTTCAATACATCTAAACACTTCATTCCATTCAGTTTCTGTAATTTACATACAGGAGATTTTCAAACCGAGTAATATGTGAAATCCCAGGGCACAGTGGATGGTTTAAAAAATACTCTTGCACAACCCTCATCACAGACCAATTCGACCACAATAGAATCTCTGGGGCAGGGCTTTGACGAACGTAGGCATGCATGCATCTGTGAGTATGTATGTCTGGGTTTATGTGAGTATGTACGCATCTAATTCCCAAGATGATTCCAAAATGCACCCAGGACTGAGAACCAGTGATTTACACTTCCATCAAGTTTATAAGAAAATAAGCAAATAAATGTGTGTCCTGCCCTATTTTCCTCTTTGTTTAGTTGATTCCCTCATCTTCCACACTCTCCAACCAAAAGTTCTTTTCTTGAGAAAGTTCCCAGAAACATCACCATAGCTCTTCTCATATATATATTATTAATATTTTATACAATGTTTTAATATATTTTAATATAGAATATGTAATATATGACACATATATAACATATATCTCGTGTGATATAATTTTTTAATAAAGTGATTTCTAAAATATTGGTAGTATCTACTAAAATTTTATACTATATTTTAATTTAGAATATATAACATGTAATATATTTGACATATATATTATATATAACATATATCTCATGTGATATATATATATATAAGATATTACTAATTTCTAAAATATTGCTAGTATCTAATAAAGTTTTAATGTCTACTTTGTCCAGGGCCATTTGCATCTTAGGAGAAGAAAATAATAGAAATAGAATGATTTAACAGAAGGAGTTTAGCTGCATCAAAGATTTTGAAAGATATTTTGGATAAAAACTTTCCTAGAACCCCTAAAATGAAACTGTACTTTAAAATGTCTAATTTATCTTCATGATAGTTTCATCTATCATCATATTTTGTTCTGTTGTTTAACTGGCTTTCATCATATAAATTACTTTTCACTTCATATAAGTTTATGAGAATGATAATTCTTAATTGGTACCTATTCCAATGACTAAATTCTAATCTGCTAAGCACCACTTAAATGTTAAAATTAGGATCCTCTTTTCCTAGGAAGGAGACATCATCTTTCCTATGTAAAGGATGGAGAAACTGATCAAAGAGGGTCATTGGCTAAGGTCAATTACCTACTTGGCAGTAGAACTGGGGCTCAGAACAATTTCTAACTGACTCCAGGATAAATGTACCCTAAAACATTATGCTTTACAAAGTCCAGAATGGTCAGGATAAAATAAGATCAACCAAACAAAGAAACCTGCAAGGAGCCAGAAAACTAATCAGTTTGATATTCTGACTGTTGATACAATTTGATATATGCCTTCAAAAGGCTTCTATCAAAAATTTAAATACTTAACTGGCAGTAGGAACACCATAGTCAATTAGTACCTTGGAGGAAGAGTGCTATAATTTTATGATTTTTAAAAACAAACCTTCTTCTTACTATTTTTGAAAGAGTAGCTTGCTTTTCATTTGTAACTCTTCATTAAGTTCTTTGTTTGCTGTAATGGGAATTTCCAAGAGAATGTTGTAGTCATATAAAAATTATATTTACATTAAAAATCTATATAAAGGGAATGAAGTATTCACACATAAATATACTTCATTCTTCAAGACTGTATTCATTCTACAGAATATGTATGCTATAATTTACAAAATGCTGACAAGAGATTAAAACAAACTAAACAGAAGAAAAGTACCATGTTAATGTATTGGAAGACAACACAGTAATTATGACAATTCTACCCAAATGTATCTACAGGATTCATGCAACTTCTGTCAAAATGCATAAAGATTTTTTATAGATATAAACACATTTATTTGCAAAACCTAGAATAGGTAAAAAGAATCTTGAAAAAGAAGGATAATGTGGGAGGAATCACTCTATCTAATATTAAATCCTACTGTACAACTGCATGAATCAAGACAGTGTGGTATTAGTAGAGGAAGAAACAAACGAATCAATGGAACAAAATAGGTAACAGAAGTAAAACCAGACAAACTGGTTCAACTAATTTTGGACAAAGGCACAAAAGAAATTCAACAGAGGAAAGACAGACTTTTGACAAATCGTGCTGGAGCAATTGGACATCTACAGGCAGCCAGTCAATCAATCATCTTGATCTAAGTCTCACATCTTATACAAAAATTAATTCAAAATGGGTTGTAGATTCCAAATGTAAAAACATAAAACTATAAAACTTTTTAAAAAAGAGTGGGGGTGGGGGGAATGTGGCCAGACATGGTGACTCACCCTTGTAATCCCAGCACTTTGGGAGGCTGAGGCAGGTGGATCGCCTGAGGTCAGAAGTTCAAGACCAACCTTGCCAACATGGTTAAACCCCATCTCTACTAAAAATAAAAATATTAGCTGGGTAGATGCCTGTAATTCCAGCTACTTGGGAGGTTGAGACAGGAGAATTGCTTGAACCTGGGAGGTAGAGGCTGCAGTGAGCTGAGATTGCACCATTGTACTTCAGCCTAGGAAACAAGAATAAAACTCCATCAAAAAAAAAAAGAAAGAAAGAAAGAAAAGAAAAGATAGGAAAATCTTTGGGATCTAGGGCTAAGCAAAGATAGCAAGAGTGAGACTCTGTCCTTACACTTGACATTTGACATCAAAAGCATAATCCATTAAAAAAATTGAACCTTCTCTCAGCAAAAAGAACAAAGCTGGAGACATCAAGCTACCTGACTTCAAACTATACTACAAGGCTACAATAATCAAAACAGCATGGTACTAGTACCAAAACAGAGATATAGACCAATGGAACAGAACAGAATCCTTGTAGGTAATGTCACACATCTACAACCATCTAATATTTGACAAACCTGACAAAAACAAGCAACGGGGAAAGAAATCCCTGTTCAATAAATAGTGTTGGGAAAACTGGCTAGCCATGTGCAGAAAGCAGAAACTGGACCCCTTCCCAATACCTTACACTAAAATTAACACCAGATGCTTTAAAGACTTAAACATAAGACCTAACACCATAAAAACCCTAGAAGAAAACCTAGGCAAAACCATTCACGACATAGGCGTAGGCAAGAACTTCATTACTAAAACACAAAAAGCATTGGCAACAGAAGCCAAAATAGACAAATGGGATCTAATTAAACCCAGAGCTTCTGTACAGTAAAGAAAACAATCATTAGAGTGAAATGGCAACCAACAGAATGGGAAAACGATTTTGTAATCTACCCATCTGACAAAGGGCTAATATCTAGAATCTACAAATAACTAAAACAGATTTACAAGAAAAAAACCAACCCCATTCAAAAGTGGGCAAAGGATATGAACAGACACTTTACAAAAGAAGACATACATGAGGCCAAAAAACATATGAAAAAATGCTCATCCTCACAGGTCATTAGAGAAATGCAAATCAAAACCATATTGAGATACCATCTCACAACAGTTAGAATGGTAATCATTAAAAAATCTGGAGACAACAGAAGCCAGAGAGGATGTGGAGAAACAGGAATGCTTTTACACTGTTGGCGGGAGTGCAAATTAGTTTAACCATTGTGGAAGACAGTGTGGCGATTCCTCAAGGATCTAGAAATAGAAATGCCATTTGACTCAGCAATCCCAATACTGGATATATACCTAAAGAATTATAAATCATTCTACTCTAAAGACACATGCACATGTATATATGTTCATTGCAGTGCTGTTTACAATAGCAAAGACCAGGAACCAACCCAAATGCCCATCGATGATACACTGAACAAGGAAAATGTGGCACATATACACCATAGAATACTATGCAGCCATAAAAAATGAGTTCCTGTCCTTTGTAGGGACATGGATGAATCTGGATACCATCCTTATCAGCAAACTGATGCAAGAACAAAAAAATCAAACACCACGTTTTATCACTCACAGGTGGGTATTGAACAAATGAGAACACATGGACACAAGGAGGGGAGCATCACATACTGGGGTCTGTTGGTGGGGTGCTAGGGTAGGGACAGTGGTGGGTGGGGTGGTTGGGGAGAAATAACATGGGGAGAAATACCAGATATAGGTGATGGGGAGATGGAGGCAGAAAGCCACCTTGCCATGTATGTACCTATGCATCAATCCAGCGTGATCTGCATATGTACCCCAGAACCTAAAGTACAATAAAAAAAAGTATGAAAAAAAAATGGACACTTCTCAAAATAAAAAGCTTTTGCTCTGCAACAAATTCTATTAAAGAATAAAGAGACAAGTCCCCACCCACTTACCACATATGCACACAGAAGACAAGAAACATAATGAGAGAAGATTCCTTTAACAAAAGAATAGTATCTAGAGGCCAGGCGTGGTGGCTCATGCCTGTAAACTCAGCACTTTGGGAGGCTGAGGTGGGTGGATCATTTGAGGTCGGGAGTTCAAGACCAGCCTGACCAACATGGTGAAACCCCATCTCTACTAAAAATGCAAAATTGACGGGGTGTGGTGGTGCATGCCTGTGGTCCTGGCTATTTAGGAGGCTGAGGCAAAAGAATTACCTGAACCTGGGAGGTTGATGTTGAAGTGAGCCAAGATTGCACCACTGCACTTCAGCCTGGGCAGTAAGAGAAAAAGTCCATTTCAAAAAAAGAGGAAAAAAATGAACAATATTCAGTATAATAGCAAATGGGCAAAAGACATGAACAGACATTTCACCAAAGACAAGGCAAAGAAGAACACAGAAACATATTCAACATAATTAGCCATTAAGGAAAGTAAAGACTACAATAAAATAATACATATCACAAAGCCTAAAATAAAGAATACCGACAACGCAAATGCTGGTGAGGATGCAAAGAAACTGTTTTCTCCATATACCGATGGTAAGAATGTAAAATACTACAGTTATTTGGAATATAATTTAGCGGTTTCTCAAAAAAATTCAATGTGTAACTATCATGTGATCCAGCATTAGCTCTCTTTATTCCAGAGAAATACAACTTTATTTTAATGCAAAAACCTGTAAATGAATGTTCTTGATAACTTTATTTCTAATAGCCAAAAACTAGAAACCTCCCAGATATCCTTCAAATGGCAAATGTTTTAACTGTGGTACATCAGTATTACAAGATACTATCTAGCAATAAAAAGAAGTGATCAATTGATACATAGGACAATCTGGATTTTCCAGGAAATTATGCTGAGGAAAGAAAAAGTGGTATCTCAAAGATTACATGCTGGCTGAGTGTGGTGGCTCATGCCTGTAATCCCAGGACTTTGGAAGCCTGATGGGGTGGATCACCGTGTGAGCCTGGCCAACACAGTGAAACCCAATCTCTACTAAAAATACAAAAAATCAGCTGAAAGTGGTGGCACCTGCCTGCAATCCCGGCTATTCTGGAGGCTGAGACAGGAGAATCACTTGAACCGGGAGGCACAAGTCACAGTGAGTTGAGATTGTGCCACTGCACTCCAGCCTGGGCAACAGAATGAGACTCCGTCTCAAAAAAAAAGTCATATGCTGTATGATTCCATTTATCTATCATTATTGAAATGACAAAATTTTAGAAATAGAGAAGAGATTAGTGGTTGTCAGGGGTTAGGGATGAGGTTGGAAGTTTGGGCAGGGACATAGGTATGCTATAAAAGGCCAATAGCAGAGATTATCATGGTAATAAAACCGTTCTTTATCTTTGACTATATGAGTGCCAATATCCTCCTTGTGACATTTTCTATAATTTTCCCAAGTTTGAGAAAACTGGGTAAAGGGTACTATGGACCTTTCTGTGTTATTCTCATAATGGCATATAAATCTGTAATTATCTCAACATAAAAATATAGTTAAAAATTTGTTTTTCAGTTCAAAGGCAAAGCCGTCGAATGCTATCTTTATGCCTCATCGTTAGAGGTATTTTTCTTATTTCCTCTTTTTCTCTCTTTTAAATATGTAGCCACACTGAGGTGCTCTTAAAATATTGACAGTTTTTATGAATTAAAATTTTAAGCAAGCAATAGATCATTGAATCCTTATGCTTTGAGTGTATTTGCATAATGAATTCTCTTGGATCTACGTCCAGTAGAGATTGTATTGTCAATCTGTATCAAAGAGTCTAACTTCTCTTAGAGTCAAAAACAATCAAAATTATATACTTGGACAAGCTAGACATGTTCTGTTTTAACATGTGTAATATGCAAAAAAAAACCTTTATGTATTTAGAAACAATATTTTTTTTCTTAAAACTGGTGGAGTGATAGTATAATATTTCATCTTTCATAAAATCATTGCCATACAAATCTGCTCCAGTAAGCTATGCATATTTTGCATTGTATGCTAATTGAGAATTAGCCTATTGAAAAGTGACAGAAGTGTTCCCAGAGCACATACTAATTACACTAAAATTATACCTAGAGGTAAACTTATCTTTTTTACAGATGTCTGATTTTCACCTACTGCATGTCCTGGTATCTGAGACATGAACCAATACATGATGTGTCATAAATTTGGTTTGCAAATACGCACCTAAGGTGGGAAACCCAGGAGATTTGATACACAGACTGTTTCCTGTCTAAGAATGTGGACTTTATGTTGCCATTTAGTACAATACGAAATGTCTATGAGGTGCCCTTGGGCAGGAACTCTTTGTTAACAAGCTATCAAGCTTAACTGGGATAACCTAGGAAATCTTTACTACGCAAACAGAAGCCAGTCAATTCTTGGGAGATGCTTGTACACATCAGCATGACACAGCCATCGTCACCTTTAAAGTCTAATCCCTAACCTACTACTAGTTGTACTTTGATTATTGTGAGTCAATTCAAATTTTATAAAACATTCACTTGTCTTCCTAATCTAAATCCCATTTTCTTACACCTGTTAGGATATTTTTTCTTTTATGCAAAAACTAATCTCCCTTGAATTTAATTTAAAAGCTGTATGCTCTCCAAGTTCACTAGTTTGAAATGGTAGAAAAACATGCAGTAATTTTCAGCTAACTTTCAATAAACTGAATGATAGAAGCATGCTGAGTCAAAGGCTATACAAAACATGAAAAGAATATTGATTATTTATTTGCTTATCTGCTAGCTGGGCTCTTCAGCATTGCTTGGGAGGCCTGTCCTTTGGAAAAAACTAGGATAACAGTGGAGGGTCCAACCTGTGTGTGGGGGTTGGATGAAGTGCTAGCCTTTCTTCTTTTTTCTGAACTTCGTAATAATGAAGTCTCCACATAATTGAAATTGTCTTGGGACAGTACCAATTGAGGGATGACACTGCTTGAAAAAAATCACAGTGTTTCAAATACCAGTCCTTGCTGCTCCCGACCATGGTGCATACTTCATAGAATTGTCCACTTGAGATGTAGCTGGGTTTCTAATTAACACATGCAACTGTTCAGGAGGATGACTGTCTTTCTGAGGTTCTCTCTTGGGGTTCCATGATGTGATTTTCATGTTTATCACATCTACTATAATTTAATTCCAAGCATCCCCAAGCACCTTCTGATTTAGTACTACTTTCCCTCAATGTGGCTACATGCAGAAAAACTAATTTTATTTATATTGATTACATAGAGCTATACACTATATATTGTGTATCTGGGTAGATAATATGTAGAAAAAGCAAATATCCATTAAATTCTTAATCCTTCTGTCTATTTTCTTGTAGAAAAATGTATAGCTTTGTAACTTAAGGAGACCAAACCCAAGGATATCTTTAATTGTATTTATTTCTTGTAGGAAAATGTACATTCTGAAGGGAATGTACATTATATGTTCCAGTGGGAATGTTTCTAATAATTTGAATTGCCTGGGTTAGTTTAGAGCCATATTAAGTCTATATTTGTAGTAGTCCATTTTCACAATGTTGATAAAGACATATCTGATACTGGACGATTTGCAAAAGAAAGAGGAGTTTTAATTGGACTTGCAGTTTCACTTGGCTGGAGAGATCACAATCATGGTGGAAGGCAAGGAGGAGCAAGTCACATCTTACATGGATGGCAGCAGGCAAAGAGAGAGATTGGGCAGGGAATCTCCCCCTTATAACACTGTCAGATCTCGTAAGACTTACTTGCTATCATGGGAACAGCACAAGAAAGACTTGCCCCCATGATTCAATTACCTCCCACCAGGGCCCTCCCATAACACATGGGAATTCAAGATGAAATTTGGGTGGGGACACAGTAAAACCATATTAATATTTTAAGAATATGACCCCAAATATTTGTAATTAATTTGGATTTTTTTAGAATCTTGTTTAGAACTATTTATAAATATTATTTTATGTTACATCAATTTTCAAGCTTTTTAAGTTGAAATCTAGAATTTCGAACTTTCAAAGAAAACTTATTGCTTGCAGATAGCTGATTTTTCTGACAGTGATTCAAGAGAAAGGAATATCTTGAGATGATCTTTTAAATATTTGCATAATGTTTTAGAATTAGAATGTTAAATAAATTTAACATTTAAAATTTTTAGATAATTAAAATATTTTGTTACTTGAAATAACTGACTACTTCCTATTTTAGGGAGAGTTTACATCTTTTTCTCCCAGCCTTATTGAGGTATAGATGACACAAATATTAAATACATCTAGTATACAATGTGATTATTTCATTATGTGTGTGTGTGTGTATGTGTGTGTGTATTCATCATAATGAAGTTAATATATCCATCAGCTCACATCTTTAGCATTTTTCTTTCTTTTTTGTGGTGAGAACACTTAAAAGCTACCCTTTTAGCAAACTCCAATTGTACATACAATATTGTCAACCTAGTCACATTGTTTTACATTAGATCTCTAGAACTTACTCATCCTGCATAACTGAAATTTTGTACCCTTTGACCAACATCTCCCCCTTTTTCCTTTCCCCATCCCCTGGTAACCACCACTCTTCTGTTTTGATGAGTTTTATAATTTTGGATTACACATATAAGTGAGATCATGCAATATTTGTCTTTCTACATCTGGCTTATTTCATTTAGTACAATGTCCTCCAGGTTCACACATGTTGTTGCAAATGGCAGGATTTGAAAATCAATGCCTTTCTTATATTTTCTATTATTCAAATATGACTTAGGTGGTTATCTTTGTCATAGAAGTATCTTACAAAATCTAATCTGATTTTAATTTTTATAAGGAAGCATTCATTATTGAACAATGAAAATGACATTACTTAGGCAGTGTCTCAGTTACAGCCATATTACCCCAAATATGGAAAAGTGGAAAGTGAAATCCCAGTTGGATCAGGCCATACTTTGAGAATAAATTGTATTAGATTTTGGCTGGTCCATGTTAACCAAATTGAATAATTATACTAATAATTATAAAAGTCCATAAATAATATTTAGAAACTGGTATTTCTAAACTATAGAGAGCTATTGTACAATTTCATTCAAAGATAATGATTTGGCATCTTGCTGACCCTTGACTGGCTCTGACCTTGATTACATCTTAAACCAAAAGGTTTGCTTTATAGAGATATTTTCAGAAATTTTTGATAGGCTAGCAGAGCAACTATTTATGAGGCAGATGATTCACATAATATGTATTGAACCCTTTTGTTCATGAATGGTACTAGGTAAAGCACTATATATGTAGTAGGAAAGATCTTTTTCCTTCCCTCATGAGTTCCCATTTTAATGTGAATGTCAGTCTTTAAACAAATACAATCTCGAATAAGACATCACATTTTGTAATGATATATATACACACATAGATACTAAAACAGGACAACACATTAGAGAGTATAACAGAGACACTGATATAGACTTGGAGTCTGAGGAAGTAAACCAAATTAAAACCTGATGCATGCATTGCCAATGGACAGCCCAAGTTTAGCCAAGAGCATTTCATGTAGAGGAAATATCAGGTATGAGTTTCCAGAGGCAGGAAAGAGCTATGCCTACTTCAAAACCCCAAGAGAAGAGAAGGGTCAGCGAATGGAGACATGAGGGGGATGAGGCTACTTTGCAGAAGCTAGAGCATCCCTGGCATTACAGGGTCTATTTTCCAAGTGTAATGCAGGTTATGGGAGGGTTATGAGAAGAGACCCAGTCAGGCTGGATTACAATTCTATACTTATGTCTTGTCCAGTTAAATTAGCTACAGCAAGTTTCACCACCCTTTCTGCGTCCCATGAAAAGCGAATCTAAGATGCATAAAAAAGGAAGGAAAATATAGCCTTCAAGTGTCTTTTGGGTTATTAAGAGCTAGGAAAGCATTGGTGAACATCCATTTTTGACCTAGAGGTGCAAGGTGGGTAGAAATTATGCATCTGGGCTGAAAGTTTTATGTTACAGCAGTTTTTCAGAAGAATTTGTATTTGTGTGGAGACACACTATATTGCGGCTTCAGGCTAGGTAACTTAGATGTGAATTTTGATTAAAAATTGAGCCTACAAACTGACACTTTATACTATAATTCTTAAAGTTAAAAAAAAGAATATTTTTCCAATAGGTCTCTTGTTGCTATGGGAAAGTAAGCTGCAATATTATAAATAAACAACCTGGAAGCTTATTCTTCTAAATAGATTGAAGACAGATGCCAACATGTCAGTGAAAGCTGAGACAAATCGAGCATCATTCTGTATATCAAATGTATACATAGACGCTGTTTAAATGGGATGCTTGTTATACTAAGAGAATGTACAACAGCATCTCAGTCTACAGCAAGCAATAGAAAACTCAAGAATTTTCTACTAAATGTTTTGTTGTGAATGAGATTATGGTCTTTTGATTACCTGATAGTCATAGGAGCATTGTCCAGAAAGTTTAGTTTCTACAAAATATAAGTTTGCTATAAGAATATTGTTTCAAATTTAGTATGAAGAGAATCACATCTGAGTGTTTTATTTTACTTATGTGTTTTCTATTTTATTTATTATCTATTTATTTCTAGGGATGGTTTCACTCTTTTTCTCAGGCTGGAATGCAGTGATACAATCATAGCTCACTGTAGTCTTGAACTCCTTGGCTCAAGTGATTCTCCCACCTCAGCCTCCCAAGTAGCTGGGACTATAGGCATGTGCCACCATGTGTGGCAAGTTTTGAAACTTCTTTGTAGAGACATGTTTTTTCTGTGTTTCCCAGGCTGGTCTCACACTCCTGGCCTCAAGTGATCCTTCTGCCTCAACCTTCCAAAGGGCTGAGATTACAGGCATGAGCTGCTGAGCTCAGACTCTGTCTTTAAAAGTTATCCTTTTTATTGGCATCCTTTCAATAAATTTCTGATTTCAAAATAACCATAGCTTGTATATATTTGAGACACATATTTATTTAAATAATTTATTTTTTCTCTACCAAATACCATTATCACTTATTAAATTACACCTTGGTTTATATTTTAAAATTATTTAAGAGGGCTTGAGCATTTTCCAACTTACAAATTAGCCATCAGCATTAAAAATTATTCTTAACAGAGAAAAATTTATCTCAACAAATTAATCACTGTCATTCTTCCACGTCCAGTTTCTGTTCGTGAACTTTCATAAATATTATAAAAATATTTAGTCTCTTTTATGTGGCTTAATGAAATAGCTTTGATTTTGAATTAAACTGAAGTTGTAGCCCTGACATTCTTCTTAACTGTACGTGGGGTTGTCAATGCTTTATTAAATCATTCTGAGGTATAAGGTTCTTTTTATCATTAAGATGCTAATAATAACCTATCTCGAAGAGTAGTTGAGGAAACTAAACAGCCTAGGGACAACCTGGCCCATTATAGACACAATAAATTATAGCTATTACCATTAATAATAATTGGGACATCTGCATCTGAAACTCCTGTAATTTTATGGACACTATGGTTGTTTGAAAATCACTATTCTAGAGCCATCATATGACTTCAATGATAGTTAAAAAAAAACCATTTCACTTAACTGAGAATACAAAGACAGTGGATCTCACAAACATTGATTGTGAGAGTGTAAAATGGTATAGCAACTCTGGAAAACCATTTAGCAGTTTTGTCAAAAATTAACATATGTAGTCTACAAACACACTCCTAAGTACCTTTTCTAGAAAAATAAAAATTTATGCTCACAACACCTCTGCACTATTTAAAAGTAATGTTTAAAAAGTATTTAACTATGTGATTATACTGTTTACAGCTTTAGTTTTCTCTGCATTGGTGATAACTTTTGTAGCCTTGGGAAATACCTTGGTATTCTTTTAATGCTATAAACATTACTTCGCAGTTGGCCATAGATACAAGAATATTATAATAAAAACTGAGAAAAAATTCTTTATTAATCATACTCTGAAGTGTAAAAAATATACTGCACTACTAATAAATTATTTATCAATGCACAGTTTACTACTTTATATTCCTTTTTCTGTTCCCTGACTTGATGAAAATTTCCATAGGATAGTCATTTTATTTAAAAAAAAAACTTACTAGTGGACTCTAAATATGAAAAGATGTTGCCTATAAATTGTGACCTCAATGTATGCAAAGAATTATTTTTAAATTGTAATTCAAAATGATGACTGGCATCTCATCTTATAAAATATCCCACAAAGAATCTTTGTAAAATATTTTTTATAGCTCCTGCTTATGTGAATATTTGACCCCAAAACTAACTGGGGTTAGTGTTAAGCTAACTTGAATGTGAGTACCTGCTCCATTTTTCATTTTCAAATTATTATTTGGACTAATTCTAGTACCCCTTTGAAGCTTTGCTTTTTGTTTTACATTTTTAATAATTAAAATATTAAAATCTGAATTTGATATAAGTACACTGAAAAATTTACATTGTTTTGAACATTATTTTTAAAGAATGCTAGAATACTTAATGAAATATTTGAATTAAACAGCACTGGAGGGTGGGAGAAAACCTGTAATTAAAAGTTTGGACTTTGAAGAAAACCCATTGAAACTAGGCTGAGCCTTGATTCAGCCAGTTGTCACTATGTGGCTCACTCACTTGACTAGTTCTCAGAGACTCAGAAATGGAAGATGTTTTACATTTTATTGTTGCTCTCATCGTTCTTGGTTGTGGTGGTGGTGACTTAAGCTCAGGAACAGAGCTGAATTAACCACACTCTCCAGTTAACAATAATTTATTACCAGATGGTTCAAGACCTTATCACTGTTTCTTGGTTTAGCTACCCCATTTTATTCACCACTCCCATTTTCCCCTCTACCTCAGAGGTGATTGTTTTGCTTAATGCTTATCCGTCTGCAAATGCATATTCTTGTAAAATGTTTTTATAAGAATATTTATATTTCATTAAACTTTATAAAATTTTAAGTGCATGGAGAAAGTATTTTGCTATAATTCTCATCATGCTTTTCAATGTATTCACTCAGCCTCTTGTATACATAGCTGCATGCATGAGTCTCGGCTTCTAACTGCTGCAAAGGGAGTCGTCTGTCACCACCTCCTTTTGCCTTTTCACTCCTCCACTGACAGTCACTCAAACTCCTGCTACTACGCATAACACTGCAAATAACATACGACATATTCTTTTATGAACCTATGTGGAAATTTACCACCAGCAGAATATGAGGTGACACAACTGGCGTTACTTACTTTCCTATTGTTACTTACTTTCCAGTTTAATTCATGCTTTTTCAAATACCAGCTCTTGATATTTTCTCCATGAAATTTTCCCTTAGCTACTACATATCCCTTTTACCTTTCTTTCTCTAAAAGCATTTTTTGTGTGTGTGATAGCATATGGCAAATCAGATATAGTCTCTTGATATGATTTAAATGTTTGAACTACGACTATAAATTTTCTCACTAAAAGTTGGGTGACTTTGAGAAAATTACCTATTTCTTAGTTTATTTAAAGAAAGAAGAGTTCTTATCTCAGGATCATCATAAGAATTTTAAACAATGTAAGGTACATGAAGCTCTCGGCTGATTTCATGGCAATAACATTTTATTAATGTTGTAGTGTTGGTGGTCTTGATGTTGAATGATACTGCTAAAGATGATGATCATGCTGCTGATGATAATGATGACAAACAGGTAATTATCCGTGTCTACTCTATGTCCATTTATCTATACAGATATCCATATCTATTGTAGTGAGGTTTCCTGAGAAGCAAACTGAGATGAAGATTGAAGTGCAAGTAATTATTTTAGAATGTCATCTTTGAAAATAATATGAGAGTGAGAAGAATGAGAGAAAAGCAAAACAAACACTTTACTTTTAAGAACGTTACTGCTGTGAGTAAATAGAACTTAATCTTATTAGAGAAATTTGGGATCCAGTATAAAACACCTACCTTAGAGTTACCTGAGGGGTGAGGAATAAGTATTGATATCTCAGCTCCCATCGGCCTGTGGCTAAAGGCTGTTTCTGGGGAGACAGTGGTGCAGCTTTCCCACAGGCAATAAAGTAGCCAGGTGGCCAGAGAAAGCCTTCAGACAAAGTATGGAAGCCTCAATAGGTGATAACTGGCAGATAAGCAATTAACTGATCAAGATGAGGGGTATTCTGGTGGGTTCCTGACAGCACCTGCTCCATCCTGTATTATTCTGCCTATGTTAGGAATCTAACAGCTACTTCTTGAATTAACGAGTATGTTATTTAGGCTTGCACACTGAGAAATAGCACTCTTTTATCATAAAATTTATAGTGCTTCAGTTTTAATGTAATTTTCCATCTTTTTTAGATGATGCATTTGTTTTCAAATGCTCCATTCCATTTATATCTGCTGTGTTAGTCAATCAACAAATAATTTCTCATTATTTTATAGTACAGAGAATAAAGTAGAGAAATGCTTTTCCAAACAAAAAGCATTTAAAACGTTCAAGAGGAAATAGGTAAATCAATAGAAGTTGACAGGTCTCACCAACATTAATGTGTTTAGGACCCAAATGATATAATACTCCATGGTGAAAATTAATGAATTTTCAACCCATCTGTTAGATTTCATGGGTTAAGGGCATAGTAAGGTTATAGAATTCCCAGAGCTAGGACTAGAACTTCTTACTGAAAAAGCCATTCTGCAAGAGTTACATTTTATTCTTTTGAAAAAATAAATGGTCAATAACGTAAAATTTTTTATCAGTGACTCTCATTTGAAAAACAAATATGTTATAATTAATGCACTTGCCTAAAAGGCTAAAGATACAATTTTGTGAAAAAACAATAATTCAAACTGAATGTCAGACTATTTGATTTAGTGATTAAAGAAAAGCTTATGTAAAACATAGGCCAGAATTTTGTATATAAGAAAATGATGGACAGAATGTGTCAGTTTCTCATGTTTATCATCTACATATCTCTCTCATTGTGATTTTTAAAAAGTGAGGCACACAGAATATAGAAAATTGTATGTGGCTGTATCATGATTCTAGGAATGAGGAGGAGAGAAGAAAGAGTACAATTAATGTAAAAAAAAGAGTCTCTCTCCCTTCACTTGCATTTTCTTTTATTTATAGTGACCAGCTTAAAGTATGATAAATAGGAGGAAACTTGAGATTAATTTACACAGAATACAATGATGTCATTCAAATCTCCATTATTTCTCCTAAAACAATTACACATTGAAAGAAAACCTGATCATCTAGTGATAACTGTTGAAAACTGTCAGGTACAGTCCAAGAACTTTAAAAATCAAACTAATATAAAAGGATGAGAAAACGGAACTCCCTAAATTCCTATGTGGAAAATGTTAGTTACATAAATGTCTCTTGTCATATTTGTTAAATGTTCAGTTTGGCACTGAGCGTGAGAAAGCAAGGGGGGTGTTTGATAAATTACTATAGAAAACATAATGGATAATACTGTGATTTAACTGGAATTCATTGTGCTTTCAATGATAATCCAATATTCATATTTTCATTTGTAGGCATGATTAGGACATATGTTTTTTAAGCCTTTCATTTTCTATAAAAGAAAAAGGCAAGACACAGAATTCAAAGAAGCCTTATTATTCCTGGAATGCTTGGCCTGATAAGATGAATAGAATGTGTCTTTTGATTTTTCAACGGTGTTATTCTAAAATTCTCATGTAGGTCATTACTTACTCTAGAGTTGGATCAATCAAAGGGAGGTGAATCAGCAAGGCACAAAAGAGGAAGCCACCTTGAAATGGATTAAGTGAAATAACCGTGTGAACATATGGCCTAGAAATTAAATTGATTCAGCTAAACAAGTTATATTAAATAAATTAGGCATCTGGTCAGGTGATTACATTTTAAAGCAATTATGTAATTTGAGATTTCAGAAAGAGAGAGGGGCCTATAAGCCTACGGTTTACAGAGATAGAGAGAGAATACAAGATGAAATTTAAGTTGTTAGTGATCTTTTAAGTCTGCCCTTTTACAAAACATGTATGTAAGGATAAGGTGCTTAAGGAAAGATACTAGGTTTTCTAAATGAAATTTGTCAAAGATCCAAGTTGCCAGTAACTTATTTATTTATTTCCTCACTTAAAAATTTTATTGAGCACCCTCTTTATGTTCATTTTAAAGTTTCCTACGTTTCAAATGTCCTATTCTAGAGTGCTGGATCAAAATACTGTGTGAACTTATGCTGCATTTAGAGCAGAAAAATAGGTGCTCTTTTAATCAATAAACTTTTATCAGTAAAATACCCTTTGACATAAACATATATTTTCTTGGTTATTGTCTTGTTTGAGCTCAATATAAAGCACACATTTAGATATTGCCCTTCTTCTCTTTATTCATTGTTTCTAAATATATAGGAATATAAAAATTGCAAGACTGTAACTGTCAGGGGACTTGTAATACATAGGAAATGCATAGGCTGGGCGCAGTGGCTCAAGCCTGTAATCCCAGCACTTTGGGAGGCCGAGGTGGGTGGATCACGAGGTCAACAGATCGAGACCATCCTGGTCAACATGGTGAAACCCCGTCTCTACTAAAAATACAAAAAAAAATTAGCTGGGCATGGTGGCACGTGCCTGTAATCCCAGCTATTCAGGAGGCTGAGGCAGGAGAATTGCCTGAACCCAGGAGGCGGTTGCGGTGAGCTAGGATCACACCATTGCACTCCAGCCTGGGTAACAAGAGCGAAACTCCGTCTGAAAAAAAAAAAAAAAAAAAGGAAATGCATAGGCCACGAATGACTACTTTGATTTATTTTTTTCAAAATTCATGATACAGTGAGATTTTTAAATAGTTGGTGTAAAAACAAATAGCTTTAAAAATATTTTGGGGCTGGGTGCATTGGCTTATGCTTGTAATCCCAGCAGTTTGGGAGACCGAGGTCAATGGATCACTTGAGGCCAGGAGTTCAAGACCAGCCTGGCCAACATGATGAAATCCTGTCTCTACTAAAAATATAAAAATTAGCCGGGCACAGTGGCAAACGCCTGTAATCCCAGCTACTCTAGAGGCTGAGGCAGGAGAATCTCTTGAACCTGGGAGGCAGAGGTGCCAGTGAGTGGAGATCACACCACTGTACTCCAGCCTGGGCAACAGAGCCTGGGCAAAGATAAAATAAATTTTTTTCATTAAATTATGTAAGAATCTCATGAAAATAGATAATCTTTTGTAGTCTGAATTATATGAATCATTATTATTGTGCACTTTCGTTATTTTAAATTTGTTAAACATAGAGATTATAACTATACCAGTATAGGAACTACTTTAATCTCTCAATCAAAAGCTCTTCTGGCCGGGTGCGGTGGCTCAAGCCTGTAATCCCAGCACTTTGGGAGGATGAGGCGGGTGGATCACGAGGTCAAGAGATCAAGACCATCCTGGTCAACATGGTGAAACGCTATCTCTACTAAAAATATAAAAAATTAGCTGGGCATGGTGGCACGTGCCTGTAATCCCAGCTACTTAGGAGGCTGAGGCAGGAGAATTGCCTGAACCCAGGAGGTGGAGGTTGCGGTGAGCAGAGTTCACGCCATTGCACTCCAGCCTGGGTAACAAGAGTAAAACTCCCTCTCAAAAAAAAAAAAAAAAGAAAAAATGCAGTCATAAAGCTTTTCTCAAAGTTTATTCATTATAAAACATCGGGGTAATTCTTGGTAATAATATATTTCCATGGTTACAATAGAAGTGAGGCAAACAGTATGAAGTTTTTATAATTGTAATAGTCCAGTTGGTTTGGTTTATAGAAAATTAATTCATAGATAAGAAGTAAAAGGACTTTGACCTTACTGGGCAATGACAAGTGTAAGAATTTTGTAAAGAGCTTCTTATTTTACATAATGTCCTCTCATATATATTCTCACTGAGCCTTACAACACCAGATGATGAAACTCTGATATTCGGCATATGGATGAAAAGCTTAAAGCTAAGAAATCTTTAATTTTCTAAAGTATGTGCAAATACATAGAACGGGTAGGTAGAATAAAAATAATGATGCTTTGTTAGTACTTTCTGGCATGCTACAAAAATTCACAGATTTATTATAAAAAATTGGGGAGGGCTGTGATTAAGAAACTATTGTCTTTGTGGGTAAGATAGAAAAATAAGTACGATTAAAATTTGTGAATTAGTAGCAAACTTATTTTATCACAATATATAATGAAGGTTCTATTGTATAATTTCTCAAGAGTATATTCACAACTTCACTGGAATTGCTTGGGAAGATTGGGTGATATGAAGAGGACAAGTTGAAAGAGAGGAGAGGCTACAGAGAAAAACACAACACCACACCATATAGGGTCATTGGAGTTACACAGTTTCTATTTTACTGCAGGTGCTGCAAAAAATGAAAATATTCAGCTAAGTGCTAGCAAGATCAGATTTTTAATTTGTCTGGCCACAGTTTGAAAAATGTATTGCAAAGGGTATGAGGGAAATTAGACAAAGGCCAGTTGAGAGATTGTCATTGGATATTCTAGATAGAAGTGATAGAATCTAGAATAGATTCAACAGCAATGGGCGAAGAAAGCTGAATTTATTTCTGAGATATTCATGAGAATGTCAATGTTTAATGAATATATTAGTTGGAACCATATGAAATTGCTAGTCCTGAAATGTTTTTGAAAATAAAAAATGATAATTTGTATTGTTAGAGGTGAAGTATGAAAGAGATATACAAGATTCTCAGGTTTCTGGTTTGAGTATCTCTGGTTATTAGAATCATTCATTATGATCACAAATGCAGGGGACGGAAGAAGTAATTATCTGTTTTCTGGACATATATAATTCTCAGTGTTGTTGAGAAATGAGGATGCAATATTCAGTCAGAGTCATTAGATGAGTAGAAAGGGGAGTGATAAGAGTAACTGTATGGACAATCATGAGTTGAGTGACAATTGGGTGAAGGGAACATGTATAAATTAAGAAGAAAAAAGAGTCAGAAAAAATGATCATTTAGAAGAAGAGAGAAAGGATGACTAAAAGATACTGAGAAGGAGAAATCAAAGAGGTAGAAAAATTTTTTAACGGAAATTGGTGCCAAGGACAGAGGGTCACAAAAAGGAGGGGAACTTTTATTCTACATCTTGCTGGAGATCGTACCAAGACAAGAGAAGAAAAGGCAGTATTTTTCCCCCAAGATGGCAGATTAGAGGCTTTTAGCATGTCTTAGCCACTTGGGAATAAAAAAATATTACATAAAGATCAACAATATGGGCTTTAAATCAAGAAGGAAAATGGGAATCCACTGGATTCATGAAGGACTTTCCTGATTCTGGAGAAGAGAATGCTTGCAAACAGTCTAGTCTATGGTGGCATCCTGCTAATAAAAGTGGATGAAGAAAAATGTACAGTACATGAGAGAGGTAGAGTGCCTGTCTCTGTGATTACCTTTCCAATGGGGATCTCAGCAACCCAGGCTGAGACACAGAGCACTTTGTTTCTTCCAAGTCCTGGAGCTAACTTGGGGAGAGGCTTGAAGATGCTGGGAAGGAAAGACACTGGGAAATGCTGCAGATATCCTCCCAGACCCAGGACTCAGAACAGAACGTCATTATTAATCTGGGCACCTAGAAAGACAGCAGTGTGGCCATGCAGGCATTTTAGTCTTAGGCCAGAGACGAGCACCTGCTCTGGACTGAGGTGGAGGCCTCCATGGTCAGAACTGTGGAAAGTGCCTCAGCAGTAGGTGCTGGGATTGCAAACCTTGAGTGAGAGAAGAGTTGCTACAGCTGCAGTTTCTTCTGGGTGGCAAGACTTAACAGATAGGGCCAGCTTGGCAAACTGCAACTGATTCTGTATGTGCCATTGCTGGGTGCCCCAGACTGCTTACCTAAGATATAGTGCTGTGGGGCCCTGTCCACCTTGTTTGTCCCCAGGCATATTTCTAAGCATTTGGAGCACCTGTTCTCTTGTGTAAAGATCCTGGTGTGGAGAAGCCCTCTTTGCTCCACGCTCAGGCTGATCTCAAGGCATTTGAAACATTCGCTTGCTTGGTCTGGCAGCCTGAGTCACTCCACCCTTCCTATGTAAAGATCTTGATGGAGCAGAGTCCATACCACTTCATTCTCAGGCTGATCTCCAGGCACTTGGAGCATCTATTCACCTGGATCAGCAGCCTGATCTACCCCACCTTTCCTGGGCAGAGATCTTGATGGATGGAGGCCTTTTTTGCTTCATACCCAGGCCAAATCTCCAGGCATTCAGAGCATCTGCTGGCCTGGATCAGCAGCATGAGCTGCCCCATCTTTCTGACACAGATGCTGGAGCAGGGGCCCTCTCTGCCATATGCCCAGACAGATCTCCAGATATTCTGAGCACTTGCTTACCTGGTTCAGCAGCCATTGATCCAGTGAGTGGCTACCAAGTGCCAAGAGGTGTGCCTAGGTGTGGATCTCTGAAACCTCTTTGATCCCTATTTCTCTGCAGAAGTATGAGGGGCAGCTTAAATTCCTACTATAGGTGAGTGGGTGCTTCAGATGCCTGGAAATCTACCTAAACATGGAGCAGAGGTCCCTCCTATACTAAGATCTCTGCAAAGGAGAGGTGGGGTGACTCATGCTGCTGAACCAGGTAAGCAAGTGCTCTGAATACCTGGAGATCTGCCTGAGCATATAGAAGAGAGGGCCCCTGCTCCAGCATCTGTGTAGGAAAGATGGGGCAGCTCATGCTGCTGATCCAAGCCAGAAGTTGCTCCGAACGCCCAGAGATCTGGCCTGGAAAAGGCAGGAACTGGAAAGGAAAAAAATGAAATATCTGTATTTGCTGATTGTGTAAAATCTACATTTTAAAAATCCCAATACATTTTCAGTCAAGCTAGCAGGACTTGTAAGTCAGTTTAGCATGGGAACACAGTATAAGGTCAATACTTAAAAATCAATCATTTTTATGTACTAGCAATGGTCCGTTAGAAACCGTAATTATAAAAAGAGCACCATATGCAATAACCCTAAAATCTCAAAATACTTACGTGTACTTAAAAAACACTATATGCCATATCTGTAAAAATTTCATAATGCTAATTAAAAATACAAACTAAAGAAGTGGGAAAGAAAAACAGTTTACTGGCTGAAACACTTCATATTGTTAAAATGCCAGCTTTCTAAACTGATCAGATGCAATTTCAATGAAAATACCAGCAGGATTACTTTTGGACACATGTTAACGCTAGTAATAGTCTCAATATTTTTTAAAAAGAGCAACAAAGTTGGAAGACTCACCTTACTTGATTTCAGGACAACAAAATAGCCAACAATATTCAGGACAGTGTGGTACTTGCAAAAAGTGGACTGATCAATGGAATAAAAAGGCCCAGATATAGACTCACAGAAATACAGGTAATTAATTTTTTCCCAATGACACAAACACAAAAAGGGTAGAGTAATCCTTTCAACAAATACCACTGAAAAAATATACTTTGATCCACATCTTACACCGAAAACAAATACACCAAAAAAACCCTTTAAAATTTGACATAGACCTAAATGTAAATCCTGAAACTAGAAGAAAACAGGAGGAATGATTAAGTAAAGATTTATTAGCTATGACACCAAAAGTATAATTCATAAATGAAAAAACTGATACACTGTCTTTCATCAAAATTAGAAAGTTCTACTCTTGCAAAACTGTTGAGATAATGAGAAGACGAGCCATAGACTGGGACAAAATATTTACAGTTATCATCTCTGATAAGGGATTTGTATCCTGACTATATTTTGAAAACTCTAATCAAAAAACATTTTTTTAATTATCAAAATATTTAAACAGATACTTTATTAAGACATTCAGATGGCAAAAATATATATTCAACCACATTATTTTTTAGCAAAATGCAAATTATAGTTACAATGCGAAACCATTACATACCTATTAGAATGGCTTATCAAAAAAAATTGATGATACGAAATTATAGCAAGGATGTGAAATGAGTGAGACACTCCTGCTATGCTGGTAGGAATACAAAAAGCACAGTCATGCTGGGAACAGTTTGGTAATTTCTTATAAAGACAAACATACAGATAGTATATGACCCAGCAATGCCACCCCTAGGAATTTGCCTACAAAACATAAAACCTTGTGCTTACATAAACATCTGTATTCCAAAGTTTATATAGGATATATTGTTAATTATAAAAAACTAGAACCCATCCAAATATCCTTAAGTCAGTGAATGGTTAACCTGAGATATATCCATACAATGGAATACTACTCAGCAATAAAAGGAATGAATGACAGACACACAAAATAACATTGTGATGCAGGGCACAACAAACATGCTATGCTATTTGAAAAACACTGGGCCAAAAAGGCTACCTACTCTATGACTCTACCTTTGTGACATGCTGGAAAAGGCAACATTATAGGATCAGAAATAGATCAGTGATAGTCACAGGCTTAACTCGGGAAAGGTTGGTAACCAGGGGCACAGGAAAATTTTAAGGGATGATAGAATTATGTATCTTGATTTTATTGGTTTTACAATTTTACACATATGTCAAAACTCTCATAACTATATACTAACAGGATCCATTTTCATGTATGTAAATTATCCCTTAATAAAAAATAAGAAAAATTGGTTAAATCATTTAAAACACTTCCAAGACATCATGCAAGAAAGGAACTATCTATTGGATTCAGGAACAAGAGTGCCATTGTGTAGAAACCTTTAAAGTGCTGTGGAAGGTATAAGAAACTATAATGTCAGTATACTGTTGTTCAGGAAGCCAAGCAATTACACCCAACAAAGAAGGAACATCCAGTATGTTTGGCAATTTCCTCAGGTCACCTGAATAAAAACAGAAAGAGAAAGGAGGTGCTATGTTGAATGTGAATATAAAATTGGGTGAGAATAGTTTTTTTTCTTTTTCTTTTTCTTTTTTTTTTTTAAGAAAAACACTTAGATATGGGAACAAGACAATAGAGGAGGAGGTTGAAGATATCAGAAAAAAGAGGGAAAGTTAACTGTGGAGGCCTTGAGGAAGCAGGGGCATGGCTTGAAGCACAGAGGAGAAGCGGTGAGCAGGACAAGAAAGGACAGCATTTCCATCTTACTTGGAAATGGAGAGAGACGAATGGGAACGTGTAACGTTTGGGACTAGGGTGGCAGAAAGCTGAGGGAGTTTCTAACCTATGCCTGCTGTATTGCTCTGTGAAGGAAAAGGAAACTGAAAGGTATCTCGGCAGCATTTCAAGCCCCCATGAAGCTGGGGAAAATAAATCTGATATTGCTTATGGAGAGAGCGAGCAAGTCTGTGTTTTCCTAAGAGCACTGAGCAACCCAAATGTAGCTGCAAAGATGAAGGGTTGCACTCATCCCAGGTCCCAGTTTTTTTGAGGATGGTGAACTGGAAAAATAAATGAGGCACTGGAATAGAGAATATTTCCAAAACATATGTATTTTAGATTAAGTTATTTAAGGAAGGCAGAGAGAAAAAGGCACTAAAGGCAGAGAGAAAAAGAGGTGACAAGGTACTGGTGGTTTCACAAAGTTGAACCACTGTGGATGGCGTAACAAAGCAAAAAGCAAAAGAAAACAAAACCAAAACCATGTTGATATGTAAGCTTTCATCACAGAATGGGATTTGGCAGCCTGTAGGTTTCAGAAATGGAATGAGTAAGACTAAAATTCATGACCCTGAGCTGAGAAACAAATACAGGAAAGTGGTTCTAGTGCAGGATATCAAAAGATACTGAGTTTATTTTCCATCATCTTATTATAAACACTGAGAATACCGGGGTGATTTAAAAGTAAAAAATAAACTTTGAAACAAGTACCAAAATATTAATGGAATGAGCAAGAATGCCTGTAAAATTGACAGGTAAGAAAGGGTGTGCAGAGAAGGAGACTACGGGTTTTATGGCTGTGAGAGGAGTGGGAGCTTATGTGAGGATGCAGGAATGAAAGTCTTGAAGTAGCCCTGGTGAGTGAGGAGGGAGGATGCTGAAGCCATGTGGGCCATGCTAAAAGGCCCGTTTCTTCTGAGAGAGAGAAAATACGCACTAAGGAGTCAGGATTCAGTTAAGATAAGGAGCATATACTCTATAGGTAGAGTTCATTTCTTGTGAAAAAAATATTTCCAGTGCACAATAGAAAGAATATTTAGTGTGCATATGTATGTGTTGGGGGGAAGAGGTTAGCACTGATACTCTGCAGAGGGGAGGAATAGTGGAAGGCTGAGATAAGAGAAGGATGGAGATGAAACTCTATGGAAGACTGATCACCATTGCGACTTACTGGGCAGTAATCAAGAACGACAGGTACAGGAGGCTTGTTCTTTATGTTATTTTATAATGACACTGCTAATGTGAAAGTAAATTGGCCTAGAGTAGACTGTACAGTATTGAGCAAGGGAAATACATTGTGTATCTGCTGCTCCTTCCCACTACTGAGCCTGGGTCCAACATGACTGACTGATGATGGGACTCTCTCTGCTGGGACCTGATCATAGTTTCCATGATTTTTCCTATTCAATTTTCTTTTTTTTGAGATGAAGTCTCACTCTGTTGCCCAGGATGGAGTGAAATGACTTGATCTTGGCTCACTGCAACCTCTGCCCCTCCTGGGCTCACATGATTCTTCTGTCTCAGCCTCCCATGTAACTGGGACTACAGGCATGTGCCACCATGCCTAACTAATTTTTGTATTTTTAGTAGAGAAGGGTTTCACCATGTTGACCAGTCTTGTCTTGAACTCCTGACCTCAGGCGATCCTACCTCAGCTTCCCAAAGTGCTAAGATTACAGGCGTGAGCCACTGCACCCAGCCTCCTACTGAATTTTCTTTATAAAGAAATACCCCAAATTCCAGAAAGAAGAGATTAGTATTTCTCCTTCACCTTACATATTCTTCCTCTCATGCAAAAGGTTTCTATTCTCGATTTTTACCCACTTCTGTCAGAAATATATAGGATCTGTCACAGATTTGAAGGAGACCCTTAAAATCCCTCTGGACTTTAAAGGGGGAAGATTTTTTTTTTTAGAAGAAACTATAGATAGATGGTTGTCTCCCAAAATAACATTTTTGCTTAGTTTTAGAGAGAAAAAAATAAATTCACATTATTTCTTACTCTCTATGAAAGTGATCAGGATAAAGCAAGCAAAGTCCTCTGCTTTGGTGACATCACATCTGGAACACAGCTTTCTGTTTAATTACATTCCACAAAGAACATTTATAAAATTGAGCCCATTCATGTTATTGTGCTTAGCAGTTTAGTTGACTGAGTCAAACTACCAATTTTTACCACATACTGGCTACGTAACTTGGATTAAGTTCCTAAACATTCTTTAGCTCCACATGTTATCTAAAATAATGTGTGAGGGAAGGGTGGCGATGGCACCCACCTCACAGGGTCAATGTGATCATTAAGTGAGAAAATATGTGTGTAGTTTATTTTCTGGCTCAGTAACAGTGATAAGATCTCAATGGGGAAGAGGAGAGAAACTGTTTTCACCCAAGGAACAAAGAAGCTTATGATTCACCTAGAAAAGAGGGATGATTTAGGAGAAGGGCTGCTTTAGCATTTATATGGAATGAAAAGCTAAATCAAGTTGCATAGAGCTGTATGTTGGCTCTTCTTAAGTAAAAGTAGCCAATAAAATTGGATGTCTTGCATCTAAACTGATGAGTTGCTTGATGAACCATGAAGAGCAGAGCCTGAATGAACCATCATCATAAATGTTGTGACCCGAGTTTCTACATTACATAAGAGTGAGCTCAGCTGGAAGATATCTAAAGTTTCCTTACTCAAATTTTGTATTTACTTTGCCGTAAGACTTATTATTTGGCAAGATTGTTTAACACTAATGAGTCTGCTTAGAAATAAAAAAAAGAAAAGGTGGAATTAATAAATACTATCTTATTTGGTTAGGATAGAATTTAGGAGTCAAAATGTAAAGGTGGATTAAATGTTAAGTATAGTTTTAAAAATTAAGTACAGAATTGAAATCACACTATAGAGAGTTGAGAAGAAGGAGTGCAAGGGCACTACATTTTAAGCCTTAAATATATGTCATATATTTGATGTAACTTTGAATCATTGTAATATTTACATTATTGGTACTTTGAGAGACCAAGGCAAGCGGATCATCTGAGGTCAAGAGTTCAAGACCAGCCTGGCCAATGTGGTGAAACTCCATCTCCATTAAAAATTAAAATTAAAAAAATTAGCCAGGTGTGGTTGTGGGCACCTATAAACACAGCTACTTGGAAGGCTGAGGTAGGAGAATTGCTTGAACCTGGGAGGCGGAGGTTGCAGTGAGCCAAGATTGTACCACTGCACTCCAGCCTGGGCAACAGAGTGAGACTCCATCTCAGAAAAAAAAAAAAAATTTACATTATTGGCATTTTAAATGGTGAAATTGAGTCTCAGACAAAGACCCAGATCCATGATCCATGCCAAAATTTATGCTTTTTAGAAGGATTGCACACACATGCATGAACACACACACCCCATTTATTTTTTATATATATAATAATGCAACTGAAGTTTCCAAAGACTGACTGTATAAATTATTATCTTTACATATGTTAATTAATAGCATATCATTTATAATATATGTACATAGAAATGAAACATGAAATAGAATCTACTCAGCCTTTTAAAGTACCCTCCTGTTAAAGGTTAGCATGATAAACTATGGAAAGAGTTTATAAAACAGGAAAGACTACATATTACTGAACCCTGTAAATACTGACTTCATAAATGATATAGAATTCTTTTACTTTTGCTGATTTTTCAAAGAATTACTAAATTTTTTTAAGAAAAATGTTTGTCTTTTATCTCTATGAATAGTAGAAATATTGACAACTGCATCCAATTTATTGGGAAACTATAACTGAAGATATCCACATCTTGGAAAGGAGACTGAAAGAAATATTTTCAAAATTAAACAATTTTCTTTAACTCTAACCACATTGATACTTTTCATATGAAGAAAATACATAAATGCATAAATTCAATTCTATTTTCTATCACCTTGTTTACTCTCTCTCTGTCAAAACAAATATTAAAAGAATCTCTCTCAAATGGATTTGTAGAATGAGAAAAAACTTGAGATACAGATTTAATAAAGAAGTCTATTAAAATAGGTTTGTGATTGACAACTAAGGTTAGGAGAACAACTTATATATACCATTTTATTGTCAACTAGGAGCTGAAACAATAGTAGCTAATTCATCCTTGAAAATCTATTTCCTAAAACATATTAAAACAGGATATACATATGAAACAAGTTTAATATTTCTACACTTATCTAATTCTAGATGGTGAATGAGATTTAGATGCAATGTGTGAAAAGACTAAAGCCATTTCTATATTTACAAAGTAATGTTTCCCAGAAAACCCAAATGACATTGCCTTCGAAGTAAGACTTGCTAATTAAGCATTTAGAAACTCAAATCATAATTTTAGTTAATTATGGCTTAAATGTTGGATTTCTTTGTCTTTATTCACTGTGATATTTAAATATCTATCTACAGACAGAGATATAAGGTGTACATACTAATATAAATGTACACACTAATATAAGGTATACTTACACACAGGCACACACATATATACACTATGTACATTATCTTCGTATATATGCATATGTGTGTATGCATGTATATATGGTGTACACTTATGTATGGATATATGAATGTGCATGTGTTTATATGTGCATATATATATATATATATATATATATGCATAATTGGACAGCCAATTTGAGATGTAGTAGAAATCTTAGAAAAGAAACTAAAAAGATTGTGAACTTTTTAGTTCTTGACTTGAGGATTTAATTCGATGATGGTTTCAGCTTGGCAAGAGCTTTATAATTGTTAATGCAAAGACTGCCAATTCACTGAAGAATGAACTATAATTTTATCATGTTAGTTTCAACCTAAACATGATTTTTAAAATCATTTTACACAGGTATGAGTCTGCAAAACTCAAACTGAATTTCTGTCAAATGTATTTATAAAGCCTAATTTTTTGAGCAACCTTCAAATAAATTGTTTTAATGAGAATTCCCTACTCATCCTCATTTTGAATGCAATGTAATATTATATATTATTAATTTGTCATTTCAATATGATCACATGCAGATTGAGTTTTACCTAATGTGTGAAATCAACATGTGTTCATTTCACAAACTAAATGGTGATAATATATCAATAAACAATTCTCACTTGCTTTTAATTTATTAATTTATTTTTAATGCTATCCAAGTTCTGTTTCTAGGTGTAGCAGAGGTAATTTTCTGTATTAACCTGTGACTTCTTGATTTTTTTAATCCAAACCTTTCTCCACCATTGAAGATACAGGACTTTTTTTTTATTCACTGCCCTCAGAATATGAATAATTAGAGGAATGAGACCAAATTTTTATTTTTTTGAGCCCTTAAGTAGATTTTTGCTAATGTATTACAAACTAATATTCTTAAAGCCAAGGCTTTCAGCTGTATGCGCCAGTTACTTATGAACAAGGTTTTGTTTTGTTTTATTCATTCCAAAAGTGTATCTTTACATAGACAGAGCAAACGTTATGAGAATTAAAAGTAAACCATTTATTCCAGAGGTCAGCAAGCTTTTTCAGTAAAAAATCAAATAATAAACATTTTGGGCTTTGCAGGCTATACTTTGTTGCAAATTCTCAACTCTCATTGGAGCTTGAAAACAACTATCGACGGTGTGTAAATGAATGAGTGACTTAACTATGGGAAGAACAGCTTATACTGTCTCAAAAAGTGCACAGAAGTGGCTGAAAGCAAGGTGAAAGGCTCAAAGGAAGACTGAAGTAAAGACAAGGTGCACAGACTGCACAGCCCTCCACAAAGTTCACTCGAGTTCATCAGGGTATGACAGATTGCGATGATGGGTACCAGGAGAAAGAAGCTACTTCTTCTCTGGGGCTATGGAAGCAGAGCAAAATATTCCCCAGTTAACCTACTCTATTTTCAGCTTGAGGCAAGAGTGATAGTGCCCAGATTTAGAAGGACCGTAGAGAATTCTGAAAAGACTAACTTATAAACTATGAGTCATCAGTTACCTAACATGGACAAAGTTACCTATCATAAGTTAAAATGTGGACTTCTGAGACATGAGTTTAGTTATAAGAAAATGAATAAAGTTTTCTCCTTACAGGGCTGAACCTAACTGAGGTCTACATGAGGAAAATTTAGGAACTTTTAAGCCTATGTTAATTAAGTAAAGCAATACACTATAATATTTAATGTCAAATATGGATAATCTTGATTATGTTAATCACCATGTGCATTGACTTAAATGTGAAGCATTAACTTCTCATAAAACTTTCCTGAGGAATATGCCAAAATGATAATGACATGTGAACAAATATAAAAACAGATTTGCTCTCTAAAAGTGTTGGCTTGATCAGTAAAAGCAGATATGATCAACTGTTTCAAATGGAAAGCACCTGTGTTAGGCTGGAATTGCTCCCTGCTCTACCTCCCCATACCACACTAATGCATAAAATTTGTGAATGCTACCTCATGTGGCAACGATGAGACTCATTAAAGATCTTGAGATAGTATAAGATTATCCCGAATTACGCAGCTTGGCCCTAAATGCCAGCTTTAAGTTTCTTATGAGAGAGGCAGAGGGAAATTTGACAACAGTAAAGGAGCACGCAATCTGATCATGGAGGCAGAGACTGGAGTGATGCAGCCACGAGCCAAGGAATGTTGGCAGCCACCAGAAGCCAGAGGAGAAAAGGAAGAAATTATTCTCTAGAGATTCTGGAAACAGCCCTACCAACCTCTTAATTTCAGCTCACTGAAACTGATTTTTGACAGCTGGTATCTAGAATTTTGAAAGAATAAATATTTGTTGTTCTAAGCCACCCAGTTTGTGGTATTTTCTTAAGCAAGCCATAAGAAATATAGTGTCTAAGCACTAAGAATTAACAGCCTTACTTGAAGACATTTAAATTAATTGAATTTCAAATTAATTGAAAAATTCAAATTAATTTTTACATTTTTACTTTGTTTTCTATCATTACACATGAAACAAGAAAGGCATTTTTGGTGACATTATCTAGGGTTAGGGTCCATATATGAGTTATTCCACTTGTAACATTTTTAGCTGTAATATATATTATATAAAGTGATTCATTGTAAATTTAGACTTTCTTAATTAGAAAGTTTCTTTAAATTCTGATCTTAATTTTGCTTTCATGTAATTGCCACCAACTGTTCTAGTTCTGCTCTCTCAAGCAAAGGCTCTGGCCTTTCTATTATAATATTTTCAAACCTGAATGGCTCCAACCTTCCTTTAACATCATAATTTTTAAACATGTTAAAAATCTTCGTTCCTCTCCAGACCTCTCCAAAGAACCTTAGCCTAGCCTAGAAATCTTCTCTAGGCAAAATGTATCTGGTTTCTACTATTATCTGTAATATACCTTTGATTTCTGTAAAGCTCATTCTCTGAAATACAGAACAAATAAAGAAAACTATGAAACTGATGATAAGAGTTTATTACTTGTGGGTTTGCCTTATGCTAGGCACCGACCAATGGAGCTATCCCTAATGTTGTGATCTCCATTTTATAAAGGAGGAAATTGAGTTTGAGAATTTGTCCAGTATATTTAGAAAATGATCGAAGCCAAGGATTCAATTCAAACATTAAAACAGTTAAATATTTAACTAAGATGACATTAGAATAACGTGAGTGGAAGAACTTTAGCTCAGAGGAATGCTACAATTTTTTTTTTTTTTTAGACAGATTCTCACTCTGTCTCTCAGGCTGGAGTGCTGTGGCACCATCTCAGCTCACTGAAACCTATGCCTCCGGGTTTCAAGTGATTCTTGCGGCTCAGCCTCCTGAGTAGCTGGGATTACAGGCACATGCCACCACACCCAGTTAATTTTTGTATTTTTAGTAGAGATGGGGTTTCACCATATTGGCCAGGCTGGTCTTGAACTCCTGACCTCAGGTGATCTGCCCACTTCAGCCTCCCAAAATGCTGGGACTACAGGGATTACAGACCTGAACCACCTGAACCCAGATGATACTACAAATCTTTATTTCATGGGTTTAAGTTTAACCTTTTACACACCTGTGATATATGAATGGCCTATGTGGAGCTGATGGCCAACTAAAAATGTCATTTTTCTTTTTATCTATTTCTTTTTAACAGAAATACTTGTTAAATCAGGGCCCCTATTCTGTGTTTGTGAAAATGCCTCACTAAAACTTTGTGTTCTATTAAAGTTTTGAGTGCCTAGTTCACAGACTGGATTAACCATAATCTTTGGTTCAAAGTACCTTCTCATAATTAGTTAATTTGTTAGGTATTTTAATAGTAAAATACTGGGAAGACAATCTATAACACAAAATAAGGTGTCTGCCATTTCTTCGCCTCCGTTTTAATATAGTTTTATTGCATTTATATGTATTCCTTAAGTCTTCTTGTTTGAATTGTATTTCAGGTTTTTTTTTTTTTCCTACCTTGTGTAAAGGGCATCAGGCAACATCTACTTGTTTGGGACTTTTATACTTACTACAATATTGTAAAGGTTTCCTCTTGCTGCATTACATTATGGCTTATTTGTCTGGTGAAAATAATCCATTGTGTAAATGTTACAGTATATTCATCTACACATTGGCAGTTGTATGCATCAAAAATGTGTTCATTTTTTTGTGTGCTTTTGGTGTTATCACTTTTTAAAAAACCTTTTTTAGGGTACCTGAGGAAAAAAGCTCTTGATTATAATATACAGGTAATCACATTTTTTACTTTTGTTTAAGAACTATCTTCCTACTCAAGCTCTAAATGATATTTTCTGTTTTTAGCTGTGAGTTTAATTTTTTTTCTTACATTTAACACCCTTGAAAAATAGTGAGATAATCTTTTTTACATGAGATATTTGGTTTTTTTTTTTTTTTTTTACATGTGTCTAACCATTTTTCCAACTCTGTTGGATGATCTTTCCTTTTTGCCCTGATGTGAAATTCACCTTTGTGGGAGATCAAAGTTCCAAATTTATTTTTGGCTCTTTCACTGGTTTATCGGCTAATCTCTGTCAGTAATATAATCCCTTAATGACTATAATTTCATAATAAGTCACTGTACCATTTAGGGAAATTTCATTTTGTCAAAATTACTAGTCTTCATCAATATCCTCTTGATTCCTCCTTTTCCGTGGACAGAATATTTAACTCCACAGCCCTCTATTATTTGGGCAGAAGTATGTGACAAATTCTAGCAAATCAAATTGTATTGGAAGTCATATGTGTCACTTACAGACAGAGGCAACAAAATACCCATACTCTAATTTCTCATTTCCCTTTTGTGATGTCCAATTAACTCTGTGTTTCAAATAGAAAATAAGGTGGTGGCTTGGACAACCTGGATCTGTAATTGTGTCTATGGTTCACATCTCCCTACGGGACATATAAGGTGAATTACAACTTTCTCATTTTGGATAAATATTTATGTTTTGCAGTTGCTACTACTGCATTTTGTAATGTATTTATATTATGAATTCCAATCCTTAGGCATTTCACTATGTATTAAAAAGCAACTTTTTTTTTCTAAGTATCCCTACATACTGGTTCTAATTTATGAGTTAGTATACAAGGTTTCTTTTCACCTGTGTTGTTTAGTTAAACTATACTGGAGATTAAGATATTCTCCCTACCTAGTAGCTTTAAATTGAGAGAATTTGGTTTTGAGAAACAGGGTTGTAAGAGAGCATGAGAGAGCAGATGGGGAAGCTGAAAATCTGATTCATTCCACATAAATTGTCAGTAAATCCCTTACCTGGAAAGAGATTTAGCTTTTGAAAGTATGAAGTTGAATGTTTAAGACATGTGGGCTTTATTTGTAAGCAAGAAGTCTCAATAAGTAGAAAAAGAGGGTAAGAAGACCATTTTCATTAGTGAAAGTTTAAAATGGGTTACAAAGTAAAGGCTATAGGATAGTATCATGTAAGGTTTTGCCCTACCTAGAGGTTAAGATGTTTCTTTTCCCTTCTCTCTACTAAACAAACCATTTGTAGAAACTATGAATGAGATTTATTTTTATTTTTATTTTTGAGATTTAGTCTCACTCTGTTGCCCAGGTTATAGTGCAGTTGTGCAATCTTGGCTCACTGAAACCTCCACCTCCCAGGCTCAAGCAATTCTCCTGCCTCAGCCTCCCCAATAGCTAGGATTACAGGTGCGCCCCCCACCACACCCAGCCAATTTTGTGTAATTTTAGTAGAGATGGTGTTTCAACATGTTGGTCAGGCTGGTCTCAAACTTCTGGCCTCAAGTGATCCACTCGCCTCGGCCTCCAAGAGTGCTGGAATTATAGGCATGAGCCACCATACCCGGCCTATGGATGAGATTTAACTAAGAAAATGGAAGGTGTATCTTGTGATCCAAAGGTCTGGAAAGAGCACAGCAACAGAGACAAAGTTTAAGCTGTCTCATGGAATAAAAAAAATTCACAAGATTGATGTACTATAAATGGTTATCTTAGCGACTGCATTAGTACAATATTAGGTATTTCCTATGTGTTTTGGTTTTGTAGATTGAATACTTACAGACTTATGAATAATTCTGATACTGTTAATGCATTTTTATGAGAATACTACTCTAATTTAATAATAAACTTCTTTTTGTTGTTTTCACCTGTTTTCTCCGAATTGAAACTTTTCTATACTTCAGGATTTGTACCGTAAAAATTCTATTGCCATAATACTCGCCTGCAGCTACATACTTAAGTTATCACGATAAAGATTGATTTAAATTGAGTGTAATTATATGCCTAGAATCCTTTAAAAAATTTTTCCCCTTCTTTAACCATTAATTTTCAAAACCATAATTATCCACAATATGTTTAGTTGGTGGTCTTGAATTAGTGTCTTTTAAAATAAAATCTATATGCTGGTTAATTTACTCTGATTAGAAGAGAATCACATGCATAGTCACTAACACTGAGCAATTCTGTGAATTTGAAACAGGATCTCTTAACTTTTACAGCTGCAAGATGGGCTTGAGTCACCCACATGAAAATGTTACTAAAGTTCTATTCACTCATTAGACTTATAGTTTAAAAAATGGAAATGAGGTTCTAGTTTTTACCTATCAGTTTCAAAAAGATAGAAGTTTGAAAAAGTTTGAGAATACACAGTATTAGCAAAGGTGTGAAAAACAGACACACTCCTATGTATTGTGGCAAGTGTTAACTGGGGCAATTTTTTTAGAGTGATTTAATAAAATATTTTTACAATGTAAATCATCAAACAATTGATTAGTAGTTTCATTTTCAGGAATGAATCCAAAAGATTTTCTCCTGTCGGTGTTCAGAGGTATATACAAAATGATTCATTTTTAGCAATGTGACTGATAAATATCCTTAAAGGTACTGTGAAATTCAGCCAATTCATACAATAGGGTATTATTTTACTCTTCAGTCATTGAAAAGATGGCCCAGCAGGGTGGCTCATGCCCAGCACTTTGAGAGGTCAGGGTGGTCAGGAGATCAAGACCATCCTGGCAAACATGATAAAACCCTATCTCTACTAAAATACAGAAAACTAGCCAGGCATGGTGGCACTCTCGTCCCAACTACTTGGGAGGCTAAGGAAAGGGAATCTCTTGAACCTGAGAGGCAGAGGTTGCAGTGAGCCGAGAGTGCACCACTGCACTCCAGCCTGGCGACAGAGCAAGACTCATTCTCAAAAAATTAAGAAAGAAAGAAAGAAAAATAAAGAAAAGAAGCTAGACTTCAGTATGCATTGATATATACAATCTCTACAAAAGCCAATTAAAATAAACTGTGTTTACATTCTGCTTTAATCTATGCATTTTAAAGGAGTGCCTGTGTATGTGTACCAAACCCACATATTTAAGTGTGTTTGCATAGGTAGAAAGCTTTTGAGTTACACAGAAATAATTTGTAATAATGATTGCTATTGCAAAAGGGATTCAAAATCCAGGGGAGGAGAACTGTATGGTTAGAATTTTTTTCATGAAGTATATAATATCTATTACTTTTTCTTTTAAAAATCATTATGCAAATAAAGGGAGAGCACATTTAGATTTTTTTGAATGTGAAGCACTAAAATATAGCAATAAATATGAAGACTGTCCTATGTATCCTGCTGGGTGCTGCAAAGACTCACTGGCCACTGTCATACCAGCTCCATCTAGTTTTCATGACTTCACAGTGACCTCAATTCCTGAATGAGTATCAGAGCAAACTCTGGTAAAAAACAAAAAAAGTACTATTTCTCTATAGAAAGCTATTTTTTTATGTAGATAATTTTCCAAGTTATTGTCAGGAAGTCATCAACTTTTATTTTTCAGCAATTAGATAAATATGTTTACCCTAGAGCTAGTCACCTCTTCGCAACTCTACCCAGGTATCCGATCACGTACCATTGATCTATATCCCCACAGTTTATTCCCTTTTATTCTGCAAAAGAATATGAAAAGCTTTTGCCAAACAATATTACAGCCAGGAACTGGTGCTGTGAGACTGGAAGCCTGCCCATGCTATAAAAATAAGATTGTATCATTAAATCGGCCTCTCAGGTATTTGCCAACCTGGGTAATGATGTCTCTCTGGGATACCTGCCCTTTTGGCAGCATCCCATCCAGGCAAAAGTCAGCAATCACAATTAGTGTGAAGTGGAATGAGAGTGCCAAGTCTGCAAAAAAAAAAACCACAAATGCAGAGGAAATGCAGCAGAGTCTGAAATGCAACACAGTGAGCAGTCTCACAAGCCTCAAGGCAAAAAAATTCTCCATTCTTAAAAAGGAATAAAGCAGTGATAGACTGACTGCCAAACTCTATTTTCTGTGTAGCTAGGCCTGATTGTCCTGTCATTCTTTCAAGCATTTCCGAGTCTTCCCAACGTGACTCTTTCCTCCCTAATAGTGTCATAAGCTTTTCCCTAGGTACCTGTGGCAGAGAGAAGCCATGCAGAGTTAAGGACTCCTGTTGAGGACAACTAGAATGCAGTTCATCCTTTACTGAAGAGGACAGGAAAAGACTGAATAAATAGAGAGCAGAGAATAAAATGGTTAGAACTGCTTGAGTATCCATACAATGGATTTATCAGGTGAGAGATAATGTTAAGATCCTAAAGTACAGTTGAAAGGTAGTTTGGAAAAATTTCAAATCAATATGTCTCTTCCTTTAATGATATTGCCTATGCTGGGCAGTCACCTTGAATTTCTATCTCTCACGATAAATCACTCAGCTCCTAAGTACTTGTTTGTTATGCTGCCTATTTTTGATTGTGTCTCTTATAGTTCCACCCCACTGCAGTGCAAGCATATTGCCATGAATATAACAGATGTGCAAGAGAAGGTTCAGTGGGCACATTTAGTATTATTTGTTGATAGGTTATTAGTATTTCCCCTTAAACTGTGGGTCGAACACATTTGGAGTTATGAAAAAGTACAGTATCTTCTAATTTACATCTAGGAATTCATTGACCCCTATTATTATATGGAAATACCTTTTAAAAAGCTGGTATACTATACAGACAGATACAGAATCATCATGGGTCTACCTTATCTCTTTTTGTTTCACTTTAGGGACTTAGTATGGATAATACAGAATCACCAGCAGCTGCAATTGCATTGCCAGTTAATAATTGCTTTAGATTTAGACAGTCTCTTCTTCCCTTCTGAATAGAACACATAAAATGCTGCTACTCCAAGTCATACATGCTTTTTATGTTCTTGTTAAATTAGTCTCCAATTGAATGTAAATATCTTTTGTTTCTTACCACATAAGAGCCATTATTGAAACTCCTTAAATTTACAGACACCAAAACCATCAATGAAAAAAAAAATCTTGTCAAAATGGGCTTACAGGTGGACATTCTACTTACTCTCTCATGCATTTAATTGAATTCCCTGCAATTTCATGTGCATTATAATAGACTTCTTTTACACCATCAGGAAACAAGTTTTAAAACATGTGCTGTGCATTAAACATCACATAAATATTCAGTAAGGGAAAGAAAAACAGTTCTAAAGGAGTATAGTAATTTTACAGTCTCTGGTTTCTAATAAATTTTTACAGCAATCCTAAACTGCATTAGCAAGTCCCAGTTTATTATCAGGCTTCTGCACAACATCCCTCAATGACATGTCAAATCTTTACCACAGCAGTTGAACTCCTAAAGCTGTCCTCATTGGCAAGAATCTTGTCAGATTAAATTGCCAGCTCTTGTCAAGTAAAGATATATGATCTGATCATATTCTCCCGATGATGACATGAGTTGTCCTTTCACTGTGGCTGGATTGTAAATTCCCAGGACATCCCAATAACCGCAGTTTTTGAGAATAAAAAGAGAATTTACTGACCTTTCAAAATGATGGTTCTCCTCTGAATAAGATATCTAATCATTTTAACAATATGATTCTTATTTCTGTGTTCTCATTGTATTATCATTTACCAACTCATTTAGTAGGTAACTTAGGATGTTGCACATGCTTTACTTTCTGTCTCTCCTCACTTCCTTGTAATTTCCCACATTAAATACTATTAATGTGTCTCAAGAAATTACTTTTTATTTCATGTTTCCGGGATATTATATGTAGAGAAAAATTTACACTTTCTTTGGTGCTCTCAATATTTGTTAAAAATGTAAAAGAATAGATATTGTCAGCAAGCTACAATGATAATTCATCTACAAGAATGGCATTCATGGTACCAACCTTTTAAAACTAACAATAGAAACATAAATTGTATTGTTTATATGAGACACATAATTGCCCACTTCAGAATATACTGCACATGTCATGAGACAGGATGAGATGTGTCCTATGCCTTTCCATTTAAATTTAGGGATCACATTTCCTCTAACACAATTTATCTTAGTGTATATACCACAATTGTAAAGAATGGCTTGACCCTGAAGATCCCAGGATTTCAGCTAGACAATTTCACATGCTTAATAATATGTCCAAAAAGTAGTTAAATTTCAGCAATTGAAAGAGCTTTTGTGTTATCATAGCAGCCATTAACTTCCATATTTGTAAGACAGTTAGGATTACACTTTCAATAGTAGCTTAGGCAGGCCATGGTGCCTCACACCTGTGTTCCCAGAACACTGGTTTGATTCCAGCCTGACTAACATAGAAATATCCCGTCTCAAAAAAGAAAGAGAAAAGAAGGAAGGAAGGAAGGAAGGAAGGAAGGAAGGAAGGAAGGAAGGAAGGAAGGAAGGAAGGAGGGAGGGAGGGAGGGAGGGAGGGAGGGAGGGAGGGAGGGAAGGAAGAAAGGAGGGAAGGAAGGAAGAAAGGAAGAAAAATTATCTAGGTGGCATACACCTGTGATCCCAGCTACTTGGAGAGTGATGTGGGAGAATCACTTGGGCTTAGAAGGCAGAGGCTGCAGTGAACTGTGATGGCACTATTGCACTCCAGCCTCGGTGACAATGAGACCCTATCTTAAAAACAAAAAAGGTAATTTTGAATAGGTGCAAATATCATTGCTCTATAATGATGTGTGAGGTCATGTGGGAAAGTACCTATTTTCTATGTTAAAATTGTCCTAAGCCCCAAATATTTCATTGAACAAAGTATTCTGCCCCAAACAAGATAAAGGAAACCTAACCCATTATTTAGATGTCAACACAGACTTACATACTATCTAGTGAATTGATATTTCCTTTATAATTAACCTAGGACTATTTTGTGTCATAAATTTCCATATTATCAAATAATTAAGGTTTTAATTATAAGTACTTATTTGAAATACATTAATAGGTAAATTTATTTCACAAAATAGATTTCACAGTCATCATAAATGAGTTCAAATGAGTAAAAACTACTTGTTGAAATGTAGATTTGTCCATAAATTTAGGGAATTAGAAACTTAGTTTCATTCTATTCCATTACTGATTCAGTTCTTTACTCAAATATCCATCAATTGCTCACAAAAATGTCATTAATGTTTAGATCATTAAAGATTTTATTTACTTTTGTAGGTTGACTTTATACTGGATTAATTACATTCATTTCTCATCTTAGTCTTGAATTGTATAATTTTAAAGATCTGACTTGGTCTTGATTGAATTGATCAAATGACAAAAGGAAAATCACCTATATTTCTGCTTTAAACCTAAATGAGTATAAACTTGAACTTAAAAAAAAAAAGTCTGTTAATCATCTTAAAAAATTTTAAGTGGGCAAATGCAAGAAGCAATCTACTATCCTAAGATCCTTCAAATCCAAATCATGAACCAATACAATTGTATTATGGAAATGAGATTTAGGTGATTTTTATTTTCTATTTTAAATGTCTTTTAATGTTACATCATAAGTGATAACAAATATAGTATAATAGTGTTATAGTTCATGATAAAATTTAAAATAAATTAAAACTCAATATATTAATAATATAATATTTAATAGTAATTCATTATAAATATCAAAGTAGTATCAAGTAGCCCATTTTCTATCTCATTTAATATAATGTTAGCACTATACTGAGTAAACTAAAGAGGTAAATTTCTTCTGTTTCATCTAGTAACATTAGGTGTTACATTTGTATTCTTAAAACCATATTGTTTACAAAATAACTAGGGTACATCTTGTGTTTACAACCTAAAAGCAGATGTTAAAATACAATGGCACAGTATCACTTTAATATAAAAGTGCTCACTTAATATTTTAATTTATAAAAATAGACACATATGCACACTTGAAAATAGCATCCCCATGTTAAGTACATAATTTGGAGAATTTTCTTCTACTCTGTTTTGCTTGTTCAATTGATAGCTATTTAGCTGAATAAAACTTAGGTTTATTTTCTGCACAAATATATTGTTTCTCATTTGTATTTTTAAAATCTGCTTAAATTTGAGCAAGAGAACAAGAATTAGATACATTCTTAGTTTTTCAATGGAATTGACATTCTATTTAATTCTATTAGCTGACATTCTATTTAAATATATGTGTTATAAATTTAAGTAAGTCATTTCTCTTTACTCTCCTAAAAGGCTTTTTGAGTAGTCTAAAGTACCTATATTAATCTCATCTAAAGAGAGGGTGAAGTGATATATCAGAAAAATCAGTGCAACAACAGATTAATGTAACTGTATTAAAATCCTATTTACATAAAATTAACATAAATATGAGTTAGTATGCCATATGCTACAGCATCTGCTCTTCACTGTATTAATAACAAGGCTGTCCCCCATAGGGATCTTAAAATTAATACATATTTAAATTGTGTGGGTGTATATGTGTGTGTATATATATTTATATGTGTGCACATATATATATATAAATGAAGTTTTGACAATGTGATATATGTAAAATTTTGACAGTTGCAAGCAGCCTGATTCACACAGAAATGATATCGTCATCAACTGGACTGTGATTCTGGTTTATAATAGGTGACTTCGGAGCTATTTCACATTCTTTTCTAGAAGACTATTTAACCTTAAGCTAAATAAAATCTTTATTTAACGTAATTACTCCATTTGCTTCTTGGTGACTCCCTACTCCATCTTCTCTGAGGTCCAGAACAATTAGTCAATGAGAAATAACCCATCATAAGGGAAGATGCTTTAAGACAATCTTGTACTTCACTTTCTGTTGCTAAATGTTTTTCTTTTGTTTTCGCACCAAGAAAAACAGCCTATGTTCATTTGATGGCTGCTGCTTCTAGCTTCTAGGGTGACTAAATAAAATAATTTCCTAATACAAAATTTTGTAGGAATATCAAACACATCAAAGTGGAAATGTTGCACTTGGTTCATTTTATAAAAATTGATGTAGTTTGCTCCTTTTATTTCCATTTTTTAATGACTTAATATAAGTTCTGAATTGTGTTCCTGCATGTTGTGTAATTTTTTCAAAAAGAAAACTGAAAGGTAATAATTGTTTCAAAATTGTAAACTAACTTGGACCTGCTATGATTATCATTCCAAATCAATGTGGGTAAGAGTATATAAATATTAAGCATAAATAGTTCCTGTCTCAGATGCATTGAAATAAAGCTACAGATCATTTATTCCTCAATATGGATACAACTGTTCTATTACCTAATTCTTCATGTATAATTACATAAAAGGATGTTTGCTAGTAAATAGACTAAAAGGAAAATAAATGTTTGACTTAAAAAAAGGAAGAATTTCCTTTAAGAATGCCAGCTAATTATAAACATGGTATAATTTCCTTTAAGAATGCCAGCTAATTATAAACATGGTGTGTTTTTCTACATGTATGTGTCTATTCACATGCATCTAGATGTACACATACATATAGATGTATATTTGTACATTTATGGATACATATTGTGATGCCCTCCTCTAAAGAACTACACAGGCCAGGCACGGTGGTTCACACCTGTCATCCCAGCAGTTTGGGAGGCCAGAGGCGGGTGGATCACTTGAGGCCAGGAGTTTGAGACCAGCCTGGCCAACATTGTGAAACCCCATTTCTACTAGAAATACAAAAATTAGCCAGGAGTGGTGGCACAGGCCTATAATCCCAAGTACTCAGGAGGCTGAGGCAAGGAAAACTGCTTGAACCCAGGAGGTGGAGATTGCAATGAGCCGAGATCATGCCACTGCTCTGCAGTCCAGGTGACTGAAGGAGACTCTGCCTCAAAAAACAAAACATACCAACCAATAAGTAACTACACATATGGTCACAACTCAATCCTTCAAATATTTCTGAGGAGGTTATAAACACTGTAAGTCTAACTTCAGAAGTCAGACTAAGAAGAACGATTGAAGTTGAATGTACAAGCTCAATTCCTCAGCTTTTGAGGGATCAGCAATCATCTGTCTTCCATTTCTTATTCTGTATAAATACTGAATTGCTGTTGAGTAACATATTGTGTAAAATTTATAGGATAGTATTTTATTGACTATGGTCTACATATTTTTGTTGTGATCTTAAAATCTTGTATTCTTTAATCACTTTAGTTTAACTAGCTATTATCTTTATACTTGATATTCTGTTTGATATTTCAGATCTTTGAGTTCTCAAGTTGTGCTCCAAGCCCTGCCTCTCCAAGTGTTGTGCACAGATCAACAGCATCAATAGTAGTGTGTTGGAATCTCAGGCTCCAATCCAGATCTACTGAATCAGAATCTTCATCTTAACAAGATGCCCAGGGAATGTGAATTCACATTAAATTTTAAGGAGCACTGGATTTAGAGATGCTTAAGAATGACAAATATTAGAATTTTAAAATATGTTCTTTGCAGTGTTAGCTTTATATATGATTTGTATCTATTACTATAATAATTTCTCTCTTCCTGTCTTAACTCTGATTACTTCCATTTAGTCCTATTTTTATTCTCCTTTTATTTTTAAAGTCTTTTTTCAATAAACATCTGCTCTCTTGTCCCACATAATGTTGATATATTTCAACTAAAATAAAAATCAACACTAGTAATAAATGTAATTCTGCTTCTTTTTCTATATTGGAAAATGATCATTTGTCAGAAAAAGACAACTCCAACTCAAGTGTTCAAGATAAAAATCAAACAATATTGGAAACATAGCACTTAGTGACTTTTCTTCCTTGTGAACAATTTCCTGATAATGTAAGCTAAAACATACTGTGAATGTATTGGCCTGCCAAAACTTATCAATGGTAGATGGTGACTATATTCTGGTAATTGATCCAGATGCCATAAGAAAACTATTTTCAGATTTTTAATAGTAGCACAAAATGTAACTGAGATTCATTGTTTTCTGCAGCCATAACTTTGGCAATCAATGGTATAGGTTCTTGCTACAAAATTAACACTTGCTTTGAAAGATATTTACATATGTAGTGCATGACATTTCTATATATTTTTTTATTTTTATTTTTTTTTGAGACGGAGTTTCGCTCTTGTTACCCAGGCTGAAGTGCAATGGCGCGATCTCGGCTCACCGCAACCTCCGCCTCCTGGGTTCAGGCAATTCTCCTGCCTCAGCCTCCTGAGTAGCTGGGATTACAGGCACGCGCCACCATGCCCAGCTAAGTTTTTGTATTTTTAGTAGAGACGGGGTTTCACCATGTTGACCAGAATGGTCTTGATCACTTGCACCCGCCTCGGCCTCCCAAAGTGCTATATTTTTTTTTTTCTAAAACTAGCTTCATGGTCTAGAAAAGAGGAGCTTTATCCACAAGAGCAGATATTAGAGAACACACAGATCACTAAAATGTAGAAGTGATTGAGTGGTGTAGTGTACGCAACTAAGAACAATACACAATGTTTTCTATTACAGTTAATGGGCTATGTATATGAAGATCTGCTCATTTTTAAATCGTATATTCTATGTTTCATAAGCAATAAAATCAAAATTTGTTTTCTATACATGTCATATATACTTGAAGAAAGAAAAACATGTTACAAAAGGCAATGAAAATCGCATAGAAATTCTTTATCACAGCAAAAAAAAAAAAAAGCTTTCTAACATGCTCAATTTGAATCAGAATGTTATAGTATTAAAAATTCAAAGGTAATTGAACAAACTAGGTGCTTCTGTTTGGTTTCCCAGCCTTGGGGTAAACTAGACCTATCCTGGCAATGAAAAAGAAAATACTATATAAAAACCAGGATGAATTTTAAAATGACCAAAAGCATATACAAAATATCAGAAAACTTTTTAATTTTAATGAAGAGTCCTTTTACCTTAGCACTGAGGGGCTATAATCTAGTCAAATCTCTGAAAAAGATGCTCAGAAAACCAAACTATCTGAAAGTCTAGCTGATATTAAAATTCTGTACTTACTAGCAATATCTGCCCAGCTAAACAAAATCTATGTTCTAGAATACATGTACAGATGTTGGAATTGTTTTGTTTTCATTTATTTGGTATTTTATTTTCATTGAAAACATTGTCCAAGATTACTGCAATCTGGAATTGTTCCATCAAAAATAATACCAAAACAAAACAAGATACCATCTGAACTTCCACGTTAACCTGAACACCCATGGTTTTGATTCCTCTTTGTAAATAGGTCTAGAGGAATTTCCATCACTTTTGATAAGTAAGTAAATGTCCGATGACAGCAATCCAGTCCCAATTTTAAAATTTAATTAATTTAATTATAATTTTTGAACATCTATGTGCATAAGAAGTGAGGGTTATTCAGAATCAAAATTTCTGACTCAGCCCTTCTATGTCTTCCTTTCCTAAGAATTCAAGTTTTGAGAACAGGGAGGTGCCAGGTTTACTGTGTGAGGGATTCAGAGGAACAGAAAGAAGCTGAGACAAACAGGTAGAAGTGATAGGAATTGAGAAACTGATATTCCCTAGTTAAATCCTGTCTGCTGTTAACAAACTGTTTTTGCAGAAGTCCTCACTCTAAGGAAAACCACACATACAGACCCACTTTTCTAGAACAATCTATCTCCCAAGGGAAATTAGACCTTAAGTCATGATGGCTCTAATTTTCATAATTATCCACTGTTTAATTTATTAAATAAATAATAAATGCCTAGCAACCCATGTATTCCTCCCAAAGAACTCTACTTTTGAATACTATAACATGAATTTCCTTGAGCTCAAAGAATACAGGCAAAGGTGATTAGTTGTACTTATTTGCCCATCTTTGATAAAGTCCAGCAGGATATGTCATGAATAAAATTTGTACCCGTTTCTATTTCATAGAACACTATGATTTCTATTGGAATGCAAACTCAGCAGCAATCAAACATCTAAACTGTAGCATTGATGGCAAAATTTTATTCAATGAATCTCATTGAGCTTACCTGAAATAACACAAGAGTCTTATACCAACATCTCTCTCTAGAATTCTACCCCCAATGCTACCTACCAATCAGAGAAGCTAGAGTCTCATGCACTGGTTTTCCAGCTTTCCTGGCAAACTCTCCCCACTGCATTCCCTTGTCCACACATTGACCTTGATCATCTTACTCTCCAGTAAATACCTCTTCTCCCTTTTCAGGCTTTTTCCTACTGGGCGAACACACTATGATGTTATATTCATTTTTTTTTTTTTTTTTTTTTTTGCATGGGAGCTCCACAAATTTAAACTTCCTGTTCAGTTATACTTGGTTTTCTAAGCTATTATATTTTATTTATATTGTTTCCTTGGACTGCTGCTAACTCTTCAAATGGTCGCAATTTTGCAAACTGAAAAGCTTCCTCTAATGTAGAGTATTGAAGAAGCATTTAAAATTGTCTTTATTTATAAGCCTTTTTGAGTCTTCAGAGTTACCTGATAAAATAGATTTTTTTACCAGGCACATTTCCATGTTGGGATTAACTAGAACTAAGGGAAACCATAGAAACTTGCGTTTGGCATTTCTGAGAAGATTTGAGAATCAATTATTTAGAGACTGCTGTAAGTATGGTAAGTGGCTAACCCATCTTAAGTATAGGCATAAGTGAACAATTTCATCAGCCAAGGTATTTTTTCCCAAGTATGCTTCATAAAGCACTAAAATTTGAGACTGTTAATAGTATGATATAGTATAAGGGTCTATAGGCAAATACATTTGGTTTAGACCACACACTTTTTATTAGATTATCACTCGAAGACTTTAAAAAAGTTATTTGGACTGTGATTCTTTAAGAAGAGCATTGAGTGTACCCTATTTAACAGACAAATGTGATGCAACTCATACTTCTAAAATATTTTCTTAAAATTATCTATACATTTTTGATTATTGCAAAAAAGTGAAAGGGGAAGATTTAAGAAACCTTATAGCTAATGTTAAATTGAACTTCTGAGAATATCTGACAAGCTAATATAGAAGTTTATAATATGTACTAAGTATTTAAAGTCATTTGATTGTTATGGTGAATATAATTATTACTATTACCATAAATTGTGCAAATGCTATGGCAGACACCTTAAGGAGAAATAAAATTTAATAGGAAATATGCCACAAATGGTTTTCACATTAACCTTTCTTCTCTTGTTTTCTGTTTGTTTGTTTTTTGAGACGGTGTTTCACTCTGTTGCCAGGCTGGAGTGCAGTGGCGCAATCATATCATGGCTCACAGCAGCTTCTACCCCCTGGGCTCAAAGGAGCCTCTTGACTCAGCCTGTTGAGCAGCTGAGACCACAGATCCATCCCACCACATCTAGCTAATTTTTTTTATTTTTAGTAGAGATGGGGGTCTCATTATGTTGTCCAGGCTGGTCTCGAACTCCTGGACAAAAGTGATCCTCTCCTCTCAGCCTTCCAAAGTGCTGGAATTATAAGTAGAAACTACCTTCCTTGGCTTATCTGGCTTTTATAAATTGTTATCTATTTTATTTACTATAACTCATAGAATTTCTCTAATTAAATTTTCTGTTTATCAGAAGGGATTAAAAAATACCCAGTGTAAGCCATGTTATCTTCTATCGACAAACATACCTTAAAATCACATTTTATGATGTTCAGAGAAATATACTTGAGCAATGTAGTACTTTACAACAGTCCAATGCTACTAGAGAAGTGGTTTCTAAAGGATGAATCACAAAGAGATTTGTAAAAAATACATTCTCATTGACTTACTAAAAGAAGAAACTTAAAATTAGTAAGTTTCTTTTGGAAGAAACTTACAATTAGTAAGTTTCTTTTGGAAGAAACTTACAATTCTTCCAAACTGGGTTAGATATAGGAAATTTTATAAGTAATTTCACAATCACTGTCTTGGCTATTGTTCACACATTTTTGACACTGTGTATTCTAGATTGAGAAATACTTCTATATCTGTCATGGACTTGTAGCAATTGTGGCCATCTGGTAAAGGTTTTATAGAATACCTAACCATGTTTTTAAAACGTGCTACCTTCTTATGCGGTGCAGTGTTTCCACATTTTAATAATTAGATTTGTTTGTTTCATAGCTTGTGGCTTTGGTGTTCATGTTAGTAGGAATGCCTCTAACCTCTTACTACTAAAATGTGTTAAAATAGAGTTTCCAATTTATGTGCCACTGACCCTTTATTTAAATGTGATCTGTATCGAATTACCATAAACATGATTTAACAAACCATATGCTCACTCATCAGCTCTTTATTGTATGAATGTGTCCCCTAAAGGACTCTGAAATTAATCTATAGCAGACACAGGTGTCCTAATACCTGGTAGATAACAGGTATTATTGATTTATTTTGAGGTAAAAATAATAATGTAAAAAAGTAATGGTGAAGAGTAAAGTATATACATTAACGTATTAAAGTATAATTTATGACTTAAAAACAAAAGTCATAGGATAATAACAGTAGTCTGGTAATTTAGGATGTTTAAAAAACTGTGAATGTGAAAATAAATTTTAAGTAGCTGTGCCTCTTAATATTTACAATTCTGATTTTTTAATACAGAAAAGATTTGAAAAATAAAGCATGTATAATACCACCTACTCATAATCAGTGTATAGAAATTGCCAAACTGCTATATATTCTTGAATTGGTTTTCGACCTATAATCTACAAACTCGTGAAACAGCACTAAAAGGCATAAACTTTCACTGACTCGCCAAGTGCTAGCTTCTGTTTAGCCTTTCAAAAAATTGACTTTCAGATGATGTAGAATGACTCTAGACCCAAGGCACTATTCTAGAAATTAACTGCCTCTTAACTTACTATTATTAGGTCACTTATATACAAGATGGCCTGGACCTATTTTATATTTAGGTTTTACATATTGTTCAATATATTATTATGCTGGTATTCTTATGTCTGTTCCTAACACTGTCACTTTCTATACTTCTTGTTTGGACAGAAAGACTTGTTTCTCAACATTTAAGGTACACATGGAAATCAGACCTTGGGCCCCATCAACAGCTAATAGCAAGAACAAAATAAAACAAACAAAAACTCACTGAACATTTGAAAGTGTCCTTATTGACAATACTTTCAGACATTGACTTAGAACACTGCATTAATTTAAATGATTTTCTTCTGTGGAATTTTCATTCAAAAGGTAGCAAAAATTGTTACTTTTTTTACTTTTAAAATCTGCATTTCCTTTTCTTTTTAGTCCCAGGTTATTAACCTTAGCATGATAGCAAGTGGCCAGCATGAGAGAATGAATAGATTCTTTGGTTTTCCAACATCCTAACATACTGCCTACTACAATAGATAACACTACCTGTGATGCACTGTATCATCTTATGGCTTGGTGATAACCTAATGATATGAAACAGACAAGGACAAAACTAGAAAGCTTTACATGCTTAACCTATGGCTGAACATTTCTATTTGCTTCAAAAATAGTTGAATGAAAAAATTTAAACCGATTCCATTATAACTAGGCAATTAATTTTATTGGACTCATAATATTATTTTATTGTACTATCATTTTCTTTGAGATGCATATCCATATAATACAGCACACATATGGAGAACAATTTCAAGCTATTTAAAGTGAGCATGCTTGAAAGCAAGATGATGGCAATATACTCGTGGATTTCAAATTACTCAACACTTAACTCAAATTTTATCAAAGTCAAATTGTTCCATAAGGCATATAACAATATTCTAGAGAGATCATATACACAGAAATATTCACATTTCCATTACATAGAGAAATGTCTGAAATCATCATGCACGTTGAACTTTGAGGTAAAAATAATAATGTAAAAGAGTATGCTGTTATCAGGTTTCTGGAGAGTATATGTTAGTGATGGCATTTCTGCTCCATTTTATATCAGGGTAACATATAGAATAATATGTAGTGACAATTATATAGTCAGTTTTTTCCATTAGATTTGTACACTGTGGTAGATGCTAGAGTTGTCACCCTCAAAATATATTACCAGTTTTCTTTTCACCTGCCATCATCTAGCACCAAGACTAGAAAGCCAAGTACTTCAATTTTTTTTTTTTTACCTCTTAGGGTTAGAACAAGCTATTTGATACAATTCACAGACAATAAGGCTTATACTACAGTTGCTGGGAGGAGAGGTCCTTTCCTGAATAAAATGATAAATATTTGATAGGAGGAACTCCTTCACTATTTGCCCCTTTTTCTTCTTCATTTAAAGACATGATAATACCCTATCATCCTTAGCAAAAACTTGGGGACTTTCCCACGCAGCCTTATGATCATAAATGGCTGCTTCACCTCCAGCCAGAATATGGAATCAACTTGCCCATCAATGCATGAATGGATGAAGACAATGTGGTAATATGCACACAATGGAATACTATTCAGCCTGAAAACAGAAAAAATTCTCTCATTCCAACAACACTGGATGAACCTAGATGGCATTATGTTAAGTGAAATAAGCCAGGCACAGAAAGACAAACACTGCATGATCTCATCACATGTGAAATCTAAAAATGTTAAACTCTTAAGTAGAAGAGTGGTTACCAGAGTCTGGGCTGGTGTGTATGTGTGTGTGTACATGTGTGTGTGTAGAGGTGTTGGTCAAAAGACACAAAATTTCATCTCGATAGGAGGAATAAGTTCGAGAGATCCATCGTATGACATGGTGACTACTGTTCAAAACAGCATATTGTAGCTGGGTGTGGTGGCTCATGCCTGTAATGCCAGCATTTTGGCAAGCCGAAGTGGGTGGATCACAAGGCCGAGAGATTGAACCCATTTTTGACAATATGTTGAAACCTTGTCTCTACTAAAAATACAAAAATTATCTGGGCATGGTGGTACACACCAGTAGTCCCAACTACTCCGGAGGTTGAGGCAGAAGAATTGCTTGAACCCGGGAGGCGGAGGTTGCAACGAGCTGAGATCACACTACTGCACTCCAGCCTGGGCAACCAGAGCAAAATTTAGTCTCAATCAATCAATCAATAAAACATACTGTATTTTTAAAAAATGCTGAGTATAAATTGTAAGTGTTCTCATTTTAAATATTATATGAGGTAATTCATATGCTAATTAGCTCAACTTAGTCATTCCACAGTGTATACTTCGAGATATCATTTTGTACATTATAAATAATTGCAATTTTGTCAATTTAAAAAATAATAATATACCACACTCAAAAAGGTCTATTTGATTTTTCCTTCTCAATAATTTGACCACTCCTACTATGGCTCTCCGACCCACACAACACAGTCTCTCTTGCCTAGCTTGCTTTAGCTTCCTAACTGATTTTCCTTTTGTCCTTGTCTACATTGTATGCTCAATAGAACAGCCAGAATGATCCCATTACAATATCTCTCAATTGCTCCACATGCTTCCCAGCTCCAGGTGCTACTTTCAAGGCCACACTGGTCCTTTTCTCCCCGTTTCTTCTCTGACATTATGTCCTCCTACTTTCCATCTAGTTCATTAGGCCCCAGTGACAGCAGCTTCAATGCTGTTCCTTGACTTTGGTCCTCAATCAAGGTCTCCGCATGTGCTATTTTTCTGACTGGAATACCTTTCCTCCAGATATCCTCATTTCTAGATCTTGATGTCTTTCAGGTTCTTGCTCAAAAGCCACGTTCTTCAAGTGCCTGGTCACTCTAACTCCTTCTCATCTCCTACATGATCACACCAGTGTCAACATATTGTATCACCCTTTCACTGCTGTATTTTTCCTCTTAGTACTTTTTTCCATCTTACATAAATGATAGTATTTATGTATCATTTCATTGTCTCCACACTAGAATGTGAGTCTCATGAGGGCAGCAAGGCTTACTGTTTTCCTTATTGTTACAGCCTCTATGTCTAGAACAGTGCCTAGCATGAAAATTTGTTGAATGAATGTTGATTAAGCCAAATAAGTAAAATAGTAATTTCCTGTTGTGAGCAAGTGATTACTATCTGGGGCTGGTGGCATGAGGGTAAGAAGAATTTACTAAGACAGTTGTAGATAAAGAATGGCAGATTTATTACATAAAGTATTAAAATATGTTGTAAGAGAGCAACAGGAAGTTAGCAAGAGAGGAGATGACGGTATGGAGACAAAGGCTTGTTAGGGATTTTATAGAATAGTATTTATGTTGTGTGTTAAAGAGGGATTTTTTTTTTAGATGGAATCTTGCTCTGTCACCTGGGCTGGAGTGCAGTGGTGCCATTTCAGCTCATTGTAACCTCCACCTCTCAGGTTCAAGCTATTCTCCTGCTTCAGCTTTCCAAGTAGCTAGGATTACAGGTATGCACCACCACACCCAGCTAAATTTTGTAATTTTAGTAGAGACAGGGTTTCACCATGTTGGCCAGGCTGGTCTTGAACCCCAGACCTCAGGTGATCCACTGTCCCTGGCCTCCCACAGTTCTGGGATTATGGGCATGAGCCATGGTGCCCAGCCATGAAGAGGGTTCTCTGTAGTGCTGATAACACTAAGGTTTTAGTGAATTAACTTATAATTTTTTGGTAGCCAAGGGACTAGTTATAATTGAGCACAGAAAGAAGACTGAGATTTATTTGCACAGGAGTGCTATGTGTCTTGGACCATGATGAAAGGTAGGATACTTGTCTTTTTTTGTTGCGTATTGCTTTCCTCTGCTCCTACCAGCCTGATGTCCCTTTTGCAATTAGGATTCCAAACTTCCTACTACTTACACTTGTAAATATATTAAATGAGTGGCTCAGCTAATGTACATGTGGTAAACTAAAGCAAGATAGCCTAAATAAAAAGTATTTTGAATCATGTTTGTCAGAATATCCCTTTGAGTTCTCTTGCTAGACTACCAGAGAAAGTCAGGTTATGGAAATAAACACTTTGTAAGTGTGTTTTGACACATTAAATTAATTATAATCACTTCTTGGTATAAAAATAGCCAGGTGACTTAAAATACAGGGTAATTATAGAAAATTTGAGATATAATGAGGCCAACAGATGAGGAAACAATGGTAATTGGAAAGATATGCCCATTCCCAAAAGGAGGGGCATGGAGAGTCACACAGGGGAGCACCAGGATTGACAATGAGGCAGAGGGCAAGGGAGAAATTGTGGGAAAGAAGCTTAATTATGGTTTCTGTGGAAAAGAATGGAAGAGCTGGGGTAAGCAGGATTCAAATTGGCTGTAGCTGGAATCATTTCTGCAAACTCTGGGGCACAGGAGCTGTCTCTGCTTATGTGATACCTGGCCCAGCAGTTAAGAGGATACTGACCTGTTTGCAGAGCCAGTAAAGGAGGTGGTTGGGAATGTGGGTCCTGGATTTGTTGGTTTGTATTTTTAAAGTGTATGACTGGAAGGAGAGTCACCTGGAAGGAGGAGCATAAGGTAGGAGGCTGGGGCAAGGCAATTCAGGTGTTATGTCTGGTTGTCCATAGCAAGGCAAGGCTGGCATGCAGAGCAGATGTTAAAGCAACATGTTTATAGGAGCTAGAAACGTGGTTAATACACCCAATTAATTAGCCACTTAGGACACTATCATATATGAGTTACAAATTCTCCATGGTTTCGCCAAACTTACTCCATTTCATACAATCATCCAGGTATGTGACACCATTTATAGACACTAATTATATCCATAAATGACAGTAGACAGATTAAGTTTTCAAAGCATTTTCTAATACTGTACATCACTTAACCAATCATTAGGGCTTGGAGCACATTTTTTTTCTCTTTGTTTAAAATTAAAAAGAAAAAAATAAGAGACAGGGTCTCTCACTCTGTTGCCTAGGCTGCCAGGCAATGATGTAATCCTGGCTTGCTGCAGCTTCATACAATCACTAGAGCCTCAAGCCGACCTCCTACCTCAGCCTACTGAGTAGCTGGGAGTACAGGTAAATATCACTACGCCTGGCTTTTTAAAAATTAAAAAAAGGTTTTTTTTGTAGAGACAGAGCTTTTGTAATGTGGACAAGGCTGGTCTTGAACTTCTGGCCTCAAGTGATCCTCATGTTTTGGCCTCACAAAGTGCCGAGATTATAGGTCTGAGGTACCACGTCTAGCCCATTGTCTATGTCCATTTTCAAGATCCAGGTAACCAAGGCTCAGAAAGTTTTTCTGTGGCTCAGGTTTAGAGGGTAAATGTTGTCATAGCCAGATCTGCTAGCAACCCGAAGCCAAGTTTTGGTGAGCGGTATGGCAGAACTCTTCGGCTGAAACCTTCAAATTTAGTCCTAAGTAAATAAATAAATAAGCAAACAAGGAACCATTTCCTACTTGCAAACTTGTGTAACTTTATGAGCTAATCATCTATATCATTAATCATCAAAATATCTGAAAATTTGTTTTTTTTTTTTACTTTCTCTTGGTTGCTACTTTACATTGACAAGCCCCTGGATTGCATTCAGAAGGCTAGAGAAAGTTCAACAGTTAAATTCTTTGACCCATGGAGAGTTACATTCACATTCTAATGCATTTCAAAGCCGTTCAAGCTGATATTTAAGCTCCCCAAAAACCTGCCTACCAAAAGATAGGCTGATCGAAGTTATACCTGTCATTTTACAAAGCATCTTCTGGTGTCCGTATTTTCTCAATAGCAACACATTAGTATTATCCAAAGCTTTGTTGTTGTTAAAATAAATTGAGTGTTCTGAGGAAAATGTTATATTGGTATCTCGTTTGGTAGGATGTCAGATGTACCTCTTAACCCTTTTCTCCTCCCTGCTTTTGTGACTATTAGTGGAATCAGTTTGGGAATTTGGGTTAGAGAAGATGTGTCAATGTAATTTTGTGATCAAAAGTATTCATATATTGTATCTACGCACAACGTAAAAAAAAAAGTAATGCCCTCCTAACTAAATAACATTGACTACCAAATAAGAAATACCTTGACTATAGATTAATCCGATTTTTTTCTTTATCCATAACAAATACCCTAAGTTCAAGGGAGAAACAACAGAGTTTAAATAGTCTGATCTGAACAACTCTAGCAGGCTAAACATCTCTGCTGGGTTGAGTTTACTGATTGAAATGTCTGGTCTCAATTGCCAGTCCCTCTGTGGTGCTCTCCAGATGACATAAGGAAACTTCTCTTCCTGACAAGAGACAAAACATTTCTGCCAGCCGAGGTGACACTGTGTTCACTCAATAATGATACAAGGCCCTGAGGTCCTTCGGCAAGAAAGATAACAAAGAAACTCTCATTAGCTAACTGAGAAAGAATGAAGGTCATCCCACAGAGAGAATGTCACGCTTACACATCACCTAGAACATTTGTTTTTCATTAATTCTGTAAGCCCAAGCTGGGCTATCATCTAGTAGCATTTTAATACTCTGTCCTCTGTCACAAATAATGGTTAGGGTGTTTGTTTCCTCTGTAACGTACTTAAGAGAACATTTTATAATCATTTCCCTTCACATCAATGAATTCAAATAATGTTTTAGGACATAATATGATTAGATTTTATATTGGTAATAACAGCTTGGATTTCTCAGATGAAATAAATGAGGATGGTCATCATCTATTCTAAAGAGCTCATTAAACAAATTCATAATACTACTCTCATTCTTAGAGAAGATACTGTGCAAAGTACTAGTTGCCTTTTATTTAAAAAGTACTTATTTATAGAAAGAGAACTATAAGTCATTTCATCTACAGAAGATTCTGCTAGAGTGAAATCTAAATAGTTCATCAGTTATATGGTAAACATATTTTCTATTTGCTACTACTTAAGTCTAGAATTTTCTCATTATTGGATAGAACAGTAAAAGCATACTTATGCTCTAAAAAGTGCTGCAAAAATAACGTTTAAAATGGACATAATATAGTGTTTCTTCTGTTAGGATTACTTGGTAGTTTATCTATGATATCTTCTGTCTATTCATCATTTCTATAAGCTGATGTGTCTTTGACAAGAGTATGAAGCCCCGAAGTTTTTAGTAAGATCTATCAGTAAAAAATAAAAAGATTATTAAATAAATGTTTCTGCTTATGTGAACATATGCTTTTAGCAGTTTTAAAATAATCATATTTATTTTGTGTGCTAAATAAGTCTATAGTATCATTTTTCTATGTAGCAATAGCTCTTAAGGTAAAGTACTGCAAAAGTCACAATAAAAGCAGAATAGCTATGATAAAATAACTAAAGCAACATCCTATTTAATAAGAATAATGTATGACTATGGAACTAATAAAATAAAATTTAGAAGTCATTAATCTAATTGCATTAAAAATTTAAGAAAGAAGACAAGAATCCTAATTTGATATACAAGAGCAATTTTAAGGTCCTTGTCTTGTCGCTATCTCATAGAAGTCTTTTATTAATTTCTCTGAGAAATTAAAGAGGGTCAACAATTCGATAAGGATATAACCAAATCAGCTTGTAATATTAAATTAGGTCAAGTTTTGAGGATAAAATATTTGACAGCAAAGTCTCCAAATGTGTCTTTCAACAGGAGTGTGTATATTCATTGGAATGACATTAATTTAAAATAGTGTAATATAAAATATATGTAAAAAACATTTTATGCACAAAATATGAAATAATGTGAAATATGGCAGGAATCATGTAATTTCAAATTGCAAATTGTGTGGCTACTAATAACAGTAACCAGAGACTTTTAGCAGGTGAACAGAAGTCTCTCTGCGTTGTCAACATTCATCTGCTTTTATGCATGATTTAAATTACAAAAGTACTCTGGGAGCTTATCCTTCATAAAATACCAGTGCCCAGGATTGAAAGGCTGATAATACTTCCCTATAGGAAAAAACGTATATAAATCCCTCCATTGAAAATGACTTTTTACTCTACAGAAACATTGCCAGCCATTTTTTAGAAAGATAGCTTTGAGAATAATAAAGTCAATATCCTTTTCTTATTTATTCCTTTTTTTTGTAAACAATGTTTTAGTGGAAAATAAACACTAGCTACTAGAAAGTACTAAGCTCCCCTCTTCCTGCTATTTCTCCTGCAGAAAGACAAGGCCCAATCCCCAAGGCACAGTCTTCTTACTCATGTATCAGGCTGCATGTGTAATGAAAGTCAGTGTGAAACATCCATCTGCTGTAGTTTCTCATTGAATTCCACTTGTCTGTGATGCTACCCACGAGTCAGTTGCAAAGCCAGACTCATTTCCCTTTCCTATGTCATGTGTTGGAGTATACTGGCGTATAGATGAATAGAGACAGAATACAAACATAGATGATAAAATTGCTGCTTTGCATTTATACATCTTTTCTTTTTCTGCTGTTGATATTTGACAATTAACTTAAAAATGGCTGGTTTCCTTAATTTACTGAATGATTGTATAATCCTACTAATTTATGGGGAAAATATATAAAGAAGTAGTAAGAGAACTCAAAGTCAAAACAGAACTTTACTCTACTATTATCATCATCCAGACTCATCAAAAAATATGTTTTGGGGTGTTTAAGGAATGTCTTAATGCAAATTATATAGGTTCATGTATGTTTATATTTTCCTAATTATTACTTTTATAATTACTATTATTTAACTCAAAGAAGCAACATAGACACTGTAACAAAATTTCACTTTATGGTATTTTAGGCCAATGCTCTATAGTATTAGGAGGTTAATATTTCTGAACATTCCTTATTTTCTCCCTTTGAAAGTTTAATATGTATAGGTTATAAAATACTCATATCTAAAAATGTTAGATCAAATTATCTTTCTTACCACTCTTTTCTGTTTTGTCTATTTTCACTATTAGCATTTATTTTTTCCAAGCAAGCTTGAAGACATTAACTAAACAGGTCTATTTAAGTATAAAAATGTCTTTCTCTTAACCAACAAACAACAAAAAAAAGTATCTTTACTTCTTCTTCCAAATTAAATTTTATGCATATTCTCTTTCTCTTTTCCTCTCTCTCCTCTTTCTACACAGTGTTTGAGTGCCCATATACAGACACTGGTATAAGCATATGCCATCGTCTATCTTCCTTAGTAATACCAATTGTCTCAAGCTCAAAAATATGGCTCAGTTTATCTTTTCAAGTACTTTTTCCTGCCTAGAATGTTCTTTCTTCTTTTGGTGGGAGTAAGAGAGAGCACAGAATGGGGTACTTTTTCATCCTTTCACATTTAGCTCAAAGGTCTTCTCCTTGTCCTCTCCCATGTGTGACCCCAGCCACTCAGTCAGACTCTCCTCGTTTGGCTTATAAGACGCCTGCCTCACATGTCTTTTACAGCACAATATATTGCAGATTTTCCTTACATGAATGCCTACCCAAATAAACTCTGTATCTCTTAATACCTATTCAACATTGTATCCAATGAACTTAGTAAGATGTCCTATAATAATTTCTTCAAATACATTGAACAAATGAATTTAAGCGCCTGTCTCCTTCACAGATAGAAGATCCTTGATTTTCTTCCCCTCTATGGCTCCACTGCTAAATATTTCTCGTGCCTCTTTACAGTGCATCCGGCTTTCTGATTTTCTTATAACTTTAATGAATCAACTTTTAGTTTCTTTTCTGCTAGTTTCTTTCCCTTCTTTATTAATTGTTGATTTTCATTCCCTTTGCATTTTAAAATTTGTCAATTGACATAGGAATTTTCAAGTTTCAATTGAAAATGCTTCACTTGGTCATCTTATCACTAAGTCCTCAATACTTATGCAAAGCATATTTTGGTCTGTGCCTTAGCTTCTAATTTGGTAGTTTTGTTTTAATGCCTTTTTATTTTCTAAATGCAAAGATTCCACATAGGGCCGGGCGCGGTGCTCACGCCTGTAGTCCCAGCACTTTGGGAGGACGAGGCCGGTGGATCACGAGGTCAAGAGATCGAGACCATCCTGGTCAACATGGTGAAACCCCGTCTCTACTAAAGATACAAAAAATTAGCAGGGCATGGTGGCGCGTGCCTGTAATCCCAGCTACTCAGGAGGCTGAGGCAGGAGAATTGCCTGAACCCAGGAGGCGGAGGTTGTGGTGAGCCGAGATTGCGCCATTGCAGTCCAGCCTGGGTAACGAGCGAAACTCCGTCTCAAAAAAAAAAAAAAAAAAAAAAAAAAGATTCCACATAGATATATAAGCAAGGAAAGGTAGCTGCCACTTTTGGTAGTTAGGTGGATTGTTCTTCTTCTTCTCTGTCTCCTGTTACTTCTTTTTCTCTTCCTTTTTCTAATTCTTTTTGGACATTTCTTTATATCTTTTCCCTGAGGAAATAACTACAGATGATGAAATGGCAAATAGCAGTAGCATTGTAATACTTGGGAGCTTGCTATAAACATAGAATTTCAGGTCCCATCTCAGACTTACTGAATCAGAATGCTAGTATTAACAGGTTTCCCATGATAGTGTTATGCTCATTAAATTTTGAGAAACTCTGATCTAAACTAAATTCATTAGTTCAAGAAGGCTATACTTTGAAGGGTGAGGCAATATAACACTTTTTAAAAATGTGGCTATCCCTGCTTCTAGACTCAGAAGCTATGCTGTAAAAACTGACAAATGTAAGCTTTCTAAATACCAAATGTAGGCAATTCTGTGCAGATACAGAATGGGTATCTGTACTCCGAGAGATTAATGACATTGCATAATAAATGTCAGCTATAAGGCAAGCACTGTGCTTAGTTATTAGGCCATAACTTGTAACATGTAAAGTTTCTGCCATTACAAAGCTAGTAGTAGATCTGGTCAGGAGAAATGTAAATAATTCACTGACAATCACAATACAGTGAATTCTTTGCCTTTCTTTACATAACTACATATAATAATACTGGTAGTTACTGAGTGTGAATACAAGAAATGATACAAAGACAGAAGAATAGCAACATATTCTGCACTTAGAGGATCAGGAAAGGCTTACTGGAGGAAGTGATCACTAAGCTGAAAAACAAAGAGAAGGTATATCTGGAAAGAGGGTAATAAAGAATGTTCCAGGCAGAAGAAACAGTATGTGTACATGCTCACAGGTTAGAGAGCACATGTCCCAACTTCATCTGATTACAGTATAATAGTGAAAACAGTATAATAGTGAAAGGTTGTTGTAAAAACTTAGTTTTACTCTGACATAGGGCCAGCTCTCAATAGTAATACCTCCATATTGTAAATCTTTATCTTTGTTAAAGTTGCAAGAGACATAAAAAAGGAAACTTTTAATTAAACTAGATTCTCCAAACTGATTTATAACAGGTAAGAGATCTTTGCAGTGCTTGAGTAATGTAGGGACTGGGTAAAGGTGGAAGCTCTTCATGTCTGTGTAGAATGTCAGACATCTTAGGGGAGATTCTTTTTCCCTTCTGTGGTAAGGATATGCAGGAGGTTAGGATTATGTAAATTGTTATGCAGATTAAGTTTAAACCCCCTCCTTTAAAAATCTCCCTTTCTAAATGGACAAAACTTTGCTCCTATATGTCATACATAAAATACAGTAGTTGAAGTTGTGTCTGTGCTAGGAAAACATACCAGTAACATCTACCATGAAACTTAAAGTACAAGTTGCATTTTCTCTAAATTAAAATTATATATTTTTGGTTGAGTGATGGATACTGGTGTTTGTTTAATTTACTATTCCTTGATTTATCATAAACATCACAAGGCTCTTTGGTAAACATTTTACAATGAAACAAGGAGAAATAAAGTAACCTTCTCAAATACTGATATTTTAAATGTAAGAGTTAACTTTGTGGCTGGGTGCAGTGGCTCGCACCTGTAATCCCAGCACTTTGGGAGGTCAAGGTGGGCAGACCACAAGGTCAGGAGTTCAAGACAAGTCCAGCCAACATGGTGAAACTCCATCTCTACTAAAAATACAAAAAATTAGCTGGGCATGGTAGCAGGCGGTTGGGAGGCTGAAGCAGGAAAATTGCTTAAACCTGGGAGGCGAGGTTGCAGTGAGCTGAGACCCCACCATTGCACTCAGGCTTGGGTGACAGAGTGAGACTCAGACTCAAAAAAAAAAGGGGGTTAACTTTCTAATAGCAGTTTTTTCAACAGTATACTAAATATATGTGTATTAAAGATTTTTTCCTGATACGAGGGGCATATTTGGGAACTGACAAAGGGGAAGATAAAGTTCCCATTCACTTACTGCTTTTTTCCCCCTTTTTCCTTATTCCTTAAAGTGCTTGATTTACCTGGGATTTTAATACAGTACTTTGGTTCCTTTTCAGCTTCTTGTTCCTGACTGTACCTTTCTTTGTCAGTATCTAACTTCTAAACAAAGCTGATCAAACAGAGATCAAATAACTTCCCTTGGGGATGTAGTTTTAAATTTATTTCATTCCAAAATTCAAATTTTCTTTAATTCTTGAAGTGGAAATTAACAGTTGGCATAAACTTTTAGTGTGGAATTACCTCCTGAAACTTTCATGAAATTGGAAGACAATTTACATTGGCAGAGCTATTCAAGTTATCGGTTATTATGTGTTATCTTCCTACATAAATATCTGGTTATTTTTAGTTAATGAATTAATGAGCTGCTCCTTGAAATGTGATAATTAACCACCATTTGACTGATAGAAGAAACAACTTCTCTGATGGGGAAATGAGAGGCTTTCAGGAATTCTAATCCCTTATGCAAAGCTTATTTGAGTCAAATATTACTACCCTGCACACTTTCCCTTGTTAGAGAAAACTGTTTTCAGTTTCATCAATCTTAGTCTATTTATTTAGAAATTACTGAGTTATTAGAGCTGCTGTCTGGTCTCTTGTGTTTAATTTTCACTCGGCATCACATTCAGAAATCCTGGCTGCTGACAAAGTGCTGTGTGGTTCCATTTCTGCATCTTTCAGTTCTATAAAATGAATCTTGCTGTGAAAAATGAAGATTAATGAGCTTTATAATGACTCTCCCCTGCTAAAGCCAATCTGAATAAAGAGGAGAGGAAGGGTGTGTTTACGTGTGTGTGCGTGTGTGTGGTGTGCAGAGAGTAGGAAAAGGACAACAGGAAAAAGACTCTAATTTTATCCAAAGGACTGAGTTCCTTTGAATGAAATTAAGACATGATAGTATGGTGTTTCCTCCAGAAATTAAGCATAGAATTACAATACAATCAATCAACTTCATTTTTGGGTACAGATGAAAAACAAACAGACCTGAAAATTGGGACTTGAACAGATATTTGTACACCCATGTTCATAGAAGCATTATTCACAACAGCCCAAAAGTGGACCCAACCCAATTGTCCATCAACAAATGAATAGAGAAGCAAAATGCGGTATATACATACAATGAAATATTACTGAGCCTCAAAAAGGAAGGAAACTCTGATATGTACTACAACATAGATGAACCTTGAAAACTTTATGCAAAATGAAATAAACCAGTAACAAAGGACAAATATTGACTACCCTGGGTACCACTTAAATATGTTATATATGGTACCTAGAGTAGCCAAATTCATGGAGAAAGAAAGTAGAATGAGATTATGAGGGACTGAAGAAAGGAGGGAATAGGGAGTTATTGTTTAATGAACGCGGTTTTAGTTTTGCTAGATGTATGGTGATGATGGTTTCATACAGCAATGTGAATGTACTTTATGGCACCGAACTGTACATTTAAAAATGGTAAAAATGGTGAATTTTATCTTACCTTTTACTACAATCACAATCAAATAAGAAATAAGCTTTGAGCCTAATGAGCCAGCTCATGAACAAAGTAACTATTTTCAGCAACTGTGCATTTCAAAATATAAGAAATAAACTTTGCAAATACTTGTTTCTTTCTTTTAAACTCATTAATAGTTTATCAAAGGCCTCCAAAACAAACATTAGTCATCAAGGGATTTGACTGACTCTCTCAATAAATAGGATTTCTGGATTTTCCATTACACATTATCTCTTTGGAGAAGGGACCTTGTTCTTTTATTTTAAGGCAAATATCATAGATTGCTGATATCTCTGATGTAAGGTTTTAGCAATTTTGGAGAGGAAAGCACCGGCATGGTGGTGTTTATATGTTAAATGAGAAGCAGAGTTCAAACAGAAAGTTGATAAATAGACTGTGCTGGTTCAATTAGCGAATTTCCATTAATTCTCACTGTTTCATTGTTAATTATAGAAAACTTTATTACCCTACCTCTTTTGCAAATGTTAACTTCAACTGAACATTCTAGAGTGTATTGGCAGCATCTTTTCTATGGATGGTGTCAATTAACCAAACTAAAGTTACATATGCATCTTTTTAGTCATACGGAAGGGTTATTTTTATGATCTTCAGATATTTGTGCTTAATTTTCTCCTTATCTAGGTATGGGATTCACATAAATTAGAATAATTGTGGGAGATCATGAGATTTCTGAGTTTTGGCATTTAAGGCAAAAAATTTATTAAAATGTGGAAGGTCTAAGAACTTTCTTACTACAAAATATGTGGCAATTTTAAAGGAATTTACTGTATATTTTAATAACCATATCATTAGAAAATATTAAATACGATGGGAAATAAAATTTTTAAGCAGCATCTCTATCAAGCAATAAACTTTTAATCCCTAGTCTCTTAAATATCAAGAATATGCACTTCTTGAATAACTGCAAGAAAGTGGCCAAAAGTCCAATTCCCCTTCTCTTCTTTTAGTTTCCAGAAATCGTTACACATCAGTGCTCTTTGCTTAATAGTGTGACATCTTGAGACAAGCTTAACTCTGACTCTGTTGCAGGTAGTCATCGATCTACTAGCTTCTGCCTTCTTAGTGAATCAAACTCAGTGTAGTTCCCTCTTCTAACTCAGTGTAGTCCCCCTCTTTTTTCAATTTACTTTAATACTTTCAAGAAATGTTCAGTGCTCTTCTTGCTAGTAATCTTATACATATTTACATGCATGGTAGTAGGCAGGAAATACTCTAAAATATTTGGCAATCTCAATGATCTACAACTCTTGGCACTGGGTCCCGTTTGATACTATTCATTAGAAGCAAGATAGTTTTGTATATGCCATTTTCAAAGTGTGGGATGTTTATAAAAACAACTAATATTTTTAAATGCATAGGATGTGTCAGACTCAATAATCTCACATTTTACAAGCCCCATCTAGGAGAGTGTCCAGGACAATGTCAGAGGGCACACAGGAATGCCATTAAGCTAAGTAGAATCACATAAAGGAAAAATATGAGTCCATTTTTAATGCTTTTCCCATCATGATTAAATAGACAAAAGTCATAATTTGGTGTTAGTCTGTCTTTAAGGCCTCTCTCATTGTTGGCAATCTTCCTGTTTCACAGAAAGAGAAGGAACATTAAGCACAGCTGATGACAATGGTTAGCTGGATTTTAATAACACCACTTTTTTTGGCATTTACTTTTACTATATTTATGTTCAATGATAAAGGCATTCCATCTGCCATGGTGACAGAGTCTCCTTTGTAAATAAATTAAGTAGAGATAGAAATAGTCAATATAAACAGAAATGTGAATTAAAGAATAATTTTGGAATATTCAGTTATGGCAGAATCAGAAAGTGACACAAGGATTTCTAAAGTAAACGAAGCATTGTATTAGAGAATAATGTGCCTAATGATCTACAACCATCAGGGTTGATTAAAAACTCCTTCTAAAATGCAGTAAAATATTTGTTAATTCAATATGTATTACTGAGAACACAGTATATGCCAGGCACTGTGTATAATGTTGGGCGTGGTGAATATGGTATTCATGATCCCTGACTCAATGAAGCTTATCATTTGTCAGGGAGAGGGACATTAAACAGGTAATTACAACAAAGTATAATGCCATTTCCTATTAAAAGCAAAACAAACAACAACAAACAGCTGTTCACAGGGCCTGGGCTAGTTTATAGAAATTGTACATCCAAATAAATACAAAGTCATAGCAATGGTTCAAATGGGACAAAAGCATTAGCGGCCAAGCATTTATTTGGTTATTCATTTAATCAACAAGGCTCATTTCCTCCTTGACTTTAGATAAGTTTTCAGATCTCTCTGGGACTCAGTTCTGTCATGATGAGGGTTGTTGTGAGGATTAAAACAGCTGGGGCATGCACAATGCTTAGTCTACTGCCCACTGCATTCAATAAAATATAACTATTCTTATTAATGTGAATCTACAATGTGACAGTGACTGTGTCAGGCAATTGGCATACAAGTGACATAAAATTTTTGTCCATTAAAAGGAAATGGTAGATGATTCCAAACAGAAGAAAAAGAATTTTTGAGACCAACGATACTCCAAAAAAAACTGGAGATGGGACATGAAATTAGAAAGGTAAAATAATGATTACATGTATCTAAATATGGAATTTTGACTTGATTCTATTGTTCTGTGTTTTTTATAGTTTTTTGCAAGCCCTCTAAAATTACATTGTCTTAAGTTTTTCAATTAAATTTAAATAGCAAAGAACATATTTCTAGGAATTTACAAATAACACTCCATTTAAAAATAAAACTTAAACATACTGAAAAAAACTTAATTATTGTAACATGAAAATGATTACCTTGTTTAAAAATACATGAACAGTCCTCCTTTAATAGTTGAAAATTTTATACCACTAATTTTTCTTCTTGAATTCATAGATCTATTCCACTTCCCTACAGAATTATTTTTCTTATATTTTTATTCCAGAATATTTTTAAAGTTTATTATAACATAATAATAATATTTCTTTAACAAATGTTATGTCCGTAAGATTTAGACATTGTTTCCCTCTAGACTAAAGTTTCAGCATGTTAGTATGTAATGTAAAATATTACGAATTTCAAGCAATAATTACTCAAAGTAGCAACATTTTATTTGTGCTATATTCTTTAATAACTCTAAAACCTCTAATAAGTAGTTCGTATATCCATGAATAAATATATCTGATTGCTGTAATAAGCATCAAATTTATGCTTATTTTTCATTTATGGGTTTAAGTCTTGAGAATTTAATCATTAACATGTAGATGGGTATAAAAAAATATATACTTTTCTGGCACTCAATTCTTATAAATTATTTTGGGTTTTATGCCCAAAATCACATAATGATGCATTTCTAATATTATTTGTAGTGGTTTACAAGGCAAATTTTGTTAAAAATAAAATATGAAAAACCAACTACTTCACAAAGGTATTGGTTACATAGTTATTAGGTTGATCCACTTTCTCAGGCTAACAACATTCTGGGTGGCTCTTTAGTTGAGCCCAGGTTTATTGCTTGCTGGTGCAATATGCTTTTTTTTTTTTTTTTTTTTTTAATGGGAAAACAGCCGGGCATGGTGGCTCATGCCTGTAATGCTAGCACTTTGGGAGGCCAAGGTGGGTGGAACACCTGAGGTTAGGATTTTGAGAGCAGCCTGACCAACATGGTAAATCCCTGTCCTTACTAAAAGTACCCAAATTAGCAGTGGGGTGTGGTGGTGAAGGCCTGTAGTCCCAGCTACTTAGGAGGTTGAGGCAGGAGAATTGCTTGAACCTGGCAGGCAGAGGTTGCAGTGAACCAAGATTGCACCATTGCACTCCAGCCTAGGTGACAGAGCAAGACTGCCTCTCAAGAAAATAAATAAATAAATAAATAAATAAATGGGAAAAGGCCGACAAACCATGACACCTAAGCCACAGATGGATAGATTAGTTTGGGAAACACCATGTGTGATATTTGGTGTCTGGATCCATTCTATGTCCATATTCTCCATACCTCTGGAAATTCCTTAGTCCAATGTGACAGCTACTCCTGTAAACATTAGTCATAAAAATATTTAAGGAAGGAAGATGAACAATTTTTTTGTTTTTCTTGTCAAAATAATTTTCATGGCAGTACAGAGGATGAATTTTGGATTGGTAGAAGAATATATTACATACAATATATAGTTGAAAATATGATTTTTTTGATGATGAATGATTCGAGAAAATATTTTAAAACCAAGATTGACAAAGTTTAGTGACTGAGGAATAACTCCAATAACATCATCTCTAATCAGCTCACTGATCTGGATATCAATGACATTAACTGAGACCAGAAATATAAAAGATGAGTATATTTAGAAAATAAAGTTAGATTTGAACACTTAATTTAAAAGGCATGTGGGCATAACTATTTGTGTTTATTTCTGGGTTCTCTATTCTGTTCTATTGTTCTTTGTGCCTATTTTTATGCCAATACTATGCTGTTTTGGTGACTATGGTCTTACAGTATAGTTTGAAATCAGGTAGTGTGATGCCTCCAAATTTGTTCTTTTTGCTAGTCATGCCTTGAATATGCAGGCATTTTTTTGGTTACATATGAATTTTAGACTTCTTTTTTCTAATTCTGTGAAGAATAATGCTAGTATTTTGATGGAGACTGTGTTGAATTTGTAGATTGCTTTTGGCAGCATGGTCATTTCCACAATATTGATTCTAACCATCCATGAGCATGGGATGTGTTTCCGACAAAAATGTAAAGTGGGAAAAGGACACACTTTTCAAAAAATAGTGCTAATTGGCTAGCCACATGTAGGAGAATAAAACTGGATCCTCATCTCTCACTTTATACGAAAATCAAACTCAAGATGGATTGAGGACTTAAATCTGAGACCTGAAACTGTAAAAATTTTAGGGGATAACATTGGAAAATCCCTTCTAGATATGTGCATAGGAAAGGATATCACAACCAAGAGCCCAAAAGCAAATGCAAAATCAAAGATACATAGGTGAGACTTATTAAAGTAAAAAGCTTTTGCATGGCAAAAAGAACAGTCAACAGAATAAACAGACAACCCACAGAGTGGGAGAAAATCCTCACAATCTGTACAACTGACAAAGGACTAATATCCAAAATCCACAATGAACTCAAACAAATCAGTAAGAAAAAAGCAAAAAATCCCATCAAAAAAAGTGGGCTAAGGACATAGACAATTCCCCCAAAAAAAGATATACAAATGGCCAAGAAACTTATGAAAAAATGCTCAACATCACTAATGATCAGGGAAATGCAAATCAAAACCACAATGTAATATCACCTTACTCCTGCAAGATTGACCATAACCAAAAATAAAAAAACAGTAGATGCTGGTGCGGATGCAGTGAACAGAGAACACTTCTACACTGCTGGTGGGAATGTAAACTAGTATAGCCACTATGGAAAACAGTGTGGAGATTCCTTAAAGAACTGACAGTAGAACTACCCTTGATTCAGCAATGACACTGATGGGTATCTACCCAGAGGAAATCAAGTCCTGTACAAAAAAGATACCTGCATACACATTTTTATAGCAGCACAGTTTACAACTGCAAAATTTTGGAACCAACCCCAAATTTTCAATCAACGAGCAGATAAAGAAGCTGTGTATATGTATGTATATAACACTGTTGGGGTTGCCTCACTTTGGGTGCCACTGTTGGGGCACACACACACACACACACACACACACACAAATGGACCTGTGAGAGTCTGTCCCGCAGACCCTGACTCAGTGAGGGATAAATAAAGTACGCTGACACACAGATATTATGCTTTGCCAGTTCAACTGAGTGTGACCAGGCAGCTTACAGACTTCCTGGAGAGTGCCGTCAACAGTTGCAACCGCCAGTCCGCACCAGTCACTAAGACTCGCATTTGTTCAGTAAAGTTTAACTGACAGAGTAGCTTAAGTCAACACCACTAGAGGTTGACTATTAAAGGACAGGTTCCAATGCCCAAGGCAAACACCATTAGAGGGTAATCTCCCTGGTCGACCTTCCCCAGAGAGTGCCATCCAGCTCGAAGGTGACTTTTAAGACCACATAAGTAAACAAGTTAGTTAGGTAAACTCCCCCATATACCCATATTTGCTTTACTTACTAACTAAATGTAAAGGGGATTTAGGATACCTTCAGCCAAGAAATACAGAAAAAACTCCTGGGGACTTCCAAAAGGGTTTGAGACTATATTCTATAACTCTCTCTACTATTTTTCTCTTAATGTTTTTGCCACCACCCTGAGTGAATTTACACACACACACACACACACACACACACACACACACAAATGGACTACTACTCAGCCATGAAAGGAATGAATTAATGGCCTTGGCAGTGACCTGGTTGAGACTGGAGATCATTGTTCTAAGTGAAGTAACTGAGGAATGAAAAACCAAGCATCGTATGTTCTCACTGATATGTGGGAGACAAGCTATGGGTACACAAAGGCATAAGAATGATACAGTGAACTTTGGGAGCTTTGGGGGAAGGCTGGGAGGGAGATGAGGGATAAAAGAATACAAATAAGGTACAGTGTATACTGCTTGGCGATAGGTGCACCAAAATCTCACAAAGCATACCACTGAAGAACTTACTCATGTAATCAAATACTACATATACCCCAATAACCTATGAAAAAAATAAAATGCATGTGGGATATTCAGAGGATATCCATTTGGCCTATATATATGGAACTCTGGAAAGAAGTGACGTTCAAAACATAAATCTATTGGTGTTACATCATTGAAGACCAAGACTGTATTATATTCTTAAGAGTGTTTCATAAAACCAAAGAAGAAGGAATGAAGGGCAAATTTCTGAAGAGCACAATATCTGAATAAAGGCAGCCTAAGAAGGGCTATGCTAAGATTAGGAGTCAAAAGAGGATAGAGCTGTAGGACGAGGAGAGAGTGACCAGTAAGTTTAGACACAGAACTCTGCTGCTCTTTCCTCACCCTCATACCAAAGGACTGCTCCCAAACTCCGTGGAGAAGAGATGCATAATTTAAGAGAAAAGATAGATATGCTCACGAATATACACCAACGTTAGGCCAGTTTCTACTCATGTGTATTAATATACATTGAGGGCGTAGGCTTTGACTTCCCAGAAACATCAGTCAAAATTTTTTATTCCCTTTCTTCATTGTTAAAATTAGGCTGGCCACAGTGTTTCATGACTGTAAATGCAGGACTTTGAGAGGCTGAGGCAGGTGGATCGCTTGAGGCTAGGAGTTCCAGACCAGCCTGGCCAACATGGCAAAACCAAAAATACAAGAAAATTAGACAGGCATGGTGGCACATGCCTGTAATCCCAACTATGTGGGAGGCTGAGGCAGAATTGCTTGAACCTGGAAGATGAAGGTTGCAGTGAGCCAAGATCACACCACTGCACTCGAGCCTGGGTGACAAAGTGAGACTCTGTCTCAAAAAAAAAAAAAGAAAAGAAAAAGAAATTATAATGCTATCTACTTCATAGGAAATCTATTAGGTCAACATATTTAAAGTGCTTAGCTCAAAGTTGGCACAGATTAAAGATCCACAACATTGTGTTCGTATTTGCATGTTGCGAAGGTTAAATATTTAGTAAAAAACTTTGACTCTGCTAAAATTGTGTGTGTGTGTGTGTGTGTGTGTGTGTGTGTGTGTGTGTGTGTGTTTGAAAGAACTACTCAAGCCAATACTGAAGAAGAGAATTGATTGACTCACTGATGGTCACTTTCTCTTGTTGCATATTTAGGGTCTGCCATGCTGGGTCACTACTTCTTAGATACACAGATAATACTGTAAAATAGAATGAAGAACCTCTAAATCAGAGTTTGTTTTGTGACTGATATTGATGTTGTGCCAAATTTTTTTGAATCTTAAATAAAATCAGAATTATTAGAAAAATTTGGTATCCCAAACAAAATTGATCCTTTAAAATTTCCTCACATTGCATTAGGGTTTTCCCCCTCAGTAATAGTGAAAACAACGAATTGATTTGGAAATGCATTTTTTAGGTGACTGAATTGAACACATTTCAGCCACCTAAACTTCTGCAGTAGAAGATTCGAAGATTGAAAATGCTGATTTCTTAGTAACTTTTTTTTAATATCATGAGTATTTCTTAGCTTTGGTCCTTCTATTGCCTACTTTCTTCTAAAAAAAAAAAAAGAAACAAAGATTGTGTCTCATTTCTGAAATCAAGAGGCAATCTTGCAGAAATACTTAAGATACCCAAACAATATTATTTTTAGTAAAAGGCACTTAAAAAAATGGGGAAACTATTTTAATTTAGATTTAATGAGAATGGCTGAATGTATTTCACACTATGTACATGGTAACCTTTCACAAACTCCCAGAGATGACAGACCACCCCACATCAACTACACAAACATACACATAGAAATACATACACCCCTCTCAGAAGTTACAGTTGCCAGATAAAACACAGGATACCCAGTTAAATTTCAATTTCAGAAAAACAATGATTAAATGTTTCAGAATAAGTGTATTCCACATATTCTTTTTGCCACTTTTTAAAAAATGTAACTGATTTGAACTGAGTCTCCTGTATTTTAACTTGCTAAGTCTGGCAAACTTATCAATAGGCGAACATGCCACCTCCATGACAGACATATTTGAAAGGTAAACATGTGCTGTCCATTGTTGTCCATATCTTTACATCCGATTATCAAGTAATGAGTAGAATATACAATATTGCTGAATATTCTTTAGAGTCCATTCAATAATTCTACAAATGATTTATATAACTGTGGGCAAGTGCCTTGGTTAAAATTTAATACTTAACTATATTTTTGTTTATTTCATTGTTATCTAAATTTTAACCGTTATGTATCTGCCTTCTTAGAGGAGCAATTAAAAATCTGATGTATAGGCCATCTGACCAAAATTCTGGGTCTAGATTATGCCTTTTCTTCATAATAATAAAGACATGCATTACAAAATTGAAATTAAGATGACTAAGGAGCAGAAATATGGTTATATGCAAAATGTCGTATCTTTTCACAAATCCTTTTTCTCTCTCTTCTATAAGATATGACACAGCCTTTTATATATTAATAATATTAAGTATTTAATGTCAATCTTATAACATCAAATATTTGTTATCATTGAAAAGCTCCTAGCAAAACTTGAAGAAATACATCATTTCTTAAGGAAAAAAAAATAGAGAAGACAAAAAGCGAACATTTTTCCCTGTGAAGTGATCTTACAAGAGTGACAAATGATTTATCTGAAATAAGACAAGAATTGTATTTATTAGAATTTCATAAAGAAAAATTACATTTTAAATTGATTATAACAGTCAAAACTTAACGGATAAAGGTAGCTTGTAATAGTATTATACTAGCTTCATACTCAATGAAATTTTAACTTTCTACTCAAACAATATTGTCACTGTAATAAATTTTTCTACAGTAGTTTTATAAATATGTAATTTCAGAAAACCTGAATGTCATTCCTTTGCTTAAACCATTTTAAAGTATATACATAAAGAGTCACATTTATAATACTCATCTACTACAAAAATTACTCTTAGAAATGTTGAAAATTTATCTGGATCTTAAAATACTTGACTTCATAAGAAAAGCAGAGAAGCACAGAGTATCAACAATTTTAAGAATAACCAGAGTATGTATTATTTTGTGTGTCCATTAAGTTTTTAATTGATAAATATTTTACATATTTATGACATACATGTGATATCTGGTCTTGTGCATAGAATGGACAATGATCCTGTCAAGGTATCTTGGGGTGTCCATCACCTCGAGTATTTACCACTACTATGTTAAGTCCAGGATGTATTTTGAGTGACTGATGATGTCTGATGATTTTCTATATGTTGTAATATCTTCGGTGCATTATTTGCTTTACCTTTTCTCTCTGTTGCTTTGTTTCGCTTTTGTTGTTTGTTTTTTTGAGACAGAGTTTCATTCCTGTTGCCCAGGCTGTAGGGCAATGGTGCCATCTCGACTCGCTGCAACCTCTGCCTCCAGGTTCAAGCAATTCTCCTGCCTCAGCCTCCCGGATAGTGGGATTACAGGCACCTGCCACCACATCCAGCTTATTTTGTGTTTTTAGTAGAGACGGGGTTTCACCATGTTGCCCAGGCTGGTCTTGGACTTCTGATCGTGAGCGATTCACCTACCTTGATCTCCTAAAGTCCTAGGACACAAGCATGAGCCACCATGCCCGGCCTCTCTTGATTTTCTTATCTTGTGCAGTGGGGAGGCCAGGTTCACTCTATGGATTTTTTTGATTTTGTTTTTGTTATGAGACAGAATGTCACTCCTGTTGCCCAGGCTGTAGTGCAATGACACCATCTCAACTCACTGCAACCTCTGCCTCCCGGGTTCAAGCAATTCTCCTGCCTCTGCCTCCTGTGAAGCTGGGATTATAGGCATGTGCCACCATGCCCAGCTAATTTTGTATTGTTTTTTAGTATAGACGGGGTTTCTTTATGTTGTTTAGGCTGGTATCAAACTCCCGACCTCAGATGATCCTCCCATCTAGGCCTCCCAAAGTTCTGGGATTACAGGCATTAGCCACCATACCCAGCCCACTCTATTCTTTTTTTTTTTCTTTTTTTTATTACATTTTAGGTTTTGAGGTACATGTGCAGAACATGCAAGACAGTTGCATAGGTACACACATGGCAGTGTGTTTTGCTGCCTTCCTCCCCTTCACCCACATTTGGCATTTCTCCCCAGGCTATCCCTCCCCAGCTCCCAGCCCCGCTGTCCCTCCCCCATTCCCCCCAATAGACCCCAGTGTGTAGTACTCCCTTCCCTGTGTACATGTGTTCTCATTTTTCATCACCCGCCTATGAGTGAGAATATGAGGTATTTCATTTTCTGTTCTTGTGTCAGTTTGCTGAGAATGATGTTCTCCAGATTCATCCATGTCCCTACAAAGGACATGAACTCATCATTTTTGATGGCTGCAAAATATTCCATGGTGTATATGTGCCACATTTTCCCAATCCAGTCTATCATCGATGGGCATTTGGGTTGGTTCCAGGTCTTTGCTACTGTAAACAGTGCTGCAATGAACATTCATGTGCATGTGTCCTTATAGTAGAATGATTTATAGTCCTTCGGATATATACCCAGTAATGGGATTGCTGGGTCAAATGGAATTTCTATTTCTAAGGCCTTGAGGAATCACCACACTGTCTTCCACAATGGTTGAACTAATTTACACTCCCACCAACAGTGTAAAAGTGTTCCTATTTCTCCACATCCTCTCCAGCATCTGTTGTCTCCAGATTTTTTAATGATCGCCATTCTAACTGGCGTGAGATGGTATCTCAATGTGGTTTTGATTTGCATCTCTCTAATGACCAGTGATGATGAGCATTTTTTCATATGTTTGTTGGCCTCATGTATGTCTTCTTTTGCAAAGTGTCTGTTCATATCCTTTGCCCATTTTTGAAGGGCTTGTTTTTTCCTGTAAATCTGTTTGAGTTCTTTGTAAATTCTGGATATCAGCCCTTTGTCAGATGGGTAAACTGCAAAAATTTTTCCCCATTCTGTTGGTTGCCAATTCACTCTAGTGACTGTTTCTTTTGCCGTGCAGAAGCTGTGGAGTTTGATTAGGTCCCATTTGTCTATTTTGGCTTTTGCTGCCAGTGATTTTGGTGTTTTAGTCATGAAGTCCTTGCCTACTCCTATGTCCTGGATGGTTTTGCCTACATTTTCTTCTAGGGTTTTTATGGTGCCAAGTCTTATGTTTAAGCCTTTAATCCATCTGGAGTTAATTTTAGTGTAAGGTGTCAGGAAGGGGTCCAGTTTCTGCTTTCTGCACATGGCTAGCCAGTTTTCCCAACACCATTTATTAAACGGGGAATCCTTTCCCCCCGACTCTATTCTTAAATTCAATAGATAACTTAAACTTTGGAGAAAATATATGAGGTGGGTTGATCCTAAAGTTTTTAGTAAAAAATGTGACTCCCAGAAACAAAGTCAATCTTCCATGCTACTGGTACAAATGGATCTCTTGTTTCGCTGTCTGGCCCTTGCCATCTGTGCATTCTGCTTAGCCATTAAGCACAGAGTTCTGGAACTCTTGATTTCTATCTTGGCCTGCCCCTTGCTACTTACTTGACCTTATGACACTTAACACTGTGCCTCAATTTCCTCATGTAAATGTGGGAAACAAAACTAATACTTAGCCTTCCTCACATTACGGAAGGTTCAGCTTATGTAATCCAGCGTTACTCAAAGTGGGGGTTTCCTGGAAGGGAAAAATTACTTACATTGATTTTAATATATCAGCTAATTAAAATGTGGGAAACAAAACTAATGCTGAGCTTTCCTCAAATAAATATGAGGTTTAGCTCATTTAATTCACCGTTACTCAAAGTTGAGGCTTCCTTGAAGTGAAAAAAAATTACTTACATTGTTATACAGAATTAGGTTAAAATTTATACATGAAGGACTCTTGTATTTATGTAATCAAAACATTTATAAAGTGACTGCAAAGAAAATATCTATATCAATAATATGCAGTTCAGTTGGCTGATGCAAACTTGAATACATCATGATGACTATTTCTATTCTGTTCTGTTCTAGTCAACCTACTGTATAGTGTGTATGTATTCAACTTCCCAGTAGCACTACCATGTTACTATAAGTCCAATTCTGTCTTTTTATCATTATCCTAACATAAATATAGTAGTAAATCTCCGTGATCATAAACAAAAGCAAGCACAGATGATGAAATGATGAGTAAGACATCATATGCCAGGAACACAGTAAAATCACACTATGATTAACTCCTGACCCCATGACAAAGCAATTATAGATAAAACAGAAAAAGAGAAAACATAAAAGATAGAGCTGGCCTTAAAAACTGGACAGACATTTTCTTGAGCCATAAACATAAGAAGCTGAATAGAACTACATCCTCTGGCCTTCTGGGATTAAAAGGCCTAAGCAGGCAGTGACAAGAAGTCAATTTCTCTGGGGCTGCTGGGATTAAAAGCACTCCCATAGATGGACGTGTAGAGCCAGGCCTACTGCTTATTATAGCAAAGATCGAATGCTCAGGGTTCTTGTTGCTTATCTCTAGGGCTGTAGATTATTTACAGGGGATTACAGGTGTGAGCCACCATACCCAGCCTTATTTTTCTTAATATTATCTCTCTTCAGCCATTTTGGAACTTGGGTTGTCCAAGTTCTTGTGGAACTTGTGGAATTATGAAAACAGAAGGTGACACCTTCAAAGGTAAGATGAATTGGGTTCCTGGCTTGCTTGGTGGCCATGTCTGTTACCTCCCTGGAAGTGAGAGTAGCAAACTTTTATTCTAAAACCCGTTTCTTGAATAAGCCCTAGAGGGCAAGTTGGAGGCAAACTACCAAACTGATTAATTTAAAAACAGAAACATAAAAACCACAAAGCACCTCCCCGAGGGGCATGGTTTCAAAGGCAGGAGTTCCCCCCACTCCCCCCACTCCCGCCACCACTCCACGCCTCCATCAGGGAACCAGAGGGGTTTCAAATGTAAAGTTCTTTGACTGGGTTTCCCAAGCACTGGCTAGGTAGAGAAAACCGGGTGAGGCTCCTTTGTCAAAAAAAAAAAAAAAAAAAACCTGCTGAAAGCTCTGGGAGGAGGGGGCTTTGTAACACAGAGTTGTCAACCAAGCACCCAATCCGGTATCAGAGTCAAAGATCAATCCCTCCAGAGGAAGTCTGAAAGAACTCCTCTCACTGGACAAGAACATGAATGGAGTGGGAATAACTCAAGGGTTAAAACTCCAGCGGCTCCTGCTGAGGCAGGAGAATGGATTGAGCCCAGGAGGTCAAGGCTGCAGTAATTCCTGATTCCTGCCACTGCACTCCAGCTTGTGCAAGAGAATGAAATCCAGAAGGAAGGAAGGAAGGGAGGGAGGAGGAAAAAAAAACACCTCATAAAATCACCAACCAGAACCTCAATTTACCCAAGATGAAATGTTCATATAGATAAGATTGTAACACTCATTAGTAATTAACAGTTTACAATGCTCAACTAAAAACATGACAATCACATCTATTTTTTAAAAAATGAAACAGAGATCAAATGCAAGCAAGAAGACAGGAAAGGAACCCATAAGGACTCTTAATACAGATACATGTAGTCACTAAAATTACAAAAACAAAAGCAAAAACTTACCTCAGTAGACAGACCAAATTCAAGACACAGTTGCCACTATTAGAAAGAGACTGATTGAGTTTCAAAATGATATTGAGGAATCTACTCAGAACACAGTACAGAAACACAAATATATATACATAAAAAATTAAAGATAGATGAAGTCTAAAACAGGGAGCTCCAGCATATATTTGATAAGTGTCTCAGAAAAATGAGCTGGAAGTCATATTTGAAAAAATACATGGTAATAAACTTTTCAGAATCAAAGTAAGACACGGAGATTTTGATTGAGAAGGCCCTCTAAGTACTGAACAGGATAGATAAATATATTCCCACCTAAACACTTAATAGAGAAACTGTATACATCAACGCTAAACTCAAATTTTTAAAATCCAGAGACAAATCATATTAACTGACAAAAAATAAGAATTAAACCAAAGAAAAATGTCCTTATCAATTGAAATAAATGCAAGAAGTACTTTCAAAACCTAGAGAGAAAATAACTGTCAGCTTAAAATACTACCTGTAGCTAAAATCATTCATACAAAGATTAAGAGTTCATCAAATAAATTCTCAGTAAAGGAATTATTAAAGCATAGATTTTAATTGAAAGAAAAATGCAACCTGAGGAAAAGCATTAGGTAGAAAGATGATGGTGAATACACATATTTTTAGAATAGCTAACAACTAATAATATTCAGTAGCTAACAACTGGTATATTTGACTTTATGTGTTATGTATACATGTCTGTGTATGTGGTGCTTAAGAAAAAATATAAACAATAAATTATTGAGGAATGATTAATGAATAATTTACATATACTGAAGTTATTACGTTCAAGAAAAGATGGTAATATTACCCAGTCGTCAAATTATTTAATCAAAATATATTGTTAAGCATGGATTTTAAACTTCAAAGTTAACACTAAAATATAGAATCAGTCTTTTCTAAATCTGCAAAGAGAAAAATTAATATATAAATGAAGAAATATGAAAATCTTTACTTCAGCAAAAGGCAGAAATGAAAAAATCACAGTCAAGAAAAAAATGGCATAAATAGAAAATGTGAAGTAAAGTTGTAGATACACACTTAGATATGAGAAAATCAACATAAAGAAATAAATTAAAAGGCATAATCAGACTGGATACATTTACAAATGTGGGATGATATGTTTCTTCTAAAACATATGCCTCAAACAAAATAGCAGGAATTGGAAATAAAGGTTTTGAAACCCTTATATCAGGGTGCTCATACAAGAGAATAGTATATAGTGGTTAAACAGAATGGACTAGCGCCCCACGTGGCCATTTAATTGGGAGGTGCTCATTCAAGTGTCCCAACCGTATGGAGAACTGGGCTTGGAGTCCTAGCATTATCTATTTTCACTGGTGTGACCTCACAGAAACTATTAACCTCTCTATGCTTCAGTTTTGCAAATTAGGGATAAAAATCATACCATGTGGATTACATGATTTCATTTTTATCAAAGTGCTAGAAATGTTTTTGACGCATAGCTTTGTGTAAGGATTTATTAAATAAATACACTTAATTTAAAAATGTATTCAAATAAAATACAAAATTAGAAACAGATCTGGAGAGTCACATAATAACAGGAAACTCAAACATTCCAAAGATTAGCAGATATCAGGTCCTAATATTAGAAAATGCTGACATATTCATTGTAAAGCTTTAGTGAGGTGCCTGTATTCAGTAAGTGCTTGGCGAATGTCGCCTCCAAATACAACAGCGGCCATAAAACTGTCACTCCAACTTCTGCTTTTTCCTTTAACCTAGCTACCCCATATAACATTAAATATGCCTGAGAAAACTTCTAGTCTTTCAAATTCATGAACTCCTCAATTCCTTCTATTCCTCCCCTCAAAAGTAGCCATCCTAATGAAAACAACATTCTATGCTGCAAGATTCCCTTTCATTTTATGCCAGGGATAATCATTAGTTGATGTTTGCTTATGTTGTAGTAGAATCCATTTCTTTATTACTTCTATTCATTAACATTAGCTATGTCCTCTGATGCTGCATAGAAAACACTTCATTTTTATTCCATTTTACAGTTTAGTCATCTGAGGGGAAAAAAGCGTGTTGTATTCTTTCTAGTGCTTTTCTTATTGAAGATACCTGTTCTGTCATTAAATAGAATATCCCCCCCCCCCCGCCCCGCATTCGTAGCTTCTCCTCCAGGTACATTTTTCAGCCAGGTACTTAACACTACGTGCAATGTTTCAGAAGGGAGCACTTCTTTATAGTTGTCTACACAGCCACAGTGGAGTGAACAATCTATTTTCTTATTTAGATACTTTTATTCAATCACCATTTTTGTTCCAGGTACTCTATTAGGAATACAAGTTGCAAATTTGATCACTGGATAGACATGGCCCTGCCTCTATAGAGTTCAGTCTAATGGGAGAAGTCAAACAAGCCAGACAACAACTACAAAGTAGTGTGATCATGGATAGAGTTAGCAAGTACAGTGTAATGGGAAGACGTAAGAGAGCAACTGACTTGATCATGGGGTCTTGAAGGTAAAATCTGAAGGATCAGCCCAAGGGGGTGGGGAGAATCATTTTCCACTTTAAGAGAATAAACTGCCTTTGAGAAACTGATTGAGGTTTAGTATGATTGGATCTCATGCTGCAAGTTAAAGCGGGGGTAAACCGTGTAAGTAATAAAGCCCCAATTTCGTAGTGTCTATTAAGCTATTTTTCTGAATACCATCTCTATTAATATGAAGCAATACCAAATAAATTTCTTGGTGGCCACGTAACACATCTGGCACTGTTGATTTCAGGTTTATGTCCCATAGAAGGAACTCGATGTTGTTTTTATTTGCACTTCCCATATATGTTAGTTGGGAATGTAGATGGAAAAATACCAATTCCAACTTCTTAGATTGGTTCCTATCATTTTTTGTCATTCAGGGTATCTTTGGAGTCCGATATATTATGTATTATATATATTCATTTTATATATATATATAAAATACTCACTAGCGTCTCCTTTAAATTTCCATTTCTATTCACAGAAATATAGTAGACTTTGTTAGTTTCCTTTGAGAAACTGAATTGGAGAAACAGTCTATCTGCCCAGTGATCAATCTTGGTCCAGAAATATTTTAAAAGACCTTTGTATTGTCCTAAACATAACACAGCCTCCAGCTTCTCAACATTAGCCTTTCTGATTCGATGTTTTGGAATGCTAAAGCTACCTTTCCAAAGACAGACAACTTCATTTTATGCCTCCACTCCGGTTGTGCTCATTTTTAAAGGCAAATTCACTCTTTCAGTTAAGTTCTACTTTATACATCCAAGAGAGAAAAATCATTCAGCCTTTATGGGAAGATGCACTAATCAATAGCCTTTAACATAGTATGTTGAGTTAAATACCATCTACATTCAGATACATATTTTAAATTTCTTTAGTTTTTTTTTTTACTGGAAAATGGCTCATTGTTCTGTTCCCTGTGATGAAGGGACATCTGGATGAAGACTGAGAGAGAGAGAACATGAATTTGTGTTGGAATTTCAAAGGAAAAGTCTTGTATGGAGAGCCTGTGATTTTAGGCTTATTTCTATATGTGCTTTATAGAAGACCAAATTTTTCTTTATTCCCTGAAATTTACTGTCTTTTCACACTTAGTAGGATATTGTCTCACCATTTAGTTTTTGAAATTATTATAATCATATAAAACTTTGTAATTTATAGTCTCTAGAAAAGAATATTCTCATATACATCCTCTATAGCAACCTGTTATTTACTGATAAAAAAAGAGTATATTCATATCCTTATTTCAAGTCAACCATATATAGGAAAACTACGTGTGTGTGTGTGTGTGTGTGTGTGTGTGTGTGTATTTGGAAATTATATAGATAGATAGATATAGATATATGAGAAGAAAGATATAATAGCTTTGAATTTGCAAAGACATTATCCATTGACCCCTTTACCAAGCTTCTCTAATTAATTTAGGTATAATTCAATTTTTAATTGAACACCTGTTAAGAGCCTACTTATGACCACACAAGATACACTAAAATAATTCAAAATATTATTAGATCCAACTAATAAAATAAACTCATAAAGTCATGAAAATGAATGAATTCTGGAAAAAAAACCTCTCATAAAAATAATTATATATTTTAATGCAAATTCAAAGAAAAAAGTTAATTGAATGTCAGAAAAGTGACAAGTTTCTATCTTAACCTTGAAACTTGTGGGAATATAGAATGCCAGATTTGTGCCATATATTATAGCTCCTGACAGTGTTGTGTCTTTACCACAACGCCATCTGTGCTGCTGTACCTGAATAGAGACAGGGGCTAGAAATGGAGAAAAATAATGAATTCCTGCAACATATTGTTTTCCCTTGAGCTCATGCAGCTGGTGATAGATGCCTTCCTTCAACCTGAAACGCACTGCTTAGGTCTCCAATGACAGCACACAGTGGTATCTTCAGCATCTTCCTGTTGACTACACAGATTCTATAAGTGTAAAAATCAGGATTTCCAGTTCAGAAAATAAAAAATAAATTAATATCTAAAAGATTGATTTCATATATTTGGAGCTTTATCTCTATTTTTGTATTAACTCTTATAGATGTATATAATAGATAACTGTTTCTATGTTGATGAAAAATTTCGAAGTAGGATGGTAAACATTGGTTCTATTGGCTCTGGGGATGTTGTAAAATCATTTATATTTACATTAATGCTCAGTTTGCTGCTTACTTACTATTGTTCATGCACTGAACCCTTGGTTTTTTTATTCTGAATTTTCATTACAGTATGGATCACATACCACTTACTACCCCAGCATTGCTCTAAACTTAGAGTTAATGTATGTATACAAAGAGCATAATACATTGTCTGGTTCAAAGTAGGCAACTACTAATTATCTCAGGCATCCTAGAATTAACTTGTCATTTGCATCTTCAAAGAAGAATATCCTCTAATTCCTGTGTTAATTTCTCCACATTTACCACATGGCATGTGTGGCCAATGACCTATCAAGGCGGTGAGTGAATTGTTGACATTTTAAGAACCATTTTTTTCATATTTGTGGAAAGGAATTAATTCTATTTAACAAGTTTTCCAATGTCACTTGTTTACTCAATTTCTATCTTTACACCAGGTATCCCCAGAGAAAATCAAGAAATTAGGGATGTAATCTGTAGCCCTAATACTCACAGGCTTTAGACAAAGATATACATATGTCATGAGAGACTAAATGAACAATCCCTCTCCAGGTCAATAGTAGGAAGGAAGGAAGGAAGTTAAGTGACTAGGCAGGTGAGTAAGAGGGAAGAAAAGAAAAAAGGAAGGTACTGATTATTATAAACAGGTAGTTTTTAGGTATAAGCCATGGTATATATCTGTGCAGAGGTAACTTAATAAACTTGCTTAACATATCATTTTAAAACATCTTGAATCAAAAATAGAACTTTTTACCCCTCTGGTCATACAACCAAAAAAATATAATTCCTGATCAAAGAATTGTAGGCAATAACAAACAAGGAGATAATTTTTGCAGCAGGTGACAGTAACCTCTTGTCAGTATCACCGGAAGCATCAGATTATGTCCATCTACCACTGTCCATTTCTCATCATTATCTGGAGGCTTATTGTATCCTATCAAAGCTGATTTTTGTCTCCTTTCTCTCAAACTATCCCTTCATCCTGTATTATCCATGAGTACAAAATTAGGACACTGTAATCGTTCACTTTCCTTTTATTATAATCCCTCCTTTCTAATTCCCTTAGCTTCAGAAGCACTAATTTATATCTTCAGTCAGGTAATATTTTTACCTAATAAGCTGTTACGCTATGCCACAACATATACTTCTCTGTTTCCTGAAACACAACACTATGTCTCTTTTATTTTTTTATATAGGTAGCTGATATACATAGCATCAAGGCATATATTCTTTTTAATAAAATATGGAGAATTTACAAAAAATTCATAAACATAAATGGTATTATGAATGTTCCAAAGAGGTCGATTTACCCAAGGTCAACAGATAAACTTAATAATTAAATTAGAACCCCAGTCTAGTGTATATCACACCATGGACATGATGATAGAAGAAATAATGGCTATCAGTATGTATCTGCCTACTATGTTCTTACAAATGTAGAATAAATTGTACATTCATTTTTACTATCATGGATAACAACTATCAAACTTGTGGGTATTAATGAAGTAATTTTATAGAAAAAGAAACAGATTCAGTTTTAGAGAATTTCCCTGAGGTCATTTAAATAGTACGAGGAAAAGCTATCATTTGAACAATGATTTGTGTGACAAGAAACCTACTTTGTAGAAACCTTTAGGCAAAGATATATTACAAATATGCAAGGCTGGCAGGTGCCGTTGCTTACGCCTGTAATCCCAGCATTTTGGGAGACCAAGGCGGGAGGATCACTTGAGGTCAGGGATTCGAGACCAGCCTGGCCAACATGGTAAAACCCTATCTCTGCTAAAAATACAAAAATTAGCCCAGCAGGGTGGTGCATGCAGGCAATCTCAGCTACATGGGAAGTTGAGGCACGAGAATCATTTGAACCTGGGAGGCAGAGGTTGCAGTGAGCCAAGATGGTACCACTGCACTCTACCCTGGGTGACAGAGGAAGATTCCATCTCGAAAAAATATATACATATTTATTAAATCTATAAATATATTATACATATAATAGATATAATATAAAATGTAAGATATACAAATATATATACACACATGTATATATTTTATATATACATATGTACATATATTTTATATATACACATGTATATATTTTATATATATATAAACACACAAGACTATAATTGTTGACCTAATGATTCAATAAACAAGAAAATACCAACATACCAAAAATGATAATTATATTATTTTTCTTAAAGAATCATAGCAGAAATTTCATAATAATCTTTTCAATTAAAATTTTAAAAGTTAATTGTTATCTTTCAGGTTTTCCATGAAAGATTTTTTGGCATGATTATATATAAAAGTTTCTTTAGAAACATTACAATTAATTCTATGAAATTCATAATGGGATGTTATTCTTACAATGCAGTTCTGTGTGATATACATATACCTCAGATGTAGCAAGAAGCACTTCAGAGTTTCTTTAAAAGCCAAGAATTCATCTGTTAATAAGGATTTTGATTGAAGCTATTACATACATATGTATACATATATATTTAAATATTGAATGTGAATTTTTATGTTAGGTACTTATTATGAATTAGCAAGAGAACACACTTACATGCAGTGATTTTTGTAGGCAAGCCTTCCTGGACTAAGCAGATTTCAGTTTAGTTAAATCTTTCCCTCCCCTTGACTGTGAATCCCACAAGCTCTTGCTGGAAAACAGTATTAGACTGTATAGGTATAGGTAGTTGATGTAATTTCTTTCCTTGTAAAAAGCAGTTACTGCACATCTGAAATTGCTACTTTTCCTCTGTAATATTACTGTCATTTTATGGTGTGCTGTATAATTCAGTTTACTGCAACGCAAGCATTTGATAGAGTTTCCATTGCCTACCGATGGCTTATTTTTACTCTATATGATAAATTAACAGGCTGCAAAATATAATTTTAAATCCCAGCTCTTTTTAGTGAGTTTTTTTTTCCACTCTGGAATTTTATTATTGTTTAATAGTGGATGTTAAGGTGTATAGAACTTTCATGTTATGTTAACCTAGATATTGCAGTGTAGTTATTCTCTCTTCCTAGTTTTTAAAGTTTAAAAAGTGAAAAAAGGTAAACAAGTAATTTAGAAAAATTCAACCATGATGATAAAAGCATAAGAAAAATTATATCAAGGGCCAGGTAAAAATCATAACCATCATAGATTTCTGTAATATTACACACATCGAGAAGCTATGATGATACCTTGCAGAGGATGTAGAAGAAAAAAAAAGATGTTATTTAGATTAAAAAGATAGAATAAAGGAGAATGAACTTGACATAACATTATAGTATTTTAGGACCAAATAGTGCCTGGTTTTACTTTTTGGCTTTACCCATATACTTTAATTTTATTGTTCGCTTTTTGTTTTGCTTTAGTGTTCTTACCTGATTTGGAATTTGATTTTAGATAAAGTCTGTGGTCATCATAAGCTCATTCTCCTTTATGTATCTTTTGTGATACATTTTTCTCTCTTCTTTATTAATTTTAAAAAACCCATTAAAACTTGGAGGGCTGGTGATAGAATTGTGCGGTGTGCTTTTTAGTTAGATTTTGTGGGATTTGGGGTATGGTAATGTATTTAGATATTCTATGCTTTTACTGCTTTATTGCAGTCTCCTGTAATAGCCTGAGGAGCCTGCCCACCGAATTCCAATGGACAAACAATCACCTCCTGATATGGATGACTAAACTATAAGTTAGTGAAACTTATCCAAGGTTGAAGTCACAGTCAAGATCATGGTAGAATCTTGAAACTACCTTTCTTGACTTTGTTTGCAAAACTGTGACTCCACTGCTCCTGCTTGTAGTAGTTATTTACATGTAACACCAGACATATTTAAATATCTAGGAAATTAATTGATTAATAATTTATCTCATTTGAGAGGAGAAACAATAGTAAACCTAATACACATTTTCTCTATCCGCTTCCAAATTGCTTTTTTCTATGTGTCTAAATGCTCCACTTTCCTACTTGAAATATGAAGGGAGAATATGAGTGAGCATTCATTCAGAGACTGAGAGAACGGCCCCAAGTTTCTAACGCAAAGCTTCTTTAAAGTCTCTTATCTTTTCTTTTTTTTAAAAAAAGAAAATGCATTTGTATTTGACTCCAAAAAGTAATGTTGATTATATGTGAAAACAGTATTTTCTTTTTGATGCAAAATAATGCATTGAGATAATAAGTGTACCATGACTTTGCCATCAAGAGAAGTAATGAGAAATTTTTCAGAACTGTACAAGTCCAGGAGTCTAAATAACTCGTTTTAGAATCTTACTGAGGGAAGGTGTTCTCTTTCTAGGTCCACAAGGGGGCGTAGTTTTAAAGGCAAGAGCTTCCCAGTGCCATGCCCCATTCCCATCTCTCTCCATCCAGGAGATTTAACTGTCTTTGTTTAAATTTTCGCATGCAGGAGGAACCAAAGGTCAATCACTCCAGTAGAAGTTCTAAGGAACTCCTTTCATTGGCCAGGGGTCTTGGAGAAGGTGGGGGTTCCTCCCAGGTTAAAAGTCTCCTTCTTCCACACTCCTTTGGACTCCATGTTTGTCCCTTTCCACGAACGGTCTCGTGGAAGCCATCTTTCTCTCCCATGGATTTTCCTCTGGAGTCCCCTTCCACTCTCTCGTGGAAGCCTGTCTTCCCCTCCTAAACTCCATCTCTCTCAATTCCCTTCCTCTCAGTGTGGAAGCTGCTTTCCTCTCCTGAATTCCACCTGTCTGGATTCTCTCACTCAGTGTGAGAGGAGCTTTCCATCTTTGGTTTTCCCCTCTGGGAACCCTTCTCACTCAGTGTGAAAGTGGCTTTTCTTTCTCTCACTCAGTGTGAGAGTTAGCTGTTTCGTTTTTTCTCCTTCTCCTTTTTCTCTGACTAAATAAATCACTTTTCTGCAACATTTTTGGGGGCTGGTATTTACTTTACGAGCACACCTGCCGAGGTCCTCTCTCTTATTCTTGAAGGAGCAGGAGACCAAGAACCTTGAGAAATGTTTAGGGGAGCTGAGGGCTCCCCTGAACCCCTGAACCTCAACATTACCATCATAAAGCCATAAATGAGCCTTTTCAAAAAAGAAACTTAAAAAAAGTGTGTGAATTTACATCAATAAATTTAACAATCTAGATCAAAATGAAATTAAGTCAATAGATGTATAAGAATGTAAGTTACCAAAATTAACTTAGAGAAAATTTGGGTACATTTCAAACATGGTACGAAAAGCAGATATTATTAAAGGTGATAATTTTAAAAATCCATGTTATTAAGCTGGAACGTTAAATTATAGAAAAACTCTATGTTAATTTTAGAGGAATAAGTTTCAAGACAATCCATCTTGATATAGTCTGGCTCTGTGTCACCACTCAAGTCTCACCTTGAATTGTCATCTAAATTGTAATCCCCACGTGTTGGTGGAGGGACTTTGTGGGAGGTGATTAGGTCATGGGGGTGGTTCCCCCACTGCTGTTCTTGTCATAATGAGTGAGTCTCATGAGATCCGACGGTTTCATAAGTGTCTGACATTTCCCCTCCTGGTACTTCTTTCTCCTGCCACCATGTGAAGAAGAACATGCTTGCTTCTCCTGCTGCCATGATTGTCAGTTTCCTGAGGCCTCTCCAGCCATGCAAAACTGAGTCAATTAAACTTCTTTATAAATTAATCTGTCTTAGATAGTTCTTTAGAGCAACATGAGAATGAACTAATACACATTGGAACAAGCAAGACTCATATAAAAACATAAACTAGATATAAGTGTCAGTAGGTTGCATAGCCCAAAATATTAAATTAACAAGATACAAATCAGAGTTTATCCCAGAAATTAAGAGATGAGGCAACACTTGAAGCTTTATTAATATAATTCACTCTGTTAAGAGTTAAAAAAGAAAAAAACCTTAAAATTAAAATCAGCAATTTAGCTGGAAAAAAAATTAATTTAAAAAGATAATGAACAAAATATGAGACAGGTTGACCCCTGAGAAGTATTGTTAGGGCAGAGAGATTTTTTTATTTATAATTTATTCCCTTCTGGTATTTGTCGTTTTTATTTTCTTTGTTGACTATATTTTACATCTTAAAAAAATAAATATAATAAGCATGTCTTAGGTTTCTTGCCTTTTTTTTTTTTTCTGAGATGGAGTTTTGCACTTGTTACCCAGGCTGGAGGGCGATGGCGCGATCTCGGCTCACAGCAACCTCTGTCTCCTGGGTTCAGGCAGTTCTCCAGCCTCAGCCTCCTGAGTAGCTGGGATTACAGGTATGCGCCACGATGCCCAGCTAATTTTTTGTATTTTTAGTAGAGACAAGGTTTCACCATGTTGACCAGGATGGTCTCGATCTCTTGACCTCATGATCCACCCGCCTCGGCCTCCCAAAGTGCAGGGATTACAGGCTTGAGCCACCACACTCGGCCAGGTTTCTTGTCTTGTATATGTTCTCATGACCTCTTTAAGTAAAATGAGTTATATAGTCTGTAGTGCTCTATGTTGGTCCTACTGTTTTATGTTGTATGTCACCCAGCAAGGTACAACCCCAAAGTGAATTTCAAAGTTTCTTAGGTGTTTTGAACATGACCCTTTTTCTGCTGAAGCCGCTACATAGATACCAGGCCGGTGGAACCTATGGCTAAGGCACAAAGAGTGAGCATCTTTCTACTGACTGCCAGAGGGCCAAAGATTATTACCATTTATTCCCTTCTGCTGAATAACTCATTTTCACCTACTGAGTAGCCTAACTTTGTTAGTATAATCTATGATCCGTTTTTCCTTCTCGCAATTCTCATTTATGGTAAAGCTGCCGCTGCACCCATCTTGTCCTGTCTCCGGCTTGACTTACATATTTTGAGGCAGTCTCCACCCATTTCCCATTTCATGTTCTAAATGGATAAGGCCCCATTATCCTGCATTTCTTCCCCATCCAAGTTTTGCGGTTATCCTAATGAACTCAATCATGTAACTCCTGAGTACCCATGCTTAGCTTCCAGTTCCATTCAAATTAACCTATCTAGGGCCACAGAAAAGCCCTCCTAGAAAGAGGACCCCAAGAAAGAGTGTGACCCACAGGTCTCTCTCTCTCTTGCCTTACACCTGCTTGATAAACAGGAAATCCTGGGGAATCCCCCCTTCCCATTGGCCCTGTGAGGCATACTGTCCTCTTCTTTTTGAGTTCTGTGAATAATAAACTTCATTTTTTCAGCAATCAGGTGTGAGTGTCCCTTGCTGTACCACATTTGTCTATACCCAACCAAACTTATATACCTCACTTAACCAATTACATCACTTTCATATATTCTATTTCATAGTAATATTTAAGGCTGGGCGCCATGGCTTTGTAAACCCAGTACTTTGGGAGTCTGAAGCAGGTGGATCACTTGAGGTCAGAAGTTCAAGACCAGCCTGGCCAACATGGCCAGACCCCACCTCTACCAAACACACAAAAAATTTAGCCACGTGTGGTGGCGGGCGCCTGTAGTCCCAGCAACTCAGGAGGCTGAGGCAGGAGAATTGCTTGAACCCAGGAGGTGGAGGAGGCAGTGAGCCGAGATCATGACATTGCATTCCAGCCTAGGCAACAGAGGGAGACTCCATCCCAAAAACAAAACAAAACAAAACCCAAGTAATATTAGGCTCTTTCTTAATACTTTACATTCATTAAACATATGATATCTGTTAATTTCTCTCATAATTTATGCATTATCTTATTTCTTCTATATTCTTTTTTCTGTTTGTAACTCTGCTCAATGTTCAAGCCATAGCTCAAGTGAAACCATGCTGCCTAAAGGCCTCTAAATCCTCCTTTCCCCAGCAAAAATGACACTCTATTTACTGACCAGTCTTGGTAATTTGTTTCAACTGGTGAAGCCCTTAGAGTATTCAATTATATTTCATTAAATATGTATCTGCCTCTTTCTCAAAGGGTGAACTTAATGTTACGCTTGACTCCTCTTGGCCCCTAGTCAGTGCCTCACTCATAGTAGGAACTAGCCTGCAATTCTGCAATGTGATAATGCTTAAACATACAGTTCATAGCATACCTGCCTACGTTTCCTGCTAACGCCAAATACTGATGCAAGAAAATAAAATTATCACCGACTCAAGAATTATTACCTACAATTAAATTCAGGTCAAATGATCACATTTACTAGTATCACATAATTGGCAACAAATGAACTTTAACAGTATCGCATTTAGAATAATGCTAATATAAAGCCTCATTCTTCATTAAAATAAATCTCAGTTATCTAGCCTTTCACCTACACATTCCTCAGTTTTCTCCTAATCTTTTTATATTGTTGTCATAGCCAAATTGTCACTAATGCACTTAACTGAAACAGGGGGACTTACTTTCCTAACAAGGAAGCCACTGCTTTCAAAAAGGTACACTTTTTTAAAATAAAACAAGAAAGAAAAAGTAACTATTCCCTTCTCATTTTTATGAATACACTGTGGTCTCATTAGATATGTACTATCATATTTCTTTAAATAATTCAGGGACTAACAAGAGAACATCTGTGTAACAAAACACTACCACATAAAATTTAAATTCTTATAAACGAGTTAAAACAACACATTAACTACCATCAATATCACGGGATTAGTCAATTATGAAAATAATCATCCTCATTTAACAAAGTCAAATGAAGATATTCCAAGGATCTTGTCCAAGGTCATTGTTAATCACAAGTGAAATCTATAGTCTGCTTTCCAGAATCAATTTTGTTGCTAATTGATTAATTTAGCTGGATAATACAGTAATGACCTGGTTTTAGATTTAACTTTGTAACTATGTGGAAATAAATTCTGCATGTCTTTTAAACACTTCTCAAATATTTCATTATTTTGATCTTCAGTCTTTTCCCCAACATGTAAGTTCCCTGAGTTTAGGAACATACTTGCCATGTTCATTGCTGAATCTTCAGCCCCAGCATTAACACCTGCAATGCAGTAGGTGCTTAATAAATATCTTCGAATAGTCAATTGATCTTGAAGCATAAACCAGGAGTAAGAAGCTGCTTCTGTATCACTGATTATTCATTTTTTAAATTCCCTGAAAATATATTGAACACATGCGGAGCAAAGTGCTTGTTACTATGGGACACATACACTATGAGTTGAAATGTATGCTTTGTCCGGGGGAGTTTACAACATGGTAGATGAACTAATGAATAAACTCTAATAAGTTACACATACATTACGAAAAGTAAAAATAGGTACTGAGGGCATAAAAAAATAGTGAACAAAGAAATCAAGATTGGTTATGGAAGACCAGGTAAATGGGTGTGTCAGTGATGAAAACAAAGGATTGTGCAGACAAGAATTCCACAGAAGCAAAATCAACATGACATACTTCCAGACTGAAAGCACAAGGTGTGGGGGAGAAGGGAGAACACACAAAGATAATTATGGTTTTAAGGAAAAAGGTTAAGTGGAAAAAGAAATGCATAAAAAGAAGTTGGTTTGAATACATACAAAAAATAATGGATTTAAGGTATTGTGTTAGGCCTATTTTCTAGAATTCTGTTTCAGTTAAGTGCATTAATAACAGTTCGGCTACTGTAACAATATAAAAAGATTAAATCAGATTTTAGGTTTCCCTTTTTAATTTTATACAAAAGTAGAAAAAAACATATAAATTCAGGACCTATTATCATTGTGATGGACTACAAGACCCATAACAAAGATTTTTGGAAAATTGCATAAATATTCTCATTTGAAATGTTTTTACTGAATTTGCTAAGAATGCAATAAAAAATTGGACAAAGGCCTATAGTCAGTTGCTTTGGACCATACTGTTTCTAAGACCAACAAAATAGAATGCCAATATAGATGCTCTTTTTTTTTTTTATTTTAACTAAGAGACACGTTCCTGCCTGTGTAATACTACATTTGAAATCTTACTTTAAGACAATTTTACATTCTCTGCAAAGCTCCTATTGTTCAAATTATATTTAAAATTGTCTCTGAATCCTTTATTATATATTTTAGGCAAATATAAAAAAGAAAGCAATATATTCATAAAGCAGTTTCAATTCACAGTAAATATATTTGTGTGACTATCTGAACTAGTTTTTAATCCTGTGGGTTTTTCCTTACATGTAAAACTATTGGTAAGGCTATCTCCCACTGTTAATTATGCTTCTTCTTGATCATTAAAGGTGGTTGAGTGGACATGGGCATCATAATCAAGCCTGGAAAAAAAATGCTACTTTACTTCTTTGCTAGTGACTTGTTCAGCGAGCTATGAAGACCTGTTGAACTCTTACCACGTCCCTTAAGGCTGGTGCTAGAGATAATGATATTATGCATGCATATTGTTGACATTTGCTTTCAAATTACTCTACGATTTTTAAGAAGAAAGAATGTACTAGAAAACTAGGAAATCAAAGATAATTTGATTTTTTGAAATATGTAAGATATAATTTTTAGAATATATTTTTATGCCATAAAACATGGAAATTATGGAAGGTAAATGTCTTGACTTCACTGAAATAAATAACCGGAAAAGTAGAGTAGACTAAGAAGCTTCAGCTTGTTTTCTTTCTAGCACACCTTTAAAATGTAAACTGCCTGTTACATTTCTCTGTTGTATAGTCATTAAAATATAAATTTTCCATACAAATTTAAAAAGTAAGAATTTAACATATACATTTATGATTTTAATTTATCCTCCTAAAACTTAGACAACATCTTCCATACTGTCATCTCAGTGGATGACTTGAAAGATGACTTCGGTAAATTCCCCTTGCAATGAGTTAATCACCCATGCATTTCACTTTTGAGCACCTGTGTCCCTGTCAGTCACTGGCATATGGAGACAATGGACATCTGATGGTGGGGACCTGTGATCTGGATCTTTATAATTAGAAAAGAATTTACCAAGTTGAGAACACATTGCAAGTGGACAGCATCATTCCTCTGGAGACAGAGAGGTGGAGAAAAGAAAACCCAGTCTTTTAAGAAGCAGCAATTGAGTTCTGTTGCCTTATAGTTTGTAAGACGTAATTTAGTAGAAGATGAATTAGCAAAGGTAAAATTGCTCATATCTTACCAGTGTTTCAAAAAATATATAGCTGTATAGGGATGCTTACTTATGTGACAGTTCTCTTTCACACAAGAAATATTATTTATTTGTTTTCTGGGGTGCAAATGTTTTAAAAGGTCTGCCCCTTTGAAAACAACTTTTTCAATTTTCTAAAGTCTACCTGTTGGTGTTTGTAAACAATAGCTTGGGAAAGTTCAGAGAAAGAATTGAAACTTTAAAATATTAAAACATTGATCACTGCAAATAAGCTCAATAAAAAATCTTCTATATTCATTTTTGGGTCGCTGCCATTGCTGAATGGTCTATTTTTGTGTTCTTATTAATGCTGTTGACTAGCTACAACAGGTGACATTTATATCCCCTTAGGCTGTCCATTAGCCAAATGAAGGGCCATCTGGAAAGGGATTCTGTTCTTTGAAAAATGTGACAGGGCTGATGGCTTTTTAACTGCTAGTCATCTATGATTGCCGGTAAACACAGGAAATTAGTGTTGATCCCTCAGAATTAAGAAGTTAGTCAAGTACTTAGAGATGAAGCAAGAGAAACACCTTTTAACCAGATGTCCACATCAACTAATGTTTAAAAAAAAAAAAAAGAAAAACACAAAACCTGCCTTATGTTTACTGTTATAAAATGCATACATCAACAATAGTGAATAAGTAAGAGTTATTCTTGGTGACTGTAATTTGATGGATATAAACAGTTTTGTGGGATATACCTTGAAAAATTTAAACTTGAATAGGTACCTGATACTAAGGAGGAAAAGGTATATTCATTATGATACAATTGTTGGCCATTTCCCTGAAGTGCTGTTTTCTAATTTTGGTGTTCAGATGAACAGAAGGAGATGGTTTTGATGGCTGTCTCTCAACAGCAGTTCACTGAGAGTCTTTTCATAATCACGATTTAAAGGGTCTCTAAAGCATTATGTTAGTGGTGCATTTTTAGGCAGCAACTCAAAAATAAAGGGTCTTGTGGACATTTCCACTGAGTACCTTCATTATTCAGATGAAGATTATGGATCGCAGACGGTTTGGGTAACTTCACCATTTACAGATATTTAGTGGCTGCAATGAAGATTTCTCTTAAAGAAGAACACTAAAGAAGTTTCTAAAGGAGAAGACTAAAGAGATTCCTATTACAATGGTTCTCCTATTGGTTCCTGAATCAGAGGCCAGAAGAATTAGGGGTAGGGGTGTGTGTGTGTGTGTGTGTTTGTGTGTGTGTGTGTGTGTGTGGTGTGTGTGTGTGTTTGGAGTTACTCGGAGGGGTAAATAAATGAATTCGTAGAGATCCTAACATTCTGTGTAGCTTAAATAAAGTGAGTAATGAATCTTAGGCATAATATATCTTTTTCTTACATTATAAATACAAATTCATTCAAACATATTACTTTACAGTTGGTTTATCATATAATGCATTTCCATAATAAGAGTGGAGCTACTACTATGTTGAAGTACAAAAATTATTTTTCCTTAAAGAACACTGATACTAAATCTAAGAACCACTTAGTGGTCTTTTTCTTGAAAAAGCTGTCCTATCATTGCCCCAAGAATTTGACACTTATTTAAAATTGTATACTTTAATCACATCTACATTAGTACTGTCCCCAGTTCAGAAAGAAAAAGAAATTGGAAAGATAAACAGGTAAAATTCTCTGCAGAGTATGGCAATGAGAAGGACAGTGAGCAAATCTAGAACTGCACAAATAGCATTAGTGGTGTTTGAACATTTACAGTGCATGTTCCAGTTCAGTTCGTCTATGGTGGTTCAGACTAGTCTCTTCTAATAGCAGATTGGAAACCATTTCTTTTCCTAAATCCTTTCAAAGGATTTTCTTGAAGAGATCAGGGAAAAAAGTCTTTAGAGCATCCTCTAGAGCCCTGTACAATCTACTCATTTTCTATCTCATATCTTATTACGTTCTCCCTTTTCTCTATACTATGAGCTCTTTCAGGGACTCCTGATACAGCATGTTCATACAAGAAGTTCCTCTGCCTGGAAGGTTTTTTTTTTTTCCTTTTATTATTTACCCAATACATTCAATCAAATGGTGGCAAAATAGCTTTGTCATCATGGAAATATTTTCTAAGGTTCCTAAGTGCATCAAACTAACCCTAATACAAACTCTTATGGAATCATGTGGATTTTTAACAGTTATTTTTAATTTTTAATTTTTTGGAGATGGAGTTTTGCTCTTGTTGCCCAGGCTGGAGTGTAATGGCGTGATCTTGGCTCACTGCAACCTCCACCTCCTGGGCTCAAGCAATTCTCCTGCCTCAGCCTCCCGAATAGCTGGGATTACAGGCATCTACCACCACGCCCGGCTAATTTTTGTAATTTATTAGTAGAGACAGGGTTTCACCATTTTGGCCAGGCTGGTCTTGAACTCCCGAACTGATGATCCGCCTGCCTCAGCCTCCCAAAGTTCTGGGATTACAGGCGTGAGCCACTGTGCCCAGCCAACAGTTATCACAGTCACGATTTTACATTTATCTATAAGATGATTCAATTTTAGTTTTTGTTCTCTTTCAACTAGAATCTGAGCTCCCTGAACACAGAGACCATTGCAGCTTCTGTTCATTGGTGTCAATGTAGAGCTAGACGAATGGATGATCTAATTTTATCCTCAAATCTACCTTCATGTAGCTATTCTATATTCTTATTTTATAAATTAGGAAACAAGAGACTTAGAAAGTATGGATTATCAATCCTGTAATCCCAGCACTTTGGGAGGCCAAGGCGGGCAGATCATCAGTTCAAGAGTTCAAGACCAGCCTGGCCAAAATGGTGAAACCCTGTCTCTACTAATAAATTACAAAAATTAGGTGGATCATGAGGTCAAGAGATCGAGACCATCTGGTCAACATGGTGAAACCCCGTCTCTACTAAAAATACAAAAAATTAGCTGGGCATGGTGGCACGTGCCTGTAATCCCAGCTACTCAGGAGGCTGAGGCAGGAGAATTGCCTGAACGCAGGAGGCGGAGGTTGCGGTGAGCCGAGATAGCGCCATTGCACTCCAGCCTGGGTAACAAGAGTGAAACTCCGTCCCAGAAAAAAAAAAGAAAAAGAAAGTATGAATTATACATGGTCACAAAGTAGATGCCCACTGATCTTGAGCTTTTATTTAAATCAATTTATGCCAGGACCCATATGTCTTCACGCATACCCTGTAGATATACCCAATCACTTAACTTATCCTGCTGTTTCAAACAAAGGTCTCATTATATTGAGTTTATTATTTACGTTTCCTGTGCTCCTTTCCAGTAAGTGTTAAATAATTAGAAGCCATCATTTAAAGTTTCAAAAGTTAAAGCTCTTACCCACAGAAGATAATGGTAAAGATTATTTTGCTCATGTTTTTCATTGTTCCTATTTGTATAATCACTGCAAAGTATTATTCAAATAGTGTAGAAGTTACTGACAGCATCAGGATACAGGTTTATAGGTTTTTGAATAATTTATTTAAAATTTAACTTTAAGCACTCACTTCAGCGATTGTCAGTTTAAAAAGTAATTACCTGTAATTTTGCCATGTTTTTGCAGCATGAAAAACGTTTTTCCTACTATCCTAACTTTTGTTTTATGTCTGCTTCTGGATGGATAGACAAGACTAGACACATTATACCAGTGTGCTCTGAAAGCAGTCTTATTGATGTTGAAGCTTTTTAAGGAGTTCAAAAAAATGAAAGTAATGGGCTTTGTCATGCCACCAGAAACAAAGTGGTTTTAGTTCTTAAAGAACTGCTTCGAACAACATGGCAAGCAGTACAATCAAATTATTTTGTCTGCTTGTCTAACATGAAGGCAACACTATCAACTGACATCCTGCAGCTCTGAGATAAGACTCTGGAGAAAGGCCTGGGAAAACTGTGTTTATCTTACAGGAGACAATGATGAGGTAATTTGGACATTTCATATTTAATAAAAACTACTTAAATCAGAAACCATCAGACCTGCACTGATGGGACTTACATTTATATTGTACCCTCTGTCTGCCTCCAAAAAGTGATTGAATCCTTTTCATTTTTAAGAAGTACTCTTTAAAATGAAGAAAGCGTGTTAAATGCTTGGAATTACTTTTAAATTAAACCATACAGCTGACATGAATAAAAGGGGACCTCCTAAAGTGCTCTGTAATGATAGGGAGAGCAACCAGCTAGCACAACACTTGACTTGTTTTTCCATACAGGTTTGATCTGCACTGCAATGAAAATATTGAAAATGATTTCTGGGCCTCACTGATACCACAAATCATAACTTGCATAAAGCCAAAGGAGTAATCAAAGATACATTTGCAAGGTGATTCACACGTGGATGTGGCCATACAGGAAAGGCTCACTGATTTATAGTCAGGTCCACAAACAGTTTTCATTCATCTCCCATTTTATTAAAGCTATGACAGGAGGAAAAGATGGGATCAAATGTAAAAAAGAATGAGGTTAGAAAGCAAGGCAAGCTCACTTTTTAAAGTCAAACATTTACTTGCTATATATACTCAATTTTCAAGTGAACTATGTGTCATAAAGTAATCATAGAAATGCCTTTTTGTTTCCCAGCAAAGGGCTTTTTGAATTTTCAAACCAAAATGTAAAATCTGCAACTTTGAACTCCTATGCTGAATAAATCATAATAATTAAGATCTCATTCTTCAAGAAATCACATTATATAAGTGAATAGAAGCCAAGCAAAACTGTTTCTACTCTTACTAATGAGATAGATTTACTGTGCCTCTGATTTAGTTATACACTGGGATGGTGTGTGTGTGTGAGTGTGAAAATATCTGAACTCCAAGACATGTATAAGAATAAAACAGAATCAGTTCCCTGGGTAAGAAAGACATTCGCCCAACACCATTTCAGCTTTATAGCTTTATGCAAAACAGTACTTCAAGTAGCTTTATGCAAAAGAGTACTGCAAGTTTATTAACGATTTTAGCTTCATTTTAGGAGTGTCCCACAAGAATTCTCTGGCATAACATTCCAACTAAATGTATGAGAGCAATTACTGCTGGCCCTTAGGCAGGAGAACACACTCACACAAAATGAGGCTTTATCCTTTGACATAATTATGTGTTGGTCCAGATTTTGTTTGTTTCAGAGCTGTAATTTTGTTAAATTATATTTTTATTATTTTTGGATCATTGTTTCTTTTCTGTTCAACTGAGAAAAAATATCTAAAGTAGGAGGGTCAGTCAGAATTATGAAATCATTGAAAATTAGAATCATTTTTATAATTAATAAAACTGGCCTGTCATGGTTGCTTACTTCTGTGATCCCAGCTACTCAGGAGGCTGAGGCAGGAGAATTACTTGAAACGGGGAGGTGGAGGATTCAGTTAGCCAAGAACACGCCACTGTACTCCAGACTGGGCACAGAGCAAGACGCTGTCTCAAAAAAAAAAAAAAAAAACCTACACAAAATTACTTATTTATATATGTATCATATATAAATGTGTGTATATATAATATACATATACTATATATTGACTAGAAAAACAGTAATAGGAAAGAAAAGAAGAAAAGGGTGAGAAGAGAGAGCTGTGGGTAACTAGTGGTATTGTTTCTTTAAAGATTTTTAACTCCTGCAAATATAGCTATAATGATCAAGCTTAAATATTTTGATACCTCGCTTTCATTTTCATTGCCGTTTTCACTTCTATTGAGAAATTCACAATTATAGTGTTTCATTGCATTGGCCATTATGTGCTACAACTTTTAGGTTTCCCTTAAATGCAAGTAGAATTACTTATAGCACAGTATTGCAAAAACACTGCTTAACAATAAAATATAAGCATCCAAATGATGAATTAAAATAAAAGCTTGAAGAATGAAGATGCCATGGTAAAAACAGATTCAGGGTACATATAATTAAGTCCCCTGAAAATCATTATCATAATTATAAAGTAGAACGAACATAGTTTAAATCTTGTCAACTGCTAATACAATAATAAGAGATTAGGTTATGGATAGAGAAAAGCTAAGAAGCAGGAGTACCATTACTCTTATCTTTCACCCAAGGGAATCATAAATCTTGTCTAGTATTATAAACTATAGCTGAAAATTACTTATCTTAATACTTCTATAATATCTTTTATAATATATTTAATCTGAGAATTATTTTTTAGGAACTAATGAATTTATCAATTACTTTGAAAATCTAAAGTGTTTTATATTTACAAATATGAAGGAAATTTCAAAGGTCTTTAAACTGTTCAAAGATTAAGAGAATCTAGGAAATTTCCCAAAAATTTCATGAGTTTTCTTTATCCTTTTCTTGTCAGAAAAGGACACTGGTGCCACCTTTTTTGGCAACATTTATGACAACATAAAATTTGTCTCAGTAATTCCAGTGCAAACCTCATGAATACACAGGTGAAGTGTCACCTAATTTTATATAAAACTATACTAATGGCAACATTATTTGATGGAAAAATACCTAAGAATAAATTGCTCATATATACAGAAGTGGTTAAATAAACTGTGCTACATCTACATGAAGACTTACATAATTTTGTATTCAAAAGTAGACATTTGTATGCACTGATATGGAATGTGCCTTAAGAGCTATCTAAGGAAGGAAAACTTCAGGTACAGAACAGTATATAAAGTTTAAGCTGTTTTCTGTAGTTAAAATATGTGTATATATTCAAGAAGAAAGAGACGGGGGGAAAAAAAGATACTAAGGGTTATAACTTTTCACTTTGAGGTGACCACAATGAAACTTTGAAGGGCTAGGAAGCACAGCAGTTAGATGTTCTTTTTTTTTTTATTATTATTTAAACACTTTCTTTGTAAAACGTAATGTACATATAGAACAAATATATAACAAATACAAGGTTTAACAAATGTTATAAAACAAATAACTTATCACCCAAATCAAAATAAAGTTAAAAAGACTACTAACTTAGAAGATTTCATCTCAGTTTTCTTGACTGAAACCCCTATTTCCCTGCTAGAAATAATTAACCTGCTTTTAAAATTATTTATTTACTTTTCTTTATAATGTTATAAATTGTGAAATGTATTATTTTGCCTTGCTTCTTTTATTCATCGTGATGTTTGTAAGATTAATCCATATCGTTGGTAAAAGATATTGCTTACCCATTGTAATGACTACTGATTCATATGTTAATATTGGAAAGTTTATCCTTTCTAACAAAGAGAAATATTTTTGTTATTTCAAGTTTGGGGATAAAACTTGAATAAAGCTGCCTTAAGTATATTTGTATACAAACAGACTCATGCATTCTTCAGTGTAGGGTATATCTTTAGGTATGTAAGTGTTAAGACATACATTATTTATAACTCAAATAATTCAAATTTTTGGCAGTTTAGATTCTCACCAACAATACAGGAGAGTTCCTTTTGATCCAAATCCTCAGCAACTTAGCATTATCTGACTTTCCCTCTCCCTCTTCCTCCCTCTCCCTCTTCCCTCACTCCACTTCCTCTCTGTCCTTTCTCTTTCCCTCCTTCTTTCCCTTTCTCCCTCTCTCTCTTTCTCCTTCCTTCCTACTAAACATGTAAACAGAGTAAAACAATAAAATAAACTAAAAACAAATAAATCTGCAATGCCACCTAAGTAAAATACTAAATGTCTCTATATGTTTGAGTCTGGTTCTGTACACCCTATAATTTTTCCATTAGACTATCTTTGTTTCAATTATACAAATTATTCAAACTTTATAATAATTTGCTATCTGATAGAGCAAATCCTTCAAATTTGTTGTGCTTCCAGTAGCCTTAACTTCTTAAGTTAAATCCTCAAAATTAAAAAAAAGAAAGTTAAAAGTTGAAAAAAATAAACTTTTTTTTTGTTTTTTGCATTTCCATAAAAAATTTCAGCTTCTCAAGATGCATTTACATTTCTTTTGGTATATTTCTAAAATGTTGTTATCTTATTTTAAATTTCTGTTTTAATTATAATCAGAAAAGTATCTGGGTTTACGAGCTGGTTTGTTGTTATTTTCTCTCCTTTTTAATATTAAAAATTTTATATGCCTTATAGGTGATATCTGGAATAACTTTTACATTTTAATTAGGAAGCAACACTTAATTTTGATTATGAAATATGCCCAATTTCTCATTGCGATTCTACCGTTTAACAAACTAAGTAATCATTCACTAAACTAAAAATTAAGTATGCAATGGTTGTGTGTGTTTTTCTTCCTTTTTCTTTGAGGATGTATTATCTCTCTGGCCAAATAATCCACAAATACTGTACTATAATGCCTTAAATTCTTCATGATTTCTGTTGAACCGAAATTTCTTCTTCCTAGATGCTCTAATTTCTTTACTTTTCCCATTAATTAGATCTTAAAAACATCAATGTCTTATTATAGTTTGCTTACTCTTTCCATTTTCCTCAATGGATGGAGCCATGCTTTAAGAATCTTTTAACAATATCATTTTGCTTAATAAATTATGCTCAATATTTTTCATATCTGTATCCATGTAGCTGCCCAATTCTTTTTGACAAACACCAAATATTCTAAAATACAACTGTACCATATTTTGCACAACTATTTTGATGTGAGTCTTGGAAACTCTTTTTAATTTCAAAATTCATATCATGTACTTACAGCCAACAGTCTTCTAGACATCAATTCTTCATATCAATAACCTCAGTGTGCCCTGCCACTGTTCCATATTTAACTTTATTTAAAATATGTAACTTAGCAATTTTTTCTCTCATTTTTTTCTTTCTTCTTGTTGGGGGGGGGGTGCTGTGCTTAGATACACACACACACACACTTTATATAAATAAGAAGAAAGAAAAAAATGAGAGAATAAATTGCTAAGTTACATATTTTAAATAAAGTTAAATATGGAACAGTGGCAGGGCACACTGAGGTTATTGATATGAAGAACTGATGTCTAGAAGGCTTTTATATATATAAAAATTAAAAAGACTATATTAATACACTTGAAATATTATCTTTAATTTAGAATGCCAAATAAATGTTCCCCCAAGGAAAAGGGTTTATAACTATTAATTTCAGCTTCTATACCTAAAACTAAAAGATTGCCAAATATATATTTATATAGCTAATTTCATATAGTTAATTTCTTTCCCTTTCTCTCTTTTTTCTCCCTCTCTCCCTCTTTCTCTTTCTGAATCTCATCTGTCTTTTTCTTGAGCAGTATGTTAATTGAAAGTTGGCACGCATAAAAAATATGGCAAGTAAGATATTTTTATGCCATAATGCTATAAAGGTTAAATAAATCCTCTAGTAAACTTGCTTCATGCATTTAACTCAACGTTTCTTTCATGAAAAAGCTGATGAAACGGTATGTGGCAGAGGAATCCAAAACACAAATATAATGATTTTTTTTCTTGTCTTGTCTCATATTTAAAAACTACAAAAGATATAGTTACTTGAGCTTTCTAAATATGTTCAGAATATAATTGTTTCTCATGCTAGTCAAGCTTCCACTGCTGTTGAAAAAAAAAAAAGAAAAATAGTCTACTGCAGCTTAGATGTAACTCTGACAGTCTTTGCTAGTTAAAATTGAAACTCACAGAGCATGACCTGTCATCTCTCTCTCTCTGCCATGAATCTTTGCTATTACTAATTTACCGCAAGTAATATAGTGACCTTAGGGCTGATTAATTAGCTGTTGGTTTACATATTTTACAACATTAATTGTAAAAGCCTTTACTGTTACTTCATGGTTAGATTAACCTTGTTACTGTGATGAACTAGAGAAAGACAAGCCTCGTTAGATTTTTTTTACATGACATTTTGAGAGGGTTTTAACTCACTAAATGAGACACAGGGCTTCTATATTGTTTTTGAAAGCCTAGTTACACTATTCATATTAACAAATATTGGCTGATCTTTTCATATCCCTTTATGATTATTGTTGCTTCTCTAACCAGTACCAGACAATTTTCCTTTGCTGTTACCACAACGTTTCTTTTCCATAGTGATTGTATTTTTAAAAATTTACTACCATAAGTTTTAAAGTTGGAACTTAGTCCCCATACAAATTCAGGCTTTAAGACAGACTAAGTCCATGGTTTGTCTTAATGTATTCTCAGAGGAGGTCCTATATACTTTGAGAATAAAACAATCCAAACAGCGTAAGTCAGTTATTCAATTTTATATAAATCATCTCTTTCTATTATTGAAATAACAGCCATTTATTTCACTGGCTAAATAATTTCTTAGTGATTAAACATCTTGGAAAACTTGATAAACCTCATGTCACAAAAATGTATATTTATTTTCTGTTAACTTTTATTTTTTATTAATTTATTTTTAATTGACAAAAAATAATTGTGTATATTTACGGGGTTAAAATGTGATGTTTCAATCTATTTATGGATTGCAGAAAGATTCAATTAAGCTAACTAACAGAGCCATCACCTCACCAAATTATCTTTTTCTTGGTGAGGGTGGGAAAAATTCTTTTAGCAATTTTGAAATATGCAGTACATTAGTATTAACTGCAGTCACCATGCATTAGAAAATGCCTACATATTTATAAATGCTTTTCTCATTTGGAGTGCTAGTGCTCACAAAAGAAAATTATACTTCCAAAATAACTTAAAATGATTAAGATGTAACTGGAGTATAAAAAGAAAACGACTCAAGAATAATTTGCTTAATTCCCTTCTCAACTTGTTCTGGGGTTTTTTAGAGCTCATCTGTTATTCTTACCTATGATACTAAAGGGTTTTGTTTTTTTTTAAGAAAAGTCAAATACTTAATTACTCGTAATAGACATAAAAGAAAGTGGTATCTTCTATCAAAAAGATAAAAACATATTGCATAAGATCATCTACCAAGACACTTAATGATGAATGTTATGCTAGCCTATAAGAGCTCACACATAGAATAAATTTTCTTAGAGGTCTAATTAAAAGGATGTAAAAATATTCTTGGGTCAAAATTAACATTTAAGATTTTAATGAGATTTTTCACTCAATAAATACGTGTTGATTGATCAAGGCTTCTTTTTCTTTTTAGACTTAAAAAGAAAGTCAAGATTGATCTTGTCGTTTGTTTTGCAGCCCTCATATTGCTTCCCTCTACTTTGATTTATATCCCTAACCTGACTAGCAGTACATGAAAGTAACATGAGACCTCTGTGTAGTTGAATGGAGATGCTGTGCCCATATTATATGAGAGAAGGAAAACACCAGGATAGTGGCTGGTGCCATTTCCATCACTGTACTTTAAATCACATAATGTAATGTTAGCGTGTATTTGAGCATGTGTCCACTTTTATGTGTGGAATGTATTTGTATGTATCTATATGTGGTGTGTGCACACGCATGTGTGTGTGTGTGTGTGTGTGTGTGTAGTCTCCAGAAGCAAGTTCCAATCTCCATGGTCCCTGATAAGGGCTATTTTGTATCCAAAACTGTTTATGTCCTTTCCTTTAACTAGGTCTAACATTTTGTGATATTCTTTCTGTGCAGTTTTAAAATTTTCTGAGCCCGATTGTGAAGAGGAGTGTCTTTCATCTTGTCACCTGATCACTCTCTTTTCCGCTAATTACCACCTTTAAAGATACCCCATCTGCACTCCCATGTTCAATGCAGCACTATATGCAATATCAAGATTTGGAGTAATCTAAATGTCTATCAACGGATGAATGGATAAGGAAAATGTGGTACATAAACACAATGGAATATTATCCAGCCATAAAAAAGAATGAAATCTGTCATGTGCAGCAACATGGATGGAACTTCAAGGGATCTTGATTTCCAATCTCTTTTTCCTCCTGTTCCAGTCAAGGGTTGGCTTTATGTCTCAATCTTGTAAAAGAAAAGAAATTGCATTGCAGTTTCTCGGCATTAGATTAATCATTTTAATCTAAATGATCATTTTGATTTAGCTTAAATATTCAATTTTCTAAAATTTGTATAGTTTCTAACTAGAAATGATTAATACATTTTGCTTTTATTTTTTCTGATTCACCAGGCATTTATTTGTCTTAATAAACACAGTACAGGAACTGAATACAGAAATATAAAAACACACAATAATGAGAAGATGCCATTTGTATCTTAAATGAATATAGGCCATACCTCCTGAATTTGTAAAAGATATGCAACCTCACTGAAGATGGTTTTTAAAGAGCTCCCTTCTTTTCTGATAACCTATGTTTCATATTTACTGAGAAGGCTATTTGGGAAAATTCTGTATAATTAATTGGCTTAATACAAATACAAGATATTTATAATTCAACATAATTGAGTTTGTTTTTCTGTTTTTCAAAGACTATGCATTTCTAACTGTGTAGTATGATTATTTTCATTCTTTTTATTATTTTGCTTTTAGAAAAAAATATTGTACCTGTCATATGACTTGGAAATCTTGAAGACTTTGATACTGTATATAAAAGTTTATAACCTGAAGATATAGCCTTCATGTCCAAGTTTGAATCAATAGGGAAAATGTAAAGAATAAAGTATTGTCATTTAGATTAATTCCAACCTTTCTAACTTTCTGTGTATATTTCTGCAAAGGTCAGCTCTTGCAAGAAAATAATTAATAAAGGTGAGACTTGTTAGCAGCAGTATCATAAACCAAATTTTCTCAAGCCAGAATCAGCTAAAACTAAAATCGAGAAAACAAAATTATATAACGGTTTTAAATAATAGAGAGTGTTATATGACCTTAGTCTCTGATGTTCATTAAATAGGAAATATGAATTACTCATATTCATCTACTATATAAATTTCTGGTATAAAAGAAATTATTATCATCTCTGAAGAATTAATAAAAATATTTTCATATCGAAAGCATTTTAACATTTTGTTAATTCTGAGCTTCTAGGCTGAATTGTGTTTGTTACCACACAATGGTAAGGGGCTCGTCATTTCAGTGAGGATTTCTATTATTTATAGACCCGTGTACCAGATTCTGACCATCTCAAAGCCTCAATCACGAGAACTTTCCTCCTGCCTTCCTCAGGATTTATCAACTTATATTTTTGAATCATCTTGTCAGAATAGATGCTAAAAGGCAGTCCTGACAGTGTACAAGTTTTATGGGCTTTCGATTATTCAGCTGTCTGTCATCTTATGTGGAGTCTGGACAACCCAGATCAGATGAAATAATAAGTACCAGTAAGTAAGCAAAACCTCATGAGAGGCATAAAAAGCAAAAGAATGTTAGGACCACACTTCTCGTAATAGAAAACCCACACTAATTTATAATCCTAGGATATAGTGTTTTCAAATGGAATCACTCCATTGAGATCTGCAGTACAAATTCTACTAATTGCATTTGCACACCTGCTCTATCCTTGCAACTGTGGGTTTTGAAGCCTGGGAATATTTCTAGCAATCTTGCCATTAATTACACTTCAAAATTATCTGATTGCATAGCACAATGTTTAGAATAACACATGAAGCAGGGCTTTGGCATGCCATATTTTAGCGGAGAAAAGGAGTTCTTTTTTCTTCTCAATGCACTCACCTCCTCATGCTACTGTCTTTCTGCCTCTTCTCTCTTTTCTTCATAAATTCAACTGCTTCTACCAAGACACTAATGTCATAATTTCTTAAAGCTCTAGCCTAATCCATTTCTTCTTTTTATCACATACTTGTCTCTGGAAGCAAGTTCTATTCTCCATTCTCCCTTATATATATTATGTCATTATCATCAATATATATCTTCCTGGACATTTATATTCACATACCCTACTAGCCACTTGAAGCCTTAATTATTATAATTACGTAGCAAGTTCAATGTTTCTGAAGTGTAATCTGACTGAGCCAATAGATTCCAAAAGATCTTTAATATATACTGTTTTTATTTTCTCTTGGAATTCTCTTTCTGCCCATCTTCCCCTAGTTAATTCCTACATATCTTTAATTGTATAGGTTTCTTGATCTTCTTAACAAGAGAAAATTCTCTTAAACTCTGACTGGATTCTAAAGCTTTCCTTTACATGCTCTACCAAAATTCTAATTGAAATCAAATAATCACACAATAAAAACGTAACAGTGGTCTTTACCACTTGAGTGACAATGCCAAGGGGACTAAAACCATGTTTATAAAGGCTCATGATTGTATTGCTATTATCCAGGATACAGCCAGACCAGAGGTAGATGTCTGAAATATCTGTTAATTAAACAAGAAGGAAGGAATGACAGTTACTGCTGAAGATTGACTGAAGAGAAATAAAAAGCTTAACTTGAATATCACTTTAGCTAGAAGATTTGAGTGAAGTGAAAATTGGGTGTTCTACCAAATGAAATTTCATTTTGGCTCATCACATTGCCAAATCCCTTATGAAGTTTAAAGAAGGCATCAAATGAGCCACTTTTTTGAAGTATGGAACGACTTGAAAATGAATAATTTCACCTGAATAGGGGCTGTCAGAAGAAAGTAAATTTGATAATATCATTTTGTATTCAAATTACTACATGTTTACTTGTTTTGAGAGTGGGTCTCGCTCTGTTACTCAGGCTGGCATGCGGTGGCACTTGACAGCTTACTGCAGCCTCAACCTCTGACTCAAGCGATCCTCCCACCTCAGCCTCTAGACTAGCTGGGACCACAAGGGTGTGCCACCATGCCTGCCTAATTCTTTTAATTTTTGGTAGGTGGGGATGGTCTCATCCTATTGCTCAGGCTGGTCTTGAACTCCTACACTCAAGCATTCCTCCTGCCTCAGCCTCTCAAAGTTCTGGATTACTAGAGGCAGGAGCCACTGCACCCAACCTTATCAACATTTTGTGACACAAATATGAAGATATTATTTATTATAAAAGGCAATATGCCTGATGAAAATTAACACTGAAGCACATGTATAATAGTTTTAACTGCTTAATAAATAACAATAATCCAGTATTTATAAATGTTGTAATTCAATCCAGCAACATGCACTTTGGAGGGTTTCTACCTCAGAAAAAGACTAGAAACTCTGGGCACAATGGTCTATAATGTATCCTTAGCGTACCTCCCATGTGGACTACAAATGGATCTAAGGTTTGTGGGAAATCCCTTGAGCATTGTCTTAGTCTACTGAGACTGCTGTAGTTAAAATGTACTATAAAATGAATATCTTATTAGCCTCAGACATGTATTGCTCACAGCTCTAGAAACTGGGAAGTCCAAGATGAAGGCACTAGCACATTCTGTGTCTGGCGAGGGCCTGCTTGCTCATAAATGGTGTGTGCTGTGTCCTCTTTGGGCAGAAGAGGTGAAGGATCTCCTTTGGGTCTCTTTATCACAGCGACATGATGCCATTCATGTGGGCTCTGCCCTGACAACCTAATCAACGCCCAACGACCTCATCTCCCAATAACATCATCTGGGAGGTTTGAATTTCAACATATTAATTTGGGGTAGGGGTTGGACAAAAGCATTCAGAACTTAGCAAATATGTAACATTTAGTCTGAAAGGAATTACAATGGGAGTTGATAGCTCAGTGATTCTATAGTCCTCATTAACTCTTCCATAAAGAGCTATAAATCTCATACTTGCAAGACTCATAAAAATATTTTCCTGAACTGACCACATGTCCCACAATTTGTTTATTCTACTTTTAGATATTCTACTTATTATGTCACATGACCTGATTTTCCATTCACAGAATATGGTCATTTTACATGATATTGCATTAAAGAATGCAAACACAAAGCTATTGAAAGGAAACATCTTTATATATTTGGTACTTAACAAAAGTAATGAAGATTATTTGTCTCTTAATTAGAAGGTAATCTGGTTTTAGGATGCCTTTGGACGACAGTATTTGACTTGGTATATCAGAATGTTGGGCATTCTGTGGAGACATATTAGAGTTCACATGTCAGAAGTGTGTGGCTACAATATAAATCCCAATCTAAAGGAGAGACAATATTGAAATAGAATCAGAATAAAATAAAATAGATCAAAATTATTTAATGTGAACTTGTTAGAATTTATTCATTAAGAAATAATATTTTCTCTCCAAAAAGCATTTCTACGTTTTCATGAGGATTTTTGTGTTATCGCTTTTGTTCTGAGCTGATCACTTTGTTGCAGAGGTCTAGATAATGTTTTGGCTATGAGCTATTTATGGTCATTTTGGACAAAGGTACAGGTGAATGCAGGTGGAAAGAATAAGCTTCCCTTATGTATGAAATGGAATCAGTATGCAAAAGGATATTTGATGAGCCTGAAGATACCTGGCTATAGTGTGCACAGTGGTGATATAACCTACAAAATGCCAATGGGTAAGGATTCCAGACAAAATCTATAGCAAGGAGTTTCTTTTTGCTCTGTTTATTAAGATCTGTTGTTATTACTAAAAGTTATCAGGGAAGGATATTTTGGCATTTTGTTATTAACTTTTTTGCGACTTTGTCTCTCAGTCCTAGGGAACTAGAGCAAATGAAATTGGGAGTGTTTTGGCTGACTATATTTTACAAAAAGCTACTTCGTACCTTTCTTTTCTTTTCTTTTCCTTTTTTTTTTTTTAAAGCAGGTTTTCACCATGTTGGTCAGGCTGTTCTTGAACTCCCGACCTCAAGTGATCCACCTGCCTTGGCCTCCAAAGTGTTTGGATTACAGGCGTGAGCCACCACGCCGGCCTTACTTTGTACCTTTCTATCTCACTTTTAAAAGTATAATAAGAAAATGAGCAAAGCCCTTATACACCAAAATATATTTCAGAATACTTCACAAAAACAAGAGGGAGATTTGTGAAATTAAAAAAAAAAAAAAACTCTTGAATTTCATTCTAACAATTGTGCATACAACAAGTAGTATCACAGAGAAAAATGAAATGACTCTCTAGATTCTCTATGACTATTAATACTTCCACAATTTTAATGAGAAAATAAATTACCGTTTGTTTCACACAAAAATGTTTGTGTTTAAAGATATTCTGTCATGTGCTATAAATTATAGGATTCTTAACATGTTACTAATACCAGAATTCTAAAGAACTTTGAGATTAACTAAACTGGCATTTTATCTTTTGGCTCCACCACTCTCTAAATGTAAGATATTAGACAAATTATTTACTTCTTTTGTAAAAGTCATTTTAAAAATAAGATTAATAACAGTGCCCAACAGTGTTACTATGAGAATTAGATGAAGTAATTTAACATAAACTACCTATAACAATGCCTAGCAGATTTTTACTCAAACAGGAGTTATTTTTACTGTTCATATTAATATTACTGAAAGGATTCTGAGACAATAGTGGTGTCTGGATCTCCTGAATCTCTATTTACAAGCAGACAAAGCCACTAATGGAAAATCCAAAACTCATAAACAACTTTTAAAAATATACTAAGCCATGAACTACAAGCAGGTGGGAAAACTACAAGACAATGTGAGTAACATCGAGGAGTGCTAAAGAAAGCAGAGGAAAACAATGTGGTGTCAGAGGGACTTGAGAAGAGGAGAAACCAGAAACAGGCAGCATTTTTCACTGGAACTTGCCAATGGGCTAATCTGAAAACTCAGGGTGTAAAAAGTCTTTGGTAAATTCTTAAATTTCATGAGTCTGGACTTCTTTATAGGAGAGTGAAGGCAAACATCTGGTAGAACTATAAAAATTCAACAGCACAGGGACAATAGATACGCTGGAAAGAGAAGGTAGATAGAAATGGGGATGGGCAAAAAGCCAGAAAAATCTCAGAAAGCAAGTTACCACATTTTTGAACCTCTCACAAAAACAGAAGAGGGAACTCTGTGAAGAAAGAAGCCTAACCTAATTCATACCCTCTAAAATCTCAAGAAGACTAATTTTCATTAAAGATGAGCTTCTGAAAAGTATGGAGGTCACATTCAATGTGGAATAATTACAAAGAAAAAAGAGAATGTTGAGTAGAAAAGCATCCATCTAGGACATGTAATAACCAGAAAAGTGCCCGTAACGTAGATTATAACTCAAACTTACTTCAAAATGAGCTAAAGCCTTGAAAAAAATGCTGTAAAGTATAAAATAACTACATATGTTATAACTAGAAAATTTCAGATATGTTATGGCAGAATTCCAGACACAAGAAAAGGCTCAATTCAGAAATAAAGACAGAACCAGAGGACAGAAACAAACTGAAAAAAAAAAATACTTCAAAGAAGTGGAAACTGAAACTGAAAAAAAGTATAAAAATTAAAATGTAATTAAACAAAGAGATAAAATTATTTGAGAAAAATGACAAATAATAAAAATAGATTAAAATTTTTCAACACATACATAAAAGAATATTTGAATAAAACCAAAGCCAGAAGCCAGCAGACTGCATACTAAAAAGTGTAATTCAAAAAAAATAAATTATTGAAAGCTAAAAAAAAAAGTAAAAGCAGATATAAAAGGGTACATTATATACCTGTTAATTTTGGCTTATAATAATCAATACTGCCATATATTCTGGTAAAATTAGTAAACTTAAAAATAAAGATAAAATATACAAAGCAAAAACTTTAGTGTCTCTAGGCAAAAATAGCAAATGAAAATTAGATTATCATAAGACTTTTGACAGGAACATTTTATGACAGAAGAAAATGGAGCAGTATGTTTAAAACACTCTTGGGGGGAAAATGTGAAAAAAGATTTTATATTCAGAAAAATTCACTTTTGAGCATAAAGGGCACAGATAGCTGTTGACAAGATGCTCAGGCAACTTTGGTTTCATGACCATGTCCTTAGAAATTTACTAGAGAATGAGCTTCAGACAACAATAATAACTGGAAAGACCAGCAGAAAGACTATTCGTGAGCATTAAATATAGAATCACGTGCAGCACAAAAACTAAATTAACTTTAAATTGAGTGAGTAGGATATATAATGGCTATATGCTATAATAATGTAGACCTGAGAAAAGATTGTACACAAAAATAGAAATCATTTTCAATTATTGGTATTAATAATATTCCTATTGTAATATAAGTATTCTAAGCATGTTTTATGGGTAATGTAAGATAAAGCAGATCAAATGGTTGCTTTCTTCAAGAGATCAAAAGAGATAAGAGGATGGAGGTGAAAACTGTGTAAAAACATTTCAGTTTTAAAAAATTAAACAAGACTAAAAATTAGCATCTAGAGATGTATTCTTTGATAATAAATTATCAAATGCAAGGAAGTAATTACCATAAAAGTCAGGATAGTATTTGCTTTTGTTAAGAGGTGGGCTTCTGAGGTGGCTGGTGAAGTTCTATTTCTTGACCCAGGTGTTTGCTTCATAATTCATTAAGCAATGTAAAAATCAGTACTTCTGTAACTGTTTTTGTATTATAAAATTAAATGCAAATAAAGGTAAGTAAACACCTGGAACTTACCGTTTTGTGGGGTTTTTTGATTATTTTTTCCCGAGTAGCCGGGACTACTGACACGTGCCACTGTGCCCCGCAGAACTTACAGTCTTATAACATGGATTATTATATTCATTTTTAATTACTGATGATGTTCAAATAAATATATTACAATTGAAAAGAAAATATCTTACATATAGTGACTGTCTATCCAATTAGGAAATACCACCTAGGTGTAAACTGCATTTTCCTTTTCTTTAGAAAGTGAAGCAAAATTGTAAAATTACTGTTTCCTCTTGCATTTATGTACCAAACTGCCATGTATCTTAACTGTTCAACGGAGGTGGCATAAACCACAAGCTTCTGCAATTACGATGATCTCAAGCAAGACTGAAGAATTAAAAATTTCATGAATGTTGGTTTAAAAGGTTTATGAGATGCTGTCTTGATGATAGTGGGCCATTTCTGAATCATCAAGATTACTCTATTTTCTTCGTATTAGATTATTTGGATCAGTACCACTCAAGTCACTTGATGATTGTCAACTGTTCATTACATTTTCTGTTACATAGTACTGGCCTTCTACCAAGTTAATCCTTAGAGCTGAGATTATTTTTCCATTTTATATTATTTTTGGCTTCTATCGTCCTAGTAAAAAAAGACAGGCATTTAATGGACAAAATATGTAATATCCAGTTTATATTTTTAATTATCTTAAGGGTAAACACATTCTTGAATTTTCTGTAGGACAAGCAATGACTTTGCTTAGTCACTAATTCCTTCTTTCAGTTCATTATTTGTTTCAACTCTAATTTCATCCATTTGAAAATATCTTTTCTTCATGAGAAGATAGCTGTAAAATAGCCTCATGATTTTGATAATTTCAAAGAATAAGCTTTTTAAAATCAATTATATTTTCCAATGCTAATAAAAACATCACATTACTTAGTTAAAAATAATTTATAAAATAAGTCCAAATGCATAGTGCATGTATTTGTCTAGTCTGTGTTCATGTTTATATTCCACAACAGAGAACCATAGGGCTTTAAAGTCCTTGGTATCATTGGTCATCAAGGATAGAAATGAATGTTGTATTTTCTTCTCTCTGCCTCTCTGGCAAATAGAAGTCTTAAGCTTGAAGAAATGGCTGTTATAAATCCTAGGTGGAAGGAGGGGGGTGTTTGTTCTCTACCGTCATATTTCTAGTCTGTGTTTAGAAAGTACCTTGTAAGAAAATTCAAAATTTAAGCTCTCCCACTCTAAGCCTTGCTCATTCTTTAAGATGCTCTGCCCTCCAATATGATAGATTAAAGTATCTGCTCTGGAAGGGCAGCTGTGTTCCATCATGTAAGACCGATGCTCTTGGAATTTATAGTGAAAACTCATGCATCACGATTATTGTGTAACTTACATGAATTTATTATTCATCAAAACAAATCACACATGTACCTCTTAAGTGACCCTCATTATGTGGGGCCTCCTCGTTTTAGAGTCCCATTTATCTCTTTTCTGCAGCCAAGTTGCCATCTGGTCAGTTTATTGATGGCGATTGTTATTTTTACATGAAACCCAATTGAAACTTAACAGAAGCCAGTTGTTTAACATGTTTTCAATTAAATTTAAAATTAAATATCACTCGCATGTGAGAGATTTAAAAACTGCTGCAGCTGCGTTTAAATGGTTAAATAATTAAAGCAAAATCTCAGCTGTAGGGAGCAGTCGGATTGTTTCAATATACATAATTGGAAATACTAAAATAGACGGGTGAACTGTCTTTTGTAAACTCAATCTTTTCCTTGTTAATAATTCCAGAGCAAGTGTCACTTTAGACATACATGACATACTATGCATATTAACACAATCCAGAATCGTGTAATTACCCACACAGAAGTCAATGCCAGACCCTACCACAGAGCCTTGGACACTATGCATAACAACATAATAAATGCTGGTTCAATGCATAGTAGTCAATGGAACATGGAAATGGGGATTTTTCTCAAGAAAGGAAGACTCAGTTTTGTGATACTAAAATGAAACTATTTGTAAGTAATTTACATCGGATAAAAAATACTCCTATTTTTAGATTCTTACCTCTTACAGACTGAAAAAAAAAATGGCATGGGGTATTTGATATGCAAGTAGTATTGCACAGTACTTAGGTCACTGGCTTTGGAATTCAATGGAATCTATGTAAAACAACTGTCATCTATTACCAGTCAATATCCCTATGTCTCAGTTTCTTTATCTAAATTATGGACACGATATCTATATGGTAAAGTTTCGACTAAAAGTAAAAATCATAGTATATGCAAAGCTACTTTGTTTATGGGAGGGAAACTTCTTAGCTGAAAAACCTGCTCATAGGAGATTCGCTTATTGTTAAGTAAAAGTTACTGGTGGTATGGTCTAGCGGGGATCGACATTAAAACAAAAGGTATTTATTCCTCTTAAAAGCTTAGCAATTGGTGAATAATTGAAATAATTGCATATTCCAGGTGTAATATGCAATTTCTTCTGAAATAGAGCCATAGTAATCAAATTTTCCTTTATTATTAAAGTTGCAAAGATTATTTGAAGTGGAATGTTTCAGTAAGTGAACACTTGAAGAAAATGTTTGTCACAAGCATAAAGGTAAGTTGGGTTATATTTATAAAAAGATTGAGTGTAATATTTTTGCATTGGAATGTATTAATATACATTCCATGACAGACAACATTTTCTCTAAAACCTGTAATGCTATTCTTGGGCATTCAGTTTCTTTTTTAAATTATTTTATTTTATTATTCTTATTTTTGAGATGAGGCCTTGTTATGTTGCTTAGGTTGGTCTTGAACTCCTGGGCTGAAGCAATCCTCCAGTTTCAACCTCCCAAAGTGCTGGGATTACAGATGTGAGTCACCACCCTTGGGCTATTTCTTTTAAGTTGACTTCATATGCTTTCAGTGCATTGTTTTTCTTCCCTGAATTTGTTATATTTGCATTCAGATATTTTAGGTTCATCTCACAAATTCACACTGAGACATTTCCTTACAAGCATTGATAGAGGTATCTATTCTTGATTAATAGAAAATAATCACTTTCTTATTCTCTCTGGTGCAGTTTGGTTAATTAACTGATCTAGGCAGCACAAATAATTCCTACAGTAGTGTACTTATTGTTTTAAGAATTATGTGAAAATTAGTCTCTTACTACATGATTAGATTTTTAGATCTGGTAATGAACAAAATAGTCTTTCTGTGCCATCTTTTAATGTGTTTTTAATCACCAGCTAAATAACAAAGAATTGTCTTTTAAAATAATTAAGACTACATATCGAGTCTCCATAGGATGTCAACAATAAAGGGGTTAATGAAGCATCCAATCATCATGGAAACAATCAAAAAATGTCTTGCATTAAACAACCCAAAGCAATTTCCACAATCTAAATGCATCTGTGCTAGAATAATTTCCATAGCATCAGAACATTTTTCATCCTGCAGAGATTACAAGACGAAAAAGAAGGAAGCTTACAAATGATGGCAACCTCCTATGTAAGTGAAGCCAAATATTTAAATGAAAAATCTGTCAAAAAAAAAGCCAAGCTATTAGTTTTACAAACCATGCTAAACATCATGGCATGACCTCAGTCATGGCACAATTTAGAACCATAAAGGAATGCTACAAAGAGAGACTTCCATTTACACATTGTACATAGCTTCTCAGAATATTAGTAAAAGCTTTCTTACATGTTAAAGCAACACCAGTTTTTTTCCCATTTATAATCCAAGAACAATTCAACTCCCAAATCAAATACTAACTTGTTGCATCTCTGTAAACATCTCCCATAGCCACGTATGGAAGTAATATATACCCTAATCAAATGGAATGAGTTTTTATTCAAACAGTCTGAAGATCAAAATTGTAAGAAAAAATTTTGATAATACATATAAATTTACATATAAATTCTGTGAATTTATATTAACTTGTCAGTATATTTCATTCATGTACAAGTTATGACACAAACACAGTATTTGGAAGCTTGATTCAATTAGGTATTATATTATTAAGCATGTTAAATAACCAACTGCCTTAGGTACTAAGTCCAGAGAGATCAAAATTAAAAAAAAAAAAACTCATTTGCTTTTAATCTCTAATATATTTACTAGCAAATTGCATTGGAAAAAGAGATATCTATATTTATATAATAAATTAATAAATATATAAAGACTCTGCCTGATCTTCAGTTTTCCCATCTGTTAAATGGGAAATATAATGCATATGCTGTAATATGAGTTAATCTAAGTGTTATACATACTTTCTATTTTATATATAATACATATGATATATGTATATATATTGCAAACAAAGTATGATAGGCATGCGTAATACATGATTATTAAGTGATACTTATAGAACCATTAAATGGTATTAAAGCCTTCACTAATGAAGACAATACAATAAATACATAAATGGTGACTTAAAAGAGGGTTTTTCAGCTCCATGGACAAGAAGTAACACACAATGCTAGCCATCAATATTATCTTGAAGTGTAAATTTACATTTTTCTATTGGCCACCATTTAGATGAAGAAAATAAGTCAAATAGCAATGTCTAAATATAATTTTTTTTATTTTTGATTGTATATACTTGTGTACTTGTAGACAAATTTTAGAAATTCTTCAAATTTTAGAAATTCTTAATTTAAGAATTTCTAAAAATGCTTTTCCTTGATATTTGTATAATTTCTGCTTATGATCAGGAGGGGACTAGAGAACAATGAAACATGGAAACTGAAGTCATTTCTACTTAATGTCACTATAATCAACATGGAAAACCAATTTGCAGCCCTGAATGATTGTTTTTCGCTGATAAGTGAGTTGTTTTGGCTGAGTATACTGAATAAATGTTCAACTTCATAGACTTGGTGCCAGTCAGCTTGCCTTTATAATAGGAATGGATTCCAGATTTCTCACAAAGGCCATTTCCATGGAGCCAAGAGTGAAATGAAGAGGGGCAGTTTCCTGATAAATTGTTGAAGAAACTGATTGTTATAAAACTATTGTTAACAATGTAGGAAATGTGCAACAAGCGCACGAAGCTTAAATACATAATTTCATTTTGAAATTAGTCCAAATCATATGCTTTGTATCTGATAACATTCTTAAGCTTTGGTAACACTCACCACTCATGGGGATCATGGGCATTTTGTAAAATATAACAAACTGACTCATTTCAAAGAAGCAGTGAAAACCAAGGAATTCTTACATGAATGCAGTTTGCAAAATCTCACAACAAACTTATATCTGGGCTCAGATTTGCACTTGGAGGAATATATTTCATATACCTGGTTTCTAAGATGAACATTTGTTTCCATATTTTAATATTTCTGAAATTACAACATACACATCTAGGGTATCACCTCTTCTTCCTCAAATACCTGTTAATCCAGCAATATCACACAATAAAATAAATAAAATACACTGTGATTTTACAGATATATAATATATACTAGATATCAAATTTATAACATGTAATGTATTATAAATATATTTGTACATTTTATACATTATGTTAATGAATAACACACAATGTAAACATATTATATTTAAATATATGTAAAACATAATATAGTATTACACAGGTGAGATATATAATGAATATTGTGTATAATTTGTAAATGGGTGAGATGTTGCTTTTCAGCAGGATTGAAGGTCTATATGATACTTTCATCATGTCATAATAGTTTAAAGAACACAGATGACAATCAGCTCTATGGTTTAGATTTTCTATAACCAATCCCATTCATATACTCGGAGTTGATAATCAACTAGTTCACGACAGTAAATTCTCATCAACAATGTCTGAAGAGTTCACCTATTTAGTTTATAGGTCATTCTTTATATACTTTATTTTTAACAGGTGACTCATTATTTTATTAAATACCTATGTAATGATCGTGCATGATCTGCACAGGTACCTCAGAACCTAAAGTGCCATATATATATGTATGTATATATATATATTTTATATATATAAAATAATTTTTTAAGCACACTGCAAATGCAAAATAGAATTGTTAAAACAAGTTCTGAAATAAAAGCTTAAAATATAGCTTTAACCATTCATGTTTCATAAGTCTTAACAACAATTACAATAACTGTTATGAATAGAATTGAGTATTAAAATATTATATCTTTAAACCCAATTATCTTTGTTTAAACCACTCTACTCATTTTCTAATACATTTGAAAGCATGGTATTAGTATAAAAATTGACACAGAATACAGAACCCAGAAATAAAGCTGCACACCTACATCCAACTGATCTTTGACAGTCAACAAAAATAAACAGTAAGGAAAGGACACCCTTATTCAATAAATGGTTCTCAGAGATCTGGCTACCCATATGCAGAAGAATGACCCTGGACCCCTCTGTCATGCCATATAGAAAAGTCAATCAAGATGAATCAAGGCTTAAATTTAAGACCTCAAACAATAAAAGTCCTAGAAGAAAACCTAGAAAAAATGTTCTTCTGAACATTGGCCTGAACAAAGAATTTATGAATAAGACTTTAAAGGCAAATGCAACAAAACCAAAAATTGACAAATGGGACTTAAAAAGCTTCTGCACAGCAAAAAAAAAAAAAAAAAAAATCAGAAGAGCAAACAGACAACCTACAGAATTGGAGAACACATTTGTAAACACTGCATCTGACAAAGACTAATATTCAGAATCTATAAGGAACATAAATAAATCAACAAGAAAGATACAAATAACCCCTATGAATAGTGGGCAAAGGACATAAATAGACACCTCATAAAAGAAGACATGCAAACAACCAACAAACATATGAAAAAAAATGCTCAAAATCACGAATCATCAGAGAAATGCAAATTAAAACCATACAGATACTTTCTCACACAACTCAGAATGGTTACTACAAAAACATCAAGAAATAACAGATGTTTGTGAGGACACAGAAAACAAGGGAATGTTACACATTCTTGGTGGGAATGTAAATTAGCATAACCTCTATGAAAAATAGTTTGAAGATTTCTCAAAGAACTAAAATTTGAACTACCAGTTAATCCAGCAATTCCTAGTGGATATCTAGCAAGAAAAAAAAATGGCTATATCAAAATCTATGTGCACTTGTATGTTCATCCCAGCAGTATTCACAGTAGAAAACCATGGTATGAACCAAAGTGCCTGTCAACAGTGGATTTGATAAAGAATATGTGATATATATTCATACACACACACACACACACACACACACACACACACACACACACACCATGGAATACTATGTAGCTATAAAAAGAATGAAATCATATCCTCTGCAGCAACACAGATAAAGCTGGAGGCCATTATCCTAAGTGAATTAACGCAGGGACAAAAAACTAAATACTACATATTCTTACTTATAAGTGGTAGTTAAACACTGGGTACTCGTTCCTGGCATAAAGGCAGAAACAACAGAAACTGGGGACTTCAAAAGAGGGGAGAGAAGGACAGAGGAAAGGGTGGCAACCTTACCTATTGGATAATGATAATACATTCACTATTTGGGTGACGGGTTTAATAGAAGCCCAAATCCCAGTATTATGTAATATACCCCTGTAACAAACTTTCACATGTACCCTCCGAATCCTAAGTAATGCAAAATAGCAGTATATAGTACACGTTTAAAAATGCATTGTTATATTTTCATATTTCTAAAATACTTAGGTATATTTTATCCCTTTTAGTCTTTTCAGTGCTTATGATTCTGTTTGACCAGCACACACAAGAATTCAATTCAAGAAATTCAAGAATTCAAGAAAGAATTCAAACTACAGGTATATCTGTAGTTTGCTAAGTTATGAAATCTGAAGATGACTCACTGAATAAGTAAATGAAGTTGCTGAATATTAACTGACATGAGATTTACAGGCATCTCAGCAAAGAATATTTAAGAAATTCCTCTTTTAATGAATTACGAAAGAATCCCAACATATAATTATGTTTATAGGCTTGAATCAGGAACTGGAGTATATGTAAGATTTAATGGCAGCTATCATACTGAATTTGGGAATATGCTGTACGTCTGAGGTTTTCAAACATACGATTTCATAAAATTCTATTAGTTGATACAAGTCATAGAACACATATGTGTATGTATATGAATATATATATTTCTGATGTGTAAAACAAAGGTTTAAAAAGAAACACTCCAAATTAAACTAGTAAATATTTACATACTTTTAAAGTAATAGAATTATTGTTTTATTTAAACATTATTTTATTTAAACATATGTGGGGGGGGAAGCTGTTTAAATAAAACAATGTTTTATTTAAAATCATTAGAGAACAACTGTACGGCTCCCACCCCAAGATATAGTAATGGAAATTTTGAATATTTGAGTAGATGATTCCATAATTAGAGATTTTTCAGGGTGAAAAAATGAAGTATCATTGGGGAAACTTTAAAAATGTGAAATTATCAGATAACTCAATACTAGTGAACATATAATATTCTACCCAGGAGAGAGTGGAGCACAAAGGTTAAAATACAGGCTCTGATGATCATCTGCCATTGAACTCTGGAGAGTTTCTCAGACTTCCAGTTTCTTCATCTGTAATATCATGATAATAATTCGATAGAATTTGCAGGACAGTTCTGAAAACTACATATTAAAAAAATGCTGACTACATTGGAAATGCATAATAAATACCAGCCATTGTTTCTGTTTTGATAATCTATTTCACACAGCTATATTCTAATACTGCTATTACTAACATTGCTTATCGTTCATTTCTAATAATGGTGATAATGGTGATGATAGTGGGTAGAAATACTGCATTTTCCAGAATTCTGGTTCATTATTATAAGAATTAATAGATTGAATTTTTTGTAAATTTATAGTTATTTTGAAGACATCAGCTAATTTTAATTTTATACACTTTTCTATTTTGTTTTCTATTCATTACTTGGTCACTAAACACACCTGGAAAAACATGACCAAAAGACCAGAGCAAAAAGAAATGTATCAAAGATCTACAGGAGACCTATATCCTGGAATAAAAGAATAGAATCAGAGTTGCCACGAGCTATTACTATTTCCTAGAATATTATCTATTGCAATATCTAAAACGTAAGACCTGATACTGATGGATTTATAAACATTGTGAACATCATTCTTATTATAGTCTTTGAGTTTCAATTTTCTATTATTTAGAGTTTTATGTTATGACAATATATCAAAATTTAATGTTATCTGAACACTACCTAGAAATCACGTTTGTAACATTTTTAAAGTAGCTACTTATTTTGAACATAATAATAAAATAACTGAGGAAGAGATATACAAGAAACCTTGCTTTTCAGAAACAGCAAGATAATGCCTGCGATGCAACTAGTTACCATATTTTCTAAGTGTATGACAATGGTTCACTTCTCATAACAACATAGCTCATGAGTATTCAAAAGACCTCAAAATGTGGATCCAAAATCATGTGTTGTAGAATGGTCTCTCCATGCCTTTGATGTACAAAGCAAATCAGCCTGAAATCATCAGAGAATTGCCATGACAGGGGTTGGACATATCTCACCATGATCAAAGCATTCCAAGCCAATGACATTTGAAAGGAAATTAAAGCTTTCTCCACTGAGATTTAGTCATCTCCTAAACAGAATAAATGTAAGAACACTAAGATGGATGGATATGTTAAATACAGCTAGCAGTCCCCCAAACCATCACAATGGTGCTTCATCTTTAAACAGTAGTGTTCACCATATCCATTTGCATACTATGGAACTCTCCGTGCAAAAGCTTTTATTGCTTTTTTTTCGCCATTTTAATCTACTTTAAAATGAGAAATTACCCACTGAAAATGCCATTTGTTTGTCATTGTAGATAAGGGATCATTATACAAACTTGGAGACAGAGTTGCTAAGAATTAATCTTTTGTTTGATGTAAAAAGTCCAGTAACAACTAATATAACTCTCTAGTTCCTATAATGGGCAGGGTATGGTAGCTCAAGCCTCTAATCTCAGCACTTTGGGAGGCTGAGGCAGGCAGATCACATGTTCAGAAGTTTCAGACCAGGCTGGCCAACATAGTGAAACCCTTGTCTCTACTAAAAATACAAAAAAAATAGCCAGGTGTGGTGGCACACTTCTGTAGTCCCAGCTACTCAGGAGGCCGAGGCAGGAGAATTGCTTGAATGCGGAAGGTGGAGGTTGCAATGAGCCAAGATTGTGTCATTGAACTACATCCTGGGTGACAGAGCAAGACTCCATCTCAAAATAAAAATAGAAAAAAAGAACTCCTATAATGAAATGTAATGACATAACATGTTTTAATGATTCAAATGACAGTTATGACTTACCTAGGACAATAACCGAAGTGCTAAAGGATATTGTTATCCCTGACATGATCAGAGGTTAAAAGGACAGACTGAAAATTCAAAGCTTGCATTTGCTTTGCAAAGCACATCTTCAAGTGTTCTCTAATATTCGGAAAGACCATTCATTCTGAGACAAACTAAGCATTGAAATATTCTCAGCATGTTGGTTTAGAAATGTTAAACAGTACAAGGAATATTATATAAAATGGCCCTGAGAACTACTTGCTTTTACATATTCAAAAATAATTCTGTAATGTAATAAGCTTGTTCTAATTTAGTTTTGCAATGGTCATTCCCTGAAGGCAAGTAGACTTTGTATAAAGCAAATACAGGAAAATTCTGTTCTGATACACTTAAGTACTCTGTCCTTTGGAATAGAGGTAACCATTATATATTATGTTTTTAGTATTTGTTAATTGTTCAAGATTCACAATGAAAAACATTTTGGGCATTCTAAAATGAAAAATACATGATTTCACCTAAATAAGATTTTATGCTGATGGGCACATAATTAGAGAGGCATAAGAGGAGAAATATAGTGATCAGTACCAGAAATACATGAGGCCCTTCCAAGTAACAGGTGCTTCTATTAAGAAAAACAAGTTTTGCAACATGGTAAAGGCTATCAAGATCAGAATATGGTTGTATGAAAGGTCAATGGTATCCTAGCTAACATTCCAAATTATAGAGTCAGGCTTTTTGGTCCAAATCTTGTCTGTGTCACTTTCTGTGAAGGCTTAGACAATAAAAACAACAGTCCTTTAAGTCCCAGAGCTGTTGAGAGGATCTAATGAGATGAGCCATATGAATTCTAGAAAGCAGATATATAAAATGAACAAGTCTAGAGCTCAAATGCACAACCCGAGAACTATAAGTAATATAGTTGTACTGTATTTGGGATTCATGTTAAATGCGTTGTTTCTATCAACAGAAACGACGACGAAACAGATAACTATTTGAGATGATGCCTATGTTAATCTGTTAAGGTTCAGCACATTAACCATTTTACTATCTGTATACATTCTATAACATCATGCTATATACCTTAAGTACACACAGTAAAACATATTTTTTAAAACCTGAAAAATAAGCCCCCAGTAAAAATTTACAATGATTATTAACATTGCTATTTTTGCTACTGTTTATATTTTCATGTTGATAAAGTTATCTGTATTTGGTATTTTTAACTTGGGCTTTGGTAGACAATATTTTCCAAAGAAATCTGAGGGTCTAAACGTTTATTTATGATGAGTCAAGTAGTGACGATGGTGCTTAAGCTGGTAAACAGAAGTGTCCAGAGTACTGATCCAGGCTCTACCTTGAATTGACAAAGTTTCAAAAAGATGTATTCTTAATTCAGTCCCTGAGTAAAATAATACTATTCTGTGTCATTTATTTGTTTGTTTACAAAAGAGAAATAAGCTCAGAGAGATTAATGACTGAGGCAAAGTCCCAATCCTAGAAAATGGAAGAATCAGGCCCAGAAGATACCTTGTGATTGCACATACTTTGTATTTCCTAATTCTCCCAATTCTCTGGCTTATGGTGTTCAAATATAGCACTTCTTTTGCTATCCTTTCAGCAGCAGATCTTACATTCACATAGCTTTGTCAGCTATTAGTCTTTCATACTTTTTTCAAACATTTTATCAGATACCGTGTTTGTAATAAACATTCTTACTTTTTACAACTGACAGAGACATATATGACATCTGTAGTTGGAGATCTGCCAAACTTTTGACTTTTCTTCTTAGTAAAGATATTTCTCAGGGCTTTATCTATACATCCTAATATGTGGCTGGCTGTTCTAAAGGCTTGCTGAACATGTATTTGGAAAACTCACCCATTCTACATATCATATATCATAAACTACTTTTGTTACATTTCCTATACTTTTACCTGTTAAAAAATCTTACCATTGTGTTTTTTAGTTAATATTTGAGAATAGTCTGTTTGGAGACAGAAAACCCTATTTAGAGAGGAGGTAAACAAATCTAGATAGAATTTCCTTCCTCTGAGGTTTGCTGTCCTGAGAAATGTAGAAGTAATCACGTTGCGAGTTCAGAAATGCACCTTATAACATCACTTCAGTCAATGTTGGCCTTCACACATGATGATGGCCACCTAAGGTTATAATGGACCTGAGAAATTCCCATTGCCTCATGACATGGTAGCCATCTTAACATCGTAAGTATCATAAACACCACACATTATTCACTAGTCATATGAAATTATAGTTCATATGATTACATATAGTACATAATAGTAGATAATAGATGACTGTTACTCATTTATGTATTTACTGTATTATACTTTTTATCATTGTTTTTAGCATGTATTCCTTCTACTTATCAAAAAGTTAACTGAAAAACAGCCTCAGGCAGGTCCTTCAGGCAGTATTCCAGAAGAAGGCACTGTTACAGGAGATGACAGCTCCATGAAAATTACTGCCCTTGAAGACTGTCCAGTGGGACAAGATGTGGAGGTAGAACACAGTGTTATAGATGATCCGGACTCTGTGTAGGTTAAGCCAATGTATGTATTTGTGTCTTAGTTTTTCAAAAAATGTTTTAAAAATGAAAAAATTAAAAACAGAAAAAAAGCTTAAATAATAAGGATATCCTTTTTATTACAACTCTACAATGTTTTAGTGTTTTAAGCTAAGTGTTCCTACAAAAGAGTTTAAAGATTATTTAAAAATTAATTAGTTTATAGAATAAAAAGGGTACAGTAAGCTAAGGTTTATTTACTATTAAAGAAAGAAAATATTTTTTTTAACTTAATGCAGCCCAATGCTAGTGTTCGTAATGTCTATGGTAGTGTTCACTGATGTCCTGGGCCTTCACATTCATTCACCCTTCACTCATTGATTCATTCACCCTGAGCAACTCTCTGACCTATAAGTTCAATTCATTGTAAGTAATTGTACACATATATATAGGTGGTACCATTTTAAAAGTCTTTTATGCTATAGTTTTGCTATACTTTTTCTTTATTTAGATATGCTTATATATATATATATATATATTTACCATTGTGTTATAATTTCCTACAATATTAGAATACTAACATGCTGTACAGGCTTGTAGTCAAGGAACAATAGGCTATACCATATAACCTACATGTGTAGTAGGCTATACCATCTCAGTTTGTGGAATTATACTCTATCATGTTTGCGCAGTGACGGAATTGCCTAATGGTGAATTTCTTAGAATGTATCACTATCACTAATCAAAATATGACTGTATTAGTATCTCCAAACTGATTACTCTTTTACTGCTGTTCAATTATTTGGGTGTTACATTTTTGATTCTCTGCTAAATATATGTGAAAGATGCTGCTTCATGAACTTTGGAAATTTCTTGGCCATTTGCCATATCGAATTCTTTGCTTTATCTGAAAAGGATAAATTAAATAAATTAGTTCTAGAAGAGCACAGCACTCTAAGACTTTGACCCTCTTATTTCTGAGAGGTTATTTTAATATTTATTTCACAACAGGAGAAAAAAATTAAAGCATAATATATTACACAGTCTTTATATCTCACACTAACTCATGAGAAATCTTACATCAGTGGTTCTTGCAAAATATTTATTTAAAAATAGAGAAAACTATTTTAAAATTTATATTAAACCAATGAAGAGCCCAAATAGCCAAGCCCAAATAAACGAACAAAATTGGAGGCATTACACTACCCAATTTCAAACTACACTACAGGGCTACAGTAAGCAAAACAGCATGGTAGTGGTACAACAACAGACACCTAGAACAATGGAACAGAATAGAGAACCCAGATGTAAGACGCACAACTGTCTGATTTTTGACAAGCCTGACAAAAACAAGCAATGGGAAAAGGATTCCCCCTTCAATAAATGGTGCTGGGAAAACTGTGTAGCGATATGCAGAAAACTGTAACTGGACCCCTTCTTTAAACCATATAAAAAATTAACTCAAGATGGAGTAAAGACTTCAATGTAAAACCCAAACCTATAAAATCCCTGGAAGAAAACCTAGGGAATACCATTCAGGACATAGGCATGGCCAAAACTTTTATGACAAAGGCAAGCAATTGCAACAAAAGCAAAACTTGACCGATGGGATCTAACTACACTAAAGAGCTTCTGCACAGAAAAAGAAACTATCAACAGAATAAACAGACAACGTAGAGAATGGGAGACAATTTTTGCAAACTATGCCTCAGACAAAGCTTTACTATCCAGCATCTGCAAGTAAGTTAAACAAATTTACAAAACAAAATAAAAACCATTAAAATGTTGGCAAAGGACATGAACAGAAACTTCTCAAAAGAAGACATACATGCTGCCAACAAGCATATGAAAAAATGATCAACATCACTGATCATTAGAGAAACGCAAATCAAAACAACAATGAGATACTATCTCACACAAGTCAGAATGGCTATTACTAAAAAGTCAAAAAATAACAGATGCTGGGGAGGTTATGGAGAAAAAGGAATGCTTTTACACTGTTTGTGGGAATGTAAATTAGTTGAATCCTTGCAGAAGACAGTGTAGCAATTCCTCAAAGACCTAAAGTTAGAAATACCATAAACCCAGCAATCCCATTACTGGGTTTATACCCAAAGGAATATAAATCATTCTATTATAAAGACACATGCACATGTATATTCATTGTAGCACTATTCACAATGGCAAAGACATGGAATCAACCTAAATACCCATCAATGATAGACTGGATAAAGAAAATATGGTACAAATAGACCATGGAATACTTGGCAGCCTTAAAAGGAATGAGATTCTGTGCTTTGCAGAAACATGGATGGGGCTGGAGGCCAGTATTCTTAGCAAAATAATGCAGGAACAGAAAACAAGATAACACATGTTGTCACTTATAACTGTGAGCTAAATGATGAGAATACATAAACACATAGAGGAAAACAATACACACTGGAGCCTACTGGGGGTGGAGGTTAGAAGGAGGGAGATGATCGCAAAAAATAAATAGCAGATTCTAGGATAATGCCTGGGTGATGGAATAGTTGGTACAACAAACCTCCATAAAACACATTTACCTATGTAACAAATCTTCACATCCTGCACATGAACCTCTGAACTTAAAAGTTATTTAAAAAGGAAAAAAGGCCGGGTGCAGTGGCTCAAGCCTGTAATCCCAGTACTTAGGGAGGCCGAGGCAGGTGGATCACAAGGTCAAGAGATTGAGACCATCCTGGTCAACATGGTGAAACCCCGTCTCTACTAAAAATACAAAAAATTAGCTGGGCATGGTGGCGTGTGCCTGTAATCTCAGCTACTCAGGAGGCTGAGGCAGGAGAATTGCCTGAACCCAGGAGGCGGAGGTTGCGGTGAGCCGAGACTGCGCCATTGTACTCCAGCCTGGGAACCAAGAGCGAAACTCAGTTTCAAAAAATAAATAAATATAAATAAAAATAGAAAATAAAAAGGAAAATAAAGTAATCTGATCTTTAACCTCAAGAAAAAATAAAATGTAGGAAAACACCACCTCTCAATGCCCCTAACAAGAAAGGAAATGTGAGATAGACAGCATCTTGTTAACTATCTTGAGCATAAACAATGTGTCAGGTCATTTTGTTCTGTGTATCTACTAACCAGATTATGCCCACAGAACTTGATTAGTAGGGAAATTTGGTTGTGACTGCCACATCTAATAAGCAAACGGCAGGTGGTGGTAAACCAAAATCAGTAGCATTAGGACTTTCAAAACAGTTTCATTCATACAGATAGGGGGAAAAGTGGATATATGGTGACTGATTTTCATTAATATCTATAATATTTTGGAACTTTGTTTAAAAATACTGATGAATGTCTGTCTCTTGAGAGTTTGACTTTTATTCACTCAAACACCTAATAAAAAATTTCATTAATTAATGTAGTACTTGGCAAGGAGAAGGGAGTCTCTCCTAATATTCATAAAGGAAAAATAGTATAGCCATCTTACACTAGTGTTAGACTTGATGAGTCTGCATATTGGTTAAAATATTGATATTATATTCACAGCAAAAGAAATATTATTGTTTTACTCTTTAATTGAACGTTGAAATGATTGCTCCCCAAATTATTTATGAATTATTTGTACAGACATATAAAAGAACATACATATGCAAGTCTTTATTAAATAAGCTTATCAATTTCCATCTCCAATTTGAAAATTATTACCATGGAGCTAAAAATTATATTGCATCGTACGGTGCTAAATTTTTTTCAATCACTTATTCAAAAGTCTATAATATAAGCATATTCAGGAAGAGAAATGTCATAAAAGATGTTTTGAAAACTTTCTGAAGTGAATTTTGTTAAAATTAATATTAATTAAGAGATGCATTGTTCTTTAATCAGCTAATTCGAATTATTTTATAGGCATCATTCATACATTTCTGAGTTTGGAATAATCAGGCCAATTATAATTATGTAATAAATGACATAAAAGGTACTTCTGGTTCTTTGCTTAGACCATAATTTAGCAATTTTATGAGTCACTAAATACATGTGATTAAAATTGTTGAAAATTTTTAACAAAAATGCATCTGGACTAAACACATACATCATGTCACCCTCTGGTTCAACTATTCTCATATGTGTTTCAAAAATATGAGGTTATTGTCCTTTAAATATTCATTAACTGGCTGTAAAATACTATTTCTTATCCAATTTGATATAGTGGCACTCTTGTTAGCTTCAGATTTTTCTCTTTTGACATTTATTCATAGTGTGCTTCGACTTTGCTTTTAAGTCATCATTCTTGTTGTTGAATAAGGTGCTTTACATCTTAGTTTACTATGCTCCTGCCTAATAGAAATCCATGTAAAATACCAAAAATAAACATTTGTATTTTACATTCTTTGTAAGTAAACAGTTTACACCACTTAAAGAACATGCTTATACTGAACTAATGTTATCAACTTTAATTTTATTTCTTTTTAAGTGTCTCAGTAATTTGTTTCTCAAAAATCATTTAAGGCTGGGCAAGGTGACTCACACATGTAATCCCAGCACTTTGGGAGGCTGAGGCGGGCGGATTACCTTAAGTCAAAAGTTCAGGACAAGTCTGGCCAACATGGTAAAACCCCACCTCTACTAAAAATACAAAAATTATCTGGGCATGTTGCTGCATGCCTGTAATCCTAGCTACTCGGGAAGCTGAGGCAGGAGAATGGCTGGAACCTACGAGGCAGAGGTTGCAGTGAGCCTAGATGGCACCACTGAACTCCAGCTTGGGTGATAGAGCCAGACTTCATCTAAAAAAATAAATAATAAATAAATAAGAATCTGATCTCCTCACTAAGCTGCAAAATTCTCAAAGGATGCTCTATAACTGATACCCCACTAGCCCAGGCTAACATACATTATGCATTTTATAAATGCTGCTGACTGGGTTACAATTGGGTTGTGTTCCAAAATTACATGCTTTATGTCTGTTGTTTGTAAGAGGGTTATAACATTACTTAGCTTCTCAGACCAGCAAACCTTTATTAACCCTTAAGTTCTTGACTGAGAATACTATACTAACTGTATTCTGCTCTTTTTTTTTTTTTTTTTTTTTTTGAGACAGAGTCTTGCTCTGTCATCCAGGCTGGAGTGCAGTGCAGTGATCTCACCTCACTGCAACCTCTGCCTCCGGGGTTCAAGCAACTCTCTGCCTCAGCCTCCCAAGTAGCTGAGACTACAGGTGCCCACTACTACACTCAGTTAATTTTTTTATATTTTCAGTGGAGACGGGCTTTCACCATCTTGGTCAGGCTGGTCTTGAACTCCTGACCTCATGATCCACCCGCCTCAGCATCCCAAGTGTTGGGATTACAGGCATGAGCCACCGTGCCTGGTCTGTATTCTGCTTTACCACACTGTGTTCCAATATTCATCTTGGTACACCTGCAATCCACTTCTCTGCTACATATGGGCATCACTTTCTCTAACCTTCATTACCCTTTGGGTGGAGGATATCTGGGTCCAATGGTTTCTTTAATTCTAGGGTGGAGTATTTGAGAGGATCAGTGTTAAATGAAGTTTGATGGCACATACTGAGGCATGGTGGAGAAAGGAACAAATCTTAAAGACCAGAAACAGAAAGTGATAAGGTGACTGAGCTTTAGGTATTATTAACGTCAACTATAATTTATAATATATAGAGAAAGACACACATGCATACATGGAGATGAAAGACATTCTGTAAAATAATTTTATTTTATTTTACTTTATCTTATTGAGACAGGGTCTTGCTACCTTGCCCAGGCTGGTCTTAAACTCCTGGGTTCAAGGGATCCTCCTGCCTCAGCCTCCCAAAGTGCTGGGATTACAGGCATGAGCCACTATGCCCAGCCCCACAAAAGTATCTTAAAATTTCTCTTACTTCATATACTTCTCATTTTAAGAACATTTTTCTTTTACATTTCTATGTGAAATGAGACATTTTACTAGCCTTTGTAGATCTAGTTTCATAATTTTAAATTTACCATCAATTCCACAAATCTTGATATACATAATCTTTAGTTATAAGATGTGGACTCATAGGGGAAACACATTTGCAAAACAATGAGTAAAAACTATTTAAATAATGTTTTGACATACAACAAAATGTTAGAAATTAAATACTACATTAGAAGTAATTAACAGAAAAAATCTAATGAGAAAAAAGATAGGATATGATAATTCTGTAACCAATTTTCTTAATATCAGTAAGTACTTAAAAAAGACACAAAACACTATGAACTCTGGCCTCAGATATAATTGGACTAGTATTTTAGCTTTTTTATTCCCGAGTTTCATGGCCTTTCACAAGCAACTTTCTAATGTTTTGATTAAACATTAGTATAATGAACCTACCTCAGAATGTCATGAAATAATACATGTAAAGAGGAAGCGCCTTACATGTATGATTTCATGTATTACAATGAAAGGTGTAATTTCAATAAATGGATATTTTGGCTTTGAGAAATATATTTACAATTGAATTAAATTTATATTCACTTAAGCATTTAGGCAGATATTCAAAATATGTATTATAACAAAAATTAAAGATTCCCCCTTCTTCCTCACATAATCTTTCTTTATAGAATTTCTTCTTTAGAGATCTGCTGCAATTATTCAGGAGTTAAATTCGTCCTGTTTATTCTGCTAATTGAAATGCTATATTTGATTATTATCCCCAGAAACAAACTATAGTCAACGTATAAGAACTAACGTTAGTTGACTGTTGATTGGCTACATTTCAAATGTGGTCCCAAGTGGGAATACTGCCTCTCATACTTTGAAGTGTACATTTTCATATGCATGATGCACTTATCATAGAGAAGTTAAAACAGACCAGGAAATAGCCCTGACTGAGCCACCAGCGATTTAACATTGACATCTCATGACAATAAGCTCTAGTGAATTAACAATGCAGTAGAAAACCTCTAGGACACCATGCTCAGCCCAATTACAGCTTTTAAGAAATTTCCCCTCTTCTCATTTACAACTACAGGTTTGGACTGCATAAGCTCACCTACCTGGCCAAAACCAATTACGTGCACTAGACATTTAACCCACATTGGACTAACCAAGTTTTCTTTTCAGATATTTTTGATTTAGGTCACTGGGGTTCAATTCAGTTGGCTGATGGTTCTAATAGCAGCAAAATTCCTGTTTTGAACAAGCAATCAAGCTCATTAAGGAAAACCAAAAATAAAAAAAAAAACAAAGCAAAAGCAAACCAAACAGAAAACAACAAAAAGTCACTCTATGGTGAGATAACAACAATAAGAAGAGACAGCAAACACAAGAGATTTGGAGTATGCCAGTGTTACTAGTGAATTTCCATTTCCTGGTGTCAATCCTACTCAATCTAAACCACACTTCTGGCTGGGGATGGTGGCTCACACCTGTAATCCCAGAACTTTGGGAGGCAGAGGCAGGCAGATCACAAAGTCAAGAGATTGAGACCATCCTAGCCAACATGGTGAAACCCTGTCTCTGCTAAAAATACAAAAAAATTAGCTGGGCATGGTAGCATTCATCTGTAGTCCCAGCTACTAGTGGAGGCTGAGGCAAGAGAATCGCTTGAACCCAGGAGGTGGAGGTTGCAGGGAGCCAAGATCGTGCCACTGCACTCCAGCCTGGGCAACAGAGTGAGACTCTGTCGCAGAAAAACCAAAATAAAAACAAAAAAACATACTTCTTTTATTTAGATGGTGGGAAACATTCCCATATCTATGAAACAAATGAGTTTATTAATATAAAGCAACTGCTATGTTAAACCCATTCTCAAGAAATTCTTCTAAAATCCAGGGCTTTTATGATATAATATTTTTCTACTCATATAAATGAATATCATGAAGGAAAATATGTGGATTTGAGGATTACTCACGGAACCATCATTTATAAAGCATGTTTTAAATAGCTTCCTTAAACTTTGTTTTAATCATAAAATTTTCAGTGGGCTTCCTACTTTTAAGTCAGTTTTAACTGTGAGCTAGTTCAAAGCAATATATATTAGACATGTATACTATTGATCTTACCAGAAATAAATGAATTTTTAAAATGAGATAGCTATGTGAGTCATAAAATACATGTTAAATAATTGATGGAGTTTATAAACTTTTACTTTCTAAGAAGTAAACCATTTAATTAAGAAATCTGCAATTGAGACATTCTCCTAAAAACCAGACTACAATTGCTTCTTTGACTTATATCTTTTTAAAAGAGCAACTTTTTTATGACTTTATGCCTTATTTTTCAAGATGAAACTTGAGAGAATAAAAATTCTCACTGCTTGAAATAACTTTAGTTATTTTTATGGTCATTTATTAATTATGCTCATATAACAAGGACCCCTCCGTCTATTTCATGTTGCCTTTGCCCAGTGGTTCACATTACATGTTAAGAACATATATTTTGCCCTATACCACCCACATTACTTTATAGTATAAAACATATTATTTTTTTAAAAAGAACATATTATTTTATTTACTATAAAGAAAAATGAATAAATCATTACAATCCAGACAAAATTAGCTTATCAACATGTAAACACTATATCCAACTTCCTGGATATTTCTCTAGCACTACCTCATTTGGAAAGGTTCTCATGGATGAACCCATTTTGTAAATTAAGACAACTTGAAGTCAGGTTTGGGTAAGATTATTTTGACCTTGTGATATTGGGCCTTAGATTTGCTAATTTGAATGTGATGCATTTAAGAAAATAGCCATAGTTTTCAAGCTTTTCTAATTTAATGTCTTTAATGTTCTATTAAGTAAATTATGCATGGGTTTATATATTAGAGGAAAATATGTAAATGCTGAGTGGACCATTTACCTGAATCCTTAGTACCTAAAACCTTTTAGCAAATAATAACATTGCCTTGCATATCCAAAAATAGCAATTTTTCTTTCCAACCATTTTTATACCTATTATGTGCTTCTTATTTATACGTTCTTCTTTTTCTTTGAGATAGTCTTACTCTGTCACCCATGCTGGAATGGAGTGGCACAATCTTGGCTCACTGCAACCTCCACCTCCTGGGTTCAAGGGAGTCTCCTGCCTCAGCCTCCAGAGTAGCTGGGATTACAGTCACCCACCATCACGTCCAGCTATTTTCATATTTTTTAGTAGAGACTGGTGTCACCATGTTGGCCAGGCTGGTCTTGAAGTCCTGCCCTCAAGTGATCTGCCCGCCTTGGCCTCCCAAAGTCCTGGGATTACAGGCGGGAGACACTGCACCTGGCCTTATTTGCATATTCATAAGAGCGAGATCAGTCACAGGAATATTGCCTCTATTTCATTATAAAGAATACCAGTCTCTGGAGAGATTAAATGATATTTGAAGGTCACACACCTAGCTACAAAAGAGCTGTATAATATTTCAGTCCCTCAAGTGATAACCTCACTAGCTCCTCAGAATCAATGTAAATTTAGTAGGAAGGACAGCCCTAGCCTGCCAAGTGAGGTATTGGGAGAACATCTGAGTCTTTCTCAAAAAAAAAAAAAAAAAAAAAAATTCCACCCATTTTCCTTCATCCTTAATCTTACCTGGACTCATGCATTTTATATTTCGATGGCTCCAAGTTTGTCTTTCCTTCCATTCTTTTACTCTCCCAGTGTATTGACCATAATGACTTTATTTATATGTAACTCACATGCCAAACCTACCTTAATAATCAGAGCTAAGTGATTTTCCCACAGTTACACAACTAGTCAATTGCATAGCCCCAAGCAAAGCCATCTTTTAGGACTCTCAGATTGCTGAATGAAATCATGAATTCTCCAAGAGTGCAGATTATCATGCATCTCTGCAGTATTAAATCTCAGCACTTGGGGAGGCTGAGGCAGGTGGATCACCTGAGGTCAGGAATTTGAGACCAGCCTGACCAACATGATGAAACCCCATCTCTACTAAAAATACAAAAATTAGCTGGGTGTGGTGGCACATGCTTGTGATCCTAGCTACTCAGGAGGATGAGGCAGGAGAATCACTTGAACCTTCTAGGTGGAGGTTGCAGTGAGCCGAGATTGTGACATTGCACTCCAGCCTGGGTAACAAAGCGAGACCTTGTCTCAAAGGGAAAAAAAAAAAAAGTAGGTGCATCATAAATATTAATTATATCAAGGCCAATATGGAGACTAGCATATCAATTAAAATCATTAATACCTTGCCCCAATGAAATTGTGGTTGCCAGGGACTAGCAAATATTCAAATATCAAACACTAAGTTGAGACTCCATGTTCAGCTAAACTTGAGTTACATGTTAAGTTAAATATTTTTAAAATAATCTAACACTAAATACAGGCTATGTATTGAGTTACTTTCAGAGCTGCAGTTTTTTACTTGTGGTCAGAGAAGGTTAGCTTCCTAATACACTTTCTATTTATATTATTTCCTGGTATATTTAGGTAAACTTCTTTAAGCAGAGACGTTGTGAATATAAAGAAGTAAGAGCAGGCTTTAAGCTTTCACCTTAATTGATGCTCTAAGGCCGAATAAGCCCTTCAGCAATAAGTGTCCTCAGCTAGCTAAACCGCTGTGTCATAGAAGGCCCCCACACTGTACTCCTTCTGATCTCCCTCCAAACCAGCCAGCTGCTGCCTGGCAGTTCAAGAAGACACTGCTTAAAAGGACTTGCAAGTCTGACAAAAAAAGTTGGAGAAATTGATTGGTATTTAGAGTTTAGTGGTCTCCTATGGGTATTCCTGGGTTTCTGTGACTGATTTTGATGAAGTGCTTTTATTTGTCTCTCTACCCAGAGACTGCAGATGAATTTGCAATAGAGCAGCATGCCTCCTGTTTAGCTTTGTCAGGCACCACTTAGACATGTTATAATTTATTTTCCAGGAAAAATATTTCTCATGAGGGCTTCTGGCTAACACAGTTATAAAGCAGCTGGCTACCGTTCAGCCTGCTGTCTGTTGGCAGCTGGGCTTCCCTGTACAGGCTGAAAAGGAACATAACTAGAAAGAAAAGTTGTGGAAAAGGGGGGCACAGTTCAAAACTCCTACCTATGCAGGCCCAGATCTTTTCTTTCGGGCTGTTTTTGATAGTTAACAAGTTTGCAAACATCCTACTAAATCTGACAGGGAGTGCTGTTATTTCTTTTGTGTGCTTGTGGTGGCATGGCTGTGCTGTGCAGATATGTGTAACAGGCACTGGCTTGTTCTAGTCATTGTGCAGACTCAAACTGCCCTTAAAAATTCATTAAATCATCCAGTTAATTTTTTTTCTAACATAGAACACTTTAGCTAGAGCTTTGAATAATTACTTTGCTCATTTTAAAGGAACATGTTTTAAAAAATATTTAACACTGAATTCACACACTTTGTGGAGAGATGTTCCACTATGTGCAGTGCAGAGGAATTGAAATTAACTGATATCAATGTTCTTGTTATAGCTTCATTCTAGGACACATGTTGAATGAATGGAAGAGCAAACAAAATTGCCAAGTTTTTTTTTTTTTTTAAGATGGAGTCTCCCTCTGTTGCCAGGCTAGAGTGCAATGGCATGATCTCAGTTCACGGCAACCTCTGCCTCCCTGGTTCAAGCAATTCTCCTGCCTCAGCCTCCTGAGTAGCTGGGACTCAGGCGCATGCCACAAAGCCCAGCTAATTTTTGTATTCTCGGTAGAGATGGGGTTTTACCATATTGATCAGAATGGTCTTGATCTCTTGACCTCATGATCTGCCTACCTCAGCCTCTCCAAGTGCTGGGATCACAAATTTATTTATTTATTTATTTATTTTGAGTAGTTAACACACCATGTGTCATCAAGTCTCAGACATTATTAATTATAATGGAATATTTCAATGAACTACTAGAAAATGTTTTAAAATCTGCCAAATAACCAAAAGCATATACTTTTTGTCACTTCAAATTTATTTTTAATTGAAAGGGCTCTTTTAGACTCAAATATTTATCCTACCATTCTTGGACATAAAAAGGAAAGACTAAGGTAAATGATTGTGTTAAGATATTCTTGAAACTCCTTCACCCTTTGTCCAGTTGTTCTAAATCATTCTTTAACTCTGTGTCATCAATGACTGAGTTTTTTCCGCAGAAAATGCTGTGCCACTGAGCTGACTGGCAATGAAATATTTCATAAAAATACACCAGTATTGTCTCTAGGAAATTTTTCTCAAACTCGCTGATATCCATTATGCAAAATTTGATGCTTCTGTTTTCTTACTTGTGTCTGAAGGTGTCAATAAAAAAAAAAACATGAGATAACAACTAGGTCTCATATTCCTTCCTCGTATGATTCTCAAACAAACAGTTGATTGACTTAATCATCAACACTGACGGTCTACAATTTTCCAGTCAGGTCTTCAGGAACAACAAACCAAGTTCTTGAATGCATGGGCACTGAAATTTAGAACATTTTTTATGTTCTGATTTTAAGATGTCATCAATTGTAAGATATATTTGGATTTTCAAGATGTTAAAAAAAATATGCATCTTAAATTTAAATATATATAAAGGGTGAATTGGATAAAAATGCACATGGACAAGTCCATTGTGTGCCACAAACGTAGAAGGATTTCAGAGGGAAGTAGCCTACTTGAGTTTTGAGTTGAAAAATGTTATGGTCAGATTTCAGAAACTTGAAAATGTGGATAATCTAACCATCTGGGAAGTGAGGCCTGGTTAATTTAACAAGTAGTCCAGGGGACTGTGATGAACAGAGAGGTGGAGGAAACACTTTGTAGAAAGCCCAGGACCCACTGGCTCTGTGCTGCTGCCTATCACACACTTTATACGGGAAGAGCAGACCTCCACGTTTGCATGGGACTGTTTGAGTTTATGTCTCTTTCCCTACCTTCTTGTTATTACTATACCCATTCTCTCTTAAAAGTGTCCAGTCTTGGAGAATTTTATAAGCTCATTCTAAGTTTATGTGAAGTATAAAAGATGTATAATCCTAACATTTATGTGGCCTTGCTGCTACAATGCAAACAGACCCTGTTTTTAAAATGGCTAATGAAAATCCACCAGGGATTTCACTCTCAGGCCATGCAATGAGAATCCACTGTGCTGAGAATTTAAGAAAGAAAAGACAAAACTAACAAGAAATAATTTGTGCTTTGAAAAGTCTGTAAGACCCAAACAAACTCTTAATAAGGACAAAATCACTAACAATGCTAACTCTAGGATCACATTTGCTGAATGTGTGTGGTTTTTCATTATGCACTTTCACCATTCTCATATTTATTGTTCAGAGGCTAAATTCACTCTAACAGAAGTCCAGTTTAGGGAGTTTTTTAGGTGATATAGGTTGGCGTGTTTCCTTTTAGCTGGCATTCATAATGGAATTCTCCAACTGATTCTCTTCATTCTCTTCCCTGATCTCAGTTTAACTTAAAATGGCACAAGAACAAACTTTTACCTCAAAGACAGGATCAATTCATGTCATGGAAGCAAAGAATGTTTAGTATAAGCACTGTCTGTACAGAGGGGAAGTGAGTTCTTTCCAACTGAATCAAAATTGCAAAAAAGATGTAAGTTTTGGAATATCTGTGAGTCAGTTCAGAAGAGCTGCCCTGGAGAATTATAAAACTTCTCTACTGGTAAATTTGGTGATGCAACACATTTTGTCAACAAATTGTGATTTGATAGTAACATAATATTTGAACTCTATTTGTCTAATTAGACCATGATTAAGGAAATACTTGAAACCAATCTCTGTTTCAATGAGGTTTACAATTGTGTTGACCATATAAATCATTTGGCAACCCAAATGATTTGCATGAAAAAATAAAAAGTCAAATATTGAAGGGGCTCTCTTTCCACATCCACCATCTTTGGCTAACCTAGGGTGAATAATTAAGAGTAAATAAGCTGGGCATGGTGGCTCATGCCTGTAAACCCAGCACTCTGGGAGGCCAAGGTGGACGGATCACGAGGTAAAGAGATCCAGACCATCCTAGCCGACATGGCAAAACCCCATCTCCACTAAAAATACAAAAATTTTCTGGGCATGATGGTGTCTTCCTGTAGTCCAAGCTACTTGGGAGGCTGAGGCAGGAGAATCACTTCAACCCAGAAGGCGGAGGTGGCAGTGAGCCGAGATCCTGCCACTGCACTCTGACCTGGAGACGGAGCAAGACTCCATCTAAAAAAAATTAAAAAGTAAATGTGGGACATGTGTACATCAGGGAATGTACAAATGTGTGGTGATCACAAAGAAAATATAAAAGAATATAATCCCCAAATAAGGAAAAAGGCTTTACTGATACTGAAGACATGGAATGACTCTGGTTCCTCAGAGGGTGCACATGGCAGACCATTATGTAACGTGTTGTGAAGTTACCCTGAAGAAGTGTGGGAGTTTCTCAGGACAGAGAGGTTAAGCAATATCTTCATTTTTCCCCTCACTTTCAGCGTATGGAAACATAGAAGTTTATGTGAACCATGCTAGGTGTATTTATACAGATAATGGTCTAAAGTTTTAAACAAACCAAGCTCCCTAAACTGATTATGTGGTTTAAAAAGTATCGTTATATATACATATCCTAAAATGTAAGATAACATTAAATATGAAAGCCCAGTTAGAAAACAAGAGGATGGTCAATCTGACACTTTATCTGTTCTTCTTTGAATACTAAGGTGTTATTACCACAATACTAGGTTAAAAACATCAGGTTTAATAAGAATTGGTGAAAGAGATCATTTGAAATATAGACGAAATTTCCTTTGTGTGTTTATTTTGCCTTGAGACATGAATAATAATATTAAAATAAAGCCACCACAATTAGCAAGGTATTTTTAAAGTGAGAATTCAGTGTCTTTTTTGAAGTCTTTTACTGGTGAAAAACAAAAAATTTTCCTTTTGAGGGAACCTTCTTTCTGTCACGGTAAAATGACTGAGAAAATATGTGGCAAATTACTTGGTGACAAATTAAAATGCATTATGAATAATAATTATTATTCATATTGTTTTTCAGATTATTCAGATTATTCTTATTTTTAGACAGAGTCTCTCTCTGTTGCCCAGGCTGGAGTACAGTGGCGTAGTCTCAGTTCACTAAAACCTCCACCTCCAGTCTTCAGGCAATTCTCTTGCCTCAGCCTTCCAAGTAGCTGAGATTACAGGCGCCTACACCACATCCAGCTAATTTTTCTATTTTTAGTGGAGACAGGGTTTCTCCATGTTGGCCAGGCTGGTCTCCAACTCCTGACCTCAGGTGACCCACCTGCCTCAGCCTTTCAAAATGCTGGGATTACAGGCTTGAGCCACTGTGCCTGCCCTAAAAAGCATTAGTTTGTTTGTAAATCGTATTGTCAGACACAAAGTATTGCTGAAATTTTGAAGAGTTATGTATTAGAACAAATTAAGCCATTTTTGTTCTACAGTTGAATAAATAAAATACATATTTTTCCCAACCTTTCTTAGCTTAAATATGAATTTGCTGGATAGCATTTCAATAATGGATGTAAGAAGAACAACTAAAGGAGCTAGTAAAGAAACAACGTATCCAAAAAAGGAAGGAAACAACTATAACAAAACCCTTAATCTAGGAAGTAAAGGAAGAAAAATAAGAGCTTTAAGTGGGAGAATAAAACTGTAAGGATAACTGATGAAGCAGGTTATCTGATTACAGAGAGAGAGACAGAGAAAGAGATTGCAGAGTAAGGCTGAAGAGCTGTTGCTACACTTAGAATGTATTCAATGAGTCTTCACTGGGAAGCTCTCATAGCAAGTAAGCTAAAAACAGAATTATAACAGGTGACACATTAGTGAATATGTTAGTAAACATAACAGAATATTAACTGCAGTCTTAAAGGTTTTTATGCCTAGACTCAAAAAGCTGAAAAACTAGATTCCAGATCAGAGACATGTGTAGAGTGGGCTAAGAGACAGTGAAATCAGACTAGTTAACCATTGACTTATTACCCAGGTGAAGAGTATATGAGAGGGAGTTGGGAAATTCACCAAAGAGATGATGGAGAGAGTTTCTTTAAGGATAGAAATACTGAAAGCCTGGTATCTTCCCTGCCTTCCTTCATGTTCTCCAATTAACCAGGGGGAATTCAAAGAAACACACTTGGTGGTTTCTAGGCATCTCTTTAAGAAAGTTTACGAAACATAGAAGCTGAAGTCAAAAAAAAATTCTACAAAGGTGAAGCTGGCAAGAGTGGCCTGTGATAACAGAATGAAGAGAGCAGCCTAGATTAGGGATGAGTCACATTCTCCGCATGACAGCCCAGATGTGAGTTTTTCCTTCCCTCTGGCTTTTGCTGGGGAGCCTTGAGCTAGACTTTAGCCACATGGGCTTCACAGTAGGGTGAAGAAGACAGGACAACAGGCACTATGGAAAGTCGAAGCAGACAGCCCAAGAGAGCGCTGCGTGTATCAGCAAACTGCATTCACAGAGCCCTAGCAGGAGGAAGCTCCAGGAAACCTGCAAAAGTGCTCCAAAAGACAAAAGATGCTATATGGTAGAATTACAGTTAACCCAGAAAGCACTGATAAAAGCTACAACTCTCTCATTCAAGACCTTTCTTACTTCAATTTCCCCTTGCTCTTCTGCCCATTCTTGGAGCACTAAAAAGCAGCACAGTGAGTAGGCAAAGATGGGAAGAGGGCATTGGAGAAAAAGTAGAAAAGGGAGTTGTATAGAGCAGAAAAGTCCTCCTAGCCTCCCCCAGGTCCTCATTCTCATGCCCATTCTCACAGCAAGTTCACCCCAATTTCGGATGGGCCTAACCTAGTGCAGAGAAGGTTTAAATTGGCTGAGATAGTAACAACATGAACTAATTATATAAACTGGGCATTTTTCTTTCTTTCTTTTTTTTTTTTTTGAGACCAAGTTTCGCTGTTGTTACCCAGACTGGAGTGCAATGGCACGATCTCAGCTCACCGCAACCTCCGCTTTCTGGGTTCAAGCAATTCTCCTGCCTCAGCCTCCCGAGCAGCTGGGATTACAGGCACATGCCACCATGCCCAGCTAATTTTTGTATTTTTAGTAGAGACGGGGTTTCACCTGTTGACCAGGATGGTCTCGATCTCTTGACCTCATGATCCACCCGCCTCGGCCTCCCAAAGTGCTGGGATTACAGGCGTGAGCCACCGTGCCCAGCCAAACTGGGCATTTTTAATGAGACTATGTGAACACCTTGAAAATTACTGAGAAAGCTTGAACATTTTGGGTCAGAGCAGATAACAGGAGAGAAGAAAGCAGTTTTATTTGTACCCTACTAAGCATTCCTCTGCTTGCTCTAGTTAATTTTTACCATTAATTTATATTTAAAATACAGAAAAGATTGAAGTCCATTTGTCTTGGATCAACATTTTTGCACAAAGAATCATTATATTCATATAAATATATAATCCTCTGGTTGTTTCAGATCAAACAAACAGAGGATCACCTAGGTTTAATATCTAGGACGTAGGTGTCTCTCCTTCCCTTTCTCTCTCTCTCTTTCTTTCTTTCCTCCTTTCATTTACCTTTTTTCCTTTTTTCTTCCTTCTTTCTTTGCAGGGGCGGAGAAGAAGGTATTTCTCTGTCACCCAGGCTGCAGTGCAGTGGAACAACCATGGCTCACAGCACTTTTGATTGAGAATGAGCTTAAGTGATGCTCCCATCTCAGCCTCCAAGGCAGCTAGGATTACAGGTGTGCTCCACCATGCCCACATGCAGCTTTAAAAAAAAAATTGTATTTTTCTTGTAGAGACTAGGTCTGCTTATTTGCTCAGGCTGGTCTGAAATTCCCGGGCTCAAACAATTTTCCTGCTTCAGCCTCCCAAAATGCTGGGATTATAGGCACACCCAGCCTTCTCCTTCATTTCTTACATCTAGCCAATCAGCAAGTGTGGCTAGGTATCACCAACCTGCACTCTTCTCTCCTTATTTCTATTATAATTAAACATTTCTAGATTTCTCTAACAGATATTTGCAACCACTCATAATAACTTCTCAATGAGTTTTACTCTTTCTAGGGCCTTGAAAATCTTCTCTCTAAATCACAAATCAAAAATGTCTTTTTTTCTTTTTAAAGACTATTGTTGGCACCCATTAATAAAGGGGCCATATCATTTTCTTAGTCCACACTAAACCAGAACATTTTACAAGTGAAAGGTGCACATTTAGTGATTATTCCAGAACAACAGGTGCACATTAGAACTGTCCAAAACAAACTTCCATGTCCGGGCACTCTATTCATTAAGAAGAAGATAAAACCAATACCCATAATATGACAAGTAAGTTTCACCATTGTCTAACTCCTGCCCATCTCTCCAGCAACATCTCTCACCCCTTCTTTATTTTATACTCAGACTATAATTTTTTACTCTGCTGGCTAAATGGATACCACTTATTTAAAACTAAGATTATATACCATTTCCTTTGGGAAACTTCTTATGTTTTTAGACTTAGTTAGATGCCTCTCTCAGGAACTCTCACGTGCCCTGTGAGTGTGGCTCTGACTTTAGTTCAAAGGGTGCATCCCTCAGCTTCATCAGTCTGCTTATTTCTAAAACAGATGGTAAGAATATGTACATTTTAGAGATGTGAGTTTTCAATCTGTAATATATATAAATCATTGATATACTATTTTGAACAAGTTATTACTTAAGAGTGTTAGCTGTAAGTTTCTCAACCCTATGAAAAGCATTATTACTCCAAAATGAAATTATTATATGAATCTCCAAAAATAGGGATACTTGATTTCTTTCCTCCTTTCATTTACCTTTTTTCCTTTTTTCTTCCTTCTTTCTTTGCAGGGGTGGAGAAGAAGGCAATTATATTTTGTCTTCACCTCTTGAAGGATACTGGAGAAAAATTCATCAGAAAATAGTAACAAAAGTCTAAAGGAAATGCTTATGTTCATTCCATGTCATTCACGGAAAGCTATCCATGACTTTCACATGAAAAATATGTGGTTTGTTAGCATATGTTTTACTAAAACCTTTGTATATAGTCAGTGACTTTAGTGAAACATGTGAAGGTTTTTAAACATGTCCACAAATTTCATGATATTGCTCACATTGAGGATGAGGTCTTTGTCTCCTCCCCTTGAGTCTGAATTGGCTTTTCTGCTTCAGTCTAAATTGAACAGTAAGCGTGAAACCATATGACTTCCAAAGCCCGGTGATAAAAGTCCATCCAAGTTTTGTTTTGTTTGCAGGAACACTTGCTCTTATTGCAAGTTAAGAAGTTTGATTACCTCAAGGTAACTGTGTTGAGAAAAGTGCAAATAACATAGAGAGGCCGCATGAAGGTAGTCAAGAGTCTCAGCTGTGTCCAGCCTTCCCATCTTTCCATTCCAGGTCTCAGACACATGGCACCAGGGACCAGTTTCGTGGAAGACAAGTTTTCCATGGATCAGGTTGGGTGGGAGATGGTTTCAGGATTATTCAAGAACGTTACATTTATTGTGCACTTTATTTCTATTATTACTTTGTAATATATAATAAAATAATTATACAACTCACCATAATGTAGAATCAGTGGAAGCCTTGAGTTTGTTTTCCTGCAACTAGATGATCCCATCTAGGGGGTGATGGGAAACAGTGACAGATCATCAGGCATTAGATTCTCATAAGGAGCATACAACCTAGATCCCCTGCATACACAGTTAACCATAGGGCTCGCATCCTACGAGAATCTAACGTCACCACTGATCTGACAGGAGGCAGAGCTCAGGTGGTAATATAAGAGATGGAGAGCAGCCAGTACCAGTCTGTGGCCCAGGGGTTGGAGACTCCTGTTCTAAATAGTTCCAGTCCCCAGATAGTTGGCGGTCCTCAGCTGAGGTCCCAGACATCATGGAGAGAGGCCATTCTTGGTGTATTCTGTTGAAACTCCTGACTCACATAAACCATAAGTGTAATAAAATGGTTGTTTGAAAACACTAAATTCCAGGGTTGCTTGTTACACTGCAATAGACACCTGGAATAAATATAGTCCTCAAATGAACTTGGTAACTGAATGCTATTCAGTGACACACATACCCTGATCACTTAAATATTACTATATAGTGCCTGTAAAGCTCTGTTTCATATATCGCCTATCCTGGACTTCTTACTCATGATTCCTTCTCAATATCTCATCATTCCTCAAAAATTGCTAGTCGGTGCCTCTTCATCAGATACAAAATTAGGTCAAAAATCTTCAACTTATTATTCAGGACTTACATATATGTTGGCACGGGCCTACTTTGCCAACTTTCTTTTTCATTATTTTCCAACATTCTTCTTGGCCACTACTTGCTGTGAAAATCTTGCCTCGATGCCTTTGTTCCTACTGTCACTCTCATCCAAGAATATATCTACCTGCCATACACACATCCTTTTCCACACATTCCGGTTCTCTTCACCCTTCAAGGCACCTGTTAAAGCAAATACTATCCCTTCGCTCACCAATTACATTTTTCCCCCACATTAGAGCATGTATTATCCTCTCTTACATAGCCTTAGAGTGATTTCCTCCTCTTCTACTCATTGTGTATGGCTTAGGAGCTGGGACCATATTTCTTTTTACCATTTTCTCATGCAAGTTACCTAAGCATATAGTTGCCAAATGGCCTAATATTTTTAAAAGCTACACAGGCCAGAGGCTGAAAATGGCACTTTACTTTTTGAAAGGATTTTTCCTCTTACAGGCATAGTTTCCATTTATTTTCTCTGCTTTCCAGTAAAGTAAAACCAGGAAGACATTTTCAGTTTATTTTTTATCTGATCTTTTATTTTTAATTGAAACATAGTGATTGTATATATTTATGGAGTACCAGGTAATGTCTTGATATGTGTTTATATTGTGGAATGATTAAATAAGCTAATTAATAAATACATCGCTTAACATTCTTATCTTTTCTTGTTAAAACATTTAAAAGCTACTCTTTTAGCAGTTTGAAATACGCAAGGGTTTTTTTTTATAGTCTCCATTCTTTGCAATAGATTACTGCAGCTTATTTCTTCTAACTGAAATTCTGTGCCCTTTGCTGAACAGTTGAGGGTTATAGTGTAGTGACAACTAATCCAATTTATGTTACTGGGAATGTGTCTATTGCCAAAATTTAAAATCCTGGAAATTTTGAGTAAAAAATGTACCAAAGTAGCAGCTTTATAGTGGAAAATATTGGTTTTAGTCATATAACTAATAGTTAATACACTGTAGTTTTTAGTGCATTGCTTCTTAAAACTTAATCGTTTATTCCTGTGAAAACTGAATTATAATCATTTCCTCAGTGAAGACCTCATTGATCGCCGGAAAACGATGGATCGAGGAGTATATGGTAAAAATCATTACCGGGATTTGAACTCGGATCTTCTGCTTCAAAAATTCAGTTTTCTTTTACTCACAACTTTATTAAGCCGTTGCAATTATGCAAAATAACTGAAATAGTCAAGCCTCCTAAATGACTTACGTCTAATGTTGCACCTTCTTGACTTATATTCCACAGAGCAGCCATAGGGATCTTTTGAAAGGTGTACTTCTTAAGGTCCTCCCTTGCTTAAAATTTTATTAGTCCTCTTATTACATTTGGTGTAAAAGGCCCTACACAGCCTGTCCCTCGCCTTCCCTGCAGTCCCAGCTACTGTGACTCTGCCTCTTGCTCAGTATGCTCTCCCCATAAAATCTTTCTTGCTGGCCTGGCCTTGCCTCCTAGTCTTGGGACTCATTGTTCTCCCTTCTTGGAATGCCACATTCTCCTACATTTGCATGGCTCACTCCTTCTCATTCAGATTTCTGCTCAAATACTACCTTAGAGAAGACTCCCCTTATCATTCTGGTTAAAATGGCACTCAGACTCATCAATCCATCACTATTTGATATGATTGCATGAGTTTGTTTACTTGTTTGCCTCCTTGCTTATTTCATAAGGCAGGAAAACATCACGAGGAAAGGAAAGTCTTTCTATCTTAAAAGAAAAATTCACAGCAACTAAAACAGCACTGAGCACACAACACTAGGGTCCGAAGGTGTAAACACATGAATAAATACATAAATGAATTCTCAGTAACTGTATATGACTGGGTAAGACTGTGTGTGGTGAGGTGCAGGGAGGACGGATAAACAGAGTTCATTCTTTTCCATATTAAGGTTTAAACTTGATCTTCCAGCCATTGAAATTTTCCAGCAATGAGAGTAGCATAATCAGCTGTGTTTTTCAGAAAAAAAATTATTTTTGTTGTGATGTAGATGATTAACTATAAAGGACAGAGGCAAGAAGGCTAGTAAGACGGTTTCAGAATGATCCAGACAAAAGATGATCAACCAAGCAATGAAGTCATGGGTCTACAGAGGGCTTGATGAATGCTATAGATACTAGGGAGAGTTCACTAACCTTATAGTTTACCTGAATGTCATGGCTAAAAGAGAGGAAGTTAGGAACAAAACTCAGGTTTGTTCCTACATGGGCAGCTGGTTATAGGGCATTGTCAAACACCAGTATACAAGAATACTAAAAGTGTTCATGAATGGTTGACTGAATAAAGAAAATGTTGTACATATATACCATGGAATACTATGCAGCCACAAAAAATGAATGAAATCATGTTTCATTCACTCCAACATAGATGGAGATGGAGGCCATTATCCTAAGTGAACTAACTCAGAAACAGAAAACCAGATACTGCATATTCTCACTTATAAGTGGGAGCTACATGGACATAAAGATGGAAATCATAAACACTGGGGACTCCAAGAACGGCCGAGTGGAAGAGGGTGAGGGTTGAAAAATAACCGATTAGGTACCATATTCACTATTTGGGTAATGGGTAAACTAAAAAGCCTAATTCTCACCAGTATGCAACATATGCATGTAATGAACATGCACAAGTACACCCTGAATTTAAAATAAAATGATACTTTAAAAAAAATCCATAAAAGAAGCAAATTTGAATCAGAATTCATATTTCAAGACAGCTTACAGTTACAAACCGGTATTTAAATTAATGGAGTTTTCTTCATTAAATAACATTTCTATGAGTTTGTATAAGACTCCTTTTATGTAAATGAGTATTTAAAAAATGGGATATTGGCTGGGCATGGTGTCTCACATCTGTAATCCCAGCAATTTGACAGCCTGAGGCAGGTGGATTGCTTGAGCCCAGGAGTTTGAGAACAGTGTGGGCAGCATGACAACACCCTATGTCTGCCAAACAAAAATTAGCTGGTGTGGTGACACATGCCTGTCATCCAGGAGGTGGGGACAGGAGAATCTCTTGAACCCAGGAAGCAAACATTGCAGTGAGCAGAGATTTTGTCATTGCACTCTAGCCTGGGCAACAGAGTGAGACTAGCTCTCTTTAAAAAAATTAGAAAGAACCTGGGTGCAGTGGCTTGTGACTGTAATCCCAGCATTTTGGGAAGCTGAGGCAAGTGAATCATTTGATATCAGGAGTTCAAGACCAGTCTGGCCAGCATGGTGAAACCCCGTCTCTACTAAAAATACAAAAATTAGTCAGGCAGTAGTAGTGTGAGCCTGTAATACCAGCGACTTGGGAGGCTGAGGCAGGAGAATCACTTAAGACTGGGAGGTGGAAGTTGCAGTGAGCCAAGATTGCACCACTGCACTCCAATCTTGGCAAAAGAGTGAGACCCTGCCAAAAAGAGAGAGAGAGAGAGAGAGAGAGAGAAGGAGAAAAAAGAAAAGGACTATCAACATTAGTAATTTGTGGCTAATCTTTTACTGGATGAGTTAAAAGAAAACTCACTTGTTCACTTTACTAAATTTACTGTTTTATTCATCTGCTCATTCATTCAACTTGCATTTGTTGCATGTCTATCTATGCCAGAGCACAGGGATACAAAAATGAATGTTATGTTTTTTACTCTCAAATCCTTACAGTCTTTGACAATAGAAAAGCAGATACAAGGCCAGTACACCGGCAGGTGACAGAAATATTGAAGAGGGCGGGGCACAGTGGCTTACGCCTATAATCCCCTCCACTTTGGGAGGCCAAGGCGGGTAGATCACCTGAGGTCAGGAGTTCGAGACCAGCCTGGCCAACATAGTGAAACCTTGTTTCTACTTAAAATAAAAATTAACTGGGTGTGGTAGTGCATGCCTGTAATTGTAGCTACTCAGGAGGCTGAGGCAGGAGAATCACTTAAACCTGTGAGGTGGAGGTTGCAGTGAGCCAAGATCGTGCTGTGCCATTGCACTCCAGCCCAGGCAACAAGAGCGATACTCCATCTCAAAAAAAGAAAAGAAATATTGAACAAAGCCTGCGTTGATGGGAAGGGGTGTGGTCCTTGGAAGGTTTCCTGAGAGAGATGGTGTAGACGGCACGCAGCAATATATCATATTCTATGACTGGGAGGTGGTGAAGAAGAGCCTTGTGCATGATAGCAGAGCTCCATGTTTGTGTTAGGGGAAGGAGATGTTCAGGGTTGGAGTCTAATGGCCCATGAATTTGGCACAGGCAGGAAGCTAAATAGTAGATAGGAGTCAGATCATGAAGGGACTTCAGTTACTGATCATGGTGCAGCAGACACAGTACCATCATTATGATGAGGTGTTTTTTTTTAATAACTAGTTGAATGATAACTCTGAGCCTTAATTTACTCCTCTGGAACATACAATGCTTGGCCTGCAGTGGGTTTACACTTTTGTTTCAGGGATTATTTTTATACAAGGGAGTCCAATAAATACAAATGGAGCTGGCATGATGGAGGCAAATATGGGAAATCCAGACCACCCCCCTCTGTCATAACCAGTTGAGAATCTCCTCATGTTCCCAGGAACAGTAATCTAAGCACACTTTTCAAACTATCAAACTGGGTGATCTAAAGTCTCTAATTTATTTTAAGGTTTAACGCCCTACATTCTGTTTTTCTTATTTTTTGTTTTTTAAATTAAAAATGTAATGATATGGTCATACATCAGTAATTAGAGGAAACTACAAATTATCTAAGTTTCTGGGGAACCAAAATAAAATGGTAGCACCAAACACTAGAAGAACTGTTTTTGTTAGCTGTTGCTGTATAGCAAACCAGGCTAAAATTTAGAGGCTACAACAAAAATTCTTTCTTTCAGTTCTGTCAGTTGTCTGGCTAATTCGTCTACACATTTTGTCTGGGCTCACTCACTTGGCTGGATTCAGCTGGGAGTCAGCGAGGCTGGAAGACAAAAGAGGCCTCACTTGTGTCTGGCACGTGGTGTCGACGGTCTCCGTGGCCTCTGTTCTTCCCCTCTTTGCCTCTCCTCCTCCATAGGCTAGTCTGGCTTCTTTACATGACAGTCTCATGCCACATTCCAACAAGGTCTCTTAAAGCCTAATCTTGGATATCAAATACCATCTCTTACACCGGAGTGGTCAAAGAAAATCTCAAGGCTAAGAGAGATTCAAGGACTCCCTCTCTTTATGGAAGGAGTGGCAAAGTCACATCCCAAAGGGGCATGTATATAGGAGTAGGTCATCTTTTCCAATCCCCCACATTCACATCCTGTATGTCAGCAGTTCCCAGAAAGTGGTCACTTCTACTTTCCTATCTCAAGATAGCATTGGAATGCTCATACTTTGAACATTTCAGTAGCTTATTGTGATATAGCTGTCCTCTTTGATTTGTATATAGGAACACAGTGCACAACTGCATGTACTTGCAGAAATATGCTTATTGAAACAACTCAAGGGAATCTTCTGAATTGAGGAAAAACATTTACATTGGAACAAATTACATTTTACTGAAAACCTAATTGTTACACTGAGAGCTGTATACTGTTGTAATTGCATACTCTTAATTACACACACTGCATTATTTTAAAAAGAATGGCATTGTTTATTTGTGATATTCTCTGCTTATTTACACTTGCATATTTGCGCGAGGAGCAAGGAGTTATTTCTGCCATGCGGCAGAGATTGTTATCTGTTCACAAACATAAAATTAATTCTGTCGAGGGAAGCAGCTCTCAAACAGGAAGAGAGACATTTCTCCTGAGGCAAGACATTCTACAATGGTTTCTAAATTTCTGTATAATTAACAAAGCACTTACCATCTGCAATGATTGACCTGTCAGAGCTGCTCCTCTGAGATAATTTTGGTGACATTAAAAAAATTGAATATCCAAAAGCCACATTCGACATAAATGAATTAGCCCATTCTTGTAAATAGAAGTAACACTCAAGACAGAATGTTTTATGAGATGGTGCATAACATGGGTAACCTTAACCATATTCACTCCCCTCGGGCACTTGTGTGAGTCTCTCAGTGCCCGCCGTAATGGTAACCTTGTTCTTTCTGTCTCATGATTTTGATTTTGTAACTGCCACTTGAACCTCAAAGCCAGTGGCCCAGTCAAACCTCTTACTTAAGTATACGGTTAAGTGTATAATTCTTTCTGAATTATATTCACATTGCCTGATTGATGTGTCAGGATGAAAAAAGAGGGGGCTCAGAAATTCTTTTAAAAGCACAAATGGAAAAGTTTCCTTCTGTTCCCTACATTTCTCGTTCTTTGCTAACAATTACTATTCCTAATTTACAAACGTGCATACCAGAAAAGAAGGGGTTTTACCTCCTCCTACCAAAGAATCAGAGTGGTGTATAATAGGTACTTTGAGTAACCTGATTATTTTCTCAATATCATGAATATTAATAGCATAACTGATGGTTGATGTGGCTTTTAGAAAGGAAAAAAAAAAACCCACAAAGAACATTCCTGATTAGTTAGTAGTAGTTCTTTTAGCCACTACTAGTCTGTTTTAAAGACATATTTAAGTATGGAGTTGTCCTTTTTATCTCAGGAACACTGCAGTCCTTTTTTCTTTGCTTTGCGTTTGCTGCTTGTCATTGCTAAGTATTAATATGTTAATGCACTCAATTTTTAAGAAACTGAAAGCTCAAAGTGACCAGAATGGCTAGCACAGGGATGTGTAAATTTTAGTGACCTATAGGGGATAGTCACTTACTCCATAGTTCACTAAAATGGTTCCTTTACCTTAACACATGAAAGAAAGAGGAGTCTAACATTTCATCCTTTTTCAGAGGAGATTCCCCCTACAGACCAGTAATAAAGTATCCCTACAAGTCCAGTCCGTGCTCCTAGCAGAGAAACTTCTAAGTCTGTAAGCTTGTGACTGATCTTTCCTATTTGATGTATTTGAACTTCATTACTGTAGTAACAAGAACTTAAAAACATAAGAGTTAGACTTACCTATGTCTAAAGTGTCTTACAGTATCTTCATATGTGTATTCCAAAGATTAAAGTGTCAATATATCTTATGATAAGTGAAAAGGATCTTTTTTTAATCAGATGATCTCACTATTATATATTACTATCATTAATAGTTTTTACTTGCTTTCACTGGTTTAGATTCCATTTTCTAAAACCAGGAAGCAATGAGTAATATTTTTGCTATAGCTTAAATAGTCATGAAAGCATTTCTCTATGAAAATGGTTAAAAAATTGTCAACTAAGATTTGCATATTTGCTTATTTTTTCAGAATACCAATTTTTCTGGGATATTTTTACGATATGATATCTGCTTTTGTGAGGTAATGCTATTAACTAACAAGAACTGTTTAAGAATGCAAAATAAAACATTCTGTCATTTCAGGTTGCTGAAGTCAAACGCACTTTGTTATTTCAGCACAGCTTCGACCAGTACAGACTACTGTGTTCTTTAGCAAGGGTTGATTCACTGGAATGCTCATCTTAGCAAAGAAATTAAAGATATGCTGTATGTTTACATAGATCAATTTTATTTATCATACTTCTGTATGTTGATCAGATTGTATGGGCTTACTACATTTTATAATTTACTGCAGAGAGGAAGTACCTACCTATTTTATTCTTTTCAAAAGAGAAATAATTTTCCTTTGAGCAACAATATTAGTTTATTGAATTCTATTTTTGCTTTTCTCCTTCTTAATAGCCAAGTATAAAATATTATTTTCTCCTTTTTGCATTTCAATTAAAAAAGAGGATGTAATTTATATTCCATATTTTATTAGAAAATTGCAATCTTTCTCATTTCTCATCTTTTGCTTTTCTGTCTCTAAGGGAAGTGAGGTCACATCCTTTCACTTTTTAGGAATATCCTACACTCTAAAATTCTTACTATATTTTTATCTCTCACTCCATTTCTGTCTTGCTGAAGGGTTGTTTTACATAAATAAACTTCATTTGATAAGGAAAAATGTTTCTATCAAGTTTATTTGATATAAAGAAAAGAGTCATAGCTTTAGCAGAGAGCAATGTTAACATGACTGTAATTTTAAACCGTACTTTTTTTCTCTGTGCGATTCTTATAGTTAATCCAGGAAAACATTCTGTGTATAACTTGATCACACTCATTTAGAAATCTTACAACACAAAAGAAAGAAATATTGAAAAATCAGAGAGAAAATTGTGTTTACTTTTTTCAGTTGTGGTTATCATGAAAAAATAACTTATGCTTACTGAATATAGACACATAGAAAGTAGGGAGGAAATTTTCCAAAATAACCATTACCTAGCTCAGTATGTTGAGAAACCAAATGTATAATATGGCATATTTTATCTGGTCTTTCTCCTCCATATAGCTGTGTGGTTTCTTTGTTTAAACAAACATAATTTGGTAATATGGAATACAGTAAAGAATAAATCTTAGTTATATTGAGTAACTGACATCAGTGGAACTGGCCCAGGTAAGGGGAGTGCAGAAAATTGAGATCTGAAGTAGTATTTAAGAAAATCCAAGTGGATTTCATCTCCCCGGATCTCCTTGTGACAACCCACTTAAGATAAGAAAGCAAGCTCTGTAACCACTTTTATCCCTCATGCGCATTTGTACACTTTGTCAAGGACTGAAAGAGAAAAGGAAAAACAAAAGATTTAGCTGATCCCCACTCTGAGCCCTCAGACTGATCCCGGAAGGGTTTGCATGCCATGTCCACACTTTGCACACTCCCTTTCACTACGCTGGCTTGTTTCTGGTTCACATTTCTGCAAGTGAAGCAGAGTCTCAGAGAGGTGAGAAGCATCTCAGAATAAAACTGAAGATGGTTGGTGGAGGTTATATGAAAATGGCTTTATAAATCCAAATTAAATGCCCTAGAAGAGAATTAAATATGTGACCCGCTTTTGAAGGGCATCAAGGAATGAGAATATGGTGATTATTCTAGAGTATTTAAAAGAATTCTTCAGAACATCTATGTGTAAAGCAAAAGGAGGAAAAAAGAACAAATAAACATATGACTTTGATGACCTAATGGTTCATTGCCTATTAGGATGGAACCCACTGACTTATCTTTCAAGGTAACTGCCAATTCTGCTCTTAATGTTATTAATTTAAATTGAGTGCTAACTTTAATAGACATGATTAAAAATATATAGAATTAGACATTGTCCCTGCTCATTAGCTCTGCTTCCTGGTGGCTAGTTCTCTGCCCATCTTTCATGTTCACAGCTTGCCAGGTGAACAAGGACAGAGTTAAAAAGATGTTTCATGAGGCTGATCATTGTCATTATTTCCAATTAATACTTTGAGTGCATATGGGGTGCATGGTGACATGCCGGGTCCCTTAAGAAGCTTGATAGAAATTAATTAAAGGCCTTGAAGGAACATCAGATATAAAGGGCAAAAAATACCTCAAGGAAGGAAATATATCATAAATAAATGATTTTTAGATTTTTTGTTCATATTGGTCTGTTTTCATAATATTACTCAAGTTAAATTATGAAATAACAAAAAGGGAGGAAAATGGTACATGAGCCAAGAAAAAGAAAAAAATTAAAAGAATAGAGCGGAAAAATATGAGTTGGAAATCACTATTCACACAAGAAAAATCGAGATAAGAAAGTATTAATTAAACATGTTTATGCCGTAAGTTGTAAAAGTCCAACTAAAATTGGCTTAAGGAAAAACAAAAAGGAATTAACTGGCTCACAAAAAAAGTCAAATGGCAGCTTCATGGACAGCTTGACCCAAGACTTTAAACAATGCCATTGGGGTTGAATTTATTATTTATTATTTTTTTTTTTATTTTTTTTTTTGAGACCGAGTTTCGCTCTTGTTACCCAGGCTGGAGTGCAATGGCGTGATCTCAGCTCACTGCAACCTCTGCCTCCTGGGTTCAGGCAATTCTCCTGCCTCAGCCTCCTGAGTAGCTGGGATTATAGGCACGTGCCACCGTGCCCAGCTAATTTTTTGTATTTTTAGTAGAGACGGGGTTTCACCATGTTGACCAGGATGGTCTCGATCTCTTGACCTCGTGATCCACCCGCCTCAGTTGAATTTTAATGTCTTCCTTCGTTTACATTTGTGTTCTATCTTTATTCCATAGCTACAAAGTTGCTAGTGCACCTCCAGTTTCCTCTCATCTCAGGGTAGATAGCATGAATAAAGCATTATGCTAAGCAAGGGAAGCCAGACTCAGAGCCTGATTTCTTTTCTTCTAGCCCTACAACAGTTGTAGCAGCTCTCCTTGGATAGCATGCCTATCCCTGAATCAACCATGGTGGCTTCTGTAGTGCAGTAATTCTTTTCATGACCAGCTCTTCGAAACATGGTGGGATGTGCCTCACTCAAATCTATGAACTTACAGAGAGAGAGAAGTGAATCTCCAGAATAAAAATTGGGTGCCATGATACAAGTAAGTGGAAATAAATGGTAATAAGAAACAAGTAAACAGAGAAACTCTCTACTATAAGAAGTATACATGTGAAAGAAAGAAAAGACAGGGCAGAATAGACGTCTTTGCATTAAACTTTCTCTTGGATTTTATAACTGATGGAATAAAATTAGGACAAGTGAATAACACCAGCTTTGCTACTGCCATACTCCCAGACACTGTTGAATGACTTGTAAATTGTATTCACTTAACTCCTAATTCCTAATTGATTGGGAATGCCAAATTATTAAAACTTCAATTTCATTATGTTATGACTATTAAATATTTGTCTGGCACTACAGGATAGCTTTTCTGCATTTATGTTGAAGTACTGAATGCAGCTCTCACTGCCACAGAATCTGCAAGATGAGTAAGTAGCTTCTCAGAAGAAGACATTTATGCAGCCAACATAGAAAAAAAAGTTCATCATCACTGGTCATTAGAGAAATGCAAATCAAAACCACACTGAGACACTATCTCATGCCAGTTAGAATGGAGACCATTACAAAATCAGGAGACAAAGATGCTGGAGAGGATGTGGAGAAATGGGAATGCTTTTACACTGTTGGTGGGAGTGTAAATTAGTTCAACCCTTGTGGAAGACAGTGTAGCGATTCCTCCGGGATCTAGAACCAAAAATACCATTTGACCCAGCAATCCCATTACTGGGTACATACCCAATGGATTATAAATCATTCTATTATAAAGACACATGCACATGTATGTTTATTGTGGCACTGTTTATGATAGCAAAGACTTGGAACCAACCCAAATATCCAGTAATGATAGACTGGATAATGAAAATGTGGCACATATACACTGTGGAATACTATGCAGTCACAGCAAGGATGAGTACATGTCCTCTGCAGTGACATGAATGAAGTTGGAAACCATCATTCTCAGCAAACTAACACAGGAGCAGAAAACCAAACACTGCATGTTCTCACTCATAAGTGGGTGCTGAACAATGAGATCACATGGACACAGGGAGGGGAACATAACATACTGGGGCTTGTTGGGGAGTGGTTAGGGGAAGGATAGCAAGGTGTTGGCAGATTGAAGAGGGATAGCATTAGGAGAAATACCTAATGTAGATGATGGGGTGATGGATGCAACAAATCACTATGGCATGTGTATACCTATGTAACAAACCTGCATGTTCTGCACATGTACCCCAGAACTTGAAGTATAATAAATAATAAAAAAAAAAGAAGCTTACTTGCTGAGACCAGAGAATGAGAAAAGGAGTACAACACACTTCTCAAGAGGGTCAGGAAACAAGTATCCTCAGGATGTAGAGAAAAAGAAAGAGATCTGCTTGTTGCAATCTAAATGGGAAAAAAACTAATTTTTACTGAAAGTCTAACATATGCTGAGTACGTTATCTTTCTCATCTCACTTAATTTTCATAGTGATCCTAAGAGGTAAGAGATTAATTTCCAGTTTTACAATACTTAAAAAAAAAAAAAGAAAGAAACTGTTGCCGATGAAATGCTTTCTAAAGGTGCTAGTACTGATAATGTCCAGGACCGGGATTTGAACCCTTATCCATATCATTGTAAGATGCAATTTACAACTGCCAAGCTCTCTCCCTCTGTGGAGTAGTTTCACTGGGCACATGACATTGAGAGCTTCTCACACCTCCTACTCTCTGTCCTTGCATCTATCCTCCACACCCAACTGGGAAATGGAAGGTGGGGGATGACATAGTTTTAGGGGCAAAGAAACTCTGGGTGGTAAGTAGAAAATACAGACATTTAAATGTGATTTTTATGAAGTTTTGACTCATGGCTGAATCTCCCTTTAGTATTTCAATAAAATACTGATTTCTACTTAAAGCATTGTGGAATGGGATCTGGTTCATGGTGGTTTTTAAGTATTGCTTTCATAGAAAGTGAGAAAATGGGCTAACCTCAGGAAGATAATCACATGTGGGTTAGGCTTAAAACAGGGAGTGGGACTTTAAAAAATTATCTGCACATTTTTAGAGTAATATTTTAAAGATGTAATTATGAATAATTATAACAATTCCATCACTGCTTCTAAATATCAGGGATAAATGAAAAAGAGAAAACTCGGTATAATAGCCCAGCATTTAAAATTAAAAATAATAGAAAGCATACACGTCGTACTTTACAAAGGAGAAACTATTGGCCCTATTTCCAGATACTTTCTCATACTAAAATACTGTTCTCAAATAAAAACCAGGCATACAACCAAGTATGTTCTTGTCCTTATAAAGAATAATTTTCCATTTGTTTGATTAATCTTTTTTCTTTTGAGATGGCGTTTCATTCTTGTCATCCAGGCTGGAGTGCAATAACTCAATCTTGGCTCACTGCCACCTCCGTCTCCCAGGTTCAAGCAATTCTCCTGACTCAGCCTTCTGAGTAGCTGGGCCTACAGGTACCCACTACTATGCCCAGATAATTTTTGTATTTTTAGTAAAGACAGCGTTTCACCATATTGGCCAGGCTGGTTTTGAACTCCTGACTTCTGGTGATCTGCCCAACTCGGCCTCTCAAAGTGGTGGAATTACAGGTGTGAGCCACCATGCCTGACCTGTTTTATTAATTGTATATGTATGACATATTCTTAAGAAAATCTGAAGACAAGAATGAGACACTAAAGGTATTTATTATGGCTCAGGGTAGTCTTTTTTTTTTTTTTTTTTTTTGAGATGGAGTTTCGCTCTTGTTACCCAGGCTGAAGTGCAATGGTGTGATCTCGGCTCACCGCAACCTCCGCCTCTTGGGTTCAGGCAATTCTCCTGCCTCAGCCTCCTGAGTAGCTGGGATTACAGGCACGTGCCACCATGCCCAGCTAATTTTTTGTATTTTTAGTAGAGACGGGGTTTCACCATGTTGACCAGGATGATCTCGATCTCTTGACCTCGTGATTTACCCGCCTCGGCCTCCCAAAGTGCTGGGATTACAGGCTTCAGCCACCGCACATACTGGGTGTTTAAAAGATGGCAAATATTATTTATCATTTACAAGGAACATTTCCTCTTTTACAGTCAAAAAAGTCAGCCAAGAAATCTTCAAAAGTCAGAGTATTATTTAAAAGTAAAAATTAGGAAAGAAATGCAAGGTTTTTTTTGACAATCCCTGCTTGCTTTTCTCACGAGACATTTTTCCCCATATGACAATCTGAGTGGCTTATCCTAATTCATTATAATTTTATTGGTTTTCTTCCTCATTTCTTTGTGCATTTTTACATAATAAAAACTGTAAAAACAAGTTAAATATTTACTTAAGGTTCATGATAGATATAAAATGAAATAAGGAATATTGTAGAAAGTGAGACTAATGCTTCATTCAACATAAGGCTCTTCTCAAATAATTCCACACAAAAAGAATCTGTTTTCTTCTTCTATCCAGGTGAATGATGTACCATGGACAGTTCCAACATTAAATGAATAATATTGCTCATATAGCATTAAATTTCTTACATGCAACTTGTTCATTTTTAAAGGCTTTGGTAAAGGTAGATTTTTACTTGGTAGCTCTGCTATTAGAAAACACAATTAAATAGTTTGTAATGCTTCTTTTTTCTTTGCTTTTGTTTTAGAGCATGATGTAGTGAGTGCAATGCTAGTTGGAACTAAAACAAAATCTTTCTCACCTTACTATCCTTACTAAACCTACTATCATCATGCTACCGAGCACACTGTGTAATGCCTTCAGGCCTCACTAACTTCATCCACATAATGAGAGTCTAGAACAGCACACCTTTTTTATTTTTTAATGTTTTTTAATTATACTTTAAGTTCTGGGGTACATGTGCAGAATCTGCAGGTTTGTTATATAGGCATACACGTGCCATAGTGGTTTGCTGCACCCATTAACCTGTCACCTACATTAGGTATTTCTCATAATGCTATCCCTCCCCTAGGCCCCCACCCCCGACAGCTCCCAGTGTGTGATGTTCCCCTCCCTGTGTCCATGTGTTCTCATTGTTCAACACTTAAGAGTGAGAACATGCAGTGTTTGGTTTTCTGTTCTCGTGTTAGTTTGCTGAGAAGGGTGGTTTCCAGTTTCATTCATGTCCCTGCAACGGACATGAACTCACCCTTTTTTTATGGCTGCATAGTATTTCATGGTGTATATGTGCCACGTTTTCTTTATCCAGTCTATCATTGATGGGCATTTGGGTTGATTCCAAGTCTTTACTATTGTTAAGAGTGCAGTAAACATATGTGTTCATATGTCTTTATAGTACAATGAATTATAATTTGGGGGGCATATACCCAATAATAGGATTTCTGGGTCCAATGGTATTTCTGGTTCTAGATCCTTGAGGAATCACCACACTGTTTTCCACAAGGGTTGAAGTAAATTACACACCCACTAACAGTGTAAAAGTGTTCTTATTTCTCCACATCCTCTCCAGTATCTGTTGTTTCCTGAGTTTTTAATGATCATCCACAATGGCAAATCTTTTAAAGCCAGGATTAGAGAGCCAAATAAACACACTAGCTCTAAGATCTACTGAAGAAATTATAGGCTAAAAGCCTGTTGGCAATCTTAATTTTTTAATGTTACATTTGTCAACGGTGGTATATTGACAGAAAATACTTATCAATGTAACAGTTTTTTTACACAGATCAGAAATAATTGTAAATCCGTGAAAAAAATAGAAACACAAGTAGCAACATACATTATTAACCTAAGAAATCTGTCATTATTATCAAAAATACACATATTGTAACATTCTTAGAGAATGGACATTGAGATTTAAAATACATCATCCTAAGTATTCAACAGTAACCCATATATCTCTTCATTGTTATCTGCCTTTTATAGTTCCAGGAGATGAAAATTCCATTGTCTTCATAAAATGCAGCAATTGCAAGGATAAGTTGATGACTGGTTCTATTAGCTAGATATAAAGGTGCTTACTTTTATCTTAACTCAAAAAATATTGACTCAGTACTTTATTTCTCAGTGCTTCCACAAACTATTTTATTAAAATGCTTGAAATATTTTTAAATAGCATTTCCTGGCCTGGCGCGGTGGCTTACGCCTGTAATCCCAGCACTTTGGGAGGCCGAAGCGGGTGGATCACAAGGTCAAGAGATCTAGACCATCCTGGTTAACATGGTGAAACCCCATCTCTACTAAAAATACAAAAAAATTAGCTGGGCAGGGTGGCACGTGCCTGTAATCCCAGCTACTCAGGAGGCTGAGGTAGAAGAATTGCCTGAACCCAGGAGGCAGAGATTGCAGTGAGCCGAGATTGTGCCATTGCACTCCAGCCTGGGTAACAAGAGCGAAAACTCCGTGTCAAAAATAATAATAATAATAAATAAATAAATACAATAAAATAAACAAAAAATAATATTTCCTAATATTCGTGGATTTCAAACCTTAATTTTCATTAAAAGAATACTGCTATGGATATAAAAACCGCTCAACATAGTAAGATTTGACTTGCTGCTCAGAGTATATTACATATGCAGCATAACTTTGTATGAGCATCTGCTTTCTTCAGAACATTTTGATTTTCACTTGCTTGGTAAAATAAAACTACTTAATGTCAAAATAGCATGAGAGTATTAAATGAAAATACATTTCCAAAATAAATCTCCATCTTTTTTTCTTATTTGTAATTTGTTTTTATTGAATTTTATACTAAACATAGTATGAGTAGTTGCTTTTGTGACAAGAGAAAATTAACAATATTAACTTAATTTCACTTGGTAACATAAGTAAGGCTCTTTGAAAACCTTTAAATAGGAACCATTTGATACTAGATTTTCTTACTTTGTTTTTTGTAAGAGAAAAGCTCTATATGCAAAGAATCATCATAATCTTTGCTCCAAACCAGTGGTCAGAAAATCGGTTGGGTTAAAAAGTATGTGATGCATTTGTAAATTTAGTTAATAACAAAACTTTTCTGATCTATTTTCCCTTAAACATTTTAACATCAATGGATAATATCATTTGCCCATTTTCAGAGAACATTGATGGAGATTCAGTGCTGGACATTCTGCAAGGAGAATGATCAGAACTCTCCTCTCAAAGGTTAGAAGTGGAGAGAACATTTACTTCTCTTATTTTGAAAACTGTTGTAGATTTGAGTCCATTCTCCATATTGTCATCAATAACAATCTGATTGCCCCAGAATAGTTAAGAGAAAGAGACAGTGGACAACGGTAAGAGGGTAGAAAGCTGGCAAGGACCTACCTTTAATAGTAGATGTAAGATTTAAAAATTAGCAAAGGAGGTGAAGAGTATCAAGAGCAGCTGAGAATTCAAGAAAAGTTATGTTAAATAAGCTAGCATAGTATTACCATAAGTAAGAGAAGACTGAGGAATAAAATTCTGTTAAATATATGTGTTTTTGATTCTTTCTAAACAGTTGGTAGTTGTAAAAATCATGATTTTCCTGCAAAGTATAAATTACCCTCATTTTGGTAATGAACTCTCAGTATTTCTTTTGAGGAAACAACCTATCTGCCATTTTAATCCTTATAGCTCAGGTTGGGCTGGCTCCATACACTCTGGCTTGATGTAAAAATGTCCCTGAGCAACAAATGTGAATCCTAGAACTCACCCTGGAACAAGGGAAAAACTGTGTTACAGTTGTCAATATACAGTAGGTGCTCAAAAAATGTCAGATGGTATTTCATTACCTGTATTGCATCATTTTTTCTGTTCACACAAATCACGATTTACTGGTGTTATTGATACTTTATTTTTATTTATTTATTTATTTATTTTGTTTGTTTTTGAGACGGAGTTTTACTTGTTACCCAGGCTGGAGTACAATGGCGAGATCTCGGCTCACCGCAACCTCCGCCTCCTGGGTTCAAGCAATTCTCCGCCTCAGCCTCCTGAGTAGCTGGGATTACAGGCATGCGCCACCATGCCCAGCTAATTTTTTGTATTTTTAGTAGAGACGGGGTTTCACCATGTTGACCAGGATGGTCTCGATCTCTTGACTTTGTGATCCACCCGCCTTGGCCTCCCAAGTCCTGGGATTACAGGCGTGAGCCACCGTGCCGGGCGATACTTTTTTTAAAAGATTTGTCAATTGAAGATTTGAGCGTTTGTTTCTGTTTATCATAAAGAAGATAAAATAACAGAAATAATTTTATTGCATGAGAAATTTTAATGCTTTATATATGTCAAATCATTCAGTAGATAAATATGTCATTAACATGATGAAATCGGTTCTATTTTTTCCTGCATTCATTATTTATTATCAAATGAATGGAAAATAAACCTTTTTTCTTTCAGAATTTTTATTAGTCTAGAATTTAATTGAATAAAATGGTGAATTTCATGACTGAGAATGGATTACATTGAATTTTTGTAATAGAGCCTTTATAAAAATCCACATTCCTTACAATTTTGTACTTGACAAAGTGTTCAATCTAGTGAAATTTATGAAATAAAAGTAAATACTATCCATTGAAATCTATTTCATTGACTTCAATGGCAAAATGCTTTTATTCTAAGTAGATTTTCTGCCAATTAACAGAATTTTTCTTTTTAAAGTAATCATGGACAAAGGTGTAAAAACACATCTACTTAACAAGTACATCTAGATGGAAAATCACCAAGTATAAATGGTGTAAAATATTCAGAGGAGTATTTAATACCACATATATTGTGAAAATATGAAAGTATTCTATCACTGATGGACAGAAAGGATTCAAATGACTAAACCTGGGCTCAGCCATGAGCTCTTTTCTTGAGCTAACATGTACTTGAAAGAGAAAAACCTCTACTTAAAACGAATTAAAAATATTAGTTATTTTTAAATGAGAAAATCATATAAAAGCTATTTTTATTCACAAAGATAGACATAAAGTTTATGCAACAGGCATTGCATTGTTGCTGCTAAGTGACGTTTTGAACTCTTGAAACTTCTAGTGATTTGTCTCCCATTTGATACTGAAGGTAAAAGTCATTGGTGCTCTAATATTAAAACGTAGCAACAAAAATTACTACAACTTAAAGATGGTCTTATTTTTATAAATACAGAAATTACAGAGCTTTTATTACCTCCTTTAAAATATGTCTCAGCTTGAATTTTCCCAGAATATACTCCCTGATGGATTGCCCCAGTCCTAAAACCTTAATCCATTCTACACTATTAGAACTAAAAGATTTCCTAAACTGGATTCCATCAAACACAAGCAGTAGATGCTGTCAACGGGTCCACAGCTCAAAATAAGACTCCTTAAACAGAAAATCACTTTGAAGACCAGAATATATTATGTATGCCTCTGGCATGCATACTAAGTATTTGGCACGTATAATGAGTATTAGTATTATATTGAGGTTTTGAATTCCTGAACCACTGTTAAAGTTTGTTTCACCCCTCTTTCCCAAACTTATTTGTACGCAAAACAGCTTTTCTCCCATAGCTCCCCTATCAATATCCCCATATATAATCTTCCAAGGATCAACAATGGAGGAAATGCTGGCATAATTATGATTCAAGTATATTCAGACAAAATTAAACTCTGTTAGGGAAACATTCTGTGAAAGGTGAGGGGTTTCTGAGTTTGCATCACATTAGGAACCAGAATGTTGGCAGTAATTATCAGGTCGGGTTTTCTGAGTCTAATACTGTGTTAAAGACTATTTCAACTTGGGAATTTAAGATTAAGAATGACAAAATTTACAGTAAGAAATATGTGTGTATGTGTGTATATAGCATATGATATACAATATGAAAATAAAACAGATTATAGATAAAGCCAACAGAGTTTTAAATCTAATATGCATTTTAAAGTCTTATTCAGTATAGAATTTGTGTATTTCCTAATCACATTCACAGTAAAGAAATTATCTCCATTTTTGTCCAGATGCTCCCTCTTGGTCATCTTCTATAATTTAGGGTCTGCTAATTATTCTTTGTGCCCCTCTTAATCAGTACTTTTGTCTTTTATCACTCTGTAAGAATTATTACTTAATTCTATGGATGTTAAGATCCATGCCATAAATTCTCTTTTATTTTAAAAACCATGTGTACACATGTATGCACACAGAGGGAGAGACATAAATTATTAATTTACATTATGATTCTATATTTTTAAGCTTATTAAACTTATTTTTTAGATGACTTGAAATTAAATGTATGAAGTTATTCATGGCAGTTCTATCTAGGGGTGAAAATAAAGTAGCATGGGGATATATAGCATTTAATTTTTTTTTACTATCATCCTATATTTGACATATTATTTGACAAAGGATAAAATAACAGCAGAATTTGCATTCTTCATCTGCAATGATTGAAATTCCATATTAAAGCCATGCTGTAACAACTGCCCACGTTCCTTCAATGTGCTCCAGGTATTATCACACAAGAGGGCTCCTAGTTTTAACTATTTGTCAATGTGATTTTGCTCTTATAGCCTTTGCTTTTGTTCTGCTCGGTGTTTCCTTATCGTTCCTTGGTCATTGGCTCTCGGCTTCGTGGCTTGCATTTGCCCAGTGCTGCAGCAGCAAGAGACGCTTTAAAAGCATGCTTACTTTCTGATAAAAAGCATAATTTTTAGATTTGGTTCTAGCTGAAAGCAGACCTCACATATTGCCCCATATTAGATGATGGGCTATCCGGAAAACACTGTTTAACAAGCCCTTTGATAGCAGCAGCCCCAGGGTTTACTATTTTGTCTGTCTAGGCCCACAATTCCTAAAAACCACGTCAGCGTCGTACTTTGCTCAAAGGAAACAAGCCACAAAGACTGGCTGACAAATATTTATTAATCAAAATTGTAAAAGGCTTATTTGTAAAGTACAATTTGGAAATTAAATGTTTTATATACGGTTTCCTCTGGTTTTTTTAAAAAATATAGAATCTTGTTCTGTCTCAGGCTTGAGTGCAGTGACTAGATCTCAGCTCACTGTAACCTCTACCTCCCGGGTTCAAGCAATTCTCCTGCCTCAGCCTCCCAAGGAGCTGGGACTACAGGTGCATGCCACCATGCCTGGCTAATTTTTTGTATTTTTAGTAGAGACAGAGTTTCACCATGCTGGCCAGGATGGTCTTGATCTGTTGATTGAGATCCATCCACCTCAGCCTCCCAAAGTGCTGTGATTACAGCCGTGAGCCACCGCACTGGGCCTGTGGTTTGGTTTTGACTTCCAAATGAACTTAGATACTTTTTGAATCTGATAACATATTTATTATATCTCTCACAATAACTCTGTAGGATATTTGACAAAAGCAAAGGCTCGCACAATGCCTATTGCTTGAGAAAATGTATGCAAAACAGACTAAATATGTCGTGCAAAGCTAATGATTGAAATCCTAATTTCCTTTGACTTTAGTTTTGAAAAGAACCTGTAAGATTAGTCTAGAAAGGAACAATATTGTCTATCACGGTTTGAAGGGTCTACAGTACTCATTCATGCATGAATTCTGTCAAACACACAAGATTCATAAAATGCTTTCTCTGCTGATGCTGAAACAGCCGAGACAATTTACAATGAAACAGGAAGACAATTTACAATCTCTGTCTTCAAGTAGCTTCTAGTCCACTGGTGAGTCATACATGGAGGTTGACGATTACAAATACCAGATGACAGCTCCACTTGGTCTTGTTAAAATTGATTCCTTAACCTGCCATCCATCCCTGACAAGGGGTACACACATGTTCTTTATCTCATATATATGCATAATTTTAACTTAGGAAAAATATCTTCAGGATCTTGACTGTACCAGATCAGGATTCTGCCATCACCCATAACTTACACTCCAGGCACCTTCCAGAATGTATGTCAAGCCATACATTAAATATATAAATTAAATATATATATAAATTAAATACATGTATAAATTATACATATATACGTGTGTGTGTGTGTGTGTGTGTTACTTTGGGACAAGGTGATAGAATGTTGGCTCAGAAAACTATTTATATACACACAATGGACAATGGAGGGAATGGCTGTATACAGGGTTTTCCTAAACAGTCATAAAAATACTTTATAAAAATGAAAATATAGTCAGTGGTGAGTGGCCTCTTTTATTCTGATAGAGTATTAATTTGGAAAGGGAAAGCAGTTGTAAATGCTTTGATGCTGTTTTGTCGTTGCTTTTTAAAGTTCTCAGCATTTTTTGCTGTTATGGAATTTTCTTTTGTTTCCAGTTTGTTTAACTACCGTACGTGTGTTTAGGGAGGTTTGCATGAGGGGTCCGTGCAAGTAGAAACTCCATTTCCGAGGCGCCACGCTGCTCTAGCAGAGCCCTTGAAATGATCTTAAATAAAAGTAGAATCACTCCAACGCTGCCTGAGTGTGAAAGATGATATTAACATGAGGATCATAAAAAATCGATATCCAAATTGCCATTGGGTTGCTAAATAGCACAGGGAGGTGAGATGAAGAATTAAGAAGCAAACGGAAACTCAGATATCAGAAACAACTCAGAGGAGGGTTGAATGGAAGAGAAAAGCCTGGGAAAGGCATAAAATGATTTTGCCAAAGGCAGCTGACAATATGCAACAGAACAGCAGGGGGAGCTATGGTATTGCAGTTGTCAAATCTCAGTTTTAATAAAGAAAAGTTTCAGATTTATGGTTCTAACAAAGAGGACATGTTACTGATTCTTACTTTTGTAATAAACAACCTAGCTACAGACACTGGGATGAGCTTTAATGATCTGTATCTTCTATTGAGGCCAGGAACGTGAACAGCACTTCCTGGGCTTTGGACAGAAGTGGTATTACACACCAGTATGAATGAATTTACCCTTGGCTGATGTTTGTCTTTCTAAATGTATAGGTTTGAGTTTTGAAATAAATCATTCTTGTCTTTGGTTAATTGAGAGGAAAAACTTGTGACGTGGGAGAAAATGTGCAAAGCGTCAAGTAGGAAGCTAAGGAAAGTTTTCTAAATATCAGAGGTGGTTTATTTAATTGTTTATACAAGTATTTTTAAAAACCGTTTCAGCTGGCAAAGCTGTAACTGACAACTGGCAAAGTAGGTGAATGTGTACACATCAACTCTTCCATAATAACGTGCTCTCCTACCATCCATAAGCAACTAGTTTCTTCGCCGTTTAGGCTGCCTCCTGAAAAAAACTATGTGTTTGTTGTTGTTTCGTTTTTGAGATGGAGTCTCGCTCTGTTGCCCAGGCTGGAGTACAGTAGCCCAATCTTGGCTCACTGTAACTTCCGCCTCCTGCGTTCAAGTGATTCTCCGTCTCAGCCCCCTTAGCAGCTGGGATTACAGGCGCCCGCTGCCACACCCAGCTAATTTTTGTATTTTTAGTAGAGTCGGAGTTTTACCACATTGGCCAGGCTGGTCTCGAACTCCAGACTTCAAGAAATCCACTAGCTTTGGCCTCCCAAAGTTCTGGCATTATAGGCATGAGCCACCACGCCCGGCCAATTCTGTGTTTTATTCCTATATATATTCTTACTTAAAATAGATGACTAGGTATAGGCATAGTGAACTGAACTTGTATCTCCTGATCCATCATTATTTAAAATTACTTAGACACCAGGAAACCTGCCCACCTTCTTTTAAAGCTATGAAGACATTTCTAATGAGTGGACTCCCAGTATCCTTTTGAAATGATAGCAGGGGTGACAGTCCATAGGAAAATTATATCTAAAAGGTATCTGTCAAGTGAACTCCCTCTAAACCGAAATGATTCATTCTCATTAAGGACACTGTATTAGTTTGCGAGAGCTGCTGTATCCCATTATTAACAAAGTGAGTGGCTTGAAACAACAGAAATTTATTCTCTCATACTCTGTGGTCTAGAAGTCCAAAACCAAGTTGCAGTTGGCAGGACCATGTTCTGCCAAAGGCTCTAGGGAGGAATCCTTCCTTGCTTCTTTCTAGCTTGTATTGGTAGTTGGTGATCCTTGCCATTTCTTGGCTTTTAGGTGCATTGCTCCAATCTCTTCCCCCCATCTTCACATACTCCCTATTCTACGTCACGATGTCTGCTCCTCTTTATATATAGACACTAGTCATTGGGTTTAAGGCCCACCCGAATTCCATGATGATATCATCTTAATCCTTAACGAATGACATCTGCAGATACATTATTTCCAAAACAATTCATATTCTGAGGCTCTACGTGGACACGAATTTTGGGGAACACTGTTCAACCCATTATAGGCAAAAGGAAAGGTAAAGAAGATTCTTTTTACTGGTTTTAATTAGAACAACAAAGAGAGGCAAATTAGTAAAATTGCAATTACTAATTACAATTTTTTTTTAAGATACAAGACATGAGAAAGTAAGTACTTTGGAAAACAAATACAAATATGCTCCCAGCAAGGGCTTACATACTATTTATTAATTTATTATTATTATTATTTTTTTTTTTTTGAGATAGAGTTTCACTCTTGTTGCCCAGGCTGGAGTTCAATGACACAATCTCGGCTCACTGCAACCTCATGTGATTCTCCTGCCTCAGCTTTCCAAGTAGCTGGAATTACGGGTGCACCCCCAACCGTGACTGGCTAATTTCTGTATGTTTTAGTAGAGACAGGCTTCACTATGTTAGCCAGGGTGGCCTCAAACTCCTGACCTCAGTTGATCCACCCGCCTTGGCCTCCCAAAGTGCTGGGATAATAGGGTGAACCACTGCACCTGGCCCATACTATTTATTAAAGGAGTTGAAATAGAACTAAAAATAGTTAGTGGCTACATCAATAGACTGACTTACAAACTGACTGACACATTTGACTGCTAATGATCAAATGATTTTGCTTGGATAACTGCATTAGAATTGTGCAGTTCAAATTGTACCTGTATACAACAGAAAGAAAAGTTGTATGGAGACTGAGTTTTGTTGGTGGCATTCTAGCATTACGACACAGCAGTGGTGAAATGTTGGCTATTTACTCTGTCTGGGAATTTGTTTCTTTAATTACAAACCTGAATTTATAATGATGTCTTTGGAACTATCAGAGAACGTGTGGGGGCAAAGGACAAAGAAGGGGACACAATAAATATTCCTTTACCCTCTTTTCTTTCACTTCTTCAAGTACTAGTCTTTCTTCCAACAGAAATGCATTCATACTTTTGAAGGGCACAAAGATTTCTGCTGATGTGTTATATCACACAATGATCATCTTGAGTGTTTTGCAGGCATCATCATAATAATGATTTATCCAAAATAGTTCCATAGAAATCATGCTAATAGATTTTCTAAGACAGAAAACAATGTCCAATACCTACTTGTTTTCCAAGTTACCAAACACTCAGCTTACTGAACAGTTCCTTTATTTGACAAATATTTATTGAACAGCTGAAACTCTTAGCACAGTACTTGGCATATATTCACATATTTACCTTTCCTTCCACAAACATGGATCATATGATTATTATGTGCCAATACTGTGCTGGACCTGGGCCTTGCTCTCATGGAGCCACACTTAGTCAAAGAAACAGTTAATGAAATAATCATGCAAATGTAGCACTCTATGGGCATGACAAGGAAGAGCACAAGAGAATTAATAGTGTTCTAGGAGTAATTTTGACTTACCCAGAAATAGCAGACTAGGTTTCCTTAAGAAAGTAAAAATTGACAATAAACTTGAAAGACAAAAGGAATGAACCAGAAGAGGGTAAAGGAATCCTGTTACGGGTGGAACAGAATGCACAGGCAAAATAAAACCTATGGCACATGAGAAGGACTTCATGAGAAGTGTGTCTAGAGAGGGAAAAGCAATGGGAATGTGGTATGACATGAGGCTCAAGGGATAGAGAAGAGCTAGACTGTGTGGAGTCATGCAGGTGAGGTTAATGAGTTTTATTTTTAATGTAAGAGTAATAGGATGGCACTAAACCTTCTGAAGCAATAAGATAAAATGCTCAGATTTGGCAATGGAGAGATCCTTCTCGTTGCAACTGAGTTGGAGCAGGGCTAAACTAGATTTAAGTAAACCAATATGAGGGGCCACTGGAGTAGGTCAAGTGAGTAGCTCGGACCAGAAAACATGTTGACGGTGAAATCCATAGGACTGGATATGAGCAGTATTGACTGAAAAAGGGACATGGAAAGGGGACCAGTTTTTTGTAGGGAAGAGTTGGGCCATGTTAAATATGTACATAGGCAGCTGGGAAAGGGGTCTGGAGTTCAGAGAAGTGGTCTGGACTGGAGTTATCAACATGGGTGGTATTAATGTGATTAAGATCATTTCTAGCAGCTCTATATAAAGAGATCTAAGGATTAAAATAAACATATGCCCATATTAGAGACACAGTAAATAATGACACCTAATTTTTTAAACTGTCATTTGCCAAATATACAATTTTAAATCCTAAAGTGATTTTTAACTTATCGAAACCTGAATCATTATTTAAAGTAAATCATCACATGGATTAAAAGTTCTCTTCCTATATTTTTGACCTTTTCAAATTGGACTAAGTCTTGAATTAGGTTGCCACAAATCAATTTATTCTACACATACTTGGTAGTGCAAGGATGGATAAGAGGCTCCAACCAGTTCCCAGGGGCTGCAGCTAGAGATTCTACAAGTAAAAGTGTAACCACAGAGTACAGGAAGCACTAGACTGCATGTGTTAAGGAACCTATAGTTATATATAGTAGGGATGATATCGTGTGATATTTTAATGGAATTTGGCAGTGGGAATCAGGGAAGACTTGTAGAGGAAGTAATATTTAAGCAGAGTCTTGAAGATTGAATAGAAGGAAGCCAAGCATAGAGTGGCAAGGAAGGATTCCAAAAGCATAGAAGAGTGCATTCAAAGGCCCAGAGTCAAGACCATGATGCTTTCTCAGAAATAAAAGCACTTCCATATGACTGGAATGAGTGAAATGCTTCATTTCAAAAAGTGGATGAATTTTAAATCATAAATCTTCAAATGAAACCTTTTTTTGCCCCTCTTAAATAGTTGGCAAGGAGTTGGAAAGGAGGTGTCAAATGTACATAAAAACACCTTGATAATGATGCAACATTCCTGAAAGGTTTGGCCATTGACAAAGGGAAAAACATTTTCTGAATGAAATTGCTTTGAATCTTCATGTAGGATATAATAGCACATTCTATATAATTTGGCATATCAAAAATCTCCTCTACTCCCTTGAAAATTGCCTTTTTTCTTTTGAGCTGCAACTCTGTTAAAGTTTGCTGATTACCACTTTTAAATAAAGAACTTCCTCCTCAGAGTGAGGCTTTAAAGTCTTTCTGGTGATGAGTACCAGCACACGATAGAACATTTTAATGTAATATTAACCAACTTCATGTGTAAAGTCCTGCACTCATTCTAATTCAGCAGCATGGTCCAGAAACAATACCAGCCCACTATCTGATGAAAATAGTGATTGGTGATGAAACCTTAGTCTGGAAGATATCCAATGATCTGAAGTGCAAATACTACTTAAAAACGGTTGTGCTGAAATTAATTCTTTCTTATGTATTGATCAGGTATATCTGAAGCCAGATTTCCCAATACATTACTTTTCTTTTCTTCCCATCAAGGATTAGGCATTTCTCTGTCAGCTGTAAACTTCTCCAACCTAAGGTTATTAGCACTGGTAATTAAATAACTCTGTTATGTGTGAGAAGCATTAAGATAAATACTCTTAAAGGAAAAAAAAAACAGAAAAAACATACATACATGTGTGTGTGTGTGTGTGTGTGTGTGTGTGTGTGTGTGTGTGTCTGTGTAGGCTAGTTCCACTGCTGATTTTCCCTTTCCTTAAAATTAAATGAATTCTTCATTTGCTATTATAAACTAAATATTTCCTTTGAGTCCAATTAGCATGGCTGAAAGAAAAAGCAAATCAAGACTCTGTTCATCATGCATCAATGTAATGGAAAATCAGGTCTTTTATTCTAGCTTTAATAACTGCAGCTTGATTAGAGGCAAAGAAAAGCCTATGAAGGGAGAAGGGGGGAAATGAGAAGGACTGCCAAATTAGTTCTATAAGAATTCTCAACCTGTCTGCTCTCTGGCTCACTATTCAAATGCTAATTGAGCCTTTTGGTAAACAGAATGGGTAATCATGGAAGACAAAAACAGACACAGAAAACAAATGGCATATCATACCTTATCCAAAACAGCATGGCATTTTTCTGATAAGCTTTGGAAGACTTAAAATTTTAAGTCCTGGGGTCTTATTTTTTTTTCTGGAAAGATTATAATTAATATAATAAAATAAATATTACATAATCAAATAAAAAATGACAAAGAACCACTTTGTTTCAACAATGAAACCAGTCATGTTATAATTAGATAAGAGGATTTATATTCATAGCTATAAACATGAAAGTAGACCATGCATCTGGATAAAGGCAAGTTTTTAATTCTTAAAAATTAATTACATGGCATTATTCTTATCAGTACACAGAATGCATTAATTATACAATTAATAAAAAAGATGAAAGGTGGTGGTTTTTTTTGGGCAATTGTAATGCACAAGGGGACACTGGGCTTTATACCCAAAATTGTCCTTCAGGCATTTCTATAATCTTCTTACCAGGCAATGTCAAGACCCTAAACCAGTTAGTAGTTTGAATGGAGTGGGTCTTTATATTAGCGCTTAGACACATTTCGGAAAGGTTGTGGATTTTCATGTAATTGGGATCTAAGGTGTAATAGGTTTAATTTGAGGTCCTCTTTAAAAGAACAGTAGGAAAAGGCATTGTCAGCAATGTGTAATAGCCAGAAAGAAGTGGCAGCTCGCTCATGCACAATGGGCTTCCGTAAGGATGAAAAAGTGATTATCTTACTACAAGTTATTTCTCTGAGTGCTTCCATCATCGGCAAAGCACCGAAAATGCTTTGTGTGTGCTACCACTTTATCCTTGAAAACATTTTAAAGCTATAAATAACATTCACGAAGAAGAAATGTAGTAGTGAAAAGACAGCTGGCTATCAGAAGCAGAGCCACAGGCCAAATCCATTTTAGCAAACTCCAAGGGACTGTCCAAATTCTCTTGCTGTCCTTCAATTGTGTTTTATCAACTATTACTTGGAGTAAATGGGCTATCAGCCAAGGCTAGGAAATCTATTTTTGTTATATACAAATTGTTGATGTAATGGACAGCAGGACAGCATGGTCAGACTGCAATGGTATTTGACTTGGCTAATCTGCTGGCAATATCACATGTGGGAACAAACATGCTACTAGTTTTCACCTGAAAAGATAGCACTCAGCTACTTTATGATCTGTAAATGATGCAAAACGTCTTGAAATTTAAAAGCCCCAGATACTGAGAATTTTAGAACAACACTGGTACAATATCAGACTGTGATAACAATGACTATGTTGCTGTTTGGGAAAGGAAAGGGGAAAGACCCCAAAATACAAACTATAGAATCACCATCAGTGTTAGTGTGTAGGCAGTGACTAACTGGGTGGCTATACCTCGCCCATTATGTCCACCTATCTCCATTCTTTGACTTGCATCATGACTATAAACTGATATGAAAATGCATCTTCAAGTTCCTACCCATTCAAATCAAGTTACTAAGACCCCCCTATGCTATAGAAAATCTGAGATTAAACACTCATTTCCATTCTGCCATGCTATACTCTTTGTCTCTGTCTCTTCTCTCTCTTTCTCCCTCTGTCACACACAGGCACACACATACAGACACCACCCTCTACAAATATGCTTTGCCTTTTCTGTAGCCTGTCATTGTGTTGTTTTCTGCTTTTCTGTCCCTGGGCATATCAACATTCCAAGGTTAATGATGAAGCACCTTGAAAATGTGGTGTTTGTTTAGCTTAAGGTAATGTTTTAAATGTCTGTGTGTGGCAATCTCATTGCTTCTAAAACAAAGCCCATCTGCAATCTGAACCTGCATTCTATATTAACACCTCAGACACATTTCTGCAGTTTTTTTTGTCATCCTGTCCTGGTTGAAAAATTATATGTGAGACTGGAGGTGGCAAACACTAGAATCAGTTTGATAGGTTCAAGCTTTGAAAATCACATCTCTCCAAGCCTTATTATCAAACTGATGTGCTGTGGCATCTTGTCCTTCCTAAGTTTCCTGAATTCCTGGAAAATGGAGGTATTTAATCACAGTTCATTTAGGATTCCTTTGGAATTATACATCTGAATTTTAGCCTTACCCATTTATGAGGAACTTTTCAATTCTTTTAAGAATAGGTAGCAAATTTTTTCCCTAAATAGTATGACACTTCTACTTAATAGGGATGTATTTGCTCATAATACCTAACAGGTATTTTCTCCTTATCTGACTCACAGTTAATGGGGATTAGAATTGTCATTAGAGCCCATGGTAGATTTGTGCTTCCCTATTCTATTGGTGGCTGAACGGACTGTGATTTGCTCTGGCCACTGACATGGGACCAAAAGAGCTGTGTTTCTTTCTTGCTGAAGTTTTAGGACTTCAGTCATCAATTCACCATATTTTCTTCCATTACCAAGAAAATTATGGGAGTTCATTCCAGATGAAATGCCTACTGGCCTAGATCCCTGGGTAACTATGTTTAGCAGAGCCCCCTGCTGACCCCCTTTGGGAATGGGAAAAAAATATCTTTGCCAGGTGATGCCACCGATGCCACTGATGCCACTGAGATTTGGTGGCTATTTGTTTCCACAGCATAACCCAGAATATCTTGATTGATACACTATCAAAGACCAACCTCATATTAGAATAGCGCCAGATTCTTAGGGATTTTGTAGAATAATATTATGGTCAGGAAAACAACCCCTATCCTAACATGTCCAGAGCAGGCTAATAAAACAGGAGATTTCATTTGACCTAGTACTGTGCTAACAATTTTATCCAAATTATCATATTTAATCCCTACAACCAGAGGCAATGTTGAAATTAAATCCATTAATTTCTGACTTCTTTGAATCCCCTTTATTAGTTGCTTGGCATTTAGTTAAGAGATTTTTTTTAAAAAAAGGAATATGAATTTTTAAGAACCAAAGAAACATACACCATCATTTTTGTACATAAACACTTAGTACTGTCTTTTTTTTTTTTTTGACAGTCCTGAAGACAGCATTTGAAGCTACTGCTATTTGTGTGTGTCTAAACGGACTATTAGGAAAGAGAGAATCGAGCTTTCTTAGGTTTTCAGTAATAGTGTATTGAGAAGGCAAAGCAATTGTTCTCACAAATATGCTTATTTAAGATCATTACAGAAATTTGTTTCCCTTCTTTCAAAGAGTATGTTTTGAGAGCTAAAACTCATCCTATCACATTTGGACAAATAGAAGTAGATACTGCTTAAGGATCAAGTGGTCATTTCTTTTACAAATCAGGTATGCTATATTTGATAATCACAGCTTCTAATTCTCAAAACAGTCTCTCACTTTGGCATATCTTTTGAACTTGAATTGACACTATTGATACGAATCTGTGTATTCAGATATTCTGGTGTACATGTATGTGTTTGTAAGATACACAAGCTTATCCCCTTGCTTCAAGGAAACTTGAATAGCAAAATCCAAATTTGCAGACAATCAAAGTAGAAGGCAATTATTCAGGAAATTATTAAGAATATGTATGATTGCCACAAAACTGGGTGTATTTTGTGGGTATAAACAATTGAAGAAAACCTCTAATACTTTCTCTCTTTTACAAATACATACACATTATGTGAATAGCTCAAGGGTAAAATACGTTGAAGACTGATTTTCCAGATTCATTCTTTGTATTGGAGAAGTGCCCTTCCCAGTAACTCAGAACAAATTGAGGGAGCATTTCATCATGAGAAGATAGGCTGGTATGGGAGAAGTTTAATAAAAAGCATTTCATCCAGATTGCTGATCCAATCCAGATAGAGCTGAGTAACTTTGATGTTTTCCTATTCAAGCTGTGGAAAACTTTAGATTTAAATAAGGTCCAGTTAGACCTCCTCCATTTCGTGAATAAAGGGTTGATGAATGTTGCTTGGTATATTCATTTTATCAGCCTATATATTACCCAGAAAAATATTTCCATTTGTAATTTTTCTGCCAGCATGTGATGACAGCCTTTGTTTATGTGCCAAGGAGATTGAAAAGGACCTACATAAATATTCAGGACAGCACAGAGAGTTTTTAAAGAAGTGAAATGCTCTCTGTAATACTATAATGACTTGTATATGTCATAGTACATTTGTCCAAACCCACAGAACGTGCAACACCAAGAGGAGACCCTTGTAAGCTATGGACTTTGAGTGTTAAAGATAAGGTTCATCAATTGTAACAAATGTATCAATCTGGTGGTGAATGTTGATAGTGAAGGAGGCTCTGCATGTGTGGAGCAAGGGGTACACGAGAAATCTTCCATATCTTTCTCTTCATTTGGCTGTGAAGCATAATCTGCTCTAAAAAAATTACACCTTTATAAATATACATGAAGGACATATAAAGCCCCTTGTATTCTGCTGCCGTCCTACCTTTCTGAACTTACCTATGACTATTCTGCTGCTTGGAATTTACCCTTCCTGTAATCCAGACTTTTTACAACATTCTGAACATGCCATTTTCTTTTGCACATGTAGTTCCTTCTACTGGAAATATCCATCCTTCTTCTCTATGCACAACTATTCGCTGTTTCATCCTATGAAGTCTAAGAGCTTCATTAATCATTGATTTTTTTCCAGGACCAATTCTTGTATTCTCCCAGTGTCAGAGACACTCCTCTCTAATTTCATGGCATACTGGAATTTTCTGCTCCGACCATATTATTATGTAAGCATTAGTTTATATATTTTCAGGCATTTAGAAATAATAATCTTTGAAAAAAATCCTCTTTAGGCATGATAGCTGCATAGATAGGAACTCAATAATTTGTGGCATGAATGAATGGGTGAATGAAAGCTGATACATTGGCAAGGTACTTTGGCAATTCATTAGCTATGGTAAGACACTGTGAAAAAACAATGAGGTAGAGGCATGCCCATACCACACAAAGCCAAAAGTCAATATGATGAATACATACACTGCAAGCTCCTAAGAGATTTAGTTGAAATTGTTTACTAAATAAATGCTTTCATGTCCTATTACTCTTTCAATTGAGAATTTTGAAAGACAAAAAGAAAACTGAAAACTACAGAGACTAACTTAGAAGACTCCACCTATCACCAACAATAATTCATGATTGGCCACATTTTGTCATATTTATTTTGTCTTCATTTTTTTTTTAAGTGAAAGGATTGTTATAGTCTGATTGTGTTCACCAAACTGTAATCTCCAATGCAGTAGTGTTGGGAGGTGGGGACTTTGTGAAATGCTTAAGGTCGTAAGGGCGCCATCCTCATTAATGTATTAAGGCCATTTAAAAAGAGCTTAACAGAGGGAGTTTGGTCCTGTTTTTGCCTCTTTCATCTCTTCTGCCAAGTGAGGACATAGAATTCCTCTCCTCTGGATGATGCCTCAGCAAAGCACCATCATGGAAATGGAGACTTGGGCTCGCACCAGATGTCAAACCTGCCAGAACCTTGATCTTGGACTCCAAGCCTCCAGAACTATGAGAAATGAATTTCTATTTTTTATAAGTTACCTAGTCTCAGGTATGTTGTCACAGCAGCAGTAATGGACTAAGAAAAGAATATTAAAACCCTACCTCGCTGGCAAAATGGCCCTGCATGCCTTAGGCATGAACACATCAGCTTGCTTCTTTGCCACCTCTGTTCCATAAGAGGTTTTCCAATGGTTGTGAAAAGTAATGTTCACTTCCCTTGCCCAGCCTTTAACATGGGGCCAGCTACAGAATTTTCAGACCCCAGTACAAATTGAAAATGTGGACCCCTCAGGTGGGGGCAGGAGAATCAGTCTCCCATTCCCAGGAAGCTGTTGCCCCAACCTAAGGCTGAGAGGCAACCTTCAGGGTCTTGCAATCTCTATGAATGGACCTACTTGGTACCTAGTTCAGGTGTGAATGACAGGCCATGTACTAAGCACACTGTGGTACTGCTGGCTCACTGTAGAGATGTTTGCCACTTTATTTACAGCACCAATAGAGAAAGGGAGGAGGGTAATCGATACACTTATCTGCCAGGGCAGGCAGGCTTCACAGCCGTAGAACCAATGTAGTAGCACAGGCCCCTCTATTCAGAAAGACCCAATATTTGGGGTTCCACGCTCTTTGGTGGCTGCCTTGAGATTCTTCATAGTTTCATCTTAGAGACGATTTCATGAGAAATTCAATGGGAGGATGAGACTTGTGCCTGGAGGCTTGAAGCTTCAGCTCACATGTGTGTGAATCTCTGGGTTATGCTCTTGGTAATTCATGTCTTCCCCCTAGAACCCTGGCTTTGCCTGACATCCCCACTCCCATGTCCAAGCACCCCACAATGATTGCAGCACTCTAACCAGGTGGGCAACCCAGTCACATTGGCATGGAAGGGTCCATGTTCTACCAGGGGCCTCTTCCCTAAGCGCGGGTTTGGGTGTGAGCCTGTGGAGGGCTAGGATCTTTTTTAATGGCCAAATCTGTCATCTTTAATAAACAACAAATGCCCATACTTCTTATAAGCTTCTCTCTCTTCATACTGCTGTCTTTTCTTCTTTACCCTTCACTGAAAAACTTCTTGAAGCTCCACTGTCTTCTGTTCTATTTCATATTTCCTAGTCACTTTTCAACTCACTAACTGGTTTCTGCTACCATCATGCTACATTAAATATGTACTGTATTTATTACCAAACCCTAACAACCACTTACTAAGTCTTAGATCAGTGTCTTAAGAGATTTAATAATACTGTCTTACTAAATTTTCACAATAATCCTTTGAAGTAAGTACCAAATTATACCTATTTTGTAGATGATAAACACAAGCACAGAAAGATTAAATAATTTGCCTCGGGTCACACAGCTAGCAAGCGGTGGTGCCAGCGTTTTAATTCAAGAAGTCTAGCTCTACAGGCCCTGCTGTCACTGCTATGACCTATGGCCTCTCAAACAGTTCCACTCTGACCTTCCGACTGACAAATCCTGTATTTTTTTTTTTACATCTTCTTACTATCTAAACTATTTTTTAAACAATGCTGAGCGCCTCTTCCTTTTTGAAGCACTGCTCTCTACCTTCTAAAGCAGCGTTTCTTCCCGAGTTGCCTTTCATACCTCTGGTTGTCTCATAGCCTTTTACATCACGTCCATCTCCTATTGATTTGCCCCTTACGTATTAATGTCCTAAATGAGTCTTTTCCCAGTCCTATATTCTTTCTGCTCTACAAAATCTGCCTGAATGCCCTCTTGACAGTAGCCACTCTCTTATATGGGGTCCCCTAACAGACTCTTTGAATTAAAGAGTCATATATATATATATATTTTTTTTTTCTGTGAAAACCAGCGACTCATGCCCAAAGTCTTTGGCTGCTTGTGACCAGTTGGCTACAATTTGTGTCCTCTCTCTCAACCATCACTTTCCCTTTCATCTAGCAGAGCTGTTGCCTCATCCCATCAGCCAATTTTATTTCCAAGCATGAGTGTTGAAGTCTGTTGGCCTTTTAATGAGCAGTATCTTAAAACTGCCAATTCAACCATCATTTAAACTTGCCTTACTCTGGACTCCACTTCATGAGAAATTATACATTTTCTTATGTTTTTCTGTTACTCTTTTAATGTGTGTTCTTTTAATATATTGTGTACTCTTCTATTGTACTTTTATACTAAAGAGTACTTTTATAATGTGTACTCTTTTAATATATTGGTTCAGGGTTTCTTATTTATCTGTGCCCTTTATGGTTTGGCTATGAACTTCTAAAGCAGGAATAAGATGTTGAAAATCTTTGTATCTAGTTCAGAGTCTGTCATATAGGTGTTTGATAAACATTTAATGACTGATATATTTTGGCTCTGTGTCCCCACCCAAATCTCATCTCAAATTGTAATCGTCATGTGTTGAGGGAAGGACCTGTAATCTGCATGTGTTGAGGAAGGGAGGTGATTGAATCTTGACAGCAGTTTCCCCCATGCTGTTCTCCTGATAGTGAGTGAGTTCTCACCAGATCTAATGGTTTGTAAGTGGTCCTTTCCCCTTCGCGTCTCATTCTCTCTCTCTCTCTCTCTCTCTCTCTCTCTCTCTCTCTCTCTCTCTCTGCTCCATACACTGCCATGTAAGATGTGCCTGATTCCTCTTCCACTCTTCCAATCATGGGTAGTTCTTTATAGCAGCATGAAAATGGAATAATACAATGACTAAATGAAGAAATTAGAACTTGAGCTTTCTTAGATGTTTAGAAGATAATTTCAGTGTACATTTTTAGAATCACTCTTATACTCTTAGCTTACCTCATCATGTTAATATTATTAGACTTCAAAAATATATCTTTAAAATGAGATAAGTAGAAACCGCAGTAAGAGAATATTTTTGGTTTATTTTTTAATTTTATGAAGTGTAACCTAAAGACCTAGCAAAAGATTTGAGATCAGAGCAAAGTGTTGAACCTTAGGGCAAGTCAGTTATTACTGAAAAATAAATCTTTATTTATCAAGAGGAAAAACCAGCAAATCAAAAGGGAAATGATTTTCATTTTTATGGAAGAATTTCAGTCACTATTAGTATTGGTATATTAACAACTTAGAAAACATGTGGTGGGACCAGCCAGCAGATTTGGCCTTAGACGAATTGTAAATAGACAAAGTTCATCTATATGTCCAGTCTCTCTGCTGGTTTTCTGTTTTTATATCTCCTTGGCCAAGTTTCTAGCCATTGCGTTAACTTTTAATTACCCAGTTTCTTCTGCCTTCTTAGCTCCTTTGTGTTTTCCCTACCTGGGTCTTTCCGTCATCTTACCTAGACATTGTTTCTTCTTTCCCTCTCCAGAAGATACTGTGCTGACATGAAAAGAGACAGCAACTTTAGAGTTTAAAAAATCAAATGGTAAATATTCTACCTATTAGTTTTGCCATTTTTCTAATCCAGTTTTCTCACCTGTAAAATGTGAGTAACAGTACTAGCCACCTTATAGAATTATTGGTTACGTCAGGAAGTTAAGGGAGCAGACAGCACAGAGTAAGCACTCAAATGTCAGCTACTGTTATAATTCTGGGTACATGTCCTTGGGGTCATTGCTCATCTGTTAAATGGGGACAACATTCACTACCTAAACGATTGCTCAGATGTTAAATAATGTATGTTATGTGTCTAGCACAGAGTTTAATATATAATAAATTGAATAAAGAATTCTTATCTGAAATTATAATTCTTCGATAGTCTGAAGTATTATGTGCTAAAGGTTTCATGTCTCCTAATAAGTAAGGCAACTTAACTAAGTCTCGTATATGAAATTGTAGTAGAACAAAAGGCACAAACCGGAAGACTTTTAATATTAGTATGATTGGTTTTAAGCTAAAGAAACCAGCATAGTTTGTAAGAGGAAAGATGAGAGGACTGAGAACTGGAGAACTCCAACTTGGAGAAGTTGGGGGAATCAGGAATGACCAACCCGGGAGATGAAGCAGATAATGCCAGTGATCTGAGGGCATGTGATGCCTTGGCAGGTAGGTGAAGGAGGAGTTTCAAGGAGGAGAGAGTGATCAGCTGCATTGTGCTGTACTGCTTGGTCAAAAAATGGAAGACACTCATTTATTATCCAATATTTGAAAGCTGTCCTTGATTGCTGTTCATAATTCTGCATCTGTGTAAAATAGTAAAACCCATGTCCTCCTTTTTGGAATGTGGCATACTATTTACCAATACAGATCATACAAGGCAAGGTTTTCAGAAGCCTTATATTTGCCCACATACCCACTTGTCTTTTCCCCTTAAGCCTAATTTCTGACGTTTCCCTCTTGATAAGATAGCATCACATTGCTCCATTTGAGTCAATTACAGTTTCTGGAGGAAGCAGGTTTTAAACCTGTCCTTAGCCTAGTCATTTGTGGCAAGTGAAAGTTTTACACCAAAATTGCTGGTTTGGATAAACACTAAAGAGCAGCCTATCTTATTGGGTTGCTTATAAATGGAAAGCTTGTCAGTCTGTGGGGAAATATTTTATTTTAAACCTTCAAGATATGGATAAACATCTTCCAAATGAGGTAAACCTCAAGCTTGAACTAAGTTCCAGGTTATTAGGTAGAAAATAGTTAATACAATGATGTTTGCTTTGAACACTGTTCTCCACTTTGCACTCAGTAATTTCATGCTTTCAGAAGATAGATGGCTGTAATTTTCTGAGCAAAATGGACAAAGCCTTCTAATGTGTGGATGCAAGATAATGGCAGAAAAGTCAGCTCTTTCTGGTTTTCTTACTTATATAGCCACGAGAAATTACATTTGTCAAAAAGGAGTATTTTGGTTATATTCTAAATTTGAATTATATATTTTGCAATTGATGTCATGGCATCCCCACAGAAAGTGGAAAAAGAATGTGTTGCTCACCAAGGGTTAATCTAGTTTATTACATGTAAACCATTCAGAAAACATGGAGCTAACAGAAACTGTAATTTTGTTTTTAACTTTGTTGATTCTAACCAATGCATCTTTATAAATCTTCCCTTAAACAGAATATTGCTGTGCTTATGCATCATTAAACCATTCATCAGATCTTATTTATTCTGTGCTATGCTTTTTTATATAGATTATCACATGTTCTCCTGGGAAGAACGGCTCTAATTTCTTTGGGGTTTCTTCTTTCCTCCCTATTTCTTATGCCTTTAACCATTCAGGCAATCTGTTGAGAACTTTTTTTCTAACATACTTTTAAAATATCAAGATTTGATATTTGCACAACAATGTTCTTAACATCGTTGTTTCCTCATTGATAAAGTGGGATTAATAATAACATGTATTTTATGGCATTGTTAGGAGGAATACATCGATCAATCTCTTCGAGAGAATGGCACATAAGCACTATGTAAGTGCTTAAAAAATAAGGGAATTTATTTACATAATGTCATAAATAATCACACCATAGAACAGATGTGTGAAATCTATTTACTCTATCTCTGACTTGTAGACATTTGTCTAGCTCAGTCTCAACCCTTTGAGAAAAGCCATTTCTTGTTATTAGTATTATCTATAGTTGTAAAAGTGAGCTATAAATATTTATGATCAAACTCTGCCAGTCTTTATAACTGTGTATGTATGTGTGTCTCTCTAGTTGAGATAATTAATTTGAAAAAATTATCTAAAGCATGCTTTAAAGAACGATAACAGAACATACCAATTATTGACTTTTTTAGAAGAAGGAGGACACATAAAGGTCCACTAAAATTAATTCTAAATTGATTGTCTAAACTACCCTACACAAAGACATTGAGGATTCTGTTTTATTAAATAATGAATTATTACAGTAAATCTAAATCTGTAAAGTAGCCCAAAGTTATGAACATTAAACTAATTTTTATTTATCAAATATGCAGAAAAAAATAACAAAACACATTTGTGTTCACTGATTTATAATGTATTCAGATGTAGGAAGAAATTTTAGAAATCAAGTTATGAAAATGTTGGGTGAAATAACTAGAGTAATCTAGTTTCTTGCTTCTCAAGGACTGCCAGACTCTATTTCTGCTTTTCTCTTCCATTGTTTTTTGCTGTCTTGTTAGTTATACACAAATAGAAAATAGAGGTCAACTCAGGACTTTATAATATTAAAACTTACTGTGTAAAATTTTAGTTATCTCAAAATACATGTAAGCATACTACCTTTATATTTATGTTGAATGGGGGTTTTAGATGTTAAATAGGGTTATGCAGGTAGATTCTAGAACACTGCTGCTCACAGCATGGATATGAGAAAGATGGGAAGAAATCACTAATGTTCAACCTCCAGAAAATTTACCTTTCCTTTACCCTTCTGGGCCAATTGCAGAAACATTGTGGTTCTTAAGTCATTTATTTTCTGAGTGGCTCTCGGTAACATACCTTCACTTAAGATCATATAAATTCAATTTATTTTATTTTTAAATTTTCATACTTATTTCCTGTGCTTCCAAAGTCCATTTCTAAGATTTCTCCAGTAAAAAATTCTAATTATTTATTGCAATGTTATTTGTAGCTTTGACTGCCCGTAGAGAAATGCCTAAATAAGATATGTTTACTTTATGTTTCAGAATATTGTGCAGTCATTGTAACAAATAAATTAGCCCTCATTGTATCAGCATGTAACATTATCCAAAATACATTAAATGAAAACTGCAAGTTGAAAGACAGTGTAAATAATTCTTAATTTCTCTAAAAAAAAAAAAATCCATATGAGTTAACACATAAAAATCTGTGCTCAGGAAAAGCTACCAGTTCTTCCTGAGAGTGAGATGGGACAGAGGGAGTTTCACTTTTTAAATTTCTTCATTTTCAAATAAGCAAGTGCCAATTTTCCGATAAAGTGTGTGTATATGTTTAATTGCAACAGTAGCACATAATTCTTGAAAATATAGGTGTATGGGAGTATGTTTATGTACACATATGTGTATGTATACATATATGCCCATATAAATTAGGATTTAGAGAGTATTTTAAAATTCTAATTTCTATGTCTCACTTTAGACATACTAAAGGTATCAGAATTATCGGGACCACTCCAGGTAATTCTGATGATCAGGCCAGGTCTGAATACCTAAGTTTGAGAATAGCTGTTCTAGCTTATGTTAGTACTGGGTATTCATGCAATTAGTCTAAGTCATGACTACATTTATCATTACTATAGCAGTCCTGTGAACTGAGATGCTCTACTTATTATTAAAAGTTTGTTTGCTACATTAAACAGTGCATCCTCTAAAAGAACTTTCAGAATGTATCTTGAGGAATGGTGTATTGATTCACAAAATGATGTCATGTGTGCTATATGACTAGAAATACAAAGGAGAGCAAAATATAAATTACCCCATCTCATAAGGATTATCCTCTCATAAGCAACTATTCAACTTTTCTCTTATGTCTAATTCCATAATACAGTTCTCAAATTTGAGCATGTATCACATAACCTGCAGGACTTGTTAAATCAGAGACGATGAGGTTCCACATGCAGAGTTTCTAATTTAGTAGGTCTGGAGTGGAGCCCCAACATGTGCATTTCTGACAAGTTTCAAAGTCATGCTGATACTATTGGTTGGGAACCATACTCTGGAGAACCACTGCTAAAAACACATTTGGCTTTTTTCTTCCACTGGCTGGTACAAAGGTGAGATCCAACCCTGGGTTTTTTTCTCTAGCAAGAATATAAGACTTTGTATGATCCAGTAATAGCTTCACAATCTCTACCTTTTTATCCTGATACCTAAATAACATTTTATCTGAAATTGTATATATTCATTTAAGCATCTAAAATACTTTTTTGGAAAACTGTATGCTTGGATATGGAAAGAAAGGTAATGAGACAGAGACAGAACCTGAGGCTTATTAAACACCAGAAACAGGGCAGCTAAAGTGAGTTTAACAATACTTTGCTTCTGGGAATTATGCCTACCATATCTAATTCTCAGAGTGGCTGAGATCAAGTGAGTTAATATTTACGAAAAATTTAAGTGTAAAGAACTATAAAAGATAGGTTACTTAGAGAATTCTTCATCTCATCTCTGATTCCTAGAAGAAAAACATAGAATATCTCTTCCTTGGTCAAACCAAAGAAAACCGCTCCCCCTTGCACTGGAAACATTGGGTTTGACCTCTTCCCCTCCAAATTGGTACGTATATCTGACCTAGGACATGCTGCGTGTCACTCAATAAATGCCACTGCGGCGAGTGCCCCCTTTTGAACACAGCTGTGGGCCTCCACACTGCAGAGAGAAACCAGACACAGGCTTTACATGCACCTCAAGATTCCTGGAGAACATGTGCCATGTGTTTGTCATCTTTTCAGGAAAGCACTTCTGAAGAGCCCTTTAATGAGTTTCCTAGAGAAATTCTGAAGGAATCGTAATGCAACTAATCATTTCCTACCTTCCCACTGAACCTCTTATTAATTAACATGTTAATGCTCTGTTTGATTTCTTAAATTTAGTTTGAGAGACAGTAAAACAGCTATTTTCGAATTAAATTAAATTGAGTTGTGAGAAGATTTTCAACCGATATAGGGCTTTTTGTACTCTACTAATTCCAGTACTCATTAAGGTAAAAAAAAAAAAAAATCAATGAGCTTTGAAATGAAAGTGTTGATATTATTGTAGGCTAAATCTACTCCTGAATAACTTACTCCTTCCATGACAATGTTTTACCATGTACGTGACATTACAAAATGCAAATTCCAGTGTTTAAAGAGAGGGAAAATTTTCCAGAGTTACCATAAATGTCGCCCAAGTATCTGTTTGGGGAATTAACATAGTCATAAGCTATAAAAATTAAGATTTTTTTCTAGTAGAGTAGACATTCTTACTCTTAATAGGCTGCAATAATCCTTTGGTTTCAATGGTATATTGCTCTCAGTTCATTTTACAGATTTAAGGTATAATTCATTATCTTTTATCTTCCTCTAAGGCTTTTCTTTTTAGCAAAAGGGATTTGTTTTGACGTCTGCTCCAATAGAATCTACTGGGAAGTGTCATATAAAATAGCCCTTATCACTGAGCTATTGCATCATTATAGACCAATTGGTTTTCACTTACTCTTCCTCAAGAAACAATTTTCAAATACCTTTATTTATACTGATTTGGGTTTTTTAAATTTTTCTTCTTTATTGTTTTATATAGAAATTCGGGTATCTTCTCTTGCCAGTATTTGCAATTAACCAGGCAGTAACATGGTTAGATTAGCATGCAGTAACAGATTCTTGACACTAGTATTCCACACGGGAAAATTTCCTACAGGAAACTTTTGCTATAGGTGATGGAAATCTGGCTTCAACTCAAGAATAATGTGTCTGTCAGTTCTTCTCAAACTTCGATGATGTAAATTCCTCCGTACTTCTCAAATTTTAATGGGCATCTGAATAACTAGCTGATATGATTTTGCTGTGTCCCCACCCAAATCTCATCTTAAATTGTAGCTTCCATAATTCCCACCTGTTTTGGGAGGGCCCAGGTGGGAAGTAATTGAATCAGGGGGGTGGGTCTTTCCTGTGCTGTTCTTGTGATAATGAATAAATCTCATGGTTTTAGAAAGGGGAGTTTCCCTGCATACACCTGTAAGCTATCTCTTGCCTGCCACCATGTAAGACAACCCTTCGCTCTTTTTTCCTCTTCCACTATGATTGTGAGGCCTCCCCAGCCATGTGGAAATGTGAGTCCATTAAACCTCTGTCTTCTGTCAATTACCCAGTCTCAGGTATGTCTTTATTATCAGCCTGAGAATAAACAAATACACTGGCAGATCATGGTAATCCACAGATTGTGATTTAGTGAATCTGAGGTGGAGTCTGAGATGCCACATTTTTAACAAGCTTCCTGGTGATGCTGATACTACCTTGAGTAGCAAGGTTTAGATAACATTGATAACCCAAGAGTAACTGTAACATGATGTCTTTAATAATTGTAACTCTCACAGATTTTCTGGATGCCAGAGTTTTCTACTCATAAACTGCACCTTCCGTTGGATCAACGTACTGCAGTAAAAACAGAAATCTCTCTCTTTCCTCAAGTACAGGAGATTTCTTAAAGTATAGCTTTCCAAGCTGGAAAGATATCTTAGGCAGTTTTCACTGTCTTCTCTATTTATGATTGTAAATTGTTAAGATATTTGTAATATTTTTTCGTCTTAGTTTGCCATTTCACCAAAGCATTTTGGAGGCTCAGTCCAGGGGACTGTAGTGATTCATTATATTCCACTGTGACAGAAGTTCTTCAAATATGTTTGTTCTTTAATCCTCATTGAGACTCTTGGGAAAGTGAGTATACACAAATATACTACATCGTGTGGAGGAAAAAGCCTGTTTTATCTTACAGATAGCAGTCACGATCAGTCCATTTTTCCTAAACACCAATCATAGGTGTTTTCATACGATCCTACAAGTAGTAAATGGATCACCAGACATCAACAAATTGTTTTGTCTCTTCTTAGAATATGTAAATATCTAGATGTCCTGACATCAAACTTTTTGTGCCTTCTAAGTGTTCAGTAAGGAATTTCATTTATAAGTTTTTATGTTACTGATAAAGAAACTCTTTAAAATAAACTTCTCCCTTTCCTGAGACCCTCCTTCTGTTTGAAAGTGTGCATTTTAGTTCAGGGCAGTGGTTATCAAAGATAAGTGTGCATTAGAATCGCCAGGAGGGCTTGCTAAAACACAACTTGCTAGGCTCCACCTCTAGACCTTCTGATTCAGTCAGTGTGATGTAGGATCCAAGAATATGCATCCCTAATAATTTTCCAGGGGAGGATGATGTTGCTGGTCCAGGACCCACACCATGAGAACTACTAATATAAGAAAATATGCTCCTCTTTTGTCTTCTTCTCTAAGATATAACTCATTGTGAGGATGCTATGTGAATAAGGAGAAATGTGAAACTCTCAAATCTTGAAATATCCAACAGAAATCAAGGAGCACTGATTTCCCTATATCCTACCTAAGGAGAAGGATCCTTCCAGTAGCAGCTTACAAATCACTTTGCCAGAGAAGTTTTCTTGGACACTTTTATCAGGACAGTTTCCTTTGCAATGACATAGCACCTGATAATTGACCTTCATGATGATAATCACAACAATAATTATATAATTATTAGTGAAAATATTTAATGACTGTATTTCCCATGGGAGCTTAATCCTTTCTGGTGCCATCTTTGCCTTTATTTTTTTTTTTTTGCTACTGTTTTATTTGTTCAACATCTAGTTTGGAGTTTGGCACATAGTCAATGTAGTATCTGCCAAAATAAATGTTGGGAAAAATATTAGGATTCTTACATTTATATAGAGATGGTGGGTTCTAAGGGCCTTAAATCAGATATAGTATTCTCCTGCATCCATTCCCACTATTTTTTTTTTGATTATGACATTCTTGCATGCTGAACTCAGACTGGGCCCAGGAATTATCTTCAACACAGGCAGCTTCTACCAGTTGTCACATACGGCCTATGAGATAAAATCTAATTGCCATTTTTACAATGAATTCTATTCAGGATGGCCTTCGCTTTGTTCACTCAATATTCCCTGAGATTTTGCCTCTATCTTTGTTCATGCTGTTTCATTTATCTGAAACAGCTACTTTCCTCCAAACACACTCCATTTGTTGAAAACCTATTAATTCCTTAAGTCCTATCTTGAGCACCATCTTTTCTGTGAATCCTTTTGAAATCCCCTTAATTAGATGAAATCTCCGATGACTCTAACCTTACTCTACCTTACAACATAGTAATTTGTATGCTCGCCTTTACCTTCTGACTAAAATGGTCCTCCTTAAAGGAGAAATGGATTCAACCCCTTACCATAACTTCAATTATTGAACACATATATATTTGTCTCCTGACATGTGCCAGGCCCTGTGCTAAGTACTGGGGGTATAAAGCTAAAGGAGACCTAGCCTCTGTCTTAAGTAGGTCACTGTTTTCCAGGGCATTAAACAAACACTTAAAGACATGGTTGTAGAATAACACAGCAGATGCTATATTGGAGGCATTTACAAGTCACAGCGATGGGTTGAAGAAAGAAATGATCATCTCTGTGTGGGCCGGGTGTGGTGAGTAGAGATGTTAGAATGATTAGAGACAATTAAGTAAGATGCTTAAGAGATGGGTAGGAGATTTTACAGACATGGTAGATGTTTAGTTCCTACGATTTAACCAACTTGTTTGAATTGATCTTAAAGCAGCTTATAAAACGGAAACTGCTAAAACAAACTCTATTTCATTTTCTTACTTCTCTTCAGCTTTCTGAATGCTGCATAAAGTTTTCACAGATCTTCTATTCGGATTCTCAATTCATTCACTTAGGCCTTACCACTGTTCTTTCTTTTACTTTTGAGACAGAGTCTCGCTCTGTTGCTCAGGCAGGAATACAGAGATGCAATCTCAGCTCACTGCAACCACCACCTCCCAGGTTCAAGTGATTCTCCTGCCTCAGACTCTGAGTAGCTGGGACTATAGGTGTGTGCCACCATGCCGGGATAATTTTTTCCATCTTTAGTAAAGATGGGGTTTCACAATATTAGCCAGGATGGTCTCGATCTCCTGACTTTGTGATCCACCTGCGTTGGCCTCCCAGTGTGCTGCCATTTTACAGGTGTGAGCCACCGTGCCTGGCCAAGGCCTTACCACTGTTTCTACAGACTAACCCTGGTTGCCTGGGCCCTATAGTAGTTACATTATTTCCAACAGGAAGTGCCATAATAAGCCACATTAAACAGGTATTTGGACTGTGCTGAAGTAGCTCCTCTTCTACCAACCTATATTATTGCATGAGTTAAGGAAACCTGCCAAGAGCCCAAATCCAGTTTGCTGCTATTGGAAGTAAGGGCTGCTGAAAACAATGTTCTTGCCCAGGACAGAGGCAGTACAGTTATCAGAATCACTGGAAGATATATCATCAAGTGGCACAAGGTCAACTCAACTTCCCGCTTTTAAAAAAATAGCACCCAATCACCACTGAAACCTACTCCTCCTAAAATATTAAATGTTTCAGAAAGTCAATGAATGCTGCTTGATAAACGTAAAATTGCTAACTGAACTTCAAACTAATGCTCAGAGAAAGGAAGATGCCATCAGTCAAATAATTTTGGAAGGTTTTTCAGAAACTAAAGATTGTTTTCATCAACTGGGAAGTATTTGCCATGTTAACCACGCTAAAAGAGATGATAATTCCCATGTAAACATGAAGGTGCTGCAAGCTCTCTTAGCTAAACGTGTCTCAAACTCTAGGGTACTCCAGACTTACCCAGGGATATGGCTACAAACCTTAGGTCATTAAGTTCCACTCCTAGAGATACTTTTTAGAAAGTCTGGGGATGACTCCATGACATTGCAGTTTGAACAGGCATCATAGTGGATGATGCTGCAGGCAGTCCACAGACCATACTTTATCCTAGGAAAATTATCCCTGATCTTGTGGGGTTACACTGAAAACAAAGTCAACTGTATAGCTGACCCTTGAACAACACAAATTTGAACTTTGTGGGTCCACCTGCGCATGGATTTTTCTTCACCCCCTGCCACTCCTGAGACAGCAAAGCCAACTGCTCAAGATCAACCCCACCTCTTCTTCCTCCTTTTCAGCCTACTCAGCATGGAAGATGAGGTTGAAGACCTTTATGATAATCCATTTCCACTTAGTGAATAGTAAAACATTTTCTATTCTGACTTTTTAAATAACATCGATTTTTCTCTTGCTTTCTCGACAGGCTATTAATAAATTTTGGAAGAGCTAAAAGTTATACATAGATTTTTTTAACTGTACGTAGGTTGGCACCCCTTACCACTGCATTATTCAAGGGTCAACTATATAACCTTCTTCCACCACAACTTCTATATGCTAATGTAGAAAAAATATACAAAGAGATTGAAACTACCTTTGACAAGTGGCCTGCCCCAAACTTAACTGTTGTCCTTGATAAGTTCTATTTTTTTTTTTTTACCAACAAAGGGGAGTAATCATCTACCCCATCTCCACATGTAATACAAAAACAATTTTAGAAATCTATTTCTCTATTGATCTTGTGTGTGTGTGTGTGTGTGTGTGTGTGTGTGTGTATGATTTGCTTAGGCAAGAAAGAGCTAAAGCCAATCTCCCAACCAATTGTTAACTGAACTTTTAGTATCTACTGATTACTGGCAACTAGCACAAGGAGGGTTCCTTAACTCACTTCTCCCTCACAATAGCTTTAGGAAAAGATACAGTTGTCCTCACTTTACAGATGAGGAAACAAGATGAATAGTTAGGGAACTTGCAAAGATTAAAAAAAAGAAAAATCCAAGCTTCAAATCTAGGTGTCTGATTTGACAAACCACGTTGTCTTCACCACATCTAACAGTTGGTATTTCACTTCATTTTGGGGGCATGGTAAACTGATTGATGATTGAATGATGAGTTTGTACCGGCTGAAATTAATGGTTTAATTATACAAGTGAAACTATATCCTTCCCTCATATCCTTTGGTCTCATTCCCATCTAAGGGTGGGATCTGTAATCATGTTCTCCAACAGCCGGCTTCTAGCTTCTGTGGTTTTCTCTGCCTTTGACAACCATTTATTCCTCTTCGTATAGATTCTGTCTCATCTACCTTTGATCTAGGCACCTTTTCTTTCTTCTCCAGAGTGTTTCTTCCCAGCAGTTCCCTAGTTTTATTATTCGAGATTTCAGACCTTCCTTTTTCTTTTAGCTTTAAGCCCTGGGCTTTTCTCTCCCTCTCTATCTGTGGTGGTCATATGGCATGCTGTTTCTTTCATTTAGTTTTCTTTTTCGTGTTCAACCATATATTCTTTTCTGTTCCCCATTATTCTAGATTGCATCATGCTACCTTAATCCTTACTAACCTGCTGGAGAGATTTTCACTCTCTAGTATTTCTGATACTAGCCTTTCAACCATGGGGAAGAAGGGCAAAATTGACATCCTCATTATTAATTTTATTGATCACATATTTATTCCAGAATTTTGCTTACTTTTTAATTTATTCAAGTGTGTGAGTATCCTATCTGTGGCCTAAAATGAATTGGCAAGTTTTGATATAACTGCAATTGAGCCTCAAACTTAGCAGTGAAGTGAATATTTAGCAAGAGATAGGATAATATACTCATACCTGAAACCACAAGGACCTCATCAGCCATGAAAAGTAACATTTCCTGAAAATAGAAAATGGGCTAGTTTCCAGACATTTCAAATCAGTGGATTTTTTTTTGTTCTCAGACACTTTCATAATAACTACTAAATTTAGTTAAAAAAAAAAAAATCAAACCCTTCTCTCTCAGGTTTACAATCCAGTACAAAGCAGGATATAAATTCTGTCCTTGGAATGATTTACCTGTCACTATCACATAATTTGTAAATAAGATAGAAAACAATCTAAATTTTTTAATACCATGAATCATATGCTTTATGTTGCAATAATTTTAGTTTAGTTCTTTCTTTGCTCTTTAGCAAAACAAAAGCCAAAGAATTTCTGAGACAGAGGAACCGAGACAGGGAGAACAAGAAATGCAATGCATCAAATCAACACAAGATGTCACTTTTACACAGGCCTGCGTTTCCAGGGTAAGGCTACATCTGCATTGTGCACCGTATAAAATAATACGGTGAGGGGAAAAGCATCGAGATTTACAGAAGTATGAACAGGAGCAGGAAACTTTGGGTTTTCAATATTTGTAGTAATATCTTGAAATGTATACCCAGACTGGAATGATCCTTTTATGCCTATGTAAGTTCACACGATACATTGCATCCGCCCCCACTCCCAACTTTCTGGAAGGCACAGAGTCTAAAAACAGCCTTATTCTCACTGCACGGCATATTCTTTCTCTCTGCTTTCTTATTTCTGCTTCATTAGTTGCCTTCTAATGTCTTATTGCTGGTCTAATCTGTTAAAAATAGGTCTCTGCCTATTTTTCTTGTCCTGCTTAATTAATCCACTTTGCACACGGATCCCAGGTGTACCTTCTTGGAGCAATTCTGATCCCAATATTCACCTGTTCTCCAAGGTCAGGTTTGGCAAGAAGTATTAGTTTCCTTTGCTGCTATGATAAAAAACCACAAACCAAGTGGCTTAAAGCAACACAAATTTACTTTATGTAGATCAAAAGCTTGACTTGGATCTCACTGGACTAAGATCAAAATGCTAGTAGGGTTGCAATACCCGCAGGAACTCTGGGAGGAACCCACTTCATTGCCCTTTCCAGTTTCTGGTGGCCACCTGCTTGCCTTGGCTCGTAGCCCCTTCCTCTGTGTTCAAACCCAACATTATCAGGCCAACTCCTGTCCTGTTGCCATCTCTCTGGTTTTTCAGAGTCACATCTCTCTCTAACCCTTTCAGAGACCCTTGTGATTACACTGAGCCACTGAGGTAACTCAAAATCATCTCCTTATCTTGATGTCTTCAGGTCAGCTGATTAGCAACTATAATTCCACCTGCAACCCTAATTTCCTTTTGCCTTGTAGCCTATCAAACTTACATCTTTAGGGAAGTAATTATTGTGCCGACTACACAAGGTATCCAAGATGCTTCAAGATCTGGCCTAGTTTTACTTTCTATCCTTGAGCCCCTTCCACGGTTTATCCTCATTTCTTTTTTGTCAAGTGCTTCAGCCAAACTAAATTTCCCTTGAAGAGGCCAGTGTTCATTCTTTACTCCCTAAATTTTGCTCAGGCTGCTTTGACTTCCTACATTGTTATTTTCCAACTTCTTTGAAAACATCTCTTCATTCTTCAAGTTCCCTCCTCTGTGACTCTTTTAAACACTTTCTTAGGCAGAACTGATTACTCCTTCATGTTTGCTTTCACTGACTACATCTTCTACAGAATTATTGTGTTAAGCAATTTGTAATTTTTTTCTTTTCTTTTTTTCCTCCTGAGGCCCTAAGATACACTTTTCCCTAACCCTTCCAGGTGCAAAATTGTGAAAGGTTGTAGATATATTTTGTTAGATGTTTGAAAAGTATGTATAAAGTAAGAGAAGCTGCCATCACAGAGTCCCTTCTCCAAATACAAGTGGCTTAACATAATAAAACGTTATCTCTTGATCATGTATAATACAAGGCTGGTGTTTCTGGTCTACTGGTAACACTCATCCATGTTGATTCACAGACCCTGGTGCCTACCACCTCCTGGTTCTGCTATACTACCAGGCTCTTCTTATTCAAATCCAGACAGTGGAAGGAAAAAGAGAATGTTCAAGAGACCCATTTGATTTTTAAAAAGTAGCTTGGAAGCGACTTCATTTTTATTTACATTGCCTTGGAGAAAACTTTGTTATATGGTTCCCCCCAGTGCCCTCAAAAAACTGCAAGGGAGCCTGGGAAATAGAGTCTAACCATGTATCCAGCAAAATCCAATTACCATAGGAAAGATGGTAATGGGTTTTAGCAGAAACTGTGATATGTGCTGCAAAGAGTGAATAGTCTGGTTCCTCCATGACTATTCTTCCCTGAGGGAAGTCCTGCCTCCCTCCTGCCAACTCTTAGAATATTTGAACATTCTTCTCTTACGTAAACTGTAATATTCCACCTTGTGTCCTATTTCTTAACATATGTCTGACTTATTCCAAAGTACATACATCAGACCAATGTAGTACAGGAAGGGTAAAAGTATGTGTAAATCCTACATTTTACATAAATTTTTTTATAAGAATATTTATAAAATATCAATCTGTTAGATTTAATTTTTCCTTATGACAAACATGTAATACAAAGAACACCACAAAGATATTCCTCAAGAAGAGCAACCCCAAGGCACATAATCGTTAGATTGACCAGGGTTGAAATGAAGGAGAAAATACTAAGGGTGGCCAGAGAAAAAGGTCAGGTTACCCACAAAGGGAAGCCTATCAGACTCACAGCAGATCTCTCAGCAGAAACCCTACAAGCCAGAAGAGAGCTGGGGCCAATATTCAACACCCTTAAAGAACAGAACTTTCAGCCCAGAATTTCATATCCAGTCAAACTAAGCTTCATAAGTGAAGGAAAAATACAATTTTTTTGCAAACAAGCAAGAACTCAGAGATTTCATCACCACCAGACCTGCTTTACAAGAGCTTCTGAAAGAGGTATTACATACAGAAAAGAACAACTAGTATCAGCCATTCCAAAAACATACCAAAAGGTAAAGAGCATCACCATAATGAAGAATTTACATCAACTAATGGGCAAAACAGCCAGCCGGCATTAAATGGCAGTATTAAACTCATATATATCAATATCAATCCCAAATTTAAATGGACTAAATGCCCCAATCAAAAGACACAGACAGGTAAATTGGATAAAAAGCCAAAACCCATTGGTATGCTGCATCCAGACCCATCTCACATGCAAGGATACACAAAGACTCAAAACAAAGGGATGGAGGAAGGTTTATCAACCAAATGGAGAGCCAAAAAAAAAAAAAAAGCAGGATTTGCAATTCTCATCTCTGATAAAATAGACTCTAAAGCAACAAAGACCAAAAGAGACAAAGAAGGACATTACATAATGGTAAAAGGATCAATGCAACAAGAAGAGCTAACAGTTCTAAATATATATGTACCGAATACAGGAGCACCCAGATACATAAGGTAAGTTCTTAATGACTTACAAAGAGACTTATACTCCCACATAATAATAGTGGGAGACTTTAACACCCCATTGTCACAGACAGATCAACGAGACAGAAAATCAACAAGGAAATCCAGGACTTGAACTCAGACCTGAAGTAAGTAAATTTAATAAACATTTACAGAACTCTCCACCCCAAATACACAAAACATACATTTTCCTCAGTACCACATCACACCTATTCTAAAAGTGACCACATAATTAGAAGTAGATCACTCCTCAGCAATTGCATAGCATTTCACAGGTTTAAATGAAATATTGGTTGGCTGCTTGTTTGTTATTTTCGTCCCTTATTCCTTCCTGTCTCCATTGTTAAGCACATTTATTGGCATAAAAGAGGTTTTTAATACCCATTTTTAGACTGCACTCTAGCCTGGGCAATAGAGCAAGATTCCTGTTCTCTCTCCCTCTTTCTCTTCCTCTTTCTTTTATTCTTTTTTTCTTTCTTTCTCTTTTTCTTTCTTCTTTTCTTTTTTTTTAAAAAAGAATATATTTTAAATATCAATCTGTTAGATTGAATTTTTCCTTATGAAAACATGACTGGGATAAATAAGGAAGATATAATTCTGAAGTCTTAGAAATAATTTCACATGTTGAGAGAAAACGTAGGCATTGTTCTGTTGCAATGGTAAGAAAGATGGAAAGCAAGATGTAAGAGAGTACAGGACCTGACAGAAGGTGAGATTTTTGTCAAGAATGTGAGTTAAAAGCAGAGGGTTTGGAATTAGATGGATTTATTCTGCATTTGTATGGCTATGTCATTTGAGCAAATTAAATTCTCTGAGCCTCAATTTCAGTATCTGTCAAATGGAGGTAACTGTTCACAACTCTTAGAAGGTTTAGATTAGGTAAGTTTCTAAGACACTTAGACTTTCTAATTCATAAATACTCTAAAATGCTAGGTTTTATTTTTCTTAAACATTGTTGAATAAGGAAATCTATATTAACCGTAGATTTTTTTAAAGCATGAGTACAAAGAACAAAGACAAATGGAAGTTTTGAGGTAAGAATAACTTCAGGAAAGCTGAAATTCAAAGAGCTGATGTTTATAAAGACAAACAAAAGATCTTTCAAGGTTTTACATTTAAAAGAAGAAAACGAAAAAATGCTTGAGGTTAACAAGCTACATTTTTTATACCCACCCCCAAAGCATAACATCTCCAGAGTAAAATAAACACTTGAGAGAAGGGGCTGAGGCACCATGCAGGTTAAGTGGTTGGGGACAAGCATTCTGCTCTGAATAAATGGCTTTATAGCCAGGCTTTGGGTGTCTAAGCTCCAAAGTGAGAAAACTTACCAATGAGATTGAAAACTTGATATTGAATTAATCAAATAGAATAAAAGATCAATAGGAGAGGCACAAGAAAGATGAGAAGAAAAAGGTAGCTCTCATTCTCAAAAAAAGAATCTTGATGACTATAGATAGGGCTGTAACCTTTAGCATTCAAAAGATTCACAACAGGATACCCTAGCTCCTCAATGGGACATCACTCTTAGAAATGCTGTTGCATTAAATGTATACATCAATTTTTAGATGCAATCTGATTTCAGAAATAAGACAATGTGTGCAGGCAAGAGATTTGTCTTAGGCTAAACACATGAGATGACTAGAACAAGATTGGAAACTATAAATAAACATGATTGTTATGCTGAAGTCCCAGTGTGTTCATTCAAGCCTTTAACTATATCCTTTTGGACTAAGTTTTAGAAATGGGGTGGATGAAATGCATTTTTGTAAATGTAGTTGGTTTTTATCTTACTTAACTGATAAATGTGTGTCTTACTCAAGAATAGTGTTCTTAAAGCATTAGAACTTTGACCCAAGTCTCGTTATAAATTTTAGCAATAGATAAAATGATCAGAAGAAATTATTTTCAAATTACAGATAAATAAAATCACAATGATTAGGCATATGGATTTTGGAATTGTTAGACTTGGAAGAGAGTTTTGGCTTCACCATTTATCAGATGTGTAGCTTTAGGCAAATGGTTAACCATTCTAAACTTCAGTTTCCTCATCTATAACACTATAATTCGAAAAAGGTCATCTACCCATTCTATGGATTATATGGGATAACTAAAATAAATGCCCCTAGCGCATAGTATACGTCCATTCAGGATGGAGATAACTACAATGCTGGTGTTCCAAATAAAACTGCCTCTGACGACAGAGAGCATTTCAATAAAATTGAATCGTTTACAGAAATGGGTAAATCAAATCAAAGAAGATTCAAATGAATTGCAATATGCCATTTGAGCAAAGATATAAGAGAACAAGTAATGTTTTTGTATAGGAATAGAATTAAAAAGACAGATAATCAGAGGCAGATATGTAAGTGTTTGAACCATTTAAGTAACTAAGTTCAATAGGAATCTATTAAAAAATATAAATCAATGAGACGTGTAACTAACAAAATACCTAGCATTTTCTTTGACTAAATCTGTGAAAATATGGAAAGTAATATAAACCAGGGACCAGCTTCACTGTGCTTTGTATTGTCTAACAACACTGAAAATCTTACATTATGAATGGAAAGCAGACGAATGGAAATATATTCAAAGGAGAGTAATCAAAGCGTGAGGAAGCATGCCACCTGAATAATGCTGGAAGAGAAGTGATAGTTGTTTCCGGTTTGGGGCTATTATATAAAAAAAAAATTCACAGCTGCTGTGAATTTTTTATATAAATCTTTTTCATAGACGCATGTTTCCATGTAGCTAAGGTAAATATCTAGAAGCAGAATTGTCCTATGGTGTACATTTAACTTTATTAGAAACTGCCAGTTTTCCAGAGTGGTTGTACCATTTTACACTACTTTTTAATTGTTTGTATATTTATTTCAATCCCATTCCTTGATGGAATTATGTCAACCTTTCCAGATTTCTGTCTTGGAAAAAAAAATTGGAAGACTTAACCACACTGCACTCATCTGCAGTGACCAAAAATAAGCAGAATTGAATGTTCGTTACACTTTTGGATGGCACAGGAACAGTCCAATTGCCCTTAGACTTCACTCATCACTCCTGACTCACTCACTTATTTAGTACCGACTGATACATATTAGCTTGAGTCTGCATATCGTCATGTAATGGGAGACTGGCACAACTCCAGCCATTTTAACTTACTGATAGCAGGCCATTGCTGATACTTGCATTTGAGTAAGAACACAAACTTCGACATTTGTGTATGTTTATACTTTGTCATTGTTGTTGCTTTTTGTAAGTATCATCTTGGAGATATTTCTGTTTTTCCTTTTGGCAGCCTCCTGCTTCAGCTTCACCCAGAGGATGGGAACAGAAGCAGCAGGGATGTTGCTAGGGAAAAAGGTTCTGATGACAAGGATGGAGATCGCAAATTGTGATTAGTGCAAACTCAAGAAGTGTCATCAGTTTAGTATTCTGTTATTTGCTTAATTTGAGCCTAATGATATGAAACATTGTTGTAATGTTCAAGTTTTCTTATCCTTTTCAAGGTGCTTCAATTCCCTCAGGAAAGAGGCGAGCAGATGGAACCTTTCAGGCTGCAAACATAGAACGAGATAGAAATATGCTCTCTGTCCTTGATGTGAAGATTCTGTCACTTTTAATTCTCCAGCTTGTTTACTCTTCTACTACACAAGAACTGGGGCTTGTTTTCACAGCATTGATTAAGTTGTCATTGATTTTCCAAGATAGGAAATAGAACTTTCAAATTTCCCACATGAATTTTAAATAAGTCGGATATTAACAGCAAGATAAAACATTTACCATGGCAATGCCAGAATAGACACGTATCATTCAAAACCTTTCAAGGTTCACAAAGAGCATATGGACTCTAGATGTCAATACATACATGACTAGTATTAATTTTATTATTTAATCTAAATGAATGCTTTAACAGGCATCTAGCCCAAAGAATAGATAGTTCATTTATTTTTATGCATGTTTGTGTTCACTGGAAATTTGCATAAAGGTTTATTTTCTACCAGTAGATAGAAATCAGTCTTATTAACCGTTAAGATTTATTGAGCCCAATATTCTGCTAAACCTTTAGAGTACTATGTGAGTTAATCCTCACAAAAACCTCGGAGCAGAGTTTGTCCAACTTGGACCTATTGAAACTTTGGGCTGGATAATTCTTTCAGGGTAGGGATTGTCCTGGGCATTGTAGAATATTGAGCACAATCTGGCATCTACTCATTAGAACCTAGTAACATCTCTCATCCCAAATGGTGAAAATAAGACAGAGTAGGGTGGCTCACACCTGTAATCCTAGCAATTTGGGAGGCTGAGACAGCAGGATCACTTGAGCCCAGGAATTGAAGACCAGCCTTGGCTAAATGACAAAAGCCCATCTCTACAAAAAATACAAGAATTAGCTGGGCATGGTGGCACACATCTGTGGTCCCAGCTTCTTGGGAGGCAGAGGTGGGAGAGTATCTTGAGCCTGGGTGTCAGAGATTGCAGTAAGCTGAGATTGCACACTTGCACTCTGGCCTGGGTAACAGAGCAAGACTCTATCTCAAAAAAAATAAAAATATTAATAATAATCGAAAATGTCTTCAGACATTGCAAATGTGCCCTGGGGGCAAAACTGCTACCTGGCTGACAACCACTGCTTTAGGACAAATATTATTCTTTCTGCTCTGTGACAGAACTTACCTAGAGACACACAGCCAGCAAGATGAGCATCTGGAACAGAGAGGTAAGCCTGTTTGGATTACAAGCCCAGAATCTTGGCATTAATTGATAATGTCTCTACTTTATTTGAAAGATACATGAGCAAAATTGTGTCTAGTAACATGAGAGGTTTTTCTTAGCATTTACTTTGTGAATTGAGCATCGACTATTTGAACGTATATGTGAACTGAGCATTGACTATTTGGAAAATACGACACCAGGGTGAAAAGTGATGACAAACTTAATTTACTCATGGCCACCAAAGAACTTAAACCTTGCATTGGTAAATAGCTAATTCACAATTGAGGTTACAAATTTCAGGTACTGTATTCAAATGCCTGTGGATTAAAATATACATTAATGTTTTTAAAATATTACCTTTTAAACATTTCTGTTCATTTAAGTTTTGGCATCATTGCACAAATACACAAATATAAAATTATTACTTATGGTAGAATTATCTTGTGAGAGAAAGTGTATCTATATAGTAGAATAATTAGCAAATCTTGCCCAATACCTGTTTTGGTAAATGTTTTTATTGGGACAAAACTATGCTCATCTGTTTATGTGTTTTCTGTGGTTACCTTTATGCTGTGGTGACAGAGTTCAGTAGTTGTGGCAGAAATCATATAGTTCACAAAGCCTGAGACATTTACTATTTGGCCTTAGCGAGGAAGTTTGCTAACCCTGACACAGTATTTCAAGGTGGTCAGATTTTTGCAGCTGTGTAATTGAAGGTATTCTACTTGTCTGTGTTTATACTTTGTGCATTTTTAAATGTCTATTCATCTGGAATACACCTGTGAAGCACAAGAAATAACATGTAGTCTTTTCTCCTATTAAATTGCCTTAATAAAGAATAATTGATTAAAATGATCTAAAGCCTCATTCTGTGCTAGTCGATTTGCCAGGAGTTCTACATGCGTTACATTCCTTAATTGTTACAAAAACACTGTGAGGTAGTCTGTCAATTCTCACTTTTTATGAGGTCACTGAGACTTATGAAGGTTATGAAACTTCCTCACGGTCATGCAGAATCGGAATTCATAGACGTGTTTGATTGCAAAGCTCAAGTCTATTTAACCACTATGCTACACTGCACAGAACAAAATGTCAATAAAAATTTTTACTTAGTTTTACCTATGTTTTAAAGACCTAAGCAGATATTTTTTTTCAAAGTTTATCCAGATTTTCTGAATCTTCTTATAAAGGAAAAATATCTGACGTGTGTATAAATGAAAGGAGGCCAAGATTATTGACTCATTCATTTAGCAAATACATAGTGAGTCCCTATCCTCCACTAGGCATCGTGCGAATGGTATACTAGTGATAAAATACATAATCCTTTACCTCACCAGGCTCTGCTCCTAGTGGGGATACAAAAGCAAAGCAGAAAAAGGCCAGGCAATGTGGCTCTTGCCTGTAATCCCAGCACTTTGGGAGGCTGAGGCAGGTGGATCACCTGTGGTCAGGAGTTCAAGGCCAGTCTGGCCAATGTGAAACCCCATCTCTACTAAAAGTACAAAACTTAGCTGGGCATGGTGGCATGTGCCTGTTGTCCCAGCTACTCAGGAGGTGGAGGCAGAAGAATTGCTTGAACCCAGGAGGCAAAGGTTGCAGTGAGCCAAGATTGTGCCACTGTAGTCTAGCCTGGGTGGCAAGGATGAGAGTCCCTCTCAAAAAAAAAGCAGAAAAAGATGACAACACAAAGGGCTAAAATGACCATAATACAAGCATGTGCCAGGTACTGAGAGAGGATGAAGGTTTCACAAATGTATTTGAAACCAAGACTTGATAGGTAAATAGTTATTGGCCCTGATGGAGATTTGGACCCTGGCCATGATGTATTTGGAATTGCCTTGTGATACAGAAGTGTTTTTGTATAATTCGTGACTCTGCAAGCTTGTGTTTTAGTTTGGGGATGCAAGATAGAATGTCTAAAATATCCATTAATAATACAAGACATCTTAAGAGTAAGTGCTAAATCGCATGGAACAGCATAAAAGTACAACAGCAATTGGGAGTTGAAGGGAATGGACAGAGCATGGGAGACTCATCAGGAAGGAGGAACGGAAGTTGAATGTTTAAAGATAAGCAGAACCTGGCTAAATGAGGAAGAGGGGATGTTGAGGGGATGGGGTATTTTCAGTGACCAGTTGAAGCAGGGATAGTGTCCACAAGCTCCTAACTCCGAAAAAGACTGGCCTCGATAAAATCAATGTTAAAAATAGTGGGAGAAAAAGGTCTATTGGTAGCTTTGGGCAAAAATATAGATAGTTTTGAGAAGAGTAGAAGAAATAAGAATACATTAATCTGGGACCGGTACAGTGGCTCATGCCTATAATCTCAGCACTTTTGGAGGCTGAAATGGCTGGATCACTTGAGGCCAGCAGTTCAAGACCATCCTGGCCAACATGGTGAAATCCCGTCTGTACTAAAATTAGAAACATTAGCTTGGTGTGGCGGTGCGCGCCTGTAATCCCAGCTGTTTGGGAGGCTGAGGCAGGAGAATGCTTGAACCCAGCAGGGAGAGGATGCAGTGAGCTGAGATCGTGCCACTGCACTCCAGCCTGTGTGACAGAGTGAGACTCCATGTCATAAAAAAACACATTCATCTCATAATCGGTGGTTTGTGAAGAGTATAACATAACCTGAGGTAAGTGAAAAAAAGACTAAATGCATTTAATAAATCATTGCTGTAAACAATTTTTAAAAATTCTATTAATATAATTTGATCCCAAAATAATAGATATTCATGTCACATCGAAGTGAAGAGGCTGCACAGTACTTTAAAAATGAATTGATATCTTCAAGTAAACAATTTCAGTCTATTATTCAATAAGCGTACTTACCTTACTGTGAATCTGGCACTGTAAGATTCAGAAAAACTTTGAGGAAGTGAATAAAAATATCTGTGACTCATGATCACCTCCCTAGTTTTCAGTCTAATAGAGGAGGCAATGAATAAATCAAATTATCACACAATGATCCCATATTTAACAACTAGATAAGAATTCCAAATCAGAAGTAATCACTAGGGGAGTACATAATAAATGAAGTTGGCCTAGGAGTAGAGACAATTGATGAAGGTTTTTTTTTTGTTTTTTTTTTTTTTTCCCCCCTGATAAAGTGGGATTTAAAGGGAGCTGAAAAACAAATAAACCTTGCTGAGGCAAAAGGTAGGTAAGTATTGTAGACTGAGTAAGGAAGAAGCATCCAGGCTGAAGAAGTAGGATGTGCAAATCCTTGGGCAGGAAGGAGAATGGAATGTTCTAGCTTGTAAATTTATTTGACATGTGCAAGATACATTTGGAGCAGTCATTACTGTTCTCAATTTCCTACTGCTGAAGTTAAATTTCAGCTTTACAGACAAGGACACATGGTTTTCTTTATTATTCAGATGTAAAATCTGTACATCTGGCACAAGCAATATAAGTAGGTAAGTTATAAATAATTTGAAAATCCTAGACCATTTTTAAAATTGCATGTTTCTCTGCCTGAAAATAGCACTTCTTTTTTTCTTTCTACCTGGAAACAAAAGAAAGATAACTTATACATCTTAAGTCTTGGGTTGAATAGATTGGGCCTTAAAATTAAATACACAGTTAGGATTGTTTGATCCAGATCAAATAACCACTCCTATGCTGATTAATGTAGCGCTTCAGTAAAATTCATCTCCTTCTCCTTCCTCTGTTCTATCTATTGGCTTTATTGGTAAACTTGCTTATTTTTTAATGTGATCTAAATACTGTTTTTAGCAATCATGAAAACAAATGTTGAATTTTTTTTTGAGTCAAAACTTAACATTTTTTTCTGCTCCTCCTAAACTTATGAGATCGAAATTTTAATCGTCTATCTTGAGCCTAAATAGCTGTTTTTAGCAATGTGGAAAGGAAGTATTTATCGACTACAAACTTTGTGCAAGGCGCTATGCCAGGCACCACTGTGGGGAATATCACCCTATTTTCATCAAGTTGCTCAGAGTCTAGATGAGAATGCTAAACTGAAATTATACTTATATAATTATATATACTACAGAGATGGATGTTATGTATGAAATAAAAATGAATTCAGAAAAACTTCGGGGAAGAAGATGGTCTGTAACGTTCTGTATGAGAGCTTCATGGATAAGAAAAAGCTAGATTTGGATCTTCAATTAGATTAGCTTGGGATACAAGAGATCTATTAAATTAGTAGATGTATGTTTATCCATGTCTGTTAAATGTCAGAGTCCATATTTCCATCTATTGTGTTACATGTTCTCACTAATAGTACTTTTTAATATCATGATCATTTTGATAGAATTCTTCTATTATAAATACAATGTGTTTTTACTATTTGTTTTGCAGGAATTTTACTTTAACAGAAGATAGTGGTGAGGGCTTGAACACTAAGGAATTAATGAGAGATTAGGTAACCACCAGTTAATATACATTCAATACTCTTTAAGCTTGGTTACTTTCGTTCTTTCATGTCTCATCTTCATGAGATAATTTCTTCCAAGGGAATTAAGATTTTACTTTCAGAATCAGGTCATGACGTGGCCTGCTTGCTTATATGAGAGGTTTTTAGTGCAAAGTGAATTAAATACATAGAAGAACACGCTTGCTTGAACTTAGGACAAGTTTAGCTTTTAATTTGAACTGGGGTGTTTTACAAGAGACAACGGTGATTTTAGACTATGCTGATTACGTATTTGAGTAAAAGTGAGTAGATTGTAGTTTTCCCGGCGCGGTGGCTTAAGCCTGTAATCCCAGCACTTTGGGAGGCCGAGGCGGGTGGATCAAGAGGTCAAGAGATCGAGACCATCCTGGTCAACATGGTGAAACCCCATCTCTACTAAAAATACAGATAATTAGCTAAGCATGGTGGCGCGTGCCTGTAATCCCAGCTACTCAGGAGGCTGTGGCAGGAGAATTGCCTGAACCCAGGAGGCGGAGGTTGCAGTGAGCCGAGATTGCACCATTGCACTCTAGCCTGGGTAACAAGAGCGAAACTCAGTCTCAAAAAAAAAAAAAAAAAGAAGATAGCAATTAATATGTAGTCTAGTTTCATAGAGAATTCCTTTAAGATACAGTGAAAGAGAAATTGATATAGAAAATACAATTGAGGACTAATTATGTGTGTACTTAATGGATTGGTGAAGGCATTAAAGAAAAAGAGAGAGAGAAACAGAGATCATGTGCATTTCAAGGGTAAACTGGGTATTGTTTTAGGGATTTGTAAAAGGATATCTGGAAATCAATATTTTATCACATGAATATGAAAAAGGATACCAATAGAAATATGATACTTTGCAAAATTATTTTTGCACATGGTGATAAGCATCAGTAAAATAAGATTTATTTTTGATCCAATAAAATATAAAAATAATGTCTTACAAATATGCTATTTTCTTCATCGTGTATTAAATATGGACCATTGGAAAACAAGTTCTGTGAATTTTCAGGAAGTATCTCAAAAAAATGTGAGGTTTTAAGATTAGATAAGGTAAGTAAGATAATACAAGGAAGAAAAAAATAACTAATTACATAAGAATTAAATCATCAGTTTTCACACTCTAATATGTCGGGCTTCAAATAGAATGCCATGAATGATTATACACATAAACAAAAATACTGTTATGATCATTTCTCAATACTCACAAAAGACAGTTATAAAAATCGAAATCAGGGCCAGGCGCAGTGGCTCACGCCTGTAATCCCAGCACTTTGGGAGGCTGAGGCAGGTGGAGCACGAGGTCAAGAGATTGAGACCATCCTGGTCAACATAGTGAAACCCCGTCTCTACTAAAAATACAAAAGATTAGCTGGGCACGGTGTCATGTGCCTGTAATCCCAGCTACTCAGGAGGCTGAGGCAGGAGAATTGCCTGAACCCAGGAGGCAGAGATTGCGGTGAGCCAAGATTGTGCCATTGCACTACAGCCTGGGTAACAAGAGCGAAACTCAGTCTCAAAAAAAAAAAAAAAAATCGAAATTTAATCTATGCTTAATACTAGAATATTATTAGTACTTAGATTTTGAATATGATTCTTAACATGTTGAATATTTTAAGAATGTACTTCATCCCAAATGATGACAAAACTATTTATGGCAGAATAATATGAGATTATGGGAAGTTTCCTAATTTGTTCTTGTGTGTTAACTGTTATTCAATTAATTTGTTAACCTGAGACTGACCATTAACTTCCTATCTACTTAATAACATTTAAAAATATATAACAAAGTGAATGCATGTTTACTAGACACTAGGGACTATTTTAAACCTAGGCATTATCTTAATTCTCACACTATTCTTACGACATACAACATGCCTATCGTAGTTACTATAATAAATAATTTCATAAATAAGAAACATAAGACTTGAGAATTTAACACCTTTGAGGTAATTCAGTTACTAAGTCACTGAGCTAGGGTTTGAACCCAGATCCCCCCGATTACAAATTTAAAATTTTAACCACAAGGTTATACTGCCATCCATAGAAAGGACCAGAGATATCCTACCCAATAACTGCAGAGGTTCTAGTAGCTGGGTGACGGAACTTCAGAGAGCCACTTAATAACTGAGCTATTCATTTATTCTGTCTAAACTTCATGCTAATTATCTAGAATGCAGCATTCATGTTACTACTTACAACCTCTTAGGGCTGAAGAAATAATTTAATAATGTAATACACAGAGGTAGTTTAATATTTTAATTTCCATTACGCATGACCCTAAGTAAGGGAGCATTAGATAGCTTTTACTATTATTCTTAAATTCATATATCTATGTTTATAAAACTGGGTACCTTAGATTTGTGTGGCATAGCAGAGCTTTCAAAATGTTTTCACACATAAAATATTCATACATATGTTATTTCACATTTCATGTCATGTTTAATTAAGATAGGCTTAACATCCACGCTTTTAAAGCTTAGGAATGACATATAAAATTCAGGTGCTGCAACTCAACTAGTTTTTGGGAAAAAAACACAGAATACACTTTCCTTAGTTTTGAGATTCAGTTCTAAAGGGTTTTGCTCCTTTACTTACTGAATTTACTCACTTGAAATATGGTTTTCTTTTTATCATTCTGTGGAATTAGCAACCCCTGTTTTTATCCTAACAACTTAATACATTTCTAAATTATTATATGCACTTTTTCCCCCATCAAAAATTGCTCCCAATCAAAATAAATACACACATCTCCCATACTTGGCCTACACTTTCACTTATCTCATTTTAGTAATGTATCTATTTTAAGAGAAACAAGAAACATAACCTAATTGTGTTTCTTGGGGTCAGAATCCTGTTCTTTGAGTACTCTCAGAACACAGGAGGTTCCCAATGAATTTTGCTAAAATTGTTGAACATAAGTTGAGTAGCTAATAGTTACAAGCTCAGGAACTATATAAAATTATATCCATGCCATCAAGTGACTTGCAATTTTTGGTTAGAATTCTCTTTTAAACAGCTTTTTTCCCCAAGACTTTGATAATCTAATGAATTTTTTTAAGGAAATGTAGAGAAATGCAGATTATTATAACAGATGCCAAGGTACTCATATTGATTTTCTTAATTGTCTTCTTTGCCAAATGATTATCACTTCCATGAAGTTGTTCATGTCCTTCTAATTCAAATTTTTGTATGTTTCCTAAAATTTATATATTTCTACTCAATGTATAATATTAAATTATGGATTTTATTTTTTTACATAAGGAGTGTTATACTGTACTATTAATTTTTTTCACTCAACTTTATTTTTGAGATTAGTTATGTTAATGGACATAGATCAATTTCACTTTAATTGTTGAATAGTATTACATTATTTAACAATATTGTATTTTTGTTTATTCCCTGGGTAATGGAAACAAAATGAACAATAATAAATAACATTTAATAGTATATTCTGTACAGATCTCCCTGCTGACTTAAGTAGAAATAGCCCTAACAAATACACTTCTGAGTGAAATTGCTGGATTGATGGGCGTATGTGTTTTCAACTACTTTGGTGAAAGTAGTTCAATTTTGGATTTTCTGACTAGCAAAAGACTACTTTTGCTCACATCCCTTATTCATAGTCAGAAAATCCAAACTGTTGTACCTGTGAAAAACGTCTAGGCATGGCCTCTTATCACTTCTACTTGTCACTGTGGTCTGGACATCCTCTTGATAAGTTCTGCACCAGCGAACTAACTGGCCTCTTGGCATCCAGCCTTCCTCCTATAGACTGTCTCCCATACAGCAGCCCAGAGGATACTTCTAGAACTTAATTGAGATCCTATTACTTTTCTGCCTAAAGTCTGATAAGGGCCACGAATTCATTCAGAGTAAAGGCAAAGAAGTTATCATGATTTACAGCCCACAGCCCCATCCCAGGATTGCTTTGTTTACTTGTTTTCCTTTTTCTTCTTCTCTAGATGGTAAACAGAGACTTTTCCTCCACCTTCATCCCATTTCTGACCATGGGAGTCATGATTACTTCCTCTCTTCCTGAGGGTGTGGTACTTGGTGGTCCCTATTTAATGTGGGGTTGGTTTCCCACAGGGTTCTCAGCCCCAGACGTCAGGCACTGACTTTGACTTTCCTCCCTCTGGCCAGCACAGCAACAAACCTCAAAGCCCAGTTTACTTAGATTAGCAGATACCCAGGAGAAAAGACAGTTAAATGCTCCTGTGATGTTTATTTTCCTGGGTTTCCACTCTCTTTTATATTACAGTCGGTTATTCCCTCCAATCCTGTCAACACCTGTCCTTTAAAGAGTTTAAATTTTAATTTTTAAAATCACCCTTGGTCACTAAAATTAGTTTTTAAAAACCAAAAAATCCATCATGAACATATTCTTATCAACAGAGGAATATAATAGCCACAATAATTTTAAACACCCATAAACCATGCCTCTCCAGAAAATCAAGGGCTCTTTGGTCTCTGAGAGGGAGAGTGAATCTACTCTGATTGAACACAATCAAATACTGAATTATTATTATTTTAACCGTGATTTTAGTGGTTCCTGGAACGTCAGAAGCTTGTCAGAAATGAAAATGTTACGTGGTTATTACATTATTTAGTGCCTTGTGTGAATAAATGTTTTCATTTTCCCCTATTTGGACTATCTAAATAGTCTAGACCACTGATAGCATCTTCTTGAATTTTTGATAGCCTTGGAAACACAGGACAGAGCAACAAAATACATGTACAATAGCAACGTAAGTTAATAAAGACACAAATAATTTTATACTTTAGATAGCTCTCCTTCCAGATTTTTTATTAGAAAGATATGAAAACAAAAATGTAAAAACCTTCCTTAAATTTCTCGCCAAAAAAATATTATGCATAATGAGACAAATATTATTATTTATTTTCTGACCTTCCAATTCTAATACCAAGAGGAAACAGTCAGTAATAACATGATACATGTTTCTGGATTTCTTTATGCATGTTTACATATACTTTTTACAAATCTTAAATCATGTTATATAAACTATACTGCATACTGCTTTTTTTTCCACCTAAGGGGTTATTATAGTAAATGCATACATTTAGTTAATTTTTCAAATTATGAATAGTACAGCAACACTAGAATTAGACATATGTGGAATTAGAATAAGACATATGTCAGCACACAAAAAATTAATACTCACAGATGGAATTACAATTTAAAAAACTGCTTTATAAATTATTTTCAGTTAATATGATTGTTTTATTCTCATAAATATTTACTATGAAAAATGCAGATGCCATCTTTTTTCAACTAATAATATAAGGACTCTATTTATCTACTCATGTTTGTTTATAATACCATTTGGATGATTTAGTATTACCTTATGAATATACCACCACTTACTTTAGTCTCTGTAATTAATTTTTTCATTTTCTATCATAATTTAGCAATACACATTTAAATAAAATTTTCCATATATCTTAACATATAATACTACAGTATATGAAAATGATCATTGTAAAGTTTTTCTACAAGATATTAATTGGTCATAGCAAAATCATGCCTACTCCTTTGCCTCTGAAAATGATTAGAAGTGAGAGTTTAGACCTGCAGTATCCAATATGGTAGCCATGAGCCACTTGTAGTATTTGGGAATGTGAAATGGGGCAAGTTCAAGCTGTGTACTTTTGTAGGAGTAAATTACACATTGGATTTCAATGACTTAGTATGAAGGAAAGAAATAGAAAATATCTCATTAATCATGTCATTGATTTTATTTGAAATAAAAACATTTTTGAACACTAGGCAAATAAAATAGATTTTAAAAATCACCTTCATTTTTAATTTAATTAAATTTATATTTGTAATGTGGCTACTAGAAAAAAAATGAAAAGTACATTTGGGACCCACATTATATTACTTTTGGACAGTACTATTACAGTTTTTTTTTTTTTTTTTTTTTTTTTTTGAGACACATTTTCACTCTTGTTGTCCAGGCTAGGCTAGAGTGCAATGGCGAGATCTCGGCTCACCGCAACCTCCACCTCCTGGGTTCAAGTGATTCTCCTGCCTCAGCCTCCTGGGTAGCTGGGATTATATGTATGTACCACCATGCCTGGCTAATTTTGTATTTTCAGTGGAGACTGGGTTTCTCCATGTTGGTCAGGCAGGTCTCCAACTCCCAACCTCAGGTGATCTGTCCACCTTGACCTCCCAAAGTGTTGGGATTACAGGCGTGAGCCACTGAACCGGGCCACTGACAATTTTTAAAATTAATATACCTCTTGTGTTTGAGACATAAAAATACAAAGTCAGCAAACAAGGGTGTAACTTGCTGAAGCAATTTACTGACCTAGATGTGGCCAAGAACTTTTCCAGGAACCCACGAAACCTACTGGAGATTCCAGAATCAGGAAAGTGAAAGCTTGCACAGCTGATGGAACACAATTGTATATTCTTTCAATTTGTTCCCCGTGTGATGCTTAAGAACCAGCTAGCTGAACAGATACACAGAGGCTACGCAACTGGAAATTTACGCACTTCACTTGTATGCAAAATGGATGAACGACAAGTAAGAAAACGTAAGTATTCACTGAAAACCAAAACTTCTTCTGGGTCATGCATAGATTGAATCCAGTTTTCTGCATTCAAAGATTGCCTTAGACCCTTTCAGCTTCTCTAAAATAATTTCTTAGACTGGATAATTTACAAAAAAAATAGAAATTTATTACTTACAGCTCTGGAGGCTGGGAACTACAAGATCAAGCCACTAGCAGATTTAGTGTTTGGTGAGAGTCAATTGCTCTGAACAGCACCTTCTAGCTGTGTCTTCACATTGCAGAAGGGGAACAGGTCTCCCTCAAACCTCTTTTATTAGGGCAGAAATCACATTCAGGAGGGAACAGCTCTCCTATCCTAATCGTCTCCTAAAAGTTTCATTTGTTAATACTATCACTTGAGGATTCAGTGTTAATCTGTATATTTTAGGGTAACAGCATTCAAATCACAGCATTCTGTCCCCAAATCCCTAAAGTTAAGGTCCTTCTCATTTACAAAATACATTTACTTCATTCAAATACTCCAAAAGTCTGGCCTATTCAAGCATCAACTTTAAAGTCTAAGTCCAAAGGTCCATCTAAATATCATCTAACTAAGATATGAGTGAAACTCAAAGTTGTGATTCATTCTGAAGCAAAATTTCTTCCCAGTTGTGAGCTTGGGTAATAGAACAAGTTATGTGCTTCCAAAATACAATGGTGAAGCAGACATAGACATTCCCATTTCAAAAGTGAGAAATAGTATGAAAGCAAGAGGTACCTGGTCTCAGGAAAGTCCAAAACCAACAGAACAAACTATAGGCTGAGGAGAGCTTTGGAGGGAAGGATATTCCCAAGACACCAGGAGAGCTACCAGTGTGCAATTCCCGCCTGGCAGAGATTCAGGAGTTTGACTTCCATGTAACAGAGCTGCCTACTCCTTTGCCTCAGAAAATGATTAGAAGTCAGAGTTTAGACCTGCAGCATCCAATATGGTAGCATGAGCTGGGTCCAGCAAAGCCATGGGGCCATGGCCTCCTGGAGTCTTTAGGGCCCATCTATCACCCCAGTGTGTTTGGAAGGTAAGATATCAAGTCAGAGATTATTCTCAAGCTTCAAGGCTCTCTAAAGTAGTCTTTGAAATCTAAGTGGAGATAATCATGTGCCTAGAGCTTGCAGACTCACATCTCAGCAGAAACAGTACCCTTCAAACACTATCAAGGTATATTACCTGTGCCCTCTGGAGGAGCAACTGGAGGTTCACTTCTACCTAGTTGAGTCACAGCTCGGATAGAGCTTTCAAATCACTCTGTCCCTGAAGACTCTGGCATCCTGGGCCTGCGATGGGAAAGCAGAAGCTGGGGCATGAGCCACCACACCTGGCTAATTTTTTGTGTTTTTAGTAGAGACAGGGTTTTACCATGTTGGCCGGGCTAGTCTTGAACTCTTGGCCTCAGGTGATCTGCCTACCTCAACCTACCGAAGTGTTGGGATTAAAGGTGTGAGCCACCATGCCTGGCCCAGGGTCATTCTTTCTTTGTCTGAAGTAGCAGCACCTAGATTCTTCCAATTCATACAAATCTCTTATTCAAGAGTTGCTTGCAAGGTTTGCTTGGCCACATCCTTGGTGTTCTCTCTGAAACTTCCTTTTCCATACTTTACAACATGGTCAGGCTAAGAATTTTTCAAATCTTAAATACTGCTTCCCTTCTGATTACAAATTCCATCTTTAATTTGTTCTCTCTTCTTACAGTTTAATATAAATAGTCTAGAGAAGCCATGCCATACCCTCAACCCCATGCTTAGATATTTATTCTGCTTAAATATCCAATTTCATCACTTCTAAGTTTCTCCCTCCACAAAGCACTAGGACACTAACACGATTCATTCAGATTCTTTGCCACTTTATAAACAGGATGGCCTTTCCTTCAGTTTCCAATAACATATGCCTTAGTTCCAGCTGAAACTTCACCAGAATAGTCTCCACTATCCATATTCTGATCATGTCCACTCAGGGAATCTCTAAGAAGACTGAGACTTTCTCTATAGCTGTATAGCTGTCTTCTGAGCCCTCACTCAAATCGCCCTTAATGCTCCATTCATGATGATGTAGGCTTTTTCTAGTGTGTACTTCCAGTCTCTACCAATTAACCAGTTCCAAGGCCACTCCACTTTATAAGGTATTTCTTACAACAAATACAGTACCCCATTTCTTTGTACCAATTTTTGCCTTAGTCCATTTGGGCTGTTAGAGCAAAATACCTACAACTAGGTAATTTATAGACAATAGAAACTTACTGGTCATGGTTCTGAAGGCTGAAAAGTCCAATTCAAGGCACCAGCAGATTCGATGTCTGATAACGGTCTGCTTCTCCTAGACAGTGCCTTCTAGCTAAGTCCACACAGGGCAGAAGGGCAAAAGGTCTCCCTCATTCCTCTTTTATAAGGACACTATCTCCTTGATGAGGGCAGAGCCTTCATGATCTAATTGCCTCCTAAAGGCCCTACCTCTCAATTCTGCCACATCAGAGATTAGGTTTCAATTTATAAACTGTGAAAGAACAAGCACTCTGAACACAGCAAAGATGTTCATAAAAGTGTCACTGGAATTCCTTATAAATCCAAGAAATATTTCAAACAAGTTTCAGTTTTCATTATAATATAGCTTACTATTTCCTCAATATTGAAAACTAACTATCCAAAGAGTTGATATATAAAATATCTTCAGAAATCAGAGTATTCATTTAGTTCACTTTGTTTCCAAATACACTGAATAGTAAGTGTGTCCATATTATTTAGAATATTTTTAAATTTAGCTTTGGATAGGAGAAGGGTGGCTTCAGAAAAACTAACTGCTCTGATGATACAGGTATTTGAATTCATAGCTGTTCTTGGTTAGATGACCTTTTACAAACTGCTTACATTTCTTGATCTCTGCTCTTAGGATAAAAAAGTCAAGTTTGTACTAGAACAGCAAAAATACTGTGGATATACTTTAAAGTGCTCTCTAGTACAAAATCTTAAAGAAATGCAACTAAGAATATAAATTGTAGAGATGGAAGAAGGCTTAGGTAACAGTCAAGTATCCTCATCCAGAGATGTTCCCAGGGAATTGCCAAGGATTACAGAAGATTCCATTTTGAAAGTTTTCTGTACTGAGCTTATCTGAGTGGCAGTATGAGCTCTCAGTATCAAATAAAAATTGAGCCCTGAATGAAGCACCAGCCATTTGTCGTTCCTAACAGTGCTATCTCTTTTAATGCAGTTTATAGTTTTAAAATATGACATTCCTAAGTTTTGTCATTAAAAATATCAAGAAAAATATGCACCCATCATCTGCTCACCTCACCCTCTCTTTCCCATTGTTTATTTCAGATATCCACGATCACCTCATAGTTACCTGGTGAAGGGGGTAATTTTTAGGTAGGAATGTTTGCCATGTGGTCCTCTATATTCAATCTAAGCTGATTGTACCAGAAAGAAATGTGACTCAGGGGCAGCAACAAAACACATGGTTCGACCAGTGCCATTATGTTCTGACATCACACCAAAATATGAGTTTAGATTATCAACTTTCTTCTCCTGAGAATATGAACTCAGAATAACAGAATGAACAGATTTTAAGTGGGCAATGTACCTGGAAAACTATGATGTAGAGATGAGCCCTGAGGTGGGGTAGAGAATATGCAAAGTTTTTTTTTTTTTTTTTTTTTAAGCGTGAATAGATAAGATAAAAAGAGAAGGGAAGATCTCATAAGAGAAACATTAAACTCAGCTGTGATCAATTTTATTTGGAGTAACATTTTCTTCCATTACATTGAAAAAAGTACCATGAATAAAATATCACCAATTATGTTGCTCATTAATAATCACACAGTTGTAAGATGAGCATATACATTGGATAAATCTGCATTTATTGTGAAATAGGGACAATAATACCATTGCTCTGGGATTCCACTGGAAATCAAATGACTATACGTAGGCAAAGAATCTTATGACTACATTATTTCTAAAAGTCTAAACAGAGTTCTTAAAAGACTTTTAGAGTATTTTAATACTCAGTTCTCAACCAATAATCTTATTAAATACCTTGTGTTTCATTCAAAAACATTTTGTCATTACTCAAATTTGAGAAGGAAGATACATTGAGTCTACAGAATGCATGTCATAATCTACAGAGATAGACAACCATATTTTTAAGGAAATCAGGTATTAGCTAAAAAATGTTTTGTCTCTCTTATGACATGACAGTTAAAATTCTCTAATTCTTTTAATGAATTTCACCTACACCAAAATAGGTGGCAGTATAGTGAGAATAATAATAAAACTGTTCTATGTCACCACTCTCAGTAGTGGACTTTTTATTATGTTTAACAAGTAATTTCTTACCAAAAATCATGTTACGGTAATAGAATGTGATAACCAGAAATATGGCTTATACTACACAAAAAGCTATTTCTCATGTTTAAGCAGTTCTATTGTTAAAAATGAATATATTATTACAGGATTTAAATCAAGTGTTTTTGATGCTCAAAAATAGTTTTTGACTGAAGAAGTGATAGTGTTCAGCCCTTATTATTGATGTAATTATAAACATCCTTGAAACATTCATATGAAGATGATCAGAGAAAAATAAGGTGTAGTACAAAACTTGAGCTTGGGCAACAAACATCAAAACGTGAGACAGCTAGGGCCTTAAAAGTGATGCCACAGTGAATACTCTGGGGAATGGAACAGTTCAAATGGTCAAAAATTCAGAAAAGAAATCATGCCTCAGCTATGTGAAACCCTATGTATCCTTTTCTTACTTAGCGCAATAAAATTCTAGGGGGATTGGGAAATGGTGCTGAAGGAAAGAAGGAATGAAATCACTGCATTTTCACCTTCTCCCACTTTATCACTGGGCTCAGGGATGACTCATGACCATCTTCTTAAAATATCCATTGTCATCAGTAAAATGACTTTGAACTAAACGTAAAGTTTTATCATTAAAAGAATATTGAAATTAGAATCACCCTTACTTCCTTTCATTATTTCCAAGATGCTGAGTAATCTAGATGAATGGAAAATAGATCAATGAGTTTATCCTTAAATATATACATATGAAACTTTCAAGAAACCAGACTCAATAAAAAGAAAAAAGTAAAGAAATATGAGGCTAACATAATAAGGCATGACTAAAAATTCATCCAGTTCCCAAAAAGGTTCACATATGAGAAATACTGCTCACCTGACTGATGGTGCATTTCCTTTTTGCTTACTCTGTGAGCATGAAATCAACAGACAACAAATGTGTCTTTTTTATACTGTGTGCTTAATAAGCAGTAATCCATCCTAGTCACTTAAAAAATCTAGTTGAGCAGATTGGATCCCAATCTTCCAAATGTCTACAAATGGAGATAACACTGGTACAATTAAGCACCACTGTATAAATCACATCTTTTTGTACATAATACATGTCTCTGGATTTCTTTAAGTATGTTTTCATGTACTTTTTATAAAACTTATGTCATGCTGTGTAAACTATACTACATACTGCTTTTTTTTCCACCTTATTAGGCTATCATACTAAATACATGTATTTAAGAAATTTTTCAAATTAGGAATAGCATAGCGATACTAGAATAAGAATTAAACTGTGGAATTAGAAGAAGACGTACATCAGCACAAATAAAAATTAATACCCAAAGATGGAATTACAATTTAAAAACTGCTTTATACATTATTTTTAGATAATATTATTTTTTTTTCTCAGAAATATTTACTGTGGAAAATGCAGATGGTGCAGGTTGGTGCAAGAGTAATTGCGGTTTTTGCTCTGTTGAAATTTGCTGTTTGATATTGGAACACATTCTTAAATAAATGTGGTTATGTTATACATCATTTTAATGTGCATTTCTCGCTATTTTTTTTTTTGCTGATGACTATGTTTTTTTTCTTGCTGTTTATATTTATTTTAGAATATAGAAATAGTGTTACACAAAAAGCAAATCTGAGCAATTTTCTTTTTTTTTTTTTTTTGAGCTGGAGTCTAGCCTGTTGCCAGGCTGGAGTGCAGTGGCGCAATCTCAGCTCACTGAAACCTCCGACTCCCTGGTTGAAGCAATTCTCCTGCCTCAGCCTCCCAAGCAGCTGGGACTATAGGTGTGTGCCACCACACCCTCTTAATTTTTGTATTTTTAGTAGAGATCGGGTTTCACCATGTTGGACAGGGTGGTCTCCATCTTCTGACCTCATAATACGCCCACCTTGGCTTCCTCAAGTGCTGAGATTACACTCATGAGCCACAGCGCCCAGCCAGGGTTTTCTTATTTGAGTACAAAATGGGTGGTAAAGCAGGGAGACAACTCACAACATCAACAACACATTTAGCCAAGGAACTGCTAAGGAATGTACAGTACAGTGGTGGGTCAAGAAGTTTTGGAAAGGAAGAGAGCCTTGAAGATGAGGAGTGTAGCAGCAGGTCATTGGAAGTTGAAAGCAACCAATCGAGAGCAATGGTCAAAGGTGAACCTCTTAAAACTACACAAGATGTCACTGAAGAATTCAATGTCGACCAATTTAGGTCACTTGGAATTTGAAGCAAATTGGAAAGGTGAAAAAGCTCAGTAATTGGGTGCTTCATGAGCTAAGCAAAAATCAAAGAAATCATTGTTTTGAAGTGTCATCTTCTCTTATTCTATGTAACAACAAACCATTTCTCAATCAGATTGTGACATGCATGCCTGGGTGGGGTGGCTCTTGCCTGTAATCCCAGCACTTTGGGAGGCCGAGGTGGGTGGATCACCTGAGGTCAGGAGTTTGAGATCAGGCTGACCAATAAGGTGAAACCCCATCTCTACTAAAAATACAAAAATTAGCCAGGCATGGTGATGTGGGCTTATAGTCCATTCCAGCCATTCTGGAGGCTGACATAGGAGAATTGCTTGAACTTAGGAGGTGGAGGTTGCAGTGAGCCTTGAACATGCCACTGCACTCCAGCCTGGGTGACAGAGGGAGACACTATCTCAAAAGGAAAAAAAAGTAGGGCCGGGTGCAGTGGCTCATGCCTGTAATCCCAGCACTTTGGGAGGTAGATCTGGGTGGCTCATGAGTTCAGGAGTTCAAGACTAGCCTGACAAACACCGTAAAAGCCCGTCTTTACTGAAAATACAAAAATTAGTCGGGCATGGTGGTGGGCACCTGTAATCCCAGCTACTCAGGAGGCTGAGGCAGGAAGAAGTGCTTGAAGTCAGGAGGCAGAGGTTGCAGTATGCCAAGATTATGCCACTGCACTCCAGCCTGGGTGAGAGTGAGGCTCGATCAAAAAAACAAACAAAGAAAAATAAAAAAAGATTGTGATGTGTGATGAAAAGTGGATTTTATATGACACTGGCAATGACCAGCTCAGTGGTTAGACAAAGAAGAGGCTCCAAAGCATGTCCCAAATCCAAACTTGCACCAAAAAAAAAAACAAGGTTATGGTCACTGTTTGGTGATCTGCTGCTGGTCAGATCCAATACTGCTTTCTGAGTCCCGGTGAAACCCCTATATCTGAAAAGTATGTGTAACAAATTGCTGAAATGCACTGAAAACTGCAATGCCTGCAGCCAGCACTGGTCAAAGGAAAGGGCCCATTTCCTCTCCACAATGCTCAGCCACGTGTTGCACAACCAACGCTTCAAAAGTTGAACAAATTGGGTTACAAAGTTTTGCCTCATTCACCATATTCATCTGACCTCTCGCCAACTGACCACCACTTCTTCAAGTATCTCACCAACTTTTTGCAGGGAAAGCACTTCCACAACCAGCAGCATGCAAGAAATGCTTTCCAAGAGTTCCTCAAATCCCAAAGCATGACTTTTACACTACAAGAATAAACAAACTTACTTCTCACTGGCAAAAAATGTGTTGGTTGTAATGGTTGCTCTTTTGATTAAGAAAGATATGTTTGAGCCTAGTGAATGATTTAAAATTCACAGTCCAAAACCACAATTACATTTGTACCAATGTAATAAATTGATGTCTTTTATAGACAGTCTGGAAGGGAAGAACACTCCTCTGAGGTGCCACAACACAAGTCGTTCACATTAGAACTCAGAGAATAGCTACTAAATGAAATTAATGTTTGACTTATATTTCACAGGTTTTTTAAAATTTTACAAAACAAAAAATATCACAAAATTAAATAAGTATGCAAGGCATACTTGAAATCATGAAATAATCTCAGGAGAAAGAGTAAAGGCAACAACAGCATAGGTGATTTAAGGCATTTCTTTTTTCTAAACATGCTTGTCTTCCAACCTTCTAATCATTGTTCTGGCATGTAGCCCAAGCTGACGCATGATCTTTAACAGTTCTCTGCAGCTGTCTGAGCGCTCTCGGTGGATGGCAAAGGGGTTAAAATGTGCTAATCCTGCAGATTGACTAAGTTAAAGACACTTGAAAAATACCAGGTGTGAAAAGATCATGTTGACCTTGTGCTGTTTCTCAAAAGCAGAGCAAGAAATTCCCATGTGAAAGGTGCTCTTCCTGTATTAGAAAGAGGCAATGTCCTCATCCTCAAGGACAAGAAGTTGAAACCGAGAGAATCCTATGCAGACATCACTAATATAACTCTTTATTCTCCATATATAATTTAGCGGCTTCTTCACTTTTACTGCTCTTTGTCTTATTCACTATTCGTAAGTAATAGATTCTAACTGCTTCTTTAGGTCTTCATTTTTTTAATGAGGCCTCCCATGTCATATAAAATGTACATTTTGCTTTTCTCCTGCTAATCTAATTTTTGTAAATTTAATTCTCAGACCCAATTGGAATGCTAAGAGGATAGAGGTGGAGTTGTTCTGAACCTACAAAAGAGAGATGTGATACCACTCATTTTTAGAATTCACAGACCAGTTGAGATTAATACATGTCTTTGTCTCCGTATCCTTAAAGCACATTCATTCTCATTAAAATAGTAAATATATAGCCATATCGATTACTTAGCCTCCTGAATATTAAAAACAGAAAGACAAACATCTATACTTTTAAGGATGGAGAAATGTTAGATTGTAATGTTGAAGTAATATTTCTATTCTCTATTAACATGGCAACTTTTTGGCGGGGAGTAACTACTTTTTTCTTTTTTGGAAAATCCTTGAAAGAGACTTATAGAGACTGAGATAAATACCTAAATGTTATGTTTGAGGCTGGCATGAAAACCCTTTTGTTCTATGGTCATTTAAAGGAAGACTTTCTAAATATTAACCAGAGTCATTTTCCAGATTATTTAACTCTGCGGCTAAATGTGCTATGAGAAATGAAACTTCTGATTCTTAGGCTGCAGTGTTAATGGACTGATTCCTTTTCCTTACAGCATATTGTAGATGTTCCATTCATACGCATTATAAAGAATAATGATAGTTTTATGCAATATGTATTTTTGAAATCTGGGAAAATGTATATTACTTTATATCACATTTGATTTCTCATATAAATTACTGTAGCCCTTTGAAAAAAACTTTACAAATCCATTTTTGGAGTTTACTATATTAGTCATGCCTTTTAGTGATCTTTATTTTTTGACAATAATGAAATTACTTAATGCCATTTCAAGTTCATCCCATTACATATACACATGAACTCAGAGCTGGGGTAATTCACTTATGTAGTTCAACATCTCCTTTGTTACAGATGGTAAACGTGCAGATTTCTCCCTCCAGGAAAGAAGCTCTTTCATAAAATAATTGCATATTCTGCTCATTTTTTCTCTTCACTGATGCTTTTGTATTGTTATTACACCCTGTCAGATTAGTAATTAGGATGCAACCTCCATACGACATAAATGCATTTCTCTTGCTTTCTTAAAAGCCCCTTTAGTGACTCAAAGCATATTATAACTCCAGCTGGCCAAAAAGAGAGGAAATAAATAACAGGAATAACTGCAAGAGCAACTGCAGCATCAGGTTGGTGCATTTCTTTTGATCAAAAGGTCGAATTGCAACTGGTCTTTGAAGAGTGTTTGATGACAGTGTACAGTGAGTATTTTTATTCCTTTTTAATAAATAATTGAACTAATAGTCACAATTTGAGGAAGGAAATTAGCTGAAGAAGGAGAGAACCCTGTGATAAACCTTCTGAAAAGGAGAAAAATAAATGGTTAATCCATAGGTCAATCTTAAGAGGGACTGAAGACTCCGAAAGAACTGACCAAAGAGCCTATGCCTAGTAGAGTCATTTTGAAATCATGTAGATTAGAAATGGGATTATAGGAACAAATCACTAATACATACCCATATATGGAGGAAAATTCAGTCTGCTTGGATACCTTTTTCAAAAGGAAAATAATTCAATGTACAATAACCAAGGTGAAAGTATTCTGTGAAATTTCTATGCTGAATAGAATTGGTTATTTAATTTGCAAAGCCCAATGCAGAATCAAAGTGCAAGTTTGCTTATTCAAAGTTATTCATGATTTCAAAACAGTGATAGCAGAGTCTTAAACTAGGTTGGGGGGCAATGCAGTGAGAATACGGGTGGATATGGTTGGGGGTTCTAAGTGGAACTATACAGGTTGCACACTTATGAATCTGGTCTTGCTCCTGCAGGCAGCTCCTGGACTGATCTTAGGCTGCTTTCAAATTAAACCAGCACTGTAAATAAGAGAGCAAGTACCCTAACGCTGAATAAAGGTGCATCTTAATTACAATCCTGGCTCCACTGCTGACTGTAAGTGTAACCTTGGATGAGTTACTCAACTCTCTCAGTCTCAGTCTACTCATCCACAAAGAAGGGATCACAATAAATGAATTGCACCTTTCACAGAATCCACCATATAGTGAGCATTCAACAAATACTGTGTTCATCATCTAACATCATAACACACGGAGCATTCATCAAACTAGAAAGTAGTTTGCACCTGGATATTTGTTTCTTTTATTGGTTATCCTACTGATGTTTTACTTAAATTTACTATGGTCATGTGAAATAAAATTACTGCTTTTCTGCTAATATTTAATTAGCATTTACATGCTTTTCAAAAAAAATGTTACAATAAAATTAATAAAAGTTGAGTTCAGTATTTCCTATTTAATATTAGCTAAAAATAACTACCTTCTAAGACCACATTATGTAACAACATATAGTAGCTACCTAGGGGCAGCTATCTGAATTGTTGAGAAAATTCTAGGAAGAAAGGACCTTCCGCTGGACATGAAACGCTGTTCATATTGCTAGTGTCAGGGATGCTAAGCATGGTTATAGCATGATAATAACTGATCATCAATACACAGCTTCTGAACATAATTCCTCAATTCTAATAAAGCATCAATTGGGACACACAGGCCATAAAATGCCTAATGGCCTTTAGATGGAAAGAAAAACAATTAAAATGCTGCCATACTACATGTACAAATGAATTTTAAAATGCAGTCTGATTTCCAAAATATTAAGCTATTTTATATACATGATAGTACTGAGGAAGTATGTCAGGACATTCCATTGACCTATGATATAATCATTAAGTTTTGTTCATTTATTGAACTTATGAAAGTTATATGTATGTGTGTGTGTGTGTGTGTGTGTATAATATATTCCCTTTATATATATTTATTCCTATATATCCTATGTGTGTGTGTATCTGTGTATGTATATATATATATATATATATATATATATATTCCTGTATGTGCTTATCTCCATAAGTATAATGTAGATTACAGCTATAACATTCTTATGACTTGTTTTGAAGCTAGGAATTATTCCGTCCTTTGTTCATTCCACAGATAATGAGTACCTTCTATGTTCCAGACACTCTTTTAGTAATTTGGGACAGAGCAGTAAATAAACTGAACAAAAATCCCTGTCCCAGAGAGCTTACATTCCACCGGGGAAGATTTCAATAAACAAAATGAGTAAGTAAAGTAAGAACTTGATAATGATAAGCAATGTAGAGAACTTTTCTCTCTTAAAGGAAGAGAAATTTGGAATTCTGAAATTTGATTTTAAACATGATAAAGAATTCTACCTTTGATATTCTAATGTAAAGGGTGACTCACCTGTACTATGACCTAGATTGTATATATCATGATTTTTTTGACTAGTGTCCACTGTCAGTCTTCTATTATACTGAGCATTTTAAATAAATAAAAACATAGGCCAGGTGCAGTGGCTCACGCCTGTGATCCCAGCACTTTGGGAGGCCAAGGCTGGTGGATCACGAGGTCAAGAGATCAAGACCATCCTGGACAACATGGTAAAACCCTGTCTCTACTAAAGATACAAAAATTAGCCAGGCGTGGTGGTGCATGCATGTAGTTCCAGCTACTTGGGAGGCTGAGGCAGGAGAATCCCTTGAACCTGGGAGGCAGAGGTTGCAGTTAGCCAAGATCACACCACTGCACTCTAGCCTGGCAACAGAGTGAGACTCTGTCTCAAAAAAAAAAAAAAAAAAACCAAAAAACTAATAAATCATGGTTCCATATTACAAAATATGACTTGGGAATAAAGAACAATACATCTAGACACTGGACAAGATATTTCATTACATGTTAAATTATAAGTTACAGCCATAAATGTTGACCACATTGGGAGAAGAATATTGGCAATTCCTAGCAGATCCTGGGAGGCACACCTCTTCCTAGAGTTAGGGAGAGAGACATGCTTTAATTAGCAGTGTGTGTCCCGTTCACCTAGCAAACATTGAGAACCTCTAGGGATTGCTTATCTTTGATTCCCAACACCTTGTCTGGGATGTGGGGACATAAAAGATAATCAATAAAGAATTATAGAATGAAAGCATGACTCCTTCATTCCTTCAATCCATCTCTCATGGGGTTTTGAGAGCTTTTATAAGGAGGTGGTTCTTACTTTTAAGCAGATTAAAATTATTTCTGAAAATTTTGTTACTTCTGTAAGATTCTGTTCATATATTGACAAATCTATATCTACATTCTCTCAGATTGTTGGGGATATTATTCAAATTCTTCTTTAATGAAAGGAGCTTTATCCTTATGTTTTGTTAGAGCCTATACTGTTTTTGTTGAAATGTACTATAATGAATATATTATAAAGGGACAAACCTGTAATTTAACCTTGGAGGAAATAAGTTTTAGAAAGTACTAAGCTGTTCTACATTTCAGGTTGATTGCATACGCAGGACAGTAGAGAGTAATTATTCTAATATCCATAGCTTAAGGTCACAAGTGTAGTACAAATTTCATTTTGTTTTACTGGTTTGTTCTCAAATACTATTTTAAGTTCACTTATACTGTATTTTCACGTTTGGATACTAGGATCTCATTATTTGCAGTATAGCTAGCAGTACTGCATCAAATACAAATTATTGTGTTTTCACCCCATATAACTCCATGTTCTGATTAAAATTCAGCTACACTAATAAGCGATCATAGCCAAACTAGCTCACATTCTCACAATTGTGTTTTTTAAAAAAACTCAGAGTAAAAATACTGTTTCAGTGAGAGGAATGTCATTGACTTTTACTGAAATAGTAGTTCAGACTTATGTTGTTACATAGCTGAATAATAAAACCTTGAATATATTTAAATGATTCATGGCTCTTAATTTTTCATCCAGCAGCATTTTTACACATTACATGATAAACTATATATTTTGGGTTAACTCATTAAATAGTGTTTGCATAATTAAAGATGTAAATTAGCATCAATGGAGTAGGTGCCATCCTTACAAAAATAAAAGCACAGTAAACTTATACAACAAAAAAGGTGACTTTTAGGTGTTTAAATAATACTTGTTGAGGTTACTCTCCTTTGCATTCAGGTGATATTTGTGAATTATAAATACAAGGCAGGCTCTGTTTTAGGTCATTCCTGTTCTTTACTGCCTACTTTCTGTGAACTGCTTCTGTCACAGCTCTAGGCTCTGGGCTGGAGGGATACAGCCATAAACAAAATGATGGAAGTATTTGCCTCTCTATAGATTGTGTTTTAGTAGAAGAAACAGATGAATAAATACATGTTATAAAAATTGCAAATAGTGGTAAATACCACAAAAAGAAACAGGTGAAAGGGGAGGAATGCGGAAATGAGGGGTATTCTAGACAGCATGGTCAAGGAAGGTATTTCAAAGGAGATAAGGTAATGTACTGGCAGACACCTTCAGGACAAGACTTTGGAAGGTTTTTGAAAATCTGAAGAAAACCTTCTAGAAGAAGGAACAAGTATAAAGATCCTGGGTAGGTTATGAACTTGGTGTGTTTAAAAAGCAAGATTGGGATGACTGGAACTTAGTGTTCAAGGAAAAAAGACGGGAGATGAGATGAGAGAACAGAGAGTATGGCAAGAATTGACTTCCAGAAAGCCATGTAGGCTGTGATAAGGAATTTGGATTTTTATCCCAAGAGTGACAGAAGGCTACTGATGAGTACTGATTAGGATAATGATATGGTTCTTTTGTAGTTTAACAAAAGAACACCCTAGTTTCTTCAAGGCACAGATGAAAAGGGGGAGACAAGGCTGTTGGTGGACTACAGGAAAGTGATGAAAGGCATCCCATGATGCTTAGCGTGGAGCTGTGAGACATGCCCCATGGTCATGTCATTTAGATATACCAGTGTTTGAATATGACAGTAAGACAGACAAAGCTGTCTGGTGACATTGGCCATGTCCAAAAAACCCATTAAATGACATAGTGAAAAGAAACAATCATATTTCAAGGTTAATCACTCTTCTACTTTTAGACAGTTGTAAAACTTGTGATTATTTAAACATAGTCTCTACATCAGAAAATAGGAAGAAATATTTTGACCTATGGTCATTTTTAATTTTTGAGAAAAAGAAAGTAGATATACTATATCAAACAGAGATATGCAAACAGAAATTAAGCCTAGATATATTATTATAAAAAGATAATAAGAGCTTGCAATTACTGCTTCTTATTACAGCAGCTCTGTGTAATACTCATTGCATAAAATGATGGCTACATCTTTGAGTGTCAGTTACCAGACACACTGTTAGGTGATTTGCTTTATCTCATTTACTCTCGGTCACTCTCTGTCAGGTGGACATTATTATCACCTGTGTTTTTAAAGTTGAGGACATTTTAGGCACAGAATTTTTAAGTTACTTACCCTTCCTAGGTCACAGAGCCAATAACTGATAAAGTTGGGACTCCAGCCTGGGTAATTTCATTCTTAATCACTGTACACTAGTTATATACTTGTTATTTATTTATTTAAGTTTTTTGAGACAGGGTCTCTCTCTGTTGCCCAGTCTGGAGTGCAGTGACACAATCAAGGTTCACGGCAGCTTCAACTTCCAGGGATGACGATATCTTCATGCCCCAGTTTCCTGAGTAGCTGGGACTACAGGTGCTTGCCACCACACTCGACTACTTTTTAAAAACATTTTTTGTAGAGATGGGGTTTCTAATGTTGCCTGGGCTGCTCTTTAACTCCTGGACTCAAAGAATCCTCCCTCCTGGGCCTTCCATAGTGCTGGAATTACAGGCATGAGCAAGAAGGCAGTTTATAAAACAGGTATGTCCCTCTGCAGGACATAGACTGGCCCTTTTAAAGTCAGCAAGCCAATACAGCCACCAAGGATGTAAATATACTAAGTGACAGCATAATTAATCCTCTGTTACACAATCAATGAGGAATAATAACGTTTCTTGGGAAATTGAATATAGTAGACGGAGCCTGAATTTTTCCTGAGCACAGATGTTGAGTCATCATTTGATGAATTCTCCCTGGAGGGGAACTGTAACATACACAGAGCCTCTCAAGGACATCCACACTTGTAAATTGTGGGCTATAAAAATAATAATATTGTGCCAGCATTTATAAATTATTTACTGGACTCACTGGTGAGAAATAAGGTTTAGCTGGCAGGCCTAATGTGAACTAGTGTTGGCAAACCCACGTCGCATAGTGAACCATTGCTTTCTGTATTTCATTTAGCTTAAAAACACATAATAAAGCTCAGAAAAAGGAAATTCCTTTGGAAAATGAAGTTATGGACATAAATTTTTGTAATGTGACATTATAAAGTTATTGGAGTGTTACTAAATTTAGTTTTTCTTAACTTGGAGAAGTTTAGGCACTTAGAGCATTGAGGGAAATAATAATATTGAGAGACAATTCTTTTTAAAAACATGCAAAACTGCACAGGTTTTTTTGTTGGTTGGTTTTTCACTGAAACTTAACATTGGAAAGCCAAAATCATTAACTGAAGAAGGATATCAGTGTGAGACAGTGAGGGGCTATGAAAAGAATGTATTTGTTTAGTCTCAAAAGCTGCTTCCCAATCTCAGGTGTGCATTAAACCCCAGGATCTTGGGCAAGTTCCATAGTGCCCAGGGCCTACAGATAGTTGTGGCAGTCCTTGCTACATAAGACTCATGAATATAAAATGAGGTATGTATAACAGAAGGCAGTATTGCTTTGAGCTTTAATCTGCCTTCCATTCCCAGCTGGGCTGCACTAGCAAACTGTTTTGCCGATGGATCTCAGTTTCCCCATCTTGTCAATGGGGATAATAACCCATATCTTTGTGAGCTTTTGAGGATTAATGGAAAAGTGATACATGTCAAGTCCGGAGTACTGTGCCTTAGAGAAATAAGAGCTCAATAATTGTTAGCATTGTATATTTACTATACTTCCTAAAAGGTAGTCAACCTTCAGTAAATGTTTTTTTGAATAAAAAGCATAAATATGGTCAGAGGTTATATTGAATATTTATTAGATTTCTATTTGGACAATAGTTTGCTGTAGTTTATAGATTTATTCCAACTGATGATATGATGAGTAAGACATAAGACCAGCAGCTATTTACGTCTGAGAATATCAGACAAGCATACATGGAAATAGTTGAGGTCTACCCTATCAGATGCACAGGATTTTGCAAAGCAAAAAACATGTGGGGACACCACTCCATCAACAGATGGACAGAGTGGTAGAAGTATGACGTCTGTTTGGAGAGCTATCAAAATTAAATGAAGAATGTGTTAGTGAACAGAGAGAGCTACAAGGAGCAGAAGAGGTAAGAAGTGATGCTTAACTATTGCTGTTAGGAATAAAAATGTCCTGGTGTTTAAATAAATTGGACTTTTTTTTGGAGGAAAAGTTTAGTAAGTCTAAATGTAAAATAAAAGTTACTAAGGAATATATTTCTTCTTGGACTATCAATAATCATCTCTTAAATGTTTCAGTCCTGGGCAGGTTTAGTCCCTCATCTCTTACTTATCTTGCATATTTATCTCTCCTAGATTCTAGATACAAAGTTCATGGAGAGCAGACCACCTTGTTCTGGTAACACGGTGAGAGAGAGCCTTTTTAAGAATACCAACCTGGCAGAGATCCGTTAGTTGAAGTAAATGGATTGGAAGGAAAAGGGTAGACCCCCAAGGAAACAACTTAATTAGCCTAGTCATTAGATGGGGAAGTCCCAGCAAATGTTGTGACCCACCTGGAAATAAAACAAAACAGATGGTATGTATGTTGGGAAGGGAGTAAATACTGGACAAGTTTAGTAGAAGCATACTTCCTTATTTTGCTTTTATGATTATTGCAATGCATGCAATAGCTTTAAATATGGATGGCGTGTTTCACCATCTCTGATGTAATGATAGCTTGGTTATTATGGTAGAGGGAGGTAAGATTGCTGAATTTCTAGAAGAAAATATTTAAAGTTTAACATCTCAAATTGTTTAACCTACCAGAAGTCTTTCAATAATTAAATACCAACATGTGTCTCTAATCTGGGGGGGAAAGCTGGTTCTATATTCTCATAACTCATACTTTAATGCTAGAAAAATGGTCCCCTAGAAATAACACATTTCTCATGCATGTATGTTGACATCAAAACTAATCTCTAAAATCATTAAGAGACTATAGAAGACAAGGTCTGCTCTTGTCAATAACTGTACATGAAGTATAAAAGTTAGTGAGAAGATACATTTTAGGAAACATATCTATTTATCCTCAGATGCCTTCCACCCTCTGAATAGAGAGCCCTGTTAGCACATTAACAATAGAATGTTAGAGAAGGTTGCAACAGTTTAAACGTCAGTTTGTCTGCATTTATCCAACTCTGTAATCTCTCCTGTGGATATATTCGATTTGTTTGCATTTTTAAAATCTCATTACAAGTTTTTGAAAACAGGAAATTGCTTCTACTCTAAGAGTTCAATGTGCTCTTGACTCTAGCATTTTCAACAGTGGTTTATCAGTGCTGATGTAATGGAGATTAGGGGATATTAGAATGAGTCTGGGATATCTAATAGGCTTGAAAAAATGTCACTGAGTAGAAACACCACAATAATTATGAATTCTTAAACTTAATGATGCTGATTCAATTAGATCGTTCAATTGTGCAAAGAAGCAAAACCCTCAGGTTCATACCTACTTTTGTGGTAAAATTGTATTTTTGAAGAGAAGGAGGAGAAAAGAACCTTTGTAATATCCGGGTTAATAGATTTAATTTAGAGAAAATTATATTATTCCCTATAATTAAAAACGAGGAAAAAAAATCTCTTCAAGATTTGGCCCAAACACAAGCCAAAGCATTTGACAGGATATGGTTCCAGAAATGTGAGCTTAGGATTTTTCATTTTATTTCATCTTGGTCAGAAACAGCATGAGATCATTTGGGTAAAATTTTACTTCTCATTAAACAGAACCTGTTAATTTGTTCCAAAATAAATACCATGATGTGGCCAAGTTTGGTACAGACTGTTGTTTGCCTTAACCATTCAGGGTCACTTTTGTTCACATCCATTGCCTAGATAACTGTCCTAAATACTTTACCTCCTTCTTTGAAAAAATTTCATCCATTTCCAGGATTCCATGCTAAGCCCTAAAGCTCTATTTCAAGCTACCTATTGAATTCTACCCAAAAGTTCCATAAGCAGCTCAAAAATCATTTAAAAGCTAACAAAGCTTATACCTGCCTTTATATAAGAATAGTCTTCTATTTTTTAGCTTGATTTCTACAATTTTTCATTAAATTTATTGGACTCTCTATCTAATTATACACCTTTAAGTGATTCTCAAATAAATTTTCTTCAGAAATCTTTTTCCGAATTTGGACCCCACACCTCTCCATTTAGGTTTTCATTGACTTTCAGTAAAATTATATAAGTTCTAAATGTCTAATTGTTACTCTTTGCCTTGAATCCTCCAGTTTTCTGCCAAAGTGGTCTTGACAAATACCACATGTTATGTATTACCCCATTAGTAATTTAATCCTTGAAGCCCTTCAGTGTTCCCTTTGCCATTGGGATAAAATATCAAGCTTTTAGAATGACTTCCAGGCACTTCATGACCTGGTACTCATTTTAAGCTGCCACATATCCCATTTCCCTTTACCTTCAGACATACTTCTCATTTTGCATTAACGTTTTTTGGTGGTAGTGGTGGTGGTTTTTAATTTTTTAATTTTTTTTCATAGTTATATTCTGTACACTTCAAAATACTTAACATTACCTCAATATAAGAAAATCTAAATTTTCTTATTTTTTCTTCTATCACTTTAGGTGTATGAAGCAGCATTAAGTAACGGAACCAAAAAAGAGCCCACATAGCAAAGACAATCCTAAGCAAAAAGAACAAAGATGGAGGCCTCATACTTCCTGACTTCAAACTATATTACAAGGCTATTATAATCAAAACAGCATAGTACTAGTACCAAAACAGAGATATAGACCAATGGAACAGAACAGGGGGCTCAGAAAGAATGACCCACAACTACAACCATCTGATCTTTGACAAACCTAACAAAAACAAGCAATAGGGAAACAATTCTCTACTTAATAAATGGTGTTGGGAAAACTGGCTAGCCATATGCAGAAAGCTGAAACTAGATCCCTTCCTTACACCTTAAAAAAAATTAACTCTAGATAGATTAAAGACTTAAACATGAAACCTAACACCATAAAACTCTAGAAGAAAACCTAGGCAATACCATTCAGAACATAGGCATAGGCAAGGACTTCATGACAAAAACTGAAAAGCAATGGCAACAAAAGCTCCAAAATAGACAAATGGGATCTAATTAAACTTAAGAGCTTCTGCACAGCAAAAGAAACTACCATTAGAGTGAACTGACAACCAACAGAATGGGAAAAATTTTTTGCAATCTACCAATCTGACAAAGGGCTAATATCCAGAATCTACAGAGAACTTAAACAAATTTACAAAAAATACCAAACAATCCCATCAAAAAGTGAGCAAAGTATATGAACAGACACTTTTCAAAAGAAGACATTTATGCAGCCAACAAACATATGAAAAAAAATGATCATCACTGGTCATTAGAGAAATGCAGATCAAAACCACATTGAGATACCACCTCAAGTCAGTTGCAACAGCAATCATTAAAAAATTAGGAGACAACAGATGCTGGAAAGGATGTGAAGAAATAGGATACCACTTGACCCAGCAATATCATAACTGCATATATACCTAAGGATTATAAATCATTCTATTATAAAGACACATGCACATGTATGTTTATTGCAGCACTGTTCACAATAGCAAAGACTTGAAACCAACCCAAATGCCCATCAATGATAGACTGGATAAAGAAAATGTGGCATATATATACCATGGAATACTATGCAGCCATAAAAAGGGATGAGTTCATGTCCTTTCAGGGACATGGATGAAACTGGAAACCATCATCTGTAATACTCAGATGTTCTTTAACAACAAGAACACAAGGAGGGGAACATCACACACCAGGGCCTAGAGGATGGGGGACTAAGGGAGGAATAGCAGGAGTGGGGAACAGGGGAGGGATAGCATTAGGAGAAATACCTAATGTAGACGATGGGGTGATGGATGCAGAAAACCACCACCATGACACATGTATCCCTATTGTGCACACAAACCTGCACAATCTGCACCTGTACCCCAGAACATAAAGTATAATAAATTTTTTTAAAAATATATAAATTTAAAATAGAAAATAATAAAGTAGGGCATTTGCATAAATACCCCCAAATGACATTATTTCTAAACTCTTCTTACTCTCATCTATGATCAAAAGCATTTCTTATAGATAGTTGTAGTTAGAAAATGAGTACAACTTTGTAATTTTATGCAGCTAACATTTAATGTACATACATTTTACTCCAAGAGATCCCTTCTGTAGTTAACATCCTGTTGCATTCTTATTCACAATTTGAAAGACTCAATTTCTTGTTTTTGACTCTAGGATATGCTTTCCGTAGTTAACATTCTGTTAAATTCACATCTTGATGAACTCAATTTTTTTGTCTCTCCTGTCCAATGAGAAGATTTCCTTGCTTAGGAATTATTGTTCAAAATTTCAACCCATCCCTTTTGGTAACTGATAGAAAGTAGACAGAAAATGAGTTAGGATAGTTGACCTTTGAATAACAAGAGTCTGAACTGTAAGGGTCCACTTATACTCAGATGTTTTTTAATAAAATTTACACTGAGTGTGACTTCATCTCCTGCAATCTCTTCTACCTCCTCCACCTCTTTTGTCTCTCCCACCTCTGAGACAGGAACACCAACTCCTCCTCTTCCTCAGCCTACTTAACCCCAAAATAATGAAGATGAAGGCTTTTATAATACACTTCAACTTAATGAACTGTAAATACATTTTCTCTCCCTTACGATTTTTAAAAAATAACATTTTCTTTTATCTAGCTAACTTTATTCTATTAAACACATGTGACAGTAGGTGTTAATCGACTGTTTATGTTACCAGTAAGGCTTATGATCAACAGCAGTTTATACCAGTTAAGTTTTTGGAAAGTTGAAAGTTACACAAAGACTTTTTGACTACACAGAAGGTTGGTACTTTCAACTCTCAAGGATTGTTCAGTGATAAATTGTATATGAAAGACTTAAACAACACTATCAATCATCTTGACCCAATGAACTCCCCACTCAACAACAAAATACATATGATTTTTATGTGTGCACAGAATATTTGCGAAACAGACCATATTCTGGGCTACAAAATAAATCTCAATACACTTAAGAAAACTGAAATCCCAGAATATCATGCCCTCTGACCACAATGGAGTTAAATTAGGATTCAATAACTCAAAAGTATCTGGAAAATCCCTGAAATATTTGGAAATTAAACAACACTTCGTAAATACCTCATGGGACAAAGAACAAAGTAAAATAAGAAATGTCTTTACCAGTTGAAAATAAAAGTCAACCAGATGAAAACATAACATTATCATAATTTTCAGAGTACAGCAAAAGCAGTGCACAGAGGAAAATGCACAGCATTAAATACTTATGGCAGAACAGAGGAAAGGGCTCAATTAATAATTTAAGAATTCAACCTTAAAAACTTAAAGGGGTAAATCAGGCAAAAGAGCAAATAAAATCCAGTAAGCAGAAGGAAAATAAGTACAATAAATACAAGAAAGAGTAAGAAAAAAACAGCAACAATCAATGAAACAAAAAACAGTTAAGACAACAGAGAAAATCAATGAAACCAAAAGCTGGTTAACCGAAAAGTCAATCCTTTTTTTTTTCCTGTTATTACTCTGTTTCCGTGTTCCTACCTTACAAAACCCACCATTCTGCCACTATCCAGTGGGAGCTCTTATTCTAACTGCCCTGGTTCAGAATCACAAATAACAGCCTGTTGGATCTATAAATAAATTTATAGTATACTCTCTACAAAAGAACACAAAGGAGTTTCTTGGAGCAATGAAAATTTTCTATATCATGATTGTGGTGTGACTTACAACACTATATTATACATTTGTTAAAACACATCACATTACACAATTAAAATTGGTGTGAATTTGTTGCACGTAAATTGAAGTCAAATGTATTATCTCAAGGGTTATATGAAGAAAATTAATTTATTTATTAAATGATCAATAAGCTAGAGGGTAATGTTAAGACAGTATTGGGAGGGAGATATTTACTTATTATTTTTGCCTTACTCATTTTAGACAATTTGGTTCTAAAAATATGTATAGAGGTGACATAGATGAAAAGCAATGTACTGGCTGTTTTATTAGTGGAAGTGTTTTTATTTTAAAATAAATATTTATTTTAATAAACATTATTCATTTAAATGCTGTTAGTCTCCAATTTACTCAGCTAATAGAATTCTAATAGCCAGCTAATAGAATTTCTAAACCATTACATCATTCTATCTCTATCATATGAACACTAGCTGCATAGATAAGAATATAAGTTATTTTCTTATAGAGGACACAGATGTAGTACCAAATGGTAACTTCTGTAAGGGATTATGTTTCACACTATTTCTGATTAGGAACTTGGTATTCTCCAGGCTGTGGTGAAATATTTGATTGGTTGTTACAGCCAGTGCAATAGATCCTAACTTATCTTTCATCTGACCTTAAATATAAATGAAAAACAATAAATTTATTTCAAGGTTGCACTGAGAATAAGCAAGGCCAGTTGAAATTTAGGCTTTAAGCCTTTTTCAATTTATATTCTGAGCCAAGCTACAGTACGAAAAGAAAAGAATTAGAATTAACTTTTCTGTTATTAAATTATATTTTAATATTGGAGGCTGTAATTATATTCTTTTTCTTGTTTGTTTTTAGGGGACAAAAGAAAAAGAACAGCATTCAACACGAATAAAAGACTAACCATTATTAATGAATATTGATGAGTGCTTTAATGTAGCAAATCATAAGCATATGGAAATACTGGCACTGATTAATATTTCACATAAAGTTGAATTATTTCTTTATTGAAAAAAGTTTTCAAGCATTTTTCTTACGGGGGTAATATGAGAAACATAGGCATGTAACTTTTCCAAATACTCTTTTAAGGATCATAGGATTAGAGTAAAATTCTAAGTTCTTAAAATTAAAACCAGGAAATAATCAAACATGGAATAAGGTATAACTTTCAATGAATGTCAAGTAAATGGCATAGATATGTAGCTACAAAATTAACTTGAAGAGCAACATATTGAAAACGAGCCAAAGCCTCAGCCCACAGGAGTTGAGAAAGATTGCTGTGTAATATACTGTCAGGTCTGTTTATTAGACCAGGCTTGAAAAGGAAACTTCTCTTGTTGCATTTGCTCCCAGTGAAATTTGAATCCGAAAAATCCACGACACAAGTGTTCCATTTCATTACTGTGTATTGATTACTCATGTGTATCCTTCTAAGAAACCAAAGAAACATGGCTGTTACAAATCCTCTTATTTCACAGTGATACTCTAGTTTAAAAAGTGGAGTGGTAAAACACAATTAAAATACAGTTAAAAATCATCCTGAATTTAATTTCCATAATCAGGAAGGTAAACCTAAGGTAGCCAAGCAAGAAAGGAGAATTATTTCTCTGCCAGCCATCTCTGGTTCTTGCCTACCAGGCCCACAACCATTGGAATGGTAATAGCAAGGGATTCAGTGGAAAGAAAATATATTTAGGACTTACATGAGGGTAAAGGCATCTTGAAACAGGTCAACTTATCTGTAGAAATAGAAAGCCTATAACAACAAGAGGAGTTGTCAAGAGTTTTGCATACTGCTATTTGCTTCCATGTTTTTCTTATGTAATATTTTAGCCCGTTTCTCCCAAGGTAACAGTGAGCCCTTCAAGTCTCCCCTCTGGTACTAGGCAAAATACTTCAAGTTACAAGCTATCACATTGCATGCATCTTCAAAGCCAGATTCCCTTGGAAATGGTAAGTTGGAATACTGATTACTTAACCTTTTTTGGGGGGAGTGTACTTCTTCCTTCTCTAATTGCAAGCTGTGTTGGCTTCTGTTCAGTAATTTAACTTCCATAAATTAACTGTCGAAAATTGGGCTTATGTGACTCTCAATGGCTTTCCAAATTTAAATGCATCATTTTATTAAGTACGTCAAGCAATACAGTGTTGTTATTGTATTAAAAATAAGTTTTGTCACTTTGGAAGGCTATGGTGGGCAGATCATTTGAAGTCAGGAGTTTCAGACCAGCCTCAATAACATGGCAAAATTCTGTCTCTGCTAAAAATACCAAAATTTGTTGGGCGTGGTGGCATGCACTTGTAGTCCCAGCTACTCAGGAGACCGAGGCAGGAGAATCGCTTGAACTGGGGAGGTGGAGATTGCAGTGAGCCAAGATTGTACCACTACACTCCTGGGAAACAGAGCTGGACTCCATCTCAAAATGAAATTAAATAAGTTTTGCTTTGATGCTTTTATGTTCCTTGATCTGAGGCAGTTTCATATATTTTCCCAAAAATGTGAAATAAATTAAAAAGTTATAATTTTAAAACCATGTTTAATGAAAACCAGAGTTCATTTGTCTCACCTGTTTTACTATTCCTTCCACTACCCTCTTCAGTTGCATCAATTTGTCTCAGAATAGTGGCTTCATCCTCCTTTCTGGCCTTTCTGCATCTCTTCTCTTCCACATTTGTTTTTTATACCACCCCTCTATTAATCTTCAGAAACTGTGTTTAATGCTTTTATGTGGAATACATTACTTAGAAGGGAGCATCTGAGTTGGTTTTCCAGTAGTTCAAGGGCTAGTAAAATCTGGCTTCAAATTTTCCTTTTCAGAATTTCTCCCATTCTTAAGCCTGTAGCAAATGTCTGTTATGACCCTCAAATTGCACCTTTGCTTATATTATGAGCCTTGCCTGAGAAACATGCAACTTGATGGTTCAGCAGCAAATTACAAATTATATAACTTTTATACAAACTCTAAACACCAAATTTTGGTAATGACACTATCACTCGACTGGTATTCATTGTGCACTGCAGCATATTTGAATTTAGATATGTGAATGCCTAGTCATGTGATATACAAAGGGTAAACAGTCACATATGGATGTAAATGAGAAATACATATATATGTATACACGCATATATACACAAAATGAAAATCGATGGGATTGTTGAACCCGCACTCCTTTCCAGCAACTGTTGCCCCATCAGCACCATCACTATAGGAGTGAGCATTTTATACAAAGTGACCCTTTCCAATGACAAGAGGTGATTGGTCTAGAGTACCAGATGAAGAAGAGGTGAATTATTGTGCTCTGCCTTGGGAGTTTTAAAACTTGCAAGAGCATTGAATCAATCTCTTTCTAATGGTTAAATTTCTAAACTGGAAACATGGAACATACCAGTCATATTTTTTTCTTTTCTTATTTTTTTTGAGACGGAGTCTTACTCTCTCATCCAGGCTGGAGTGCAGTAGCGCCATCTTTGCTCACTGCAACCTCCACCTCCCAGATTCAAGCAATTCTCCTGCCTCAGCCTCCCAAGTGGTTCAAACTACAGGAATGTGCCACTATGCCCAGCTACATTTTTGTATTTTTAGTGGAGACAGGGTTTCACCATGTTAGCTAGGATGGTCTACATCTCCCAACCTCATGATCTGGCCACCTCGGCCTCCCAAAGTGCTGGGATTACAGGCGGGAGCCACTGTGCCCAGGCATATTTCATGACCAGGAAGTTTACTATGCATTGACTCAATATCCCTTCTATCTTCAGTCTCCTTCTGGAGTGCCTTCTTGCATTGCTGAAGCTGAAGGGCTAATACCTAAAACTACCTCTTCCAGACTTCCTTTCAGTTAGGGTTCTAAGTGGACTTTGGCCTCTACCAATTAAGTGCACACAGATGAGACATGAATTCGAAACTGAATTTCCAGAGAAAAAGGCAGAGGTTTTACTAGTGTAGAGTGGGGCAGAGGCAGAAAATTTAGCAATGAACAGCTGCAGTGGTGACTTCCAGTTTTGTTGGCAGTTTTGGGTTAGGTTAGTGGCAGCAGCGCTCTTGGCTATGCAGTACTGCAATGAGCCTTTGGAAGTTGTTCCTGGAAATTCAGCCTAGGTTCTATTTTTTGAGTTTTTCCAATAATTCATAATCTATTTAATAAATGTAATAAATATCTTTCTGTTGAAATGAGCTGGAGTGGATTCTTTTCTTACATTGTCCTTTGGACACAGCACCTCTGTAGGGAGAGAGAAGAGCTAGGGAATACCAATGGTATCTGGTTTCCTGGCCTCATGTGCATCTAGCACCAAGCAGCATCCTGGAATTTCCTCTTGGTTTGGTGGTGAAACATTTTTCTGGTACCAGTCAATAACTTCTACTTGCTGCTCTTTTGGTTGGAATTTGTTTCCTATCATTTTTGTCACAAGAATTGTACTGATATACTATATTTCACCAACTTCATCTCACACCCTGTAAGAAACAGAAATACATGTACCTTGATGTCTATCCTTTGCATATCAAGCCTATTTCATGACCAAAACATAGTGATTGAAGAAGTTTTTATTGCTGATGCCTCTATAAATACATAAACCAAAATATTTGAGTTTCTTTTCTCACATATACATATGGATATTATTGATGAATTAACTGAGATTGGCTTGAATAGACATTTTAAAGGAGAAATTCTTTGAAATGTTTTCAACTTTTTTGAAGAAATCTCAATCAGTTTTTGATTCCATTTAGCCATATTCCAGGATAATCCTAATAATTACATTGATTATTCCACAAGTGGAAAAGTCAACAATGAAAGATTAAGCATATATTGCAGATACCAACAAAGATTCCCTTTCTTTGATGAAGAAAATTAACCACCCAAATTGATAATAGCAGTCAAACAGATCCAGACAGGACTTTAATACCTTAGAGGCCTATTAAATATTTGAAGATAATTTAACCACCGATTCATCCACTAACCTTTTAAAAAGTCACTCCTCCCATTTCCTTGGGAAGGTGCAGAAATTTCTCCAAGGACAAATAACCGAAGGAAAGAAGGCACCTGCTGCAGGAAAACCATTTAACACATCCAGGGACCAGCTACAATCTTGACCTTATTTAAATGAGTGTGGACTTGGCATGAGGCAAAAAAAAAAAAAAAAAAAAAAACAGTTTGAACAAAAAAATAAATAAATAATCTGCTAACGATCATATGCCTTGACTCACAATCTAGCAATAAATCACCTCTACTGGAATAAGAAGGAGGAGGTTTAGCAGCACTTCTTAAATCAAACTCCATTTTTTGTGCTTATTTTCACTGCGGTCATAGGATTTAACCTTTAAATGCAACATAAATGGAAAGCATTTTTCCAGTTTAAATTTGGACATGAAAAATTAAAGTGAATAAGAGATTGTTTATCTTCTCCATCATGTGATGGTAGTGTTTATAATTTCATATAACAATAGATATCTCTTGGTTGGTGAATCTCTGCCTGGAACAAATCAAATTTGTCATGTCCATTTTGCATTTTGTCTTGTGCTGTTACTAATGTCCCAGGTTTAAAATCTCAGTTACCCTGTATCTGAACCATGAATTCCTGAGAAAGACCTGCTCTCTCCACATTCTGTTTGCTCTATTTTCTGTTTTTCTCCTTGTTGATTTTTTAAACTATGGAGACTTCATGATGTGAGTGACACCATCAAAAAGGTTTAATGGTTTTGAGTTACGATGTATGCTACATCTGAACAGAGGGGAGATTGTCTATCTAGGGCAATTTGATAAATGTTATAAAAGATTCCTTCCTTTCATAATATATCTCTCTCCTAGGCCTCATAAATTTCTACCAATCATGATTTAATCTATGATACTGTCTTCAAGTCTCTAGGAGTTCTCTTTTGAATAACAAATACTCCCAGTAGACAATTTTTTTAAATGAGAAAACAAAATTCTAAGCCATTAATACATTTACATGAGCTAATTAATTAGAGATGCAATAACATATGTTTTCTTTCAAGTTTCTTAAAGTAAGAAACAAGTGATAACTAAGTTGTGATAGGGGCCAAAAAGATGTTTAAGGCTGCAGTATGAGGCACTACTTTTTGGTGCTTACTAAAGGCCAGGCTCAGCATGTGGACCCTGATGTCCAGCAGGAAGGACGAGTTAAAGGATGATAGAAAATAAGTGAGAGAGACAGAGAGAGAAAAATGCACACAGAGGGACAGAAATAGAAAGAGAAAATAGATGTCCCATTCAAACAGTCTCCTGTTATTCCTACATATTTATTCTAAGTGCCTCCAGGAAAATTTTTAGTATTAATTACTAGTTTACTAAATCCTAGTCTGACCACCTTTAAGCCTATTTTTATCTGAATGTGCTAATGTCCCAGTGTGCATTTTAAATTCAAAGGTCAGTATTTTTAATTGAAAAATATATGATAGGAATAAAACTACAAAATAGCTTGTTTAATTGGGGTTAATATATAAAATAAATTGTTGATAGCAATGAGATAAAAATTATATCTCTCTATATATATTCACACACACACACAGACCAGAAGTGTTTTAAACTTATGATTTTTTCAGCTGATTTAATATTTGCATGTATGTAATTAGATATCTTGGGAATATAAAGTCGAGTCTAAATATGATATCTATTTGTTTTATATACGCCTTTTACAGATTGCCTGAAGATAATTTTATGCAACATTTTTAACAATTTTGTGCATGAAACCAAGTGTTGACATGGCATTTTGACTGTGACCCATGTCTTTGTCCATTCTTGCGTTGCTACATAGGAGTACCTCAGACTAGGTAACTTATGAAGAAATGAGATTCTTTTGGCTCTTGGTTCTACAGACTGTACAGGAAACATGGCACCGGCATCTACATCTGGTGAAGCTACTTCCTCTCATGGTAGAAGGTGAAGGGAAGCCAGCATGTGCAGAGACCGCATTGCACAAAAAGCAACAAGAAAAATGGGGGAGATGCTGCAGTCTTTTTAAAAACCAGATCTAGAGGAAAACTAAGTGAGAACTCAACAACCTCCAAAGGACAGCATTAATTTTTTTATGAAAGTTCCACACCTAAAAACTCTCATTTCTTCATGAGAGTTCCACCACCCAAACACATGCCAGTAGGCCCCAGTTTCAACACTAGGGATCAATTTCAACGTGAAATTTAGTGGGGCAAACACCCAAACCTTAGCAGCCTATTATGGGAAATCAGGTATGGAATTTTCTACTTCGGGGCTGCACATCAGTGCTCAACAAATTTAGGACTTCAGAGCATTTCAGATTTTTGGATTAGGAATTCTCAACTTGTATATTTAAACAGCCATTTTAAGAAAAGACTATTAGCTTAGAAATATTATCCTGATCCCATAATTGTACATAGAGCTTTGGTATTGCAAGATGAGAGTAAACCATGGAATTCCATTACTCAGATTCATAATGGCTTCTCTAAACATGTCTTGTTTTGGAGACACAAGGAAGATAGCACCATAGATTAAAAAGTATTCCAAAATCTTAAAAGATTTTTAACATGTATTAATAGTAAAACACACATTTAAAATTTTTACAAGACTAGAAGTAAACATGCCTAAAAGTATTACTTATATAAAAATACACAGCTTTTTTATAGTGATAGTTTTTCTATTTTCATTTCTTTTCTTTTCTTTTTGGAGATGGAGTCTCCCTCTCTGGCCCAGTCTGGAGTGCAGTCTCAGCTCACTGCAACCTCCACCTTCTGGGTTCAAGCAATTCTTCTGACTCAGCCCCCGAATAGCTAGGACTACAGGCATGTGCAGCCACACCCAACTATTTTTTTGTGTGTTTTAGTAGAGATGGGGTTTCACCATGTTGCCCAGGCTGGTCTCAAACTCCTGAGCTCAGGCAATCCACCCACCTCAGCCTCCCAAAGTGCTAGGATTACAGGCATGAGCCACTGTGCCTGGCTGTTTTAATAAGTATTTACAAGTGTTATCAATAATTTGAAACATATAAAGATTTAGCTGAAACCGTGAAACAATTACTGAGTTACACAATAACAAAGAAGTATTGTCTAAAGCTTATTTATTTAAATATAAATACACTGTCCCTTTCCCATTGGACACTGGGATTGGAACTAGACCTTGTTAAAAAAAAAAAAAAAAAAAAAAAAAGAAGAGAAACATAATGCTACATAGCCAGTTAAGATTTTGCTTAAGGGTGGATCCATTCCCCTCAGTTCTGTAGATTATCTATCTGTTATCACAAGAGGTATGAAATCCACAAGTACACCAGCCCTGAGGAGGCAGAACTGTAAGTAGTCATTGCTACTGTCACCATTTAATGGCAAGGAAACTGAGGCTTAGAATGTTGAACCAATTGCTTAAGGTGAAATAAATAAAACAGCCAAGTACTGGAGAAGTGGAGCCAAGATTTGAACTCAAATAGTCAAATCGAGGAACATGTACTTAAAACACAACTCTTATCAGCACAGAGTCTTTCAGAGCCTATGTTCACAATGCTCCCTTAGGAAGGCAGACTCTTCTTTCTTATTGAAGATGTGGTCATCAACCTAAAAAAATAAGATATTACTTAAAAGAAGTCTCGGAGAGTATGCCATTTTGGAAAAAGATTACTGCAGAGTAAACTCATACATGGCATTAATGGAGTCTACCCTCTTAGCTAATTGGCCTTGAGAACACAGTCCCATGGAAAGACCATCTCTAATGTGAAGTGGACAAGTTAGGGTATTCTTTCCTGACACTGTTAACTTTTCAATTTGTTGAACTCTCTTTGGTCTGATTAAGCTGATATCCTCTAAAGAAACTTCTGATAATGATTTAATTTTCTATAGGTTCACTAATGATTTAGTAAAAACTAATGATTTGGTCACCTATAAGGAGAAAATAAATTAGTGTGGAACTTTGAATGTTCTAAGTTCTAAACGGTTATTTCCTTCTCTGTATTCTTAAAGGGTTATCTGCATTGGTACCTCACTCTCAGTGAAGCCATTGTTCACATCTTCACTTTTCTTAGCTTGTAAGGCAAATTCCTAGGCTGGGAAAATTTGCCCAAGGAATCTTCTGAAGCTGCCTGCTGGCCATATTCTTCTGAACCAACCTCTCTGCATTGCTAGGTATATTTCTGTAATACTACTACTACATTCAATATTATTTAATTTTAATGGATCTGGAAAATAAAGCTTAGGGAGATAAATAAACTAATGTAAAAGGCTAATAAGGTACAGAGATAGAGTGAAAACTCCAGTTTGGGCCTCTAATTTGTTGGAGTTTCTACTCTACCATAATGCCTCTGATATATCTTTTTCCTTTCATACATTTTCAAAGCTTAAAAAGTATAATTTTTAGAAAATGTAACAGTATGGCCACTAAAATTCATGATGATTTGGCTAAATAATCAATCTGAACACACAGCATTTCTCAGAAGACTGCCATAACCACGTTTAAAAAAAATTAATAGATTTTACTTTATAGAGCAGTTGTAGGTTTACAGAAAAATTCAGTAGAAATTACAGAGTTCCCACATTTACCCTCTCTCTCACCACCCCCTACCCTCTGCACTCACCCATTTTCTCCTATTATCTTTTATTTGTGTGCTACATTTGTTATAATTGGTGAACCAAAAATGATATATTATTGTTAACTAAATTAAAGTCCATAGTTTACATTAGGTTTAATTTTTGGTGTTGCAGATTCTATGGCTTTTGTCAAATGCATAACGTCATGTATCTACAATCACAGTATAATGTGAAATAGTTTCATTTACCTAAAAATCCTCTGGGCTCCCTCCGTTCATTCTTCTCCCCTCTAACCCAAACCCTAATGACTACGAATATTTTTACTGTCTTTATAGTTTTGCCTTTATTAGAATGCCTAATAGTCAGCATCATACAGTCTGTAAACCTTTCAGACTGGCCCTTTTCACCTAGCAATATGCATTTAAGGCTGTTCCATGTCTTTTTGTGGCTTTATCAAGAAATCATGGCTGATTTCCTTTTCCTTCTTTTGTTATCTATTTTAATTGGCAACAATTGTATGTATTTATTATGTACAGCCTGACACTGTGAAATATGTACACATGTGGAACAGTTAAATGGAACTAATCAACATATGTATTACTGCATATATTTATCATTTTTGTGATAAAACTTAAAATTTATTATTTAGCAATTTTCAAGAACACAATATATTGTTATTAGCTGTAGTCACCAGGGTATGCAATAGATCTCTTCAACTTATTCCTCCGAACTGAAATTTTGTCTCCTTTGACTAATATCTCCCCAGAATTCCTGCCTCCTCTCCCCCAGCATCTGGTATCCACCATTCTACTCTGATTCTATGACTTCAACTTTATGTTTAATTCCACATATGACTGAGAGCAAGCAGTATTTGTCTTCCTGTGCCTATCACTGCAGACTGATCAATTGGATGGAAACATCAGTGTTTATCTATTTACCTATTGAAGCATCTTGGTTGCTTCCAATTTCGGACCATTATGAATAATAGTGTTTTATTTCTTTATGTGCAAGTTTTACATGACGTAAGTTTCCAACACAGTCTTATAAAACAAAAATCATGTTCCTAGGTATGGGTAAATGCTCCTAGATATGAGTAAATACCTAGGAGCATTATTTTTATGTTATAAAACTGGGTTTACCTTTGGAAAAAACTACAAAACTGTCTTCCAAAGTGGCTACATCATGTTTCATTCCCACCAGCAATAAATGAGAGTTCCTCACTGACAAGTTGCTCCACATACTTGTCAGCATTTGGTGTTGTCGGTTTTGGATTTTAACTGATCTAATAGGTGTGTTGGAGTATTCCATTGTTGCTTTGATTGGTAGTTCTCTAATAACATATAATGTTGATCATCCTTTCATATGGTTGTTTGCCATCTCCATTGCTCTTTCAGGGAGTCCTCTTTGGAGATCTTTTGCTCACTTTTTAATTGCTTTGTTCACTTTCTATTTTTTTGTTGTTGTTGTTTTTGAAACAGAGAGTTGCTCTGTCACTCGGGTTAGAGTGCACTGGCACGATCTCAGCTCACTGCAACCTCTACCTCCTGGTTTCAAACAACCAGATAATTTCATTTTTTAATTTTTTTAGTAGAGTGAGGGTTTTGCCATGTTGGCCAAGCTGGTAGTTTGCTTTCTTATTATGAGCTTTAAGAATTATTTGTATATTCTGGCTACAAGTTCTGTAACAGATTTTTTTTAACAAATATTTTCTCCCAGTCTGTGGCCTGTCTTTTCATTTTCTTAAAAGTATATTTCACAGAGCAGAAGATTTATTTTTTAGTGAAGTCCAACTCATAATTATCTTCCCTCGCTGATTGTGCTTCTTGTGGTGTATTTAAAAATATTTTACCAACCTAAGGTCACCCAGATTTTCTCAATGCTATCTTCTAGAAGTTTTATACTTTTGGTTTTACATTTAGGTCTATGGTACTTCAGGAGTTAGTTTTCATGAAAGATGTAACATCAACATCTAAATTCATCTTTATAATGTGTGGATGTTCATTTGTTGAAAGACTATCCTTTCTTAATAGAGTTGTCTTTGCTTCTTTGTTGAAGATGAGTTGACCAGAAATTATTGCTTTTTTGACAAGAAATAGTCCATGTTTTTGCCATGTCACTGAGTAATAATTATCTGTCTCAATGTACTGTGTATTGTGATAGTACCACTCAGAACACTTATCTGAAGTTAACGCAAACTAACAAAATAATTTAAATTCTGAAACATACTTCAGTAGAACAATGACTCTGACACAACCATACTGGTCATTTCTTATGAAAATGAGCACTATCTTGTCCTTGTCCAAATACAGATAGCATGCCCTATCCACTTATTACTTCTTCACTGTTCCACATTTGTGTGTGGGATACATAGTAGCAGAATACATCTTGACTGTGGATATTATTCATATGAATTCATATGATGCTAATTTGACTATTCACAATACTAATAAACACTTAGAAGCCTGGTTAATAACATCAAAAGTATTTCCTTGGAGAATCAGAATGTCACAAGGTTATCTGGAAAGAATATGATAGAAGGCAGCTATAGCAAACAATCAAACCAGGGCTTCATTAGTGTTTCTTCTTCTCTCTTTCCCTTCCTGAGTCATTTTATTTCATTTGCATAACTAGTTCACAATAAAATAAATCCTGAGTCTCAAGACATTAGCATTGCAGCATTGATCAAGCTATGTAAATCAGAATCCAGTAATTTAAATGCATACAGATAGAAGTAGATATTATAAATTGCAACTTCGCAAATTTAATAGTATTTTAATTAACGAGTTAGCACCTGGAAGGACAGGTGGCAGATGAAAATGAAGAGATAAGAGTTGCCCATGCTGTTGGGATTAATGTCTAATATCCCTCCTTTCCTTTTGAAAGATACTCCGGCTTTTCTACGCAATTTTCACACTTATAAAATTGAACTCACTGCCCCATAATAATCCTTTGTTTGTGTTATTTTCTTAACTTTCTTGCAACAATCCTTCTAACAATGATCTGTCCTCAAGACTGGGTACGTAATTCACTTGGTTCAGTGCTAAAGAAAACGCAAGCCTCCTTGTACAATTATTGTTAAGGATTTCAAGACAGCAATAATAGAGCATTAATCCAAGCATAGGGCCTTTCTAAGTATCAGGCATTGTACAACCGCAAGACCCTTATCAGTCCTAAACAAAGTTTAGATCATATCATTCATATTTTTTCTACGTCAGTCAACAGTAGTATCTCATTTCTCTGAAGCTTCTTGGCATTTTATTACAGCAGATTTCTTGCTTTCATAAATTCTTATACCTCTATCTCCCCCTGTACCCCCTAAAACACAATTTTGCCAACAGTCAAAATAGGGCATTTTAGGAGTTTGTGATTTCCCATTAAAAATGGATGCTTTGTAACCCCTTAAATGGTCAAATTTTACAAGTTGGAGGACTATGGTATCATTATTACCCTATTTACAAAAACAGCAATGCTTCAGTCAAGTACAGGCAGATTTTTAAAGTCTATGCGTCTGATGATTCATTGAGTCATTTCAGCTTAAGCCGACCCCCAGCAGAGTGCAGTCATTTTACAGAGAACCGCCAGACTGTTTTCTACAAGAGTCCCCAATCCCACTACTCGTCATTGGGCAGGGCCTCCTGACCTGGGACTCCAGCCACCCCTGACCTGGGCTCTTGGGCCATTTCTCTGGGACAGAGGTCCCAGAGGGAGCAGGCATGACACTAATTTTGCTACTCTGTATCCCTCGCTCCTGTTGCCCTCAGGTTCAGGAGGGCATGCAGTGATTAGGGATGAATACAGATCCTCAGCACCATGCAATTGCCTTATGGAAAAGTGTCCAGGCTGTTTTCTATATGAGAGTTCAGCCTCAGCATCTCTGGCTGAACATTCCCAGTAGCAGTTTCTCTGAGGTCCAGCTCCCAAGGGCAACTGAAAGCCCCACTGCCTCTGCTGCTGTAGGGGTACTGCCCTTAACGCTCTTGGACTGGGGAGGGAATGAAGACTGTAAGTACTTTAATCACACCTCCAGCACACCACAGCTGCCCTAAGGAAGAGAGGCCAGTTGGTCTACCAAACAAGCCTCCTGCACTCCCTGCTTGTCACCAGGCAGGGCCCTAGGTTTGGGGCCACAATGCAACCACCCCTGCTGGGCCAATTACACTGATTAATAGCAACTCTGCATTTCTATAGGGTGGATCTCCAAGAGACAAGTGAAAGGGCTCTGCCATAGCCACTGTCAAGTTCCCTTTCCCTGCTCCCTCCACCTGGGAAAGGAACAGAAAGCCTAGCTCAGGAGTGTCAAGCTGAGATGAGACTGGCATCCAGCACTCAGTGGGAGAGGAGCCCATGTTTTCAGAGCACTGAGAAGGATAATGGCTGCAATACTGAGGAAATGCAGAGGGGCCACCTGGCTGAGCAAGAGAGTACCTACTAACCATTTCACTTAAGCATTATCTACTAGATCACCGCCCAAACTTTAGCACCAAAAATACTTTGCTAATATACTCCCCTGTAAAACTAAGGACAAGCATTAAGCTACAAAAATAATCCCTGCACAAAGCGCTGGCCTACTGAAAGCATCCAGAAAAGCAGTCTACTGATTGCACTAAAATTACACTACAGTTAGAGGATCATCAGTCCAAAGGGATGAGAAAGACCCAATCCAAGAAACTCTGGCAATTCAAAAAGGCGGAGCGTCCTCTTTCATCTAAACAGCCTCACTAGTTCCCCAGCAAGGGTTCCTAACCAAGCTGAAATGGCTGAAATGAGAGTAACTGAATGCAGAATATGGAAAAGAACAAAGATCACTGAGATTCACTGGAAAGTTGAAACCCAATCCAAGGAATTTAAGTATCACAATAAAATGATAGAGGACCTTATAGACTAAATGGGCATTATCAGAAAGAATAAAACTGAACTGGTAAAACTGAAAAACACAGTATAAGAATTTCATAATACAATCATAAATATTAACAGTAGAATAGATCAAGCTGAGGATAGAATCTCAGAGCTTGAAAACTGGTTCTCCAAATTAACTCAGACAAAAATAACAAAAATAGTAAAAAAGAAGAAAATCTCTGAGAAACATGGAATTATGTCAGCAGACCATATTTATGGCTCACTGGCATCTCTGAAAGAGATAGGAACAAATCAAGCAACATGGGAAACATATTTCAGGATATCATCCATGAAAATTTCCATAACATCACTTGAGAGACCTATATTTAAACTCGAAAAATGCAGATAGCTCCTGTGGCATACTATACAAGAATACCGTCCCCAAGACACATAGTCATCAAATTCTCCAAGGTCTAAATGAAAGAAAACAGGCAAAGGCAGCTGCTGGGCTGCGGTGGCAGTGGGCGTGGGCAGCTTCACACAGGCCGGGAGGGCCAGGGCAGCGTCGGGCGGGAGGGCCGGGGCAGTGCTGGGTGGGCAGGCTGGGCACAGACTCGGCTCCTTGGCAAGGAGTGCATGGGGCAGACTACAGGGCGCAGGCTGCAGCTTTCTTTTTTTTTTTTTTTTTTTTTTTGCAGAGAGAAGGGGCAGGCTAACAGCAGACATTTCAGCAGAAACATTAACAAGCCAGAAGAGAATGGGGGCCTATATTCAACATTCTTAAAGAAAATACATTCTGACCAAGAGTTTTATATCCAGCCAACTAAACTTCATAAATGAGGGAGAAATAAGATCATGTTCAGACAAGAAAATCCTAAGAAAATAACAACAAAATTTTGTTACCACCTCACTTACCTAACAAGAAGTCCTGAAGGGAGTGCTAAACGTGGAAAGGAAAGACTTATTGGACACCATAAAATCACACTTAAGTATGTAGACCAGCAACACTATAATGCAACCATATAAACAAGTCTGCATGATAATCAGCTAACAACATGATGACAGAAATAAGTCCATACATATCAATACTAAATATGAATGTAAATGGGTTAAATGGACCAATTAAAAAGCACAGAGGGGTAGGCTGAACAGTGGAGCAAGACCAGTGGTATGCTGTTTTCAAGAGCCTGAGACCCATCCCATAAGCTCAAAGTAAAGGAATAGAGAAAAATCTACCAAGAAAATGGAAAACAGAAAAAAGCAGGTGCTGCTATTCTAATTTCAGACAGAGTAGACTTTAAACCAGCATAGATCAGAGAAGACAAAGAAAGGCATTGCATAAGAGTAAAGGGTTCAATCCAACAAAAAACCTAAATATCCTAAATATATATGCACCCAACAAACAAGCACCCACATTCATACAGCAAGTTCTTAGAGACCTGTGAAGAGAATTAGATAAATGCAAATGAATTGCAGGAGATTTAAATACCCTAATGATAGTATTAGATCATTAAAGCAGAAAACATATATTCAGGACCTAAACTCAACACTTGACTAAATGGACCTAATAGACACCTATAGAACACTCCACCCAAAAAGAACAGAATATACATTCTTCTCATTTGTACATGGCAGAAATCAACCAATCAACCATACAATTTGACATAAAATAATTCTCAGCAAAGTTAAAGAAAGTCAAAATCATACCATCCATGCTCTTGAATCACAGCACAGTCAAAAAATAAATCAGTACTAATAAATTTACAAAAAAAACATCTAATTACAATGGAAATTAAACAATCTGCTCCTGAATGACTATTGGGTAAATAATGAAATTAAGAAGAAATCAAGAAATTCACTGAAAATAATGGCAACAAAGATACAACACATCAGAATCTTTTTAAGAGGGAAGTTTATAGCACTAAATGCCCACATAAAAGTGTTATAAAAATATCTCACATTAACAACCTAACATCACCACAGAGAAACTAGAAAAGCAAACCAACTCTAAAGCTAGCCTAAGACAAGAAATAACCAAAAGCAAAGCTGAGTTGAAGGCAATTAAGACACAAAAAATTATACAAAGGATTAATAAACATAGGAGTTGGTTTATTGAAAAAAAATAAGATATATAGATTACATGCTAGATGAAAAAAGAAAAAAAAGAAGATTCAAATAAACACAATCAGAAATATCAAAAGGGACATTATCACTGACCTGACAGAAACATAAAAAAACCCTCAGAGAGGCCTTAAGCTGCTTTACTCAGGCCCGCTCCCAGACAGTTGAGTGTACTTTCATTTTCAATAAAACCCTTCATTACTTCCTTGCTTTGTTTATGCATTTTGTCCAATTCTTTGATCAAGACATCAAGAACTTGGACACCCTCCATGGTTAACATATTTTGGTGAGCCAGCCAGGAGGAAGAGTCAAGCAGGTTTGCTAGGGCCACTCAGGGAGAAAGAACCAAGAAGCCTGGCATGCTGGCAAAAGAGTAAAGAAAGATTTTTATGGTTTAAATCTTCTGGAAACATCAGAGAAAGACTGTCTTTGCCATCCACACTACAGCAGAACTTTGGGAACCTGAACTTTGGGTGCATGGCCTTGCAACTGAGAAGGTTACCTCCACACTTTTGGAACTTTGTACCCACTAGAACCTTTGAGAAACCATCAAGCTTCAGATGATCATGCAACCAGGGCTCTACTCAGTTCCAGGTGAAGACGCCACCCCTGGCCATCAAGAAACTGCCCTGCTTCCACTAGACAGAGCAAAGCAAGAGTTCCATGATCCCCAATACAGGTAGAGATTATGCCCCAAGTGAGCAGGAAGCTATTACAGAAAAAGAGACCATTGGTCATGAGGCAAATACAGAAAAAAAGACCATCGGTTCCTCTGCCTCCCACAAAGATTTATGTGGATCACATCTCTAAGTAGGGAGATAAGGCAGGAAAATAGAGTCTGGGAGCAGGGAACATAAGGCCAATCCACACTTCAACTATAACAGGAAATATCCTCTCCACAGGGCATACACAGAGTAAATGACTTTGTAACTTTACTTCTTCCTCTTCATTTACATAGGGCATACCCCAGGTAGAGTGTATTTAAACTCACAAAAACTCTGTAACAGGGCCTTAGACCCCCTATGCTCAGGCCCACACTGTGAAGTGTACTTTCATTTTTCATAAAACCCTTCCTTCCAAACACAAAACAAAATAAAACAAAAACCCTTAGAGAACATTAGAAATAACTCTATGCACACAAGCTAGAAAACCTATAATAAATGGATAAATTCCTGGATACATAAAATCTCCTAAAACTGAGAAGAAATTGAATCCTTGAACTGATTGATAATGAGTTCCAAAATTGAATCAGTAATGAAAAGTCTACCAACCAAAAAGCTCAGGACCAGATAAATTCCCAGTAAATTCTACCAGATGTATAAAGAAGAGCTGTAACAAATTACTCCAGAAAATTTAGGTGCAGGGGCTGCTTTCTAACTCATTCTATGAGGTCAACATCATCCTGATACCGAAGCCTGGGAGGGACACACACACATACATACACACACACACACACACACACACACACACAGAAAAGAACTTCATGCCAATGTCCTTGATAAACACAGAAGCAAAAATTCTCAAAAAAATACTAGCCAACTGAACCCAGCAGCACATCAAAAAGCTTATCCACGATTATCAAGCAAGCATTATCCCTGGGATGCAAGGTTGGTTCGACCTACATAAATCAATAAATGTGATTCATCACATAAACAGAACTAAAAACACAAACCACATGATTGTCTCAATAGATTTAGAAAAGGCTTTTGATAAAATTCAACATCCTTTATCATAAAAACTCTCAACACACTAGGCATTGAATGAACATACTTTAAAATAATAAAAGCTATCTATGTCAAACCCACAGCAAGCAACACACTGAATGGGCAGAAGCTTGAAGCATTCTTCTTGAGAGCCAGAACAAGACAAGAATGTCCTTTCTCACCACTCCTATTCAACATTGTACTGGAATCCCTTGCCAGAGCAATCAGGCATGTGAAAGGAAAAAAAAATGACTCGATAGAGGAAGAAAGGAAGTCAAACTATCTCTATAATATAATATAGAAATATATATTATAAATCATATAATCTCTTTGCAGATTATATGATTCTATACCTAGAAAACCTCATACTGTGCCCCAAAATTTCTTGATCTGTTAAACAGCTTTAGCAAAGTCACAGGTAAATCAATGTACAAAAATTAGTAACATTCCTACACACCAATAACACCCAAGCTGAGAGCCAAATCAGGAACACAATCCCACTCACAACAGCCACAAAAACAGTAAAATATCTAGGAATACAGCTAAGCAGGGAGGCAAAATATCCCTAAAATGAGAATTATAAGACACTACTCAAAGGAGAGAGAGATGATATTTCATGCTCATAGATAGGAAGAATATTGTTAAAATGGCCATACTGCCCAAAGCAGTTTACAGATTCAATGCTATAAATCAAACTCCTAAAGATATTCTTCACAGAGTAGAAGAAAAGTACTTTAAAAATCCTATGGAATCAAAAACAAAGAGCTTGAATAGCTGAAGCAATCCTAAGCAAAACAAAAAAGCTAGAGGCATCATGTCACCTGACTTCAAATTACACAAGGCTACACTCATCGAAACAGCATGGTACTTGTAGAATGACAGACAGTAGCTCAATGGAGCAGAAAACAGAGCCCAGAAATAATGCTCCACAACTACAACAATCTGAAATCTGACAAAGTTGACAAAAACAAGCAATGATGGACTCCCTATTCAATAAATGGTTCTGGGATAACTGGTTAGTAATATGAAGATGACTGAAACTAGACCCCTTCCTTACACCATATATAAAAATAAACTCAAGATGGAATGAAGACTTCGATATAAAACCTAAAACTATAAAAACCCTGGAAGATAACCTTGGAAATACTATTCTGAATGTAAGACCTGGCAAAGATTTCATGACAAAGATACCAAAAGCAATTGCAACAAAAACAAAAATTGACAAATGGAACCTAATTAAACTAAAGAGCTTCTACACAGCAAAAGAAACTATCAACAGAGCAAACAGATAACCTACAGATTGGGAGACAGTATTTGCAAACTATGCATCTGACAAAGTTGTATTATCCAGAATCTATAAAGAACTTAAACAAATCTACAAGCAAAAACCAAACAACTCCATTAAAAAGTGGGCAAATAAAAAAATGCTCATCATCATTGGTCATTAGAGAAATGCAAATCAAAACCACATTGTGATACCATCTCAGGCCAGTTAGAATGGTGATTATTAAAAAATCTGGAGACAACAGATGTTGAAGAGGATGTGGAGAAATAGGAACACCTTTACACTGTTGGTGGGAGTGTAAATTAGTTCAACCATTGCAGAAGACAGTGTGGCGATTCCTCAAGGACCTAGAAATAGAAATTCCACTTGACCCAGCAATCCCATTACTGGCTATATACCCAAAGGACTATAAATCATTCTGTTATAAAGACACATGCACACACATGTTCACTGTGGCACTGTTTACAATAGCAAAGTCCTTGAACCAACCCAAATGCCCATCAATGATAGACTGGACAAAGAAAATGTGGCACATATACACCATGGAATACTATGCAGCCATAAAAAACGATGAGTTTGTGTCCTCTGTAGGGACATGGATGATCCTGGAAACATCATTCTCAGCAAACTGACACAAGAACAGAAAATCAAACACTCTATGTTTTCACTCACAGACAGGTGTTGAAGAATGATAACACATGGACACAGAGAGGGGAGCATCACACACTGGGGTCTATTGGGGGAGGTTAGGAGAGGGATAGTGGGAGGGAGGTTGGGGAGGGATAACATGGGGAGAAATGTCAGGTGTAGGTGATGGGGGGATGGTAACAGCAAACCACCTTGCCATAAATGTACTTAGGTAACAATCTTGCATGATCTGCACATGTGCCCCAGAATCTAAACTACAACTTAAAAAAAAGTGGGCAAAGGACATGAGAAGACACTTTATAAAAGAAGACATATGCACAGACAAGAGGCATATGAAAAAATGTTCAACATCACTAATTATTAGAGAAATGCAAATCAAAACCACAATAAGATACCATAACACACTACCCAGAATGGCTATTAGAAAAAGTAAAAAAAATGACAGATGCTGGCAAAGTTATGAAGAAACTGATGGTGGGAATGTAAATTAGTTCAGCTTTTGTTAAAAATACTTTGGGGCTTTCTCAAAGAACTCAAAGCAGAATTACCATTTGAGCCAGCAATCCTATTACTGGATATATAACCAAAAGAATAGAAATTGTTCTACTATAAAGACACCTGCATGTGGAGGTTCACTGCAGCACTAGTCACAATAGCAAAGATGTGGAATCAACCTAGATGCCCATGAATGGTAGACTGTATAAAGGAAATGTGGTACATACATACCATGAAATACTATGCGGCCATAAAAACGAACAAGATTATGTCTTTTGCAGCAATGTGGATGGAGCTGGGGTTCATTATCCTAAGTGAACTAACACAGGAACAAAAAATCAAATACCACATGCTCTCACTTATAAGTGAGGGATAAATATTGAGTATATATGGACACAATGGAGGTAACAACAGATACTAGGGCCTACTTGAGAGGGTCGGGTCGGAGGAGGGTGAAGATCAAAACACTATCAGATACTATGGTTACTAGCTGGGTGGTGAAATAATCTGTACACCAAAACACTATTACATGCAATGTACCTACATAACAAACCTGCACATTTTTTCCTATATAAGTCATAAGTTTCTTTAATAAGGTATTATTATTTTTGTTTGGAACTTTCTAAAATGTGGCTATATTGCAAATACTAGACTTCAACTGAAGGGGAGAGAAAAACGAATATTATGTCACATTTCTATACAAAACATTTTGCATAAGTTCAAGTGGGATTTATTATTACTGACATAAAATGAAGATGGCTTCCTGTTACATTCAACTTTTGGTTCACATCTCTAAATTCAAGGAGTATTTAATTTGCTTTTCAGTCTGAAAAAAAACATCAGATTATGTAGCTTTTTCCTCTACCAAACCACTGTCTTCCAAATGCATTAAATTTAAAATTTAATAATAAATAATATCACTATTTAAAATAAAATGCTAAATTATTGTCCTCATCTTACCAGCCTTGGTCATATATTTATCTTCTACACAGTTTATTTACTTGCCTTCACGATGCTTTATTCTCTACATATCCTTCTACCTTACTGGTGTTGTACTAGAACTTTTTTCTTTCTAAATTTTAATATCAAAAGATTCAGGCCTCAATCCCTGGTTTTCTTCTCTCTACCCGCACTCACTTTGTGAACTCATCAGTCTCATGGCATTCACTCACATCTCTATTCTATGATTCCCAGCTTTCCATTGCTAGTACAGATTTCTCTACCATATCTAGACTTGTGTATCCTGATACCTCTCGTTTTCTTTATTTGGATATTTAACAGCATTAACTCAACCATGTCCAATCCTGAACTCGATCCCTTGATCTGATCATCTGAAAGCTGCCTTAACCACAGCTTTTCTCATCCCACTTAAAGTTAGCTTAATGCTGAATACAAAGATGCTGATTATACCTGATTTATCTATTTTCTCAAACATCACAGTCAATCTGTTAGAAAACCCAGTTAGCTGTAATTTGAACATACATTCAGAAACCCAATAAAAAAAAAAAAAGAAGCACATAAGAACAGACAGTTCACAGAAACAGAACAGCTAATGGTCCTTGAACGTATAAAAAGATGTTCAATTTCATTCATAATAAAATAAATGAAAATTAAAACTAACACTGAGATACTATTTCTCATATATTATCTTGGCAAAAGTTCAAAAACTTGACAGCACAGTCTGTTGGCAAGACTGAGGAAAAACTAGCATGCTTGTATGACAGTGGGAGAGCAAAATGATACAGCCCATGTGGGAGGAATTTTGAAATATTGAAGAGAATTACAGATGTGTTTCCTTTTGGCCCAATAATTCTACTTCCAGGAATCTGAATATCTATCTATCTATCTGGCTAGCTATCCATCCATCCATGCATCCATTCACATCCATTACACATATATGCATATATATATATATATATATATATATACACACACACACACACACACACATACATGTGTGGGTGTATATATATATATATATATATATACACACACACACACACATACATACATGTGTGGGTGTGTTTGCCCACTACATAATTATCAAAAAGAATTATGAGAATACACATGGATATTATGCTTGGGGGTGTGGGGGTGTGTGATTTAAATAAAATTAACAAAATATAGAACAGTGTATATACTATACTATTTTTGTTTAAGGAAGAAAAATAAGATACCAAAAAGAAACAGAATGAATGTGGCTGAATCAAAATTTTTTAAATGGTTATCTATAGCATAGTTCAGCAAAATATGACCCATAGGACAAATACAATCATGTTTTTGTATATAGTTCTATCGCGCCACAGACATACCCATTTAGGTATGTATTGTCTGTGGTTGCATTCTCACTACAACAGCAGAATTGTGTAGTGTCATAGAGACCATACGGCCTGTAAAGTCTACAGTATTTATTCTTTGGCCTTTTACAAATTTTGTCACCCCCTTATCTATAGGGGTAAAAGAGTATAAGGTAGAGAGCATAGGGATGGAGAAAGACTTTTGCAAGTATACTTATTAGTAACCTTTTGGCTTGTGAAAAGTGAAAATGTTTTACAAATTCAAAACTAAACCTGACAATTAAAAACAAATGGAAACAAAGTCATCTAACTGTATATCAAATGGTTAGAATTCCACTCAGAATAAAAACAATGTTTCAAATGGCCTCTGACTGTACATCCTTCTAGCATCTGTAATAGCTAGATAACACAGTATTATGTGCCTCTTCACATGTTGTGTTATCCAGTTCATAGCTGTTACCAGTGAAATCTCCTCATCAACAGTATTTAAATTGCCTTTAGTCAGGCCATTAGACCTAACTATCAATTTCTAGAAAATACTGAGAAAGTTAAGTAATACCACAATTAACAATCTAACAAGTCTAATGTGGGTAACTTTCTACAAGACAGTTTCCGAACTCTTCAAGGGAATGAAATGATGATCAAAACATACTAAAATACATTCTTTTTATTAATGAACTACATCTATATTAAAAGAGATTCAACAATCAAATAAAGCATAAACCTGGATTAGATCTTGACTTGGAATCATATATACCTCCACGCACACACTCTTCATGTGGTCAAAACAGTTCTTTCTAGAGTAATTCACGTAATTTGAAAAAGAACTGGATATTAAGTGACATTATAGAATTCCCACTTTCCTGATGCTAAAGTAAGGCAAAATGAAGAGACAGGCTGTCTGCAACTTTCAAACACTTTACAAAAATACATATTTTGGCTAGATCTAGCTAGAGTGTTAGACCTAGGTGCTAGAAAACAAATTCTTATTGCCTTATTCCATTTTTGTGCTTGAATTTTTCATAATAAAAAGAGAAAAGTTTATTTCATAAGCATATTGTGTATGTGTGACTCCAGAATCTGACCACTGTCACTCACTTTGCTGTCAGCCTATTTAGACTGGTCATAGTCACCTGGTCACAGTCACCATCTTCTCAACAGGATTTCTGCAGTCATCTCTCAGTTTCCTTGCTGCTCTCCTTGTTGAACAAAGTATACTTTTTCAGAGAAGAAAAAAAAAAAAACAGAAAGTAAAGTGCAAGGCTGTGACACACCTTCACTTTACACTCTGCAATAGTTCTTCCATTCACTTTAATTCAAAGTCCAAATTCTTATCAATACAATGGTCCTCAAGGCCCTGCATGATCTATATTCTTACCCGAGTCCTGCCGCTTACCTATCTGAATTACTTTCCTACCACTGTCTCTTGGCTTACTTCATTCTAGCTCCAGTTGCCCTCCTAGACCCTCTTGTTCTTTCTCCAATATGTGGGCTTCTTCCCACTGTAGCTCTTTGCATGAGCTATTCCCTCTGCCTGGAATTCTCTTTCCAAAGATAGCCACATAAACTAACTTGTGTACTTCTTTTAAGTATTTACTCAACACAGTGGTCCACTTCAATCCCCTTAGTTAAATTTGAGCATTTCTCATATGCTCAGCCTCTCTTATTTTTTTCTATTTTTAAAATTAATAGACTTGATCTATGCTCTGTTTAAAAATATTTTTCCATAGCCCTCATTATCTTCTGACATATCATGGTTTTCATGTTTATTTTTTTACTGTCTGTCTCTAGTTTCTTTGGCTCATTGACATAGCCCAAACATCTATTACCTTTATTATCAGCACAAGGTAGGCCTGCCTAAAAATAAAAAAGGATATTGTTGAATAGATGAAATAGAGTTAAGTGGGTAGGTATTATCCCATGTTTAGTTTGGGTTTGTTTTTATTTTTGGTAACTTATGTGAGATTTTGGCTTTTCTATCATGACTCATAATACCAGGCCAATGCCATTAAAAAATATTTTCCTCCAGAAGGCAGATAAATGCAGGGCAAATCATTGCAAAGTAGTATTAGTCGCCCATGCTCCTAGTTATATTAATAACACCAGGAAAGACTAAGAAGACATCTGTTTTAAAGTAATAGAAATTGACTTTATGAGAACCATCAAGTGGTTTTATAGTGAATAAATCTCATTTCAAAGGTCAAAAAAATAATTTCAATACTAATAAACATTTTCTGTTTAACTGTAAGTTCTTTGGAGATCCTGGTCTATGTTCATGTATTCTGAATAATAGTTAAAATTACAAATATAAAAATGATCAATATTAGAAATATAAAATCGATCCATTAAATGCACATTAATGACAAAATGACAGTGTCCACCACAAAAGTTCAAAAGACCAGATTTGGGTTAAGAATATGATATTTTTTAAGAGATGGAAAAGTATGATATATTTAAAAAATTGTTTTCAGTGAAGGAATGCTCTAACTAAAAAGTAGTCCTAATTTTTTTTCAAGAAACTATATCCAATTCATGTTTTCAGAATGCAGAATGATGCATCTTTGCTGATATCAGTATCCTTTGAGCAACTTGGAATGTAGATTTCACAAATTAAAATCCCAGTAGACAGAAATTTCATAACATATAATGGCGGAATCAGAGGAATATGATACCTGTTACTTAAATGAAGCTGGGAGAGAGGATTACCGACACTTAAGGTAAATTACAAATGTTATAAAAGGATGGAAGCAATCAGTAATATGAACTGACTGAGGAACCAGAGGCATGGAGAAAAATGTGCAATATGAATGGATTCTCACGAAAGCAGAAAGATAGGCTGTGAACCTCAAGGAAAGCACTCAGATAATGGAGTTTCCAATTTTAGGCTAAAATGAGAGAAACTGAGTAAATTTGCATAAATGACTTCAACAAACTCATGTGAGTAAAGGATCTCATGTGAACTTTAGAATCTAAATGAACTGGAGAGGGGTGGAAAATTCTACTTTTCAGCTAATAAATATAAGAAGAGTTACCTGAATAGTTAGGAAGGAAGAGAAAGACAATATGCAGAGGTAAAGAATACTAAATACAGTATTTCTTATAAATATAACTTATAGAGGGAACTTTAGATGTTTGTTTCATGCCTATAGACTTACCAAATTTTGATTTTAGATTTTGCTATTTCTAAGGTTGTAAAGGATAAAAATAGACTATATTTAATTTCCTTCAATAAAGCATAGAAGCTAAGAGTTTGGGCTGTAAAGGATAATTATTTACAACCCATTCCTGGCTTATAAGATGAAATCTTGGGCAATTTGCTTATCTATGTTCAGATAATCTCATACATAAAATAGGGGTTAAGAATTGTACAAACTTCATTATCCATGTTATAAATGATGTGCATAATGCTTGCTAGCTATTATTACTTTTTACCTTTAAATTATATCTTCAAAATAAAACAATTTGGGAATGATAAGTAAAGAACTGTAATTTCTTGTAAGTTCTATCTTATAATGTTAGATCTGTTTATTTAGTTCTTTCATGTGCTATGAAGGAACAAACACAGAAAACTGAGCTTTCTTTTTTTTCTTTTTAAAATAATGGTACATCTACTTTTTCTAGTCCTAATCCATGGCTCTGCTTCTACATAAAAGTACCTATTTGTTGTTGCTGTTGATAAGAAAAGTTAAAATTTTATGTCAACATATATATAGAAAATATTTCCAAACTTCATTACTTCATTGTATTTCCATCATTTAAATTATGCTAAAAATGTAGACATGGGTAGGAAATTATTTAAATTACACAGTTTAAATTGATTTTAGAGCAAAATAAAAGTTTAAAGAAGCATCACTTTTTAATTAGCTATATAAAAATAATTATTACTTAAACAAAGTAATTTGATGTGATAATAGTTATTCTTAGAAAATGCAGATTTGGTATTTATAACAGTCTTGCAACAATAGTTTTCTTCTAGATCCTTGTATTAGTTTGCTAGAGCTACCATTAAAAAATGCCACAGGCTGTGTGGACAAACATCAGAAATTCATTTTCTCACAATTTTGAAGGTTGGAAGTCCAAGACCAAGGTGCCAGCAGGGTAGGCTTTTGTCAAAGGCCTCTCTCCTTGGCTTGCAGATGGCTGCCCTAATGCTGCCTCTTCACATGGTTGTCTCTTTGTGTGTCTGGGAGTTTCTTTTCTTCTAAGGATATCAGTTGATTGGATTAAGGTCCACTTCAACAGCCTCATTTTAACCTAATTACCTCTTTAAAGGCTCTGTATTCAAATAGAGTTACATTATGAAGCACAGAGGGCTAAAATTTCAATATATGAATTTTAAAGGAACACAATTCAGCCCATAACAGTCTTCTTTAAAATTATTTTAAGTCAAAAATGTTACATTTTAATAATTTACTGTAACTTAAAACTTAGAATTTGCTCTTTGCACCCCTTTACCGTTTCTGCCCTTCGAGAAACATGACTTTGCTTAGGAAAATGAACTGTAAAATCTATGCAGCTGAGTACTTTAAATAACCAGAAAGAGTCTTTGGAACAAGCTCATGAATCCTGTTCTCAACTTTATTTATGTCAAAATCCATTTTTTTGGCCCCTTTCTTCCTGAAAATGGTTAATGATCCATGTACTACCTGACAATTCAAAATTCCTTCAACTTCTAGGCCACATTTGCGGCTGCATTCCAGGGGTTCAACATTTTACTACTACTATGGAAACTGGAAAAATTGTCATACTATTAAAAAGTAAGGGCAGGAAAGATGTCAAAACCATAGCAAGACTGTGTGTAATTTAGTCTGAGTTTCAGCTTTACTTGTTTTAATGATCTGCTTTTCAAACGTATCTTTTTTTTTTTTAACACATATCTTTTCTCACTCAGTTATTTCTTTTTTCATTATCTCCTTATTTTATTTCTATGGAATGGTTGAAAATACACTGAGTTAGAAATACCGGAGCGACATTTAGCTGCAATGCATCTTTCCTAAGTAAGAATCTCCTAATATTTTTCTTCATTTTTGGTCTTCATTTGTGAAATTAACTTCTATCTTTAGAACATGGTATTTTCTTGAGAAGTTTCCCATTATATAAGATGGGAAAAAACCAAATAGGCATTTTTTTTAAAGCTAAGAGTCTGTTGAGAATTTAATTATATTAGTTTCCATAGAAGTGCAGCAAGAGTTCAGAGAAGCAAGAAATTAAAAAACAAGTCACTCAAAGTTCCTTTGTTTGGGGGAGGGACTTTTTCACTGCTGAGTTTTAAAGCCAGGTATGATCTGGATAGGTGTGAAGTTTGATGAATGAGCTTTTTGAGGACTTTGTCGCAGCCTAAGCAGACCCTTTGGGATAAGGATTAAAGGATACTCAGGACATATTGAAGACTGTTTGGACTAACTGGGCATGTCAATTGCTTTTTTGGTGTTTCACGAGTTATTAGTATGTTTATGGCATTGCCAAAATTTTAAAAGTATAAATGTCTCATATAGTTTCATCTTCCTGAGACAGAGTCTGTTTATATTCTGCAGCACTGAGGGCTTTTATCAGGCCTGGGGGATTAGTGTAATGGGCAGAACAGCAGGGTAGAAGAAGTCAAATGACAGAGCATAATTAATATGCTAGCTCTGGGATCTTAAGTACAAGGCACTTAACTATTCTGGACTTCATGTCCCCATCCGTAAGATAGTATGTCCCACACAGGTTACTGTGTAGGGTCGTTAGAATTAAATGAGATAATATGTTGCACTATGAGTGAAAGATAACGCTGGTGTTTACCACTATTCTTATTGCTCTATTCCTCTATCACTGTTTCAGAAAGACCATCAGTGGGAATGCCGATGCAGAAGTGATATACAGTTGTACTTACTGTGCTGATAAACAGGGCTGAGGAGCACAAGGTCAAAATGGCAGCTCACTTTCCTTTCCTAAGTGTATTAATGTGGACAAGAGTGTCTATCTGCATATCTGCATAACTAAGGACTGCATGTTCAATACAAATGGAATAAAATAATGCATATTTTAGAAACAGATTTAAATGGGATCTTCGAGATTATTTATTACAGTCTTCCTTCTGAGATGGTAATACCTTCTACATTATCCTTGAGAAATAGTCACGTCACCTTTTGTTAAACCCTCCAAACTTCTGTGTCTTACTCTGTCAAATAGGAATTGCCACCTTATCTGGCTAAAGTCTGAATACAAGAGAGTTTGCTTGGTAAGTGCTTCGCATGATGCTTGGAAGAAGGTCAGCCCTTGAAGTGCAGTTACTGTTGCTTCTACTCTGTTTACTAAACAAAAAGTATATTCTATTTAATGTTCCTTTCTAAAAAGATAATATGTTTCTTCTGGGAATAAAATGTGCTATATTACTTTTTCATAGAAGATTCTTATCGTTGAGAAAAAATAAAAATTGATTTTAAGGGATGAAGGTATTCTTTTAAGCACTAGGCCAAATAGGTGTTCTGGGTGTGCATCCCTGAAACTAAAAGCATATGCTAGGATATGGATGATGTTCTCTTCACCATTTCTAGTGAGCCTTCCATAGTTCATTCCTGTTGCTCCAGACTTGGGTTGTCTACGGGACTGGAAGGAAGCATGTGACTTCCCCGTATAATTCCCCTTAGTATCAGCTAACTCCTCAATGACACTGAAATGTTCTAAGCAACTGCGGAGATGCGGAGATTGCAAGAGCTTTTTCTGTCATGTTACCTGCAATCTTCTTTAGTCTCATGTCTCAACCAGTTTATATGCCATAATTCAGTATTGAAACATATTATGACTCATGGAATAAAGGTAAATATAAGTTTTAATCCCCAGGAGCAGCATTTTCAAGCTTTTCTTCATCACTGATCACTAAGAAGCTTTTGGAGACATTTTTCTTAGTTACCATCCCACCTCGTGAAATACAGTATTAACATCATAGATGTACTATATATCATGTATGTGCTATATATAATATATTCATGCTTTATACATGAAAAGAGCAAGAAAGAACAAGCCTCCCACCATCACTACCAAGAATAAATTTTTTTCCCCTTGGAGATCAATATTGCCCAGGTTGAGAATGCATTCCTAGAGGTTTCTTAAAATTACATTGTTGGTTATCTTAAAAACTAAAAACAAACAACAACAACAAAAAAATACAGAAAACTGACCCCTTTTGTGATATCAACTTTAGCTAGACTTTCATATAAAAATATGTTTTTTTAAAATTTGGGGTAACCAAGCATCTGGTAGCAAAGATAATGACTGATTAAAACTTCTTACTTTTTTTTCATCAACTAGATCATCTTATGGAATAGTCAGTTTTTAAATTAGCATTCAATGTTAATTTAATACAAAAATATATGTTCTTTTTAAAAAATTAGAGTATTATAAAAAAAAATCTCCTTTGACCATTACTATTTACTCTGATCCCCTTAAACTTCAACAAAAATATTATTAATGTGCTTTCATACCTTTGTAACTTTTTATATAAACATGAACACATATACTGTCCATGTTCATACATGTGGAGATTACTTATTCTTTTTCACTGCTGATTTTTAATCTGTGGTAGGGACTACCAGAATTTTATTTAGTCTTTTATCCAGTTCATGGACATTCAGGTTAAGGTCTTCAAATTTAGTTTATCAAAGAGTACAGCAGAATCTTAATGCCTAACGCAGTAAATTACTGACATATGTATCAGGATAACTGCAGAGTTTCAATAAAGAGATGAGATCATACAAACCAGCTCTGTAATCTAATTACATGGTCATTCATAAGCAGCCCTCATTTTGGTTTTCTGAAAACCCTATTTGTGTTTTATTCCAATTTAATAAACACTTATATAGTATTTACTGTTTTAGGTCCTTTACAAATATTAACCCTAATAACCATTACAATTTTATCTAGACTTTAAAAATGAAATAAATGAGACACTAATAGGTTAAATAACTTCCCAAAATGACAGAATTGGGGCAGAGCCAGGATGTAAACTTGGGCCGGCAATCCCAGTCTGTATTCTGACCCATATGCCATGGTGCTGCTTCTCTTCATGATGTACTAACAAGTAATGTGCATATATTTGTACTTACCTTTATTGTGAAACAATAAAAATCAGAAACAGCCACCCAAGGAACAGACTACATCATTAAACTAGCATAGAACATCATTTGTTTTTCATCATATTTTCTTTTTTCTATTTTTTTAACTGTGTTTTCTTAGATATTGTGTAATTCTCTAAGATGACATCTATCAGGCATTTTACTTCTCTCAAATTTGGTCACATTTTATATATTCAGATTGTGTGATAAAGACATGTAGCTTTTCTAATCAGATTCAGCAAAATACATCCTTTTTTTTTTTTTTTTTTTTTTTTGGAGGCAGGATATTGCTCTGTCACCCAGGCTGGAGTGCAGTGGCATGATCTCTGCAACCTCTGCCTCCCAGGTTCAAGTGATTCTCCTACCTCAGCCTCCAGAGTAGCTGGGATTATAGGCACCTGCCACCACATCTGGCTAAGTTTTATATTTTTAGTAGAGACAGCATTTCACCTGGTTGGCCAGGCTGGTCTCGAACTCCTGACCTCAAGTGGTTTGCCCACTTTGGCTTCCCAAAGTGCTGTGATTACAGGCATGAGCCACTACCCTCAGCCAGATTCAGTGAATCACATCTTAAGCAAATATTATGAATGCTGGTTCAAAAACATATCAAGTAGAATTATTATTTGAAGTGTATAGTAATTCATCTATCAATCTGTGAAGTTTAGGCAAGTAAGTCATGATAAGAAAAGCTGAAAGCAAATCCAAACAAAGGTAGTAGACAGGCTAATCAGTACTTTTAAATTAAAAAAAAAAAAATCAGAAGCCTTTTTATCAGAGAAGATAAAAACTTGATACAGTAACCGGAATAGCCACTTTTGAAGGGGAGAAGGAAAAAATGGAAAATTTATTAATTTAATGTGTATTATAATTTAACTTTATTTAAATGCCTACATATGCACATACAAAACTTGTTTCTGCCAAGGATATGTTTGTATTTCCTTGAGCTGAATTATATTTTATCACCTTACTAACCACAAACATCTTATCAGAAAAAGGGAAAAACTTTCAGATAGGTTTTGGAATAATTTAAATCTGTAGAATGTAATGAATGTTCCATATTACCTTTAATTGAAACATATATATTAGTCATAAAATTCATAAATCATAAGTACAGAGAAAAAAGACATGGAGTCATAAATTTGACACATTTTGCATTAAAATAGATACATCAACTATTAAAATAAATGTATCTCTTACTGAGAAAATAGATCAAAATCAAATCTAATAGTTCACTTACCAAATCAGACATTCGCTATTGAATCATTACTTATTTAACACTGAAGAAGATACATCATCTATCAAATCAAATACCTTCTCTAGTAAATCATCTCCACCATCTGACTCAAAACTGTCTCCTACTAAATCAAAAAACCACCCAATAAATCAAAGCAATATTGCATCAAAGAATTTCATTTAAAGTAAATATAGTGCATCACCAGCCAGCATATATCACAGTAAAGGTATCATTTGTTAAGAGAAAGATAGGCCTTCTGCCATCTAATTCTTTCAAATGTGTTTCCTTAGATATAGTAAAAACTTTTTCATTTAGATTTCTTTTACCACCACTTTCAAGAACCCATTTTCTAAGCATATAATACTCAAACAAGAAGGAAGTGTGTGAGAATGCTTCAAATAAGTTCGCACTGTTACACAGCTCCAGCATGTATTTCACCTCTATTTTTTTCTATTTTGCTAAATAGTTTTTTATGTTGTTGATTTCTTTTTGCGTCTTTGTTTTATCAGTTAATGGGAAAGCACAGATCACAGATAAACAGGATATTAGAGTCATCTTTTCCCTTTATTCTTTCCCCATTTCTCTTAAGTACATACAGAGAGTTTTAAGATCTCCTTTCATTCTCTCTCGCTCCCTTTACCCAGCTGTGGCTGGGAGAGAATGATCAAAGTCTGGAAACTGGATAGCTGAGGAATGTATCAAGAGCATCTTTTCAATTCCAAAGTTTACCAAAGAATCCAGTGAAAAACATTTTCTCTATTTATATTCACAATTATGTATTTTTCTTTAATTCTGTATTTTATTCTTGAAAACAATAAAACTCCATATGTTGATTAGGACTAGGCTGCTTCTTAGTAGAATCAATGCTCCTTAATAAACACTGTGGAAAATCTAATAGAAATCATCATTCAAACAAAAAATTTTTACCTCTCAATATGATAATTGAAAGTACATACACTAGTTTAGTTTCACCCAAGAAATCAGCACTTATGTCCTTTGAGCTATTAACTATATAGACATACACACTTCTAGAAACTAAATTTACTAAAGTTACCAGTGTGTTAATACTAATTTTCATAAAGCTGAGATTCATAATTGGTAAAATGTAGAACAATGCAAACCACAGATCATCAAATTATTTACTTGCTTTATGGTGGGTTGAAATCAAAATAATTGCCTGAATTTAGAATTTAAAAAATTACAATAGCATTTTGATAATACTATCTCTGGAAAAGTAAAACACCTGACACTGCTGAGACCATGTTTCCTCTAGCAATAAAAAGTTAGAGCTGAATAGTAGCTACCTTTGGGGGTCAGGGCCTATAGTCTTTATGTAACCCTAGCCCACATTCACTTGCGAAGTCTTTCCAAATACATCTGCTGATCTTACTTTTTTGTACTATTTCCTTGGCTCTTTAAAGCCTGAGCTTATAATTCCAACTGTAAAGCTGACTATCAATAAGTAATTTTGAGTAGTTACTTTACGCTTAGAATTTTTCTGAGAATTGTATGACTGTGAATAAAGTTTAAGACCTAGTTCCCGTCCTCAAGTACCTTTTTGTCCTGCTGAGAATAACGAAATACTCATGAAAGACAGAGAGTATACAAGTATATTTATAATATACTAATTGCATAGTGCAAATAGTAAATGCATTGCATAAACAGAAACCACATATGGGTAGAACTTAATGTTTATACTGGATTTGATATGTGTAAAGAAGAGAGAAGAAAACATTAAGTCAAATTTGCAGATTTAAACATATTATTGTTTCAAGAATAAATAAATTGGAGGAGTAAAAGTTAACCAGTTAAAAATATTCAAAAGACTATCTTGAGAACATATGATGCCTAATTGCTGGATAGAAAACTAAAGTTAGATTAGATTTAAAGAATGACTTTGAATTGCAAATTTGAGTAAAACTACTGTTTGTTTTATTGTTGCATAAACCTTGACTTATTCTTATATATTTTCCCTATACCCCACCTACATCCCAACTTCACTCATAACGTCAATAATAATTTAAACATTTTGCTTTTCTCACTAGAAATACAGCCACTCTACTGCTTGTTTTGAGATACACATGCCTGGTTAAGGCTTGAAAATAAATTGTAACTCATTTATGAGTTAGTCAATAAGACTAGTCCTCCGTTACTGAAAGCTATTTATAAAATGTGGCCCAAACCTGTTTATTACTGATCAGCAGTTTCTCATTATTGCCCTGTCTCTGTCGATACAAACATTGATTAATTGTAATTGCAGCTTTGGCCAGTGTGGATTGATTAGAACATAAAGTAAAGAGAATTGTAAAAGAATGTCAAAAGGAAGGAACAAGCCCACAGAACACTTGGAGGGTATGCTGATCCATTCAAAGTACAGGGCATATGCCTCTGGAGTTCGCAGAACAGAGAGAAGACAACGATATTACTCTAAGAAACAAAATGGATTATTAAAAGAAAATGTTGCCCTCTCCAATAAATATATTTTCTGTTTATATTTTAAATCAAATAAACTTCTCATTAACTTTTTTTGACTATCAACTCCACTTTTATGAATACTTAGTAAATATAATTTTTTTAAAAAGCGTATCGATTCTGATGTTGTTTTGATTCTCTTTATTTTGAAAAGATTAGTAAATACTAGGATATTAATGCATATAATTAATTTTATAACTTTAAAAAACATAAATGAAATGGGACTTTTAAAAACATATATACCTTATAGAAATGCTCTTGATTTCCTGAGCATAATTATTCAGAAATTACTTAAGGGGTGGTGTCACATGCTAGAATATTCCTAGGGAATGAGTTTCTGAGAGTTCTCTGGAAAGGATGTTCTGGCATCCCAGCATTCTTTGTGCTATATGTTTCGTCAATAAATTTAAGTACTATTGGGTTCTAAGTTCTATGGTAAACTCAGTGGGAGACCACTAAAACTGAGATGCTGTCTTTTTTCTCAAAAGGCTCCTTACCCTCCACATCCCCAAAAAAGACATACACATGAATTTACAGTACAAAAGAGGACAGTATGTAGCAAAAGTACTCTGAAAGTTCAGAACAGGAAGAAGTCATAGTTCCCTGGGAAAAATCCAAGAAAGAGTTTTGGAGAAAATGTCACTTGAGTCTGCACTGGAAAGACGCTGACCATCTTTTTTATGGAGAGCTACTGGAGTGGAAGAGATTTAAGGGAAGAAAAAGAACCCAATACTTAGGGGCAGGAAAGCAACAGGCATCAGGTTTGGAAAGCATTTCTATGAATGCTGGCCAGGGGCAACAATCTATAAAATTATCTAAATCTTTCAATTCTCCAAATGAAAGCTTCAATACGCTCAATTTATCAGCTGAGTAAATATCAAGCTGTTCTGCTGGAAGCGAGGGTGGAAGCCCAGAACTCCGTTGACTCCTGCCTGCAGCGCCTCCCCATCATTTTTTCACCTCTGCTTTGTGCCCCCTCAGGAAAACCCAGCACACCAAGTAATTTCAGTACTTAGTGAGTATATGGTGAATAAACAGAATGAGTGGAAAAGGCCACCCACATAAGAAAAGTGTGAGATTACAGTGGATTGTAAATTGCTCTGAATATCAATACTGCTAACAATTACTCAGCAAAAAGCAGATGGAGTTACTAGGAATGATTGAGTTTTTGTTTTGTCTTAACGTAGTAATGACCTAATCAGAGCTTATCTTGGAAAGATATGTTTAGTTGTTCTTACAAGAGAATTAATCTCAAGAGAGTTTATAATGGAAGGTTATCATATCCTCGGTTTGGTTTGGAGATGAAGACATTAAGACACCTATGACTGATTGGATGTATGAACATGGTGGAGCTCTTGCTGGTTGACACCTTTGCTTCCATACATCCAAAAGAACAGTGTTGCTATTAAATGGCAGAAGGAAAAGGACATGTGTAAAGCAGAAGTTCAGTGTTCTTTATATTGAGTTTTTGGTACTAAATGAATATACAAAGAAAGTGAGTGTCCCTTTGAAGCTGTGAATACCTGAATTCATTGTCACAAAGAGAAGAGTAAAAAATATGCGGTGGAAGGCATATTTAACCAGTAATAAGAAACAAAAAGACCAAGAAGAAAAAGTCTTCATAATGAAAAATTAATTTGAAGTTCAATGCAGTTAATTTGTTTTTTTTTTTTTTAGGATTTGAATTAAGTTGTAAAATTTTCTCAGCAGTTGCTTAACTATAAAACAAAGCATGTCCAATAATAATAATTCATTTGTAAAAGACATTCCTAGAAAAGTTTACTCTCATCTGTTCTTTAAAAAGTACTCCTCTGGCTTTGCATTCAAATACATAATCCTGCAGAAAAAGCTTTTGGCTCATCATTTAACTCCCAACTCTTTGGCTAATGTGAAATTTGCAGGCTTGCTATGAGTGTAGATCTTAAATCAATTAAGTGCAATCCATCAAGTAAATTACAAAAGTCTAAAACATTACAACTCTCAAAGCCTTCTTCGTTTTCTTTATGGAAAAAAAGAGAAGACAGAGATTTCTCACTCACCAATTTTGTGTAATACGAAAGAAAAATCCTAGGTCTTAAGTCCTACAGAAGGCATTGACTTCTCTACATGAGAAACAAATCTGTAAGATTTAAAAATTGCATCTGATAAGTAGTTTCCTTAGATCAATGAGTTGAAAAATATTAACTTAGGTAACTATGTCATATAACAAAATAAGAATTAGTCTGTATCTGAGATGAAATACTACTGGTTCCTGCTTTCATTATTTGAAATTTCTTCTCCTGTAACTATTTCTGACGATGCTACAAATGACAGTGGCTTTGATTAACTGCTTCCAAAACCTATCTTCCTCCCAGTTCTGCTCATTTTTAAAGACGGGGTATCATTTGATTTGACTTCAACACATACTCTTATTAATTTCAGTAATCTTATTTCCAGTTCATCTTTTCACGCATGTACAAATGTTTGCTTATTCTCATTTTCTGTTAGGTGATTTACAGAGACAATGGTAGAGGATCCCACCCAGTAATTGTAGGTAACTTTTGTGAAACATCAATCATCCTAAAGTGTTGTAAGAAGAGAGCAGGTATACTTATTAAGGAGCTTAATGGTAGTGATTTAAAGAATTCTGGAGACAGACAATCCTGGTTTTGAGGTATATTAATATTCATTAAATTATTCAACCTCTCTTAGCCTTCCTATCTCCCTCATAGTGTAATAGTGAGAAATGCAAGGAATGAACTTAGCATAGAGTCCAGTATGGAGGAAGCACTGAAATAAATGACACCTATTCTTATTATTGCATTTCTGACTTTGAGGTTGTTAACAATCATGCTTTTGCCAGAGCTATTTCACTTCTTCACAGATCATTGCACCAATTTTTTGTTGTTGTTATTTCTTTAACCACGTTCTGTCATGGATTTTGTTTTTTCCCATTAATCCGCTATGGAGTTCATGTGGCAGATATTCTTTTCCCCATTTTAAAAATAAGGAAAATGAGATCATGAAAAATCAGGTTTTGCCCGTGGTACCCAAATAAGAAGTGGCTGAGTTGAAACTAAAACGTTATTTCTCAATAGATACTTATTTTAATAAATCATATAATTTAAAATAGGAACACTTAACTAGTCAAAACTATTACTATGATTGTATGTTTTGTTTGTTAAGTAACAGGAATGTTGCAAAAAGGCTTAAAGAAGAATAGAACCATAATTGATTGGAAGTTGACATTTCCACTTTACAGTTATGTAACACCTTTCAACATTTTTTTTTTTTTTTGAGATGGAGTCTTGCTCTTTTGCCCAGACTGGAGTGCACTGGCATGATCACTGAAACCTCTGCCTCCCACGTTCAAGTGATGCCCCTGCATCAGCCTCCTGAGTAGCTGGGATTATAGGCACTTGCCACTGTGGCAGGTTATTCTTTTATTTTTTATTTTTTGTATTTTTAGTAGAGACAGGGATTCACCATCTTGGCCAGGATGGTATTAAACTCCTGACCTTGTGATCCATTTGCCTTGGCCTCTCAAAGTGCTGGGATTATAGGCATAAGCCACTGCACCCAGCCTACAATTAAACTTTTAAAATTTTTCTTCCAAATTATCACTTAATTCTTTTCTTTTTTTATATTTTGTTCAAAAAATAGATTTTTAAAATTACATTTTCGGTTTTGGAGTACATGTGCAGAACATGCAAGATAGTTGCATAGGTACACACACGGCAGTGTGTTTTGCTGCCTTCCTCCCCTTCACCCACATTTGGCATTTCTCCCCAGGCTATCCCTCCCCAGCTCCCCACCCACTGTCCCTCCCCTACTCCCCACAATAGACCCCAGTGTGTGTACCGCCTTCCCCGTGTCCATGTGTTCTCATTTTTCCTCACCCGCCTATGAGTGAGAATATGTAGTATTTCATTTTCTGCTCATGTGTCAGGTTGCTGAGAATGATGTTCTCCAGATTCATCCATGCCCCTGCAAAGGACAAGAACTCATCATTATTGATTGCTGCATAATATTCCATGGTGTATATGTGCCACATTTTCCCAGTCCAGTCTATCATCGATGGGCATTTGGGTTGGTTCCAGGTCTTTGTTATTGTAAGCAGGGCTACAATGAACATTTGTGTGCATGTGTCCTTATAGTAGAACGACTTATAGTCTTTTGGATATACACCCAGTAATGGGATTGCTGGGTCAAATGGAATTTCTATTTCTAAGGCCTTGAGGAATCGCCACACTGTCTTCCACAATGGTTGAACTAATTTACACTCCCACCAGCAGTGTAAAAGTGTTCCTATTTCTCCACATCCTCTCCAGCATCTGTTGTCTCCAGATTTTTTAATGATCGCCATTCTAACTGGCGTGAGATGGTATCTCAGTGTGGTTTTGATTTGCATCTCTCTAATGACCAGTGATGATGAGCATTTTTTCATATGTTTGTTGGCCTCATGTATGTCTTCTTTTGTAAAGTGTCTGTTCATATGCTTTGCCCATTTTTGAATGGGCTTGTTTTTTTCCTGTAAATCTGTTTGAGTTCTTTGTAAATTCTGGATATCAGCCCTTTGTCTGATGGGTAAACTGCAAAAATTTTTTCCCAATCTGTTGGTTGCCGATTCACTCTAGTGACTGTTTCTTTTGCCGTGCAGAAGCTGTGGAGTTTCATTAGGTCCCATTTGTCTATTTTGGCTTTTGTTGCCAATGCTTTTGGTGTTTTGGTCATGAAGTCCTTGCCTACTCCTATGTCCTGAATGGTTTTGCCTAGATTTTCTTCTAGGGTTTTTATGGTGTCAGGTCTTATGTTTAAGTCTTTAATCCATCTGGAGTTAATTTTAGTGTAAGGTATCAGGAAGGGGTCCAGTTTCTGCTTTCTGCACATGGCTAGCCAGTTTTCCCAACACCATTTATTAAACAGGGACTCCTTTCCCCATTGCTTGTTTTTGTCAGGTTTATCAAAGATTGTATGGTTGTAGATATGTTGTTTTGCCTCCGATGCCTCTGTTCTGTTCCATTGGTCTATATCTCTGTTTTGGTACCAGTACAATGTTGTTTTGATTACTGTAGCCTTGTAGTATAGCTTGAAGTCTGGTAGTGTGATGCCTCCCGTTGTGTTCTTTTTGCTTAGAATTGACTTGACTATGCGGGCTCTCTTTTGGTTCCATATGAAGTTCATGGTGGTTTTTTCCAGTTCTGTGACGAAAGTCGATGGTAGCTTGATGGGGATAGCATTGATTCTGTAAATTACTTTGGGCAGTATAGCCATTTTCATGATATTGATTCTTCCTAACCACGAACATGGAATGTTTCTCCATCTGTTTGTGTCCTCTCTTATTTTGTTGAGCCGTGGTTTGTAGTTTTCCTTGAAGAGGTCCCTTACATTCCTTGTAAGTTGTATTCCTAGGTATTTTATTCTTTTTGTAGCAATTGTGAATGGCAGTTCATTCTTGATTTGGCTCTCTTTAACTCTGTTATTGGTATATAGGAATGCTTGTGATTTTTGCACATTGATTTTATATCCTAAGACTTTGCTGAAGTTGCTTATCAGTTTCATGAGTTTTTTGGCTGAGGCGATGGGGTCTTCTAGGTATACTATCATGTCGTCTGCAAATAGAGACAATTTGGCTTCTACCTTTCCTATTTGAATACCCTTTATTCCTTTTTCTTGCCTGATTGCTCTGGCTAGAACTTCCCGTACTATATTGAATAGGAGTGGTGAAAGAGAGTATCCTTGTCTAGTGCTGGGTTTCAAAGGGAATACTTCCAGTTTTTGCCCATTCAGTATGATATTGGCTGTTGGTTTGTCATAAATAGCTTTTATTACTTTGAGATACGTTCCATCAATGCCAAGTTTATTGAGGGTTTTTAGCATAAAGGGCTGTTGAATTTTGTCAAATGCCTTCTCTGAGTCAATTGAGATAATCACGTGGTTTTTGTTTTTGGTTCTATGCGGTGAATTGCGTTTATAGACTTGCGTATGTTGAACCAGCCTTGCATCCCCAGGATGAATCCTACTTGATCATGATGGATACGTTTTTTGATGTGCTGTTGCAATCAGTTTGCCAGTATTTTATTGAAGATTTTTGCATCTATGTTCATCATAAATATTGGCCTGAAGTTTTCTTTTCTTGTTGAGTCTCTGCCGGGTTTTGGTATCAGAATGATGTTGGTCTCATAGAATGATTTGGGAAGGATTCCCTCTTTTTGGATTATTTGGAATAGTTTCAGAAGGAATGGTACCAGCTCCTCTTTGTGTGTCTGGTAGAATTCGGTGGTGAACCATCTGGGCCTGGGCTTTTTGTGTGTGTTAGGCTCTTAATTGCTGCCTTGACTTCAGACCTTGTTATTGGTCTATTCATAGTTTCGGCTTCCTCCTAGTTTAGGCTTGGGAGGACACAGGTGTCCAGAAATTTATCCATTTCTTCCAGGTTTACTAGTTTATGTGCATAGAGTTGTTTGTAGTATTCTCTGATGATGGTTTGAATTTCTGTGGAATCTGTGGTGAATTCCCCTTTATCATTTTTTATTGCATCTATTTGGTTATTCTTTTTTTCTTTTTTATCAGTCTGGCTAGTGGTCTGTCTATTTTGTTGATCTTTTCAAAAAACCAGCTCTTGGATTTATTGATTTTTTGAAGGGTTTTTCGTGTCTCTATCTCCTTCAGTTCTGCTCTGATCCTCATTATTTCTTGTCTTCAGCTAGGTTTTGAGTTCTTCTGATCTTGTTCTTCTAGCTCTTCAATTTCGACAATAGGGTGTCAATTTTTGATCTCTCCGCTCTTCTCATGTGGGCACTTATTGCTATATATTTTCCTCTGGAGACTGCTTTAAATGTGTCCCAGAGATTCTGGTATGTTGTGTCTTTGTTCTCACTGGTTTTGAAGAACTTCTTTATTTCTGCCTTCATTTTATTTTTTATCCAATCAACATTCAAGAGCCAGTCATTCAGTTTCCATGAAGCTGTGCAGTTCTGAGTTAGTTTCTGAATTCTGAGTTCTAACTTGATAGCACTATGGTCTGAGAGACTGTTTGTTATAATTTCTGTTGTTTTGCATTTGCTGAGGAGTGCTTTACTTCCAATTATGTGGTCAGTTCGGAGTAGGTGTGATGTGGTTCTGAGAAGAATGTATATTCTGTGGATTTGGGGTGGAGAGTTCTGTAAATGCCTATCAGGTTTGCTTGTTCCAGATCTGAGTTCAAGCCCTGGATATCCTTGTTAATTTTCTGTCTGGTTGATCTGTCTAATATTGACAGTGAAGTTTTAAAGTCTCCCACTATTATTTTGTGGGAGTCTAAGTCTCTTTGTAAGTCGTTAAGAACTTTCCTTATATATCTGGGTGCTCCTGTATTGGGTCCATATATATTTAGGATCATAGGCTCTTCTTGTATTGATCCTTTTACCATTATGTAAAGACCTTCTTTGTCTCTTTTGATCTTTGCTGCTTTAAAGTTTATTTTATCGGAGACGAGAATTGCAACTCCTGCTTTTTTTTTGCTTTCTATTTGCTTGGTAAATCTTCCTCCATCCCTTTATTTTGAGCCTTTGTGTATCCTTGCATGTGAGATGGGTTTCCTGGATACAGCACACTGATGGGTTTGGTTTTTTATCCAATTTGCCAGTCTGTGTCTTTTGATTGGTGAATTTAGCCCATTTACATTTAGGGTTAATATTGTTATGTGTGAATTTGATACTGCCATTTGGATGCTAGCTGGCTGTTTTGCCTGTTAGTTGATGCAGATTCTTCATTTTGTTGATGCTCTTTAGCATTTGGTATGTTTTTAGAATGGCTGGTACTGGTTGTTCCTTTCTATGTATAGTGCCTCTTTCATGAGCTCTTGTAAAGCAGGCCTGGTGGAGTACTTGCTTGTTCGCAAAGGATTTTATTTTTCCTTCATTTATGAAGCTCAGTTTTCTTGGATATGAAATTCTGGGTTGAAAGTTTTTTTCTTTAAGGATGTTGAATATCGGCCCCCACTCTCTTCTGGCTTGTAGTGTTTCTGCCGAGAGATCTGCTGTGAGTCTGATGGGCTTCCCTCTGTGGGTGACCTGACCTTTCTCTCTGGCTGCCCTTAGTATTTTCTCCTTCATTTCAACCCTGGTGAATCTGGCGTTTATGTGCCTTGGGGTTGCTCTTCTTGCAGAATATCTTTGTGGTGTTCTCTGTATTTCCTGGACTTGAATATTGGCCTGCCTTGCTAGGTTGGGGAAATTTTCCCAGATAATATCCTCAAGAGTATTTTCCAGCTTGGATTCATTCTCTTCGTCACATTCTGGTACACCTATCAAATGTAGGTTAGGTCTCTTCACATAGTCCCACATTTCTTAGAGACTTTGTTCATTTCTTTTTGTGGTTTTTTTCTCTAATCTTGGTTTCTCGTTTTATTTCATTGAGTTGATCTTTGACTTCTGATATTCTTTCTTCTGCTTGGTCGATTCGGCTGTTGAAACTTGTGCATGCTTCGCGAAGTTCTCGTGTTGTTTTTCAGCTCCTTCAATTCATTCGTATTCCTCTCTAAGTTGTCCATTCTTGTTATCATTTTCTCTAATCTTTTTTCAAGGTTTTTAGTTTCTTTGCATTGATTTAGAACATGTTGTTTTAGCTCACGGAAGTTTCTCATTATCTACCTTCTGAAGTCTGATTCCGTCATTTTGTCACACTCCTTCTCATTCCAGCTTTGTTCCCTTGTTGGTGAGGAGTTTTGGTCCTTTGTTGGAGGTGAGGTGTTTTGATTTCTGGTGTTTTCCTCCTTTTTGCACTGGTTTCTTCCCATCTTTGTGGATTTATCAACCTGTCGTCTGAGTAGTTGCTGACTTTTCGATTGGGTCTCTGAGTGGATGCACAGGTTGTTGATGATGAAGTATTTCTGTTGCTTAGTTTTCCTTCTAACAGTCTAGTCCCTCTGCTGTAGGACTGCTGAGGTCCACTCCAGGCCCTGCTTGTCTGGGGTACACCTGTAGCAGCTGCAGAACAGTGAGGGATGCTACTAGTTTCTTCTTCTGCTATCTTTGTCCCAGAATGATACCCGTCAAATGTCAGTCTGATCAGTCCTTTTTGAGGTGACTCTTTGGATATACAGGGGTCAGGGAGCTGCTTGAGGAAATGGACTGTACTTTATAGGAGCTCAAGTACTGAGATGTAAGCTCCGTTGTTCATTCAGGGCTGTTAGGCAGGTGTGTTTATGTCTGCTGCAGCAGAACTTATAAATCTCCTTTTTTTCCTCAGATACTCTGTCTCAGGGAGTTAGAGCTTTCTTTATGAGTATCCATTGCACTGTCCTGCCCAGCTAGGAGGCAGTCTGGTCCCTATTTGCCTGCCAAGGCTCCGCCCTTCTACCGTAGGGTCCACCCTAGTGCCATGGGTTTTGCCCTGCTGCTGTGGGCTTCGCCCTGCTGCCATGCGATCTGCCGTACCGTCATGGGCTTCGCCCTGTTGCCGTGGGCTCCAGCCTGTTGCCCGTGAGCTCTGCCCTGCTGTCGTAGGGTCCTCCCTGTTGGCGGAGTCTCTCTGTTATGGTGGGTTGCCTTGGCAACAGCAGGCTGCATCAGCAGTGGGAGTGTACCTCAGTAGGCGCGGAATGCCTCAGTAGTGGTGGACACCTCTCCCCCACTGAGCTGTACCATCCTGGATTCAGCTGTGCCTGCGGTGAAACTCTCAACCCCGAGCGTTTCAAATCGCCATTTTGTTTGTCCCTGTGGGGGTGGGACCTGCTGAGCCTAATCACCTGGCTCCCTGGCTCAGAGCCCTTTCTCTCTTTTTTTTTTTTTTTTTTTACGTTGAGCGGATGACTCTCTCCCAGGTGTTTTAGTCACCTGCTGAAAGGGCACCGGGATGTGTACGATTTCCCGTGCAGCGACCCACTGCACTGGCTCAAATGTCACTTCCCAGGAATCTCCTGGTCTGGCTCTCTGTCCAAGTCCCGTTTAATTAGATGAATATGCTAATCTGCCCTCCCAAATCTCAGATTGTCAGTTTAACAGGGCACCCAGACCAGTGCGTTTTGTGCAGGGTGCCACTGCACTGCGGTGCCGACCGAAACGGCGGTGCAAGCTGAGAGGGCTGCACTGGTGTCCCGTGTCTCTCCTACTCCTGGGAATTTCCCCATTCTATGGGCAACAAAGATCCATCTGGAAATGCAGCTAGGACTCACCCTCTGCGCCTTCACTGAGAGCTGCAATCCTGAGTTGTTCCTACCGTGCCATCTTGGAAATCCCCTCCCCACTTAATTCTTTTCTATCACTAAGAAAGAAAGAATTTCTTGAAGTTGAAGGTTACTGCAACTGCTCTAGACTCTTACAAAGCATTCAAGAAGTGGTAGAAGCTTTTACACTTGCTGGTCCTTTCTCTCCACACAATGTTATCACTCACTCACTAAAAGCTAAGTTAAGGAAGAAAGGGCTAGAAAGAACAATTTGCATTAGACTATCTGGTGTTATTTTCTAAAACATTGGATACTGTTTTTGTTTCTTTTCTTTTCTTTTTTCTTTTTTTTGACACAGAGTCTTGCACTGTCACCCAGGCTATAGTGCAGTGGTGTGATCTTGACTCACTGCAGTCTCCACCTCTTGGGTTCAAGCAATTCTCCTGCCTTAGCCTCTGGAGTAGCTGGGAGTACAGGCATGTGTCATCCCACCCAGCTATTTTTTTTGTATTTTTAGTAGAGATGGGTTTTCACCATATTGTCCAGGATGGTCTCAATCTCCTGACCTTGTGATCCACCTGCCTCAGCCTCCCAAAGTGCTAGGATTATAGGCATGAGTCACTATGCCCTGCCTAGATACTGTTTTTGTTTCTTGCAGTTATTTAACTGGTTGCTACATCATTTCTGTTTGAAAATGTGGGAAGATCCCAATGTGTGACTTGGAGGGCTTGAACAAAGTGAGTATGTCTACATGAATACTGATTTACTGCTCAACACAATGGTGTCTTAATTGAAGAGCCACCTGTCTAGCAAAAGTAGAACTTTGTTTTATATTTAACCTTTTTTAAAAATAAACAAGAACATATAATTTTTTTAAAGGTAGAAACTTGTACCACACCTTTTCCTTAGAAAACAGACTTGTTTCATTCATTTTTTAAAAATGCATTTGTAATTTTTCATTTTATCAATAATTTGAAAAAAGTGTCCATTATTCATAACTAACTTCTTAATAAAAAACCTAGAATTCCACAAGAATCAGAGAATTGGCAAATATATGTAAAACCTAGTCTGAGACAATTTTGTTTGATTTACAAGGAGCCTCTTGTCTTACATTTAAATTTATCCATGTGCCCTACAGTCATCTGTCAGTCTGGGAGAATTTCCAAGTAATCAAAATGTCACAGAGTTAGTACTTTTAATTTTTATTTCATCTCCTGCAAGTATGAACTCTGATTGTAATTACAGCTTCATCTGTTCTTGAATGATTTTGTTTTATCAGACAAAACAACGCTCTAACGACCACAATGAAGGAGAAAAAGGAAACTGCTCAAGATAGGAAACAATAAGGATACCATGTTTGGGGAAGTGGCAAATCACCAGAAACCATGGATTACAGGAGTTGCACGATGAAGCCATAATTAAGAGCTGAGTATTTAAGACCCACAACTTACCTCTGTACCCAAGTCACATGTTGCTTTCTCTGGCCAAAATATTTGACTGGAAGGAAAGAAGCTAGAGCAAAAAATGTCCTGGTGGAAAAAGTGAATTAACCAGCAGAACAAATATAATGAAATATGTGTGATCACCGGAGGTAACCATTATTTTATAAGATAAGGGAATCTAAGGAAGATCCCTCTATGGCCTCATTCTACCATGCTTCCTAAATACCAGCTAGATAAAACATAAATGATTCAGGCCTTCCTCTACTTACATCCTTGGTCAGATGGCCTAGGGAAGACTGTTTCGAGTTGAATGATACTTTTATTCTACTTCAGCCACAGTTTGGTGTTAGTGAAAAAGCTTATATAATCCCTAGGATTTATTATGTATTTAAAAGGCATAGTTAGGTGATGCTGAACAAATTCTTTAATACTGATATTTTAAATTGCTCCTCTATTAAAACTAGTAGCAACACCTGTTCTACTATGACATGGAGTTATTTTGATGTGGAAATGAGATGATACAATTTTTAATAAGTATGAAGCATTATGAAAATAAGTTGTATCCTACATTAGGTATGCATCAGTTAACTTTTGCCCACAGAACTCGAGCTCTTCAGTGTCTCTTCTATTTGGCTGACAAGGAAACTATAGAATCCCTCTTTAAAAAACCCATTGAAGAAGTGAAATCTTATTTGAAATGTATAACTTTTCTGGCATCATTTGAGTCTTTGAATATCCCCATCACATATGAGTTATTTCGCAACAGCCCTAAAGAAGGAATGATTAAGGGCCTATGGAAAAACCACAGCCACGAGTCCATGGCAGTAACATTGGTGACCGAGCTTTGTTTAGAATACAAAATCTATGACCTGCAACTTTGGAATGGATTCTTGCAAAAGCTTCTGGGCTTCAATATGATTGCTTATCTAAGGAAAGTTTTAAAAGCGATTTCCAGTATCCATTCTCTATGGCAGGTTCCCTACTTCAGCAAAGCGTGGCAGCGTGTGATACAGATACCACTGCTTTCAGCCTCTTGTCCTTTAAGTCTGGATCAGCTGTCAGATTGTTGTGAGAGTCTCATTGCTGTCCTCGAATGTCCAGTCTCAGATGATCTTGACCTGATCGGAAGTGCCAAGCAATATATCCAGTTAGAACTTCCGGCTTTTGCATTGGCTTGTCTGATGCTCATGCCCCACTCAGAGAAAAGACACCAGCAAATTAAGAATTTTCTAGATTCATGTGACCCACAGGTTATTTTAAAGCAATTGGAAGAGCATATGAACACGGGCCAGCTAGCAGGATTTTCACATGAAATTAGAAGTCTGACTCTGAATAGTATCATCAATAAGAAGGAGTTTGGGATTTTGGCAAAGACCAAATACTTTCAAATGTTGAAGATGCACATGATGAATACCAACAATATCACTGAACTAGTACACTATTTAGCAGAGGACTTAAGTTTAGATGAAGCTTCAGTCTTGATAACTGAATATTCAAAGCATTGCGGGAAACCTGTGCCTCCAGATGCTGCTCCCTGTGAAATTCTAAAGATGTTTCTTAGTGGATTATAGTAAATCATTGAACCTTTTTTCAAGAAGAACAAGAATTTTGGAGTCTGCTATTAATGGACCATATGTATTACAGTTTTTAAATTGTGCTATTATAGTTATTACAGTTTTAAAATTGTGTATTATAGCTATTTGTCCAGCATTACCCCACATGTAATAAATAAAACACCTAATATGAGCATAAAAAAAAAAAAGAAAATAAGTTGTATCAGTTGCTAGCTATACTTTAAATATTATCTTTCTTAGAAGTCAACTTTCTCTCAAGTTTACAGGCACAACAAGCAGAGGACACCAATTCTTTGAGGAAAAAAAGGAAAAAGAAATGAGCAGAGGTGAATGTGGATGAGCATTTTATTGAATAATGGAATTTTGGTAACACTGAAAATCCTATAGTTTACGTACTTAAAATCTTTTTGTTTAGATGCAGCAGCCTGGAAAACTAAACAAGGGTCACACACAATGTTCCCAATGTCCTACAGTTGACGGGAAGCACAGTGTGGATTAGAACATCTCCAGAATCTAAGCTTAATATTCTTTTCTTTATGCCAATATGTCATGTTGCCTTACTTTCTACTTCCCAAGAACCTTAAGAATTAAAAATAAATCTTGTGAGTTTGAACTATACATCCCACGGACTCCAAGTCATAAGATTTCCCAGTAGGATATACCCTATAAGTCCATCTAATTTGAAGAATTATGTCATACTTTTCCACATTCCTTGGCAGATGATGATCACCTTTTATGATTAGATCTAGAGAAAGCAAGGAATATTTTCATTTCTCTTTGGATCAACATGAGAAATATCTGGAGGAAGATGATTCTTCTATATGCATGCATGTGATTAAAGTTTTACAGTCTAGAATGGTGTTAAACCCACTCAGCGCTTCTCATAACACTCATATTTAGACCTCAAGGCTTTGCCATGGGCAAAAAGGGCCAGCATGGTCTGCTTTGTGCCCCAAGTATGCCCCTGAGTCTATATTCTCACTCATTTGGCTCCAGGCACACTCATCTCTCTACATGCTCTTCATCAAGCACAGGGGATGTTTTCCTAAATTGAGGCCTTTTGCTTGCTTCTGGTTCTGCCTAGAAAGTGTCTCTTTTGAACATGACTTCCTGCTTTTCATCATTTGAAGAAGTCTCTCCTCAAACGTCTCTGTTAGAAAGGCACATTTGAACACCCTACTAAAAACAAGAACCCTCTTCTCCCAGTGACTGCAACCCCTTACACTACTTTGCTTGACATTTATTTTATGTATCTGTTGGGTTTGTTTGTTTGTTGCTTCTACTTTCATGTGAACTCTTGAAAGCACGACTTTGCTTTAAACAATATTCTATTATTCTCAGCACCTAAAACAGTGCCTGGTATATGAAAGAAGAAAAAGGCTTTCAAAGAAAGAATCTTAATGCTGTTAACAAAATAATTCAGTGCAACTTCACATATTTTATGAAACAATTTAGAACTTCTATCAGAATTATCTTTGTATATACTTAAAAATAAATAGCTTGATTTCCCTTGATAATCATTTCAATCATTTTAATTACTCCATAGTAATTCCCAACTGTACTTGGAATTCCTAATTACTAACATGGAATACATCAATGACTTGTGTCTGTGTGGAATATCTACCTTTAATAATTAATAGTAAAACAATTAAAATATTTTTAAATAACCAGATGTTTACAAATATATAAGAAAATTTCTTCAAGTGTCAACAAAATTAGTAACTTTCTAGCAAGCATCTTATCATGCACATGTGATAAGCCTAAATATTTGTGATTTATAGATTTGAAACATTTCCTTTTGGTAGCTGGCAGAGATCCCAAAGTTAGTTGCTGCTGATAGTGACGGTGATGAAGAATTGGCAATTGCAACATCAGTGTTCTATGATGAGAGAGGAAACAGGAGGAAAAAGAAGAGGCAGAAGAGAAAAACGCTATCAGATGCAAAATATATTTCTTAATTTAGAGAATGGCTAGGAAAAATAGGAGTGTGAAAATATGAAAATCCCAAACAACAACAAAAAAACCTACAACATATTCAAGAAGCAGAAAATGGAATAGACCAATAAACAGATAAGAAACTGAAATGGAAAAAGAGTAGCCTGAGAACTGTCTCCCACAATATCCTCAGGTATAGATAGCATTATAGCCTAGTTCTTTCAAGTTTTTTAAAAAAGTATTTTACATGTATAGGCCCTGTGGAGCATAAAGGAGAAAAAAGAAACTTCCCAATCTGTTTTACATACAGAGCATCATACTGGTAAGAAAATCTGAGGCAGGATGAAATCGGAAAACTCCAGACCAGTAACAATCACAAACGTGGAAGCAAGATGTGAAATTAAGTTTAGCATATTGAATTTATCAATGTATCAAAAGGAGAATATATCTAGCACAAATTCCAAGAAAGATTTGAAATGAAAGAATATTTAATTTCAGTACTTTAAAAAAATGAATCACAGTATTAAAATACAGGAACGTTTTGCCTGATGATTTGAGTTGATTTTAATAGTATTTAATAAAATCCTTCATTAAAATTACTGAGGACTTATACACCATCATCGTAACAAAGAATATATAACCTAACTCATTTCCAATGCCACACCTAGCAGTGAAACATGCGAAGCAGTTTCATTAAAGTCAAGGAATAGAGAAGAACCTTCCCTTTCGTTTTCACTGTTGAAAAATATTTCAAAATTTCTAGTCCATATTACAAGAATCAAGGTGAAAAACATCACTCTTTGAAGTAAGGAAATAAAATTTTTACTTGTCCATGTTATTAAACACCAAAAGTATGCAATGGAAACACCTGGTAAAAGTCCAGTGAGATATCTGGTAACCAAAAGTACCAAAAGAATTTACTTTCTTACATACAAGCAATAATATAACAGAAAATACAATTAAAAACCATCAACAATAGCAAAAAATTAAATATTTTTGATAAAATTGGGAGGTCACCAAGGCCTATTTGGAGGTAAGCACAAAGTTTAACTAAAGGATATTAAACAAAATTAATAAATTAGGAAGTATGCACATGCTGGATAGTCAAATTTAATACTGTCAACATATTGGTCCTGTGACACTGATTTCTATATTTGATATCATGTCAACAATACGTAGTTGCTATGGTTATATGCTTTTTTGTATTCAAATGAATATTAAAATCATTTTATTAAATTCTCTAATATACTTTTGGAGCTGTTATTGCTAGTAGTTCTGTTGATTGTTGATTTTGCAGGAAAATGGGAAAAAAAATCACCAGTAAATCATAGACAATATTATCAGCATTCTTTAATCATCATTTATTTAAGTATGTCTGGGGGTTATATAACTTGCACAGATAACCAGTTAAAGGGCAAGAAAACAAAATCAAAATCAGTGTGTGGCTTTATTAAGTTCTACAAAATTTACAGATATACTGATTAAATCATTCATTCAAGTAACGTTTATACGACACCAACTTTGTAAACTTTCTGCGTTAAAATTTAGAGGCACAAAGATGTCTTCATGAAAGAATCACAGTGAGAGTTGTGAATATGAGCTGATGCCAAATGATGGGTCTGTAACAGATATTTGTTTATGTAATTCTAGAGGTTACAATCTTAGTTCCAAAGCAACTGAATAGTTCTACAACTTTGTAGTTTCGAAAAATGCTATTAAGCACTTGTAATTGTAATCTTATTGCTCTTCCCTGTTCCCTTTAATGGCTAGGAACATTTTGACGATTGTAAAAGTATGCATTATACTTTTAAAAAACTAAACCAAATATGCAAATTAGTATCAGTGCAATAAAATAAGTTTTGGCTAGTGCAACCCACATCTCTCCTTTTTAATAAGAACTTCTTACTCTAGGAAATACATAGATGAGTGGACATTCTTGTGTACTTAGGCTGTCCGCTTCTGAATGAAAACTGAAGTGTTTCTCTCTTTCCTGCATTTTAATTCATTTATATACAAATCCAAAGGGAAAGCATTTTTCATTTACCAGTAGAGCAAGTTAATTTTGAGAGAATCATTTAATTAAGATTAAACAAATGTAGATTGTTTTTAGCTGAAAGGCATAAAGCTCTAAAAGCAACTTAGTGGCAGGATAACTGCTGTTGTGAGAAATATTTTCTTGTGCATAAGCCTACTACTGTATATTCTAAAATAAACTTCAAATGTCTCCATTGTTACAAGAAATTTATAGAACAACAAAAGTAAGAAATCCCTTAATTCTCAAATATTTACCAGGCCATTGTGGCAATTTGTTTATTTATTTGAAAATGGAAAATTGTTTAGGCTAAGAAAATGAATTTTAAAAATATAAAGAAACTTGTGTTCATGAAAATACTGATTTAAAAGTGAAATTCTTTTCTATTTGTATTAAAACTGAGTATCAACAATGGAAAGTGAAGCAATCAACATAAACATGAGCGGGAGGTTCTCTGACTGACAGATATCAGGACAAGATAAAAAAGCTGCATGAGGACTGGAACCATAACTGCATGTATGCATTTATTTTTTTAACTGGAAAGAGGAGGTATTGGCAATGTCAATTAGTAGGAGGGGGTTTTATCAATAAGAAACAGCCTAAAGGAAACATCTTTGTGGAGTAACAGATTAGAAAATGTAGACTCTGTCTTTAAGAGAAACTGCCACGCACTAAACTAGGGCTCCAAGCTAATGTGATGCAGTAGGACAGTTATTGGGGCAAAATCCTTTCTTTTCATATCAAGCAATGATAACATGTTGAGTCTCATCTCAGGAATTTCAAATGTTTCCTTTTTTAATTGATAAGATATTTAGTTTTATAATTAGATGGAAACTTTAAATGATGGTTTCAGTCTAGTTGGCCTGTCAGTATATTTTATTATCACACTTAAACTGAATTTTACGTATTTGAAATAAATGCATCCTAATAATCTGTGTCCTGGAAAAGAATTAAGGACAAGTGTAAATAAGGCTGAATGACAGATTAATCATTTGGGGAAATAATTACCAAACAGGTAGTTGTTAGTCTATGCACACCTGTAAACAACTTGTGACATGCTAGAATTACCAAAAAATAGGTAATTGAACTAATAGCTACCTCAATTCATGGGGTAGTATGTTTTATGTAAAGCCTCCTCAATTCACAGGGTGGTATGTTTTATGTAAAGCCTTTTGTGTCCCATTTGGCTAATATTACCCATATTCTTTTTTTTAAAGTATCAAAGCAATATTTCTGGTTATAAAACCTGAAAACATTCTGAAAGATTCTAGTTTTAGTATTTATGTGTGGGTATGTTACGTTTTAATGGAAAGTCAATCATTTGCAATGTACCTTTCAAAAATTGGTGTGCTCATCCTCTCTGTACTTTCCTTATTTTTAAAAAATCTGTAAAGTAGAGTAAAAACATAGCACTTTGCACTTAAAAAAAACCAACATTAAGCCAGCAGGTTGTAAGTTCTTTGTATTTGAGATAAAGATATAATATGTATTATGTATTACTGAACATATATATTCATATATAGATGTGTGTCCATATATGTATATATGCTCATATACATGCCTTTATTGTTAACTATCTTTTCATGGATATCTGAGTAGCATATGTTAAACGAAGCTGGATAATAGAGAAAAACTATTCTTGACACTCAATTAACAGGTCACTCTATGAATTTCAAAGCAAGTATAAAACCATCTTCAGTGAGTAGATCAGCTTTCTACCTCCCCATCAGACAGAGATGACATACAGGTTAAGATTATGGACTCTACGGTCATTCTGTCTGGGTTTGAAACCAAATCCTTCATCTGTTATTTGTATGAATTTATTAAGAAGGTTATTTAAACTCTAGTTTAAAAAAAAAGACAACGATATCAACTTTTTCATATAGTTATTAAGGGGTGTTGTTGTTGGTATAATTTATTTAAAGAATTCAACAGTGCTCAATTAATGTTTATAAATTATTGCTGTTATTGTTATTCCACGGGGGGAGGGGGGTGCCTTATCCTGGTTTCATAATGGCTGGTTAGCAAATCATGGGCTGAGTTGTGATCAAGATAAAAAGGGAAAATGGACATGATCCTAGCAAATATCACTTCTCATATCCTTTTTATAAAATTTCTCATTTTACTCAGAGAAAGCATTTGAGGATTACAATATATATCATTAGCAAGACCATTAATTGGACTGAATATATCTTTTCCAGTTTATGAAATATTTCCCAGATGAACAGTTTTTATAAAATCATGACTCAGAACTAGATATATAACTCCAATTTATATTCAAGTTTTCTTCCACTTTAATAAAATGTTTTGGAAGTTACCTTTACAAAAATTTTATACATCTCTAGATTCAACATTGCCCTCTATTTTTCCAATTGTCAAGATTTATTTTGACAGCTTAAGCTATGCGACAGAAAACACAGCTGAGAATATAACTAAAAGCAGAAATAGAAATCCTCAGGTCCTTTGGTTGGTTTGCTTTGGTTCAAGTGTCTCCCTCCCTCCATCCATCCCTCCCTCCCTTCCTCACTTCCTCCCTCCCTCTCCTTCCTTTCCTCCTTCTTCTTTCTTTCTCTCTTCTCCTTCCTCCCTCCTACTCTTCCTCTTTCTTTCTTTCCCTTGAGACAAATGTACTTCTGCCTGGAATTATTTAAATGCAGTAGAACACTATGCTATCTTTAAAAACAGTATCCCCTTTGGGAGGCCAAGGCGGGCTGATCATCTGAGGTCAGGAGTTCAATACCATTCTGGCTAACATGGTGAAACCCTGTCGCTATTTAAAAAAAATACAAAAAGTAAGCAGCCTTGGTGGGACCCACCTGTAATCCCAGCTATTCAGGAGGCTGAGACAAGAGAATTGCTTATACTTGTATCTATAGCTATATCATCTATTTCTACATCTGGCTATAATTTACATGTATTAACACAAAAGTCTTAATCGCACACTCAATAATTAGAACTGCTAGCATGATAGTTTTCAAATTCAATTGTGTTTATTTTCTAAGCATAGGTACTCTTTATTCAAAAGGAAAACTCATTTGTCTTAATCTTCACCTTCTCAACTCGTGATGTTAAAAAGCTTCTAAAGAGAGAAAATGATCTGTTTCATAACTTTGAAAATATTTTGTAGAAATTTAAATGTTTGCAGTATATATACTTTTTTTTTCAAATCACAGGTACATTGAAAATATTTTATTTAATTAATTTTGTTTTGTTTTATGCCTTCAGGGATACAAGGGCAGTTGTGTTCCATGGATGGAAACACAACTGTGCAGTAGAGAAGTCTGGGATTTTAGTGTAACCATCTCTCAGACAGTGTACATTGTACCCAATAGGTGGTATTTCATCCCTCCCTGCTCTCCTACCCCCCACCTTTTGGGGTCCACAAAATCTGTTATCTCACTCTGTATATCCATATGAACCCATTGTTTGACTCTTATTTATAAGTGAGAACTGGTGGTTTTCACTAAGGATACTGGCTTCCAGTTCCAGACATGTTGCTATAAAAGAAATATTTTATTCTTTTTTATGACTGAGTAGTATTCCATGGTATAGGGATGCTTAGGTTCATTCAATGACTTTGCTATTGTGATTAGTGCTGTGGAGTACAGGTGACTTTTTGATAAAATTATTTCTTTTCTTTACATAGATAACCAGTAGTGGGATTGTTGGATTGAAGGGTAGTTCTATTTTTAATTCTTCAAGAAATCATCATACTGTTTACCACAAAGGTTGTACTAATTTGCATTGCCACCAACAGCATATAAGCATTCCCTTTCTCTGCATCCTCACCAACATCAGTTGTTTATTGACTTTTTAACAGTAGTCATTCTGAATATTGTTAGATGGCATGTCCTTCTGGTTTTAATTTGCAGTTCTCTGATGATTAGTGACAGTGAGCATTTTTTTCCTATGTTTGTTGGCTGATAATTAGAGATACTGAGCATTTTTTCATGTTTGTTGGCTGTTTACCAACAAACATGACTGTTTATTGTCTGTTCACATCTTTTAGACTAAATGTTTCCCAAATCCTCTTTGGAGACCATGTTTCAAGACAGAAAAAAAAGTGAATCAAATTCCAGACCTTTGGAGTTATTTCAACAAAAACCAGCTATCCTTGATCACATACACATACTGGTTTTCTAAAATTTTTTTTCTTTTTTTAGCTCTAAAAAATGTATTAAATTCATAAAATTAGTGTTTCTAAAAGAACAGGTCAATGTTGGTGAACTTCTTGGATTTTTTCAAGACAGAACACTAAGCCCTAAATTGATAAGAGCTTACATATGATTTCCATAAATTCAGGATATCTGAAAATGAGAGTTGATTATAATATATCCTTAATGATGAAGGAAATTTTGCCTAATGATCCATAAATAAGTTGCAGATAATCTATTTGAACTTTTCTAAGGCAATTTGTCATAATTATTTGAATGCATGTGGCATTCAAATTCTCGTTTAAGCAGACTAATTTTTATTTTGACCTGCTAGTTATATTTGAAAGGACAATATCTGCATTTGCTGTAATGTGTCCTCAGATACAGGGCAATTCTCATTAAAACATTTGAATTGGTAAGGTTTTATTTTAATTGAACAATTTCTAGTCATTTGCAGACATTTTATGTTTATATTCTACATAGATGTATTTTAAAGTATTCTTAGAATGATATTACTTTTTGGATATTATAGAAAATTCTAACATAGCCTTAGATCCACAGAGAAGCAAGAATTAACACCACAGGATATTCTCTTAACTCAAACTTTTTAAAAAAAATGTTTTCTTTGGGCAATATGGCCATTTTCACAATATTGATTCTTCCTAACCATGAGTATGGAATGTTTTTCCAACTATTTGTGTCCTCTCTTACTTCTTTGAGCAGTGGTTTGTACTTCTCATAGAAGAGGTCCTTTACATTCTTTGTGAGCTGTATTCCTAGGTATTTTATTCTCTTTGTAGCAACTGTAAATGAGAGTTCACTCATGATTTGGCTGTTTGCCTGTTACTGGTATATAGGAATGCTTGTGATTTCTGCACATTGATTTTGTATCCTGAGACTTTGCCAAAGTTGCTTATCAGCTTAAGAAGGTTTTGGGCTGAGACGATGGGGTCCTTTAAATATATGATCATGTCATCTGCAAATGGGGACAAGTTGACTTCTTCTTTTCCTGATTGAATACCCTACATTTCTTCTTCTTGTCTAATTGCTCTGGATAGAACTTCCAATATTGCCCAAAGTAATTTATATATTCAAGGCTATCCTCATCAAGCTACCATTGACCTTCTTCACAGAAATGGAAAAAAACACTTCAAACTTCATACAGAACTAAAAGAGAGCCCACATAGCCAAGACAATCCTAAGCAAAAAGAACAAAGCTGGAGTCTTCATGCTACCTGACTTCGAACTATACTACAAGGCTACAGTAATCAAAACAGCATGGTACTGGTATGAAAACAGAGATATAGACCAAGGGAACAGAACAATGGCCTCAGAAGCAATGCCACACATCTACAATCACCTGATCTTTGAAAAACCAGACAAAAACAAGCAATGGGGAAAGGATTCCTTGTTTAATAAATGGTGTTGGGAGAACTGGCTAGCCATATGCAGGAAGCTAAAACTGGACCACTTCCTTACACCTTATACAAAACTTAACTCCAGATGTATTAAAGATTTAAACATAAGAATGAACACCATAAAAACCCTAGAAGAAAACCTAGACAACACCATTCAGGACACAGGCAAGGACTTCATGAATAAAACACCAAAAGCACTGGCAACAAAAGCCAAAATAGACAAATGGGATCTAATTAAACTTAAGAGCTCCTGCACAGCAAAAGAAACAATCATTAGAGTGAAATGGCAACCAACAGAATGGGAAAAAATTTTTGCAATCTACCCATCTGACAAACGGCTAATATCCAGAATCTACAAAGAACTAAAGCAGATTTACAAGAAAAAAACAAATCCATTCAAAAATGGGTGAAGGATATGAAGACACTTTTCAAAAGAAGACAAATATATGGCCAATAAACACATGAAAAAATGCTCATCATCATTGGTCATTAAAAAAATGCAAATCAAAATCACATTGAGATACCATTTCATGCCAGTTAGAATGGCAATCATTAAAAAATCTGGAGACAACAGATGATAGAGAGGATATGGAGAAATAGGAACACTTTTACACCATTGGTGGGAGTGTAAATAATTCAACCATTATGGAAGACAGTGTGGTGATTCCTCAAGGATCTAGAAATAGAAATTCCATTTGACCCAGCAATCCCATTACTGAGTATATACTCAAATGATTATAAATCATTTTATCATAAAGACACATGCACACGTGTGTTCACTGCGGCACTGTTTACGATAGCAAAGATCTGGAACCCACCCAAACACACATCGATGATAGACTGGACAAGAAAAATGTGGCACATATACACCATGGAATACTATGCAGCCATAAAAAAAACAATGTGTTCATGCCCTTTGTGGAGACATGGATGAATCTAGAAACCATCATTCTCAGCAAGAACAGAAAACCAAACACCACATGTTTTCACTCATAGGCTGGTGATGAAAAATTAGAACACCTGGGCACAAGGAAGGAAACAACACTCACAGGGCTAGGTGACAGGGGGCGGGGTGTGTGGAGGGGAGGAAAGGGACAGTGAATGGGGGGCGGGGAGGATGGGGAGGGATAACACTGGGAGAAATGCCTGAGGTAGGCAATCAGGGGTGGGAGTGGAGACAGCAAACCACCATGGCATGTATGTACCTATGCAACAATCCTGCAGGATGCAGGATATGCATATGTACCCCAGAGCCCAAATACAATTTAAAAAAATGTTTTCCACAAAACTAATGAAAAGATTATTTTGTTTTTCATAAATTGAATAGATGACTAAATGAATTATCTGGTTTCATTTTAGAAAGAATTACACCTTTGAAGTGAGAAGCATATCAATAATACTGAAAATTACTTTGATTAGAGGAATTATGTCCACAAGATGACAGAATAGGAGTTCCTTAGCTTCACACCTTACAACATAGAAACCCAACTTGCAACTACCTACCAGCAGGGTTATCACCTTAAATATCCCAGAATTCATGAGTGAGGCTAAGACATCCCCTTGGATCTCAGAACCAAGAAAAAGCTTTCAATAAATGCTTAGATAATGTGTTCTCCACGACCATAACCCTGCTTTCCAAAGCTGACACAGTGTTACACACAAAAAAATCCCCTTAATCTATAGTTTCTACAGTGAAGAAAGAGTTGGAAATGGACACCTAGCTTTCCTATCATTTTGGGAAGCTGGGTGAGATGAGCTTCTGCAGGAAGCTCACTTTTACCACATACCCCTGTAATCACTGAAAGTGACAGCAACCCTAGATCATATGGGCTAACTAAGAAACAAAGAATGGGGACGAAGCTCCCAGGAACCAGCATAAATCTTGATGGCACCACTACTGGTTGAATTGGCAGAACTGCTGGTTGTATCACTAGGTGTAGGTTGCCACTGACACAGCTAAAGCATTCACTGCAACAGGCTTACTATCAAGTAACATTCCCAGATAAAATCAGACTACAAAATTTGGCATAGGTATCTATTTATTCAATGTGCAGACATTGATGCTTGACCACAAGGAACAAGAACATTCGGGAGAAGAAGATGTAATTAAGCGAAATAAATAAGACACCCATGAGTACCCTAAAGAGTTAGACTAATATGAACTCTCTGACAAAAAATTTAAAATATCTTTTTTAAGGAAACCCAACAAAATTCAGTAAAATTCAGAGAAACAATTCAGAAATGTATGAAAGAAAGTTAACAGAGCATGAAAAAATAAAAAAATAAACAAACTGAAATCTTGTAGCTAAAAATACAATAAATGAGAAGTCCAATAGAGAGCATCAATAGCAGAACTAATTAAACAGAAGAAATGATGTGTGGAACAGAGGTAGGTTATATTAAAATATAAAGACAAAAGAAAAACAAAATAAAAAGGAATGAAGAAAGCTATGTGACTTATGGCTCAGCATTTAGAAAACATATTTTCTAGTATTAAAGAAGGAGTAGACAGAGTCAAAGTAGTAGAAAGCATATTTATACAAATAATAGCAGAAAGCATTCCAAACATGGAGAGAGATACAAATATCCAGATCCAATCCAAATAAGATTACCCCAAGACATATTATAATCACATTTTCAAAGATCAAAGACAAAGAGGGGATCCTAAAAGTAGCAAGAAAAAAATAAGCAAACAATAGATAAGTGAGGTCCAATACATCTAGCAGCAGACTTATCAGCAAAAACCTTATAGGCTATGAGGAAATTAAATAATATACTGAATGTCCTGAAGAAAAAAATAAACCTGGCAACCACAAATATTATAGCCAGCAAAACTATCCTTCAGGAATAAAGGAGCAATAAAGATTTTCTCAGACAAACAGAAGCTAAGGGAATTCATAACTTCTAGACCTTTAGCAGCATTTTTTGTAAGGAAGGTCTGGTTATGAATTAAAACATACTACAAGAGGGAAATAACCACAAAGGAAGACAGTGAGAGAGAAAGAAAAAAAGAAAAATATCAATAAAAAAATAGAAAACAACTAATAAAATGACAGTAATGAGTTCTTACCTATCAGCAGTTACCTTAAATGTAAACTGATTAAATTCTCTAAAAAAAAGACACAGAGTATCTGAATGAATGAAAAGAGAAGGAAAAAATTAAGTCAAGACTGAACTATATGCTATCTACAAGAGACTCACTTTACATATAAGGACATATAGACTGAGAGTGAAAGGATGGAAGAAGATATTTCATACAAATAGAAAACAAAGGAGAGCAGGAGTAGCCAATTCGTATATCAGATAAAATTGATTTTAAATAAAAAAAACTCTAAAGAAGGCAAAAAGGTCATCATATAGTAATAAAGTGGCCAATTTAGTATAACGACCTAACAGTTGTAATTATATATGCACTCAACATTGGACTACCTAAATATAGTAGGCAAATATTAATAGATCTGAAGACAGAGACTGTGATAAAATACAGGTTGAATATCCCTTAGTCTGAAATGCTTGAGACCAGATATTTGAGATTTTGGGTTTTTCATATTTTAACATATTTTCATTATACTCTTTAAACATCTCAAATAGGAAAATTAAAAGACTTAAATGATCCAATGAGCATTTTCTTAGGGTGTCGTGTTGGTGCTCAAAAAGTTTCAGATTTTGGAGCAATTCAGATTTGAGATTTTTGAATTTGAGATGTTCAACCTGTAATACTAGTGGATTTAACACCAAATATTCACCAGCAGACAGATTATCCAGACAGAAAGTTAAGGATACATGGGACTTAAACTATACCTAGGCCCAAAATATCTTACAGACATTTATAGAATATTCTGTCCAGCAGCCACAGAATAAACATTCTTAACTGTCCATGAAACAGTCTCCAGGATCAATCCTTGTTAGGCCATAAAACAAGTCTTAACAAATATTAAGAAGACAGAAATCATATCAAGTGTCTTCCCAAATCACAATGGCATAAAATTAGAAGTCAATAATAGGAGAACTTTGAAAACTTTATAATTACATGGAAATTAAATAACATGTTCCTCAGTAGTCATTGTGTTAATGAAGATACTAAAAGAAAAATTTTAAAAATGTATTCAGCTAAACAAAAAGGAAACTAATGCACTATAACCTATGGAATAAAAGAAAAGCAATATTGAGATGAATAATCTTCAAAAAGAAGAAAGATCTCAAATAAACAACCTAATGTTGCACCACAAATAATTAGAAAAAAAGGATACCCAAAATTAGTAAAGGAAGAAAATAAATATTGATTAGAACAGAAATAATTGAAATAGAGATTATATAGTACAAAAGATTAAAAAAAAAAGTGTTGGTTTTCTGAAGATACAATCAACAAACCTGTAGATCGATTAAGAAAAAATGAAAGAAGTCTCAAATAAATAAAATCAGAGACGAAAAAGAAAACATTACAACTAATACATCAGAAATACAAATAATCATATGAGACTATTATGAACAATTCTATATCACAAATTAGATTACCTAGGCAGATATATTAATTCCTGGACACATACAACCTACCAAGATTGAATTATGAATAAAGAGAAAATCTGAACAAATAATGATAGAAACATTGAATCAGTAATAAAAAGTCTCCCATTAAAGAAAGTCCCAAACCTGATGGATTTATTGCTGAATTATACTAAATATTTAAAGAACTAATACTTATTCTTTTTTAACTATTCCAAAAAAAAAAAAAAAAACTGAAGAGCAGGGAACACGGTCAGATTCCTTCTACAGGCTTAGCATTGCGCTGATACCAAAACCAGATGAAGTCACAAAAACAAGAAAACTACAGACAAGTATTTCAATGAACAAAGATGTAACAATCTTCAACCCAATACTGGCACACCAAATTCAATAGCATATTTAAAATATCATTCAACATAATCACGTGGGATTCATGACAAGGACAAACAAATGTGTTGATATATGCAAACCAATGAATATAATTTATATCAAGTGGATAAAAGACAAAATTATATGATTATTTCAACAGATGAAGAAAAAGCATTTGACAAAATTCAACACTGTTCCAGTAAAAAAGAAGAAAACCCCTCAATTAATTAGGTATAGAACTAATGTGGTCCAACAGAGTAAAGACCATATATGACAAACTTACAACTAACATCATACTGAACATGGAAAAGTTAAAAGCTTTTCTTCTAAGATGTGAGGCAAGTTAAGGATGCCCGCTTTCACCACTTTTATGTCAAGAGAAAGAAACAAAATGCATCCACATTGGAAACGAAGGCATTAAATTGTCTCTGTGTGCAAATGACATGAATATATATATATGTGTGTGTGTGTGTGTGTGTGTGTGTGTGTGTGTGCGCACGTGTATGTATTTGTGTATGTGTATATATACATATATACACACACACAGCCCAAATAAGATTCCACAAAAAACTATTAGGTTCCACCAAAAACTATTAGAACTAATACACGAATTCAGTAAAGTTGCAAGATACAAAGTCAACATTAAAAAATTGGTAGCATTTCTATGCACTAACAAAAAACTATCTGAATAAGAAATCAAGAAAACCATCTCATTTTAATAGCTACAAAAATAAAATAACTTAGAATAAACTTAATCAAGGAGGTTAAAGATCTCTACAATAAAAGATATAAAATGCTAATGAAAGAAATCGAAGACAAAAATAGAAAGATAATCCTATATTAATGGATTGGAAGAAGTGATTGTGTTAAAATATCTCTACTCTCCTAAGCAATCTACAGAGGCAATGCAATTTCTAACAAAAGATCAATGATATTCTTCACAGAAATAGAAAAACAAAAAAACCTAAAGTTCATACAAAACCACAAAAGGCCAAGAAATAGTCAATCACCCTGAGCAAAAAGAACAAAGTTGGAGGCATCATGTAACCTGACTTCAAAATATATTACAAAGCTATAGTAACAATAACAGCATGGTGGTGGCATAAATGGCAATGCATAGAACAGTGAAACGAAATAGACAGCCCAAAAATAAATCCAAGCATTTACAACCAACTAATGTTTGACAAAGATGACAAGAACACAACAGGAAGATAACAATCTCTTCAGAAAAGTGGTGCTGGAAAAACTGGACATCCACATCCTGGAGAACAAAATTAGACCTTTGTCTCTCATCATATACAAAAAAGCAACTCAAAATGAATTACAAACTTGAAACTACTAACAGAAAACATGGAAAATCTTTGTGATGTTCATTTCGGCATTAATTTTCCGGATAGGACCCCAAAAGCACAGACAACAAAAGCAAAAACAGATAAATGTTATTACATAAAGCTATAAATCTTCTGCATGGCAAAGGAAACAATGAACAAAATGAAGCAATAACTCCCAGAATGGGAAAAAATACTTGCAAACTATACATCTGATAAGGAGTTAATATCCAAAATATTTAAGAAATTCGAACATCTCAATAACAAGAAAAATCTAACCTGATAAAAAGATGGGCAAAAATCTGAATATACATTTCTCAAAAGATGTACAAATGGCTAATAGGTGTATCAAAAAATGTTCAACATCAATAGTTATGAGGGAAACGCAAATCAGTATGACAATGACATATCATTTTACTCCAGTTAGAATGGTCATTATCAAAAAGATATAAGAGAACAAGAGCTAATGATGTTGTGAAAAAAAGTCACCTTTATACACTGGTTGGTGTGAATGTAAATTAGCTAAGCCTTTATGGGAAATGGTATGAGGTTGCCCCAAAACTTTAAAATAGCACTGCTCTGGCCAGTGCAGTAGCTCATGCCTGTAATCCCAACATTTTGGGAAGCGGAGGCAGGCAGATCCCAAGGCCAGGAGACTGAGGCCAGCCTGGTCAAAATGGTGAAACCCCGTCTCTACTAAAAATGCAAGCATTAGCTGGGCATGGTAGCATGCACCTGTAATCCCAGCTACTTGGGAGACTGAGGCAAAAGAATCGCTTGAACCCATTAGGCAGAGGTGGCAGTAAGCCCAGATCGCATCACTGCACTACAGCCTGGCAATAGAGAGAGACTCCATCTCAAAACAAACAAACAAACAATACAGCACTACCCTATAATCCAGCAATCCTTCCACTGGACATATATCCAAAAGAAATAAAATCAGTGTGAAGAGATTATCTGCACTCTCATTTTTATAGCAGCACTCTTCACAACACCCACAACATAAAATCAACATAAGTGTCCATCAGTGCATGAATGAATAAAGAAAATGTGGCATACATACATAATGGAACATCCTTTAGCCATAAAGAAGAACAGAATCCTGTCATTTGCAACAATCTGTATATACCTGGAGGATATTATGTTAAGTGAAATAAACCAGATACAGAAAGACAAACACCACATGTTCTCACTCATGTAGAATCTGAAAAAGTTAATCTCCTAGAAGGAGAGTGTGGAATAGCTGATACCAGAGGCTGGGGTGGGTAGAGGGTAAGGAGAATGGAGAGAGTTGATCAAAGGATACACATTACGGTTAGATAGGAGTAGTATTTTTAAATGTTCAAAACAGACATATGTTCTGAGCATTTAAACTCTATAAAAACATACAGAAACATCTAAATTCTCTCTATTTTTTCGAGACAGCCAATAGATAAGTTGGAAAACTTCTCTGGGGACCTAATTCCAGGGAGGGAACAAATATGATCCATTCATAACTGAAATATTCAACTTTATTAATTTGATAAACATGAAGATTTAACATCAACCCTGTGTGGCCATGTGAAAAAGCCCACACCTTAACTAATTCTTCAAGAATTGATATGGCTATAAGATAGAAACTCTGACTCATATTTTCAAAGCACATTTTAGTTCTATTTGCTCAAATCTGAAGTCACTCTCATACTGGGACTATGTTTATATAGTGTTACTTAGGCAACAAAGCTTGTTTAAGAAGCTTTATTGAGTCCTACTGGCCTTCATTTGGATCAAGTAGAATTAATTTGATTTGGCCTTTTAGAAAAATGAAACTAGGGAATATGACTTTAGGTTCAACTCTGTAGTTATTCTAATAAAATGAAGAGTTATTGGCATGTATTGAGAACTTCATTTTGTGCCAGAAACAGATAAATGCTTTGCAAACATGATTGCATTCAAGCCTCTCAGAAACCATGAGAACTGGGTATTATCATCTCTTTTCTAGATGAAGAAAATAGTGCTTATTATGGTTAAATCATCATCCTATCGAACCAGGTGTTTGAAAAATAGCCACTTGTGATATTAAAAAAAATTAAAGTTATTCAAACCGTGTATTTGAATAACATAGCAGAGGACAGAAACAAATGGGAGTTAAATTACTCCTGCCCTCAAAGAGCTTATAATCTATTAAGATAAATGCAGTAATGCATAGGAATAAATTTGGGAAAAATACAAAACTACTGTGTATAAGTTAAGCTTCAAAGTAATATAGACTAAAAACTATCCAAAGTAGGAGTAATAGGACATCATATCATAATGTAAAAATGTATCAAAATAAAAATGCTCCCTCATTTTCATACATATTTTCTTACAAATTTATTTTTTATTGATTTACTTTTTTTTTTTTTTTTGAGACAGAGTTTTGCTCTTGTTACCCAGGCTGGAGTGCAATGGCGCGATCTTGGCTCACTGCAACCTCCGCCTCTTGGGTTCAGGCAATTCTCCTGCCTCAGCCTCCTGAGTAGCTGGGATTACAGGCACGTGCCACCATGCCCAGCTAATTTTTTGTATTTTTAGTAGAGATAGGGTTTCACCATGTTGACCAGGATGGTCTCGGTCTCTTGACCTCGTGATCCACCCACCTTGGCCTCCCAAAGTGCTGGGATTACAGGCGTGAGCATATTATTAATGACTGCCAGGCTGATGTCTGCTTCTTTTCTCCTGATCCAATTTTTGCTGGTATAGAAACAATGTATATAATTTTGGTTACTGAATCTGTCTTCTTTGAAAGAATGCAAAAGACATTATTTCTTCAATAATTTATGCTGGCCAAAGAAGCTGTTCTGTCTTAAAATACAAACTGTCTAAACCTGCATTATATCAATCAAACATTGTCCAATATAGTTTGAAATATTTTTAAAAACCTGTAGAGTCTTTTCAACACATATAACATAATATTATCAAACACAGACAAGGAGTCTTAGCATAATGAGAGTGTTTTGCAAATGAGAAATTATAGATAATTGCTGTTTGTTCTTGTTTTTCATAGAACGAAGTGTAATTATTATTAACAAGAGGCTTGTTTCAATAATTATTTCTGGTTATCCCAGAGCACAGATGCATTGAAGCAGAAAACAATGCATTTTCCTTCAGAGTTTTTGTTCCTAGATCATCTCTTATCACTGCCAGAGGTTATGTCTGAAGGCTTGTTCTGAGTTTGTGCAAGTCTGCTACTATGTGACCAAGTGTGTGTGTTTGCTGAGTTCGATATCTTATCGTTCTCTTCAAGATTAAATGCACTTTCTTAATATTTGAAAAGAAATGATCTAATTATACATAATATTGTAGGATTATTAAGTTACTTAACTGGAAAAAAAAGATTCAAAACACAGATATCCAAATAAGATTGAGATTCCAGGTAACAAATTTCTAAGAATTAATATGCAATTAAGTCTTGTTAACTTCTGTGTCTGAATTTCAGACTCTTAGATATGCAAAGCCTGTTTTGGTAATGGCCTTAATAAACATTAAGGGAATAACCAAGGTTGATATACCACAAGTATTCAGGTATGGTCATACTGATTGATAAACAGTTACTACCCTGAGCCCCATCTCATCATTAGATATCCTCTTAATCCAGTAATTAAAGGTGTAATGAGGAGCCTCCAGGAGCCAGCACTATAGTCTGAGCGCATTCTGATTGGTAGGTAACTATTTCAGTTACCTCAAACTATTGCCTTCAGTGCACACTTTGTCCCTTCAAAAACCCAAGAAATCTCACCTAGCTTCAACCAGATCCTCACTAAGCTGGCAGGCACTGCTCTAGGTTCATCCTGGGACCTGCTATCTCACTGTAACGTTTGCATTTCAGCTTCCATTCCATTAAGTGTCCCTCCTAACAAGTGGGTATGAAATCACGAGGAGGAGCTGGTGCCCTTAGCAGTGACCTTGGCAACATAGTAAGCAAATGCCTGTCCATAATAAATTGTTAAATATTTTAATTATTACTCCTGGAAAAAATTATGACACTAAGAATTACTGAGTCCTTATTACTAGTAGGCACTATGTTAAGCACATTTAATCCTATCAGGTAAGTACTATTGTCCATCTCTCTTTTCCAGAAAGAAAACTGAAATACAACATATTCGGGTATTTTTTTATAAGGTCATACTGCTAGGGAGTTGTGGTACTAAGACATAGCTGTCTAACACTGTAGCCCAATCTTTAACACATTCCTGTAAGTTTATCCTAAGGGTAAATAGTATATAATAAATATTTATCTTTGATTGCTTCTAAGTTTTTTCATAAAAACCAATTTACAATGATGACTATCAAAAAACAGGGCCTCAGCTAATGTGGAAAGAAGGAAATACCTTCCAACATGGCACAGATAATCTAAAATTCACTTAGAAGTAAAGATAGAAAGGAGTCTAGACAGACAGATGGAATGTCCCATTCTGGGAACAGGCAAGAGAAGTGCCTTAGTGAATACAAAGAATTATTTTAGCAAGTGTGGGCAGAGCCTTGACAAAAAAGGAGGGAATGTTTGGGCCCAGGTAATAGCAGATATCTAGCAATGGGACAAGACATATAAGGCCATTATTCTATCCCCTCCAGTAGGCAACCTCAAATAAGTCAACTTTGTTATCAGTAAATAAATATCCTTCTCCCAGAAGAAGAGTATGAGTCAGAGTACCTTAGCCAAAACCTGGAAAGGGTCCTAAGTAATCAACATTTTGGATGAGAAACTTAAGTGCTTGTTTTGGGAGACTGGGCTGTTCTACTCAAGACACGTAACATAAGGTGAAAAGGGGGAAGCCTTTGTCTCTTTCTTGCAAGCTTCGAGAAACTATAGAAACATCTCATTTGCCTAAGTGTCTGTTCTGTTAATAGAGTTTCAGAAACTCAAATACATGATCCAATGACTTTTAAAGAAAGAGTTATTTGAACTTGCAGAACAGAACGTATTTTGGAATTAAAAATATTAAGCAGCCCATCTTATTTCATGGCCTTGTGGAAGACGAAAGTAATATGGTAAATAAGCATGCATCATAATGCCCATGTTTAGCATTAGAGACACTCCCTGAGGGTGTAGATACATGTATGTGCGGGGACTTGCATGCACATACATGCACACATGCACAGATGTAGCCCACCACCACACAGCACCTGGTAGACAGCTGAATAGATGAACAAATGAAAGAATGAATGTAGAAATTCATTTGCTAGCTTCCAAATGAAGGAGAGTTACTCGTGGGTTAATAAACGACACTGCATATGTATCCATTTGAAAAACAAATCGTATTTTGACATAATATAAAACATTAGAATAAGATTTTTAAGGAATTTCCTTTTTTGGAGTTTAACAATTTCGGCCTCTAATAAAATATATTGCTTAGCACAGGATCATCATATGTTTTCAATGAAACTTGTGAAAATTAGAAGGCATCTATAAAACAGCTCATTTTTCTATGTATAGAATCAGAATAAGACATTTATTCATTTACCACATGGTGTAGGTATTGATAATTGGATTTGCTATTCTCTTTGTCAACTAGACTCTAATGTTTTCAGTGCCTACATGATTGAACAGCCTCGTATACAAATATGTATTCTGCCTGCTTGCTCCTTATTGTGATCACATCAATTAATCATGCATTATGTTTGTATATTTTAATGACTTATTTATACTCATAATACAGACATAATTATATTACAAAAAATATATGCCACAGCTAGGGTGAAAAAAAGCTAGGGGAAAGTCATGTCTAAATAGTTATTCGTGGATAAAATTAGCAAAGCAGTGAAAATTTCAGTGAAGATGAGGCTGCTGGTTGGGGTTCTGACAAATATTTCCAACAGGGATCCTTGACTGTTCCTCTCAACACTGTGAAAATTGTTCATTGGATCTAAAAATAAATAGAAGCAGATACCTTTGCCACACACAATCTGATTAGAACCTTCCTCTCCTCAAGTTCATCCTATCAGAATTCCAAAACCAATAATCAACAGATACGCCATCATGCTCCTTCTTACCACACACACTAAACACTCACACATGGGTGCACACACTGCACACTCACAAGTACTCACAATGGATAAGAACTGATTTGCCCTGGGAGAGAGTAAAAATGATAGCATCGTTCCAATGTGTTTGTAAATTATGTTTTTCAGCCACAGAAGAAAAGGTTTTTGTTTTTTTCTACACCAGAGTCAACAGGTAAACACTGAAGAGCCATATGCACAGAGCATTGTTTAAAATGTTTCCTATGTGATATCTTATTTAACAATTACCTTGAACATATAAGCAAGATTCTCTTCTGATTTCACAGATAAGGAAAAGAAGGTGTAGGAAGGTTGCCGATTCTGCTTGCCCAGAAAACGTCATAACTAGATGGCCTGATGCGGAAGTCTCTTCTCTTGACTACTGTGAGATAAAGGTGAAAATACTCAAGTCTCCTCTGTTATTTTAGTTTGATTTGTAATGAAATAAACAGCAAGCTCTACTATGAACCACTGATTGAATGAGGGGCATGGAGAAGGGCCAGGTTAAGCTATTGAAGGGAATATACAAAAAATCACTCAGGTGTTTATTTACAGTCATTAATTATTTTCACCAAAGCTATTCCATTTAATGTAAACATGGATGCACACAAGCACTGCAAAGCTGGAAAGTTTCAAATAAATACATGGAAAATTTAATTATGGTGCAAACTGGAAAGCGTTTTTGTGCTAGTTTCAAACAAGAACATCACAGAGCTTTGAAAATGATGTCATGAAGATGATTAGTTTCCAGTTTCAGTGAGTCTCTTTGGCATGAACCTAAAGATGACTTAGCGGTTGAATTATCTCATAATAAACCTATTAAAAATTCATAATTCCTCGAGTTTTAATTGGGTGTGATTGATCCCCATGAGAGTATTTGTGGGTAGTAAAGTAGCCTAAGTGGTTCTCTACCTCTGATTAAAAATTGCCCAAGCTTACTGAACTTGATTACACATGACAACATGAAATATTGTTTTTTTAGAACCATTTTGGTAAGGACAAATAGACTTTGCGAATAGGAATTTTGAGAGATAACTTTCCTGAGAAGAACTGGGCAGTTTAAATTTTTTTCTCAAATGTTCCCTATTTTTTTAAATTAGCTTAAAATAATATACAGTGTTGCCAGGCACGGTGGCTCACGCCTATAATCCCAGCACTTTGGGAGGCCGAGGCGGGTGGATCACAAGGTCAAGAGATCGAGACCATCCTGGTCAACAAGGTGAAACCCCGTCTCTACTAAAAATACAAAAGTTAGCCAGATATGGTGGTGCATGCCTGTAGTCCCAGCTACTCGGGAGGCTGAGGCAGAAGAATTGCTTGAACCCAGAAGGCGGAGGTTGCAGCGAGCCAAGATCATGCCATTGCACTCCAGTCTGGGTAACAACAGTGAAACTCTGTCTCAAAAAATATGTATATATATATATAATATACAGTGTTATTATTCTTCAATTATTTGCTGTCCAGGTATGGTTATGCTTTGTTTAATAAGACTATGTCCTGAAAAATTCATTGTTAAGCAATTCTGTTATTGGGCAAGCATTATAGAGTGTATTGTACACAAACCTAGATGGTACAACCAGGAAGTTCCGGGGCTTTATGGGATAGCCTACTGGCCCTAGTATAAAAACATGTATAGCATGTTACTCTACTGAATACTGTAGGCAATTATAACATAATGGTAATTGTGTATCTAAAAATATCTATACCTAAAAAAAGGAGTAAAAATATGGCATAAATGACAAAAAGTGGTACTCTTGTATAAGACACTTTCCATGAATGGAGCTTGAAGGGCTGGAAGTTGCTCTGGCTATGAGTGAGTAGTGACTGAATTGAATGCTTAGGACACTGCTTTACATAACTGTGGACTATATAATACTCTACACCTAGAATACACTAAATTTATATAAAAATGTTTTTCTGGCTTGGCATGGTGGCTCACACCTGTAATCCCAGCACTTTGGGAGGCCAAGGCAGGTGGATCACCTGAGGTCAGGAGTTCAAGACCAGCCTGACCAATATGGTGAAACCACATCTCTACTAAAAATACAAAAATTAGCCGGGCATGCTGGTGGGCTCCTGTAGTCCCAGCTACTTGGGAAACTGAGAAGAAGAATCGCTTAAACTGGGGAGGCGGAGGTTGCAGTGAGCTGAGCTTGCACAACTGCACTCCAGGCTGGGTGTCAGAGCAAGACCATGTCTCAAAAATAAAAATAGTAAAAGATGTCTTTCTTTCTTAAACCCAAAATTAGTCTTAGTTTACTATAACTTTTTCACTTTGTAAACCATTTTAATTTTTTAAAAATTTTACTGTGATAACTGCATAAATCACATTGTACAGCTGTACAAAAATGTTTTCTTTATACATATTTTGTATGCTTTTTCTATTGTTAAATTTTTACTTTTTTATTTGTAAATTTTGTTGTTAACTAAGATACAGATGATCATGTTAGCCTAGGCCTACAGAGAACTAAGATAGTATCACTGCCTTCCATCTTTCATCTTGTTGTACTGGAAGGTCTTTAGGGGCAATAATACACATGGAACTGTCATCTATTGATATGGTTTGGCTCTTTGTCCCCACTCAAATCACATCTCAAATTATAATCCCCACATCTCAGGGAGCAACCTGGTGGGAGGTGACTGGATCATGGGGCCAGTTGCTCCTATGCTGTTCTCCTGAGAGTGGGAAAGTTCTCACAAGATCTGATGGTTTCAAAGTGGCAGTTTGTCCCACTCTCTCTCCTGGTGCCTTGTGAAGAAGGTGCCTTCTTCTCCTTCACTTTCTGCCATGATTATAAGTTTCCTGAGGCCTCCCCAGCCACGTACAACTGTGAGTTGATTAAACCACTTGTATTTATAAATTACCCAGTCTCAGGTAGTATTTTTATAGCAGTGTGAAAATAGACTAATACACCTATGATAGTGATGCCTTCTTCTGGAATACATCCTGAATAACCTGCCTGAGGCTAACATTCTTTTGCAAGTGGAAAGAGTAAAATAACAATAAAACGTATAGTAAATACATAAACCAGCAACAGTTATGTATTATCATTATCAAGTGTTGTGTATTGCATACAACTATATGTGCCATATATTTACAAGACTGGTAGCAGAGTTGGTTTGTTTACACAGGTATCAGCACAAACACATGACTGATGCATTGTAATACAACATTATTACAGCTTGACTAACTAAGTGACAGAAATTTTTTGGCTCCACTATAATCTTATGGGACCACCATCCTATTTCAACCATTTTGTTATTTATTGACATGTTATTATGTGGCACATGACTGCACTGTAGAGAAAACTGCATAATAATATGTACCCATCATCTAGCTTCAATAGTGACGAGCTCTTGGCCAAACTTGTTCTATTACATTTATATTAATTCCTCTTATTACAGATTGCATTGAAGAATATTCAAAATATATGATTTTTATCTATCAACATGTCAACTCATATACATAAAAGACAAGGAGTTATTAAACACATATAACCATGGGCTAATAATGTAATAGTAGTCTCATGAAATTTGATCAATGTTCATTTCCCTTCAATTTTCTCATAAAGCTGTTTTAATATTTTGTTTGACTTCAGATCCAAATAAAGCTCATAAACATGAGATTCTTAATATTTCTTAATATGTAGAGTATAACTTTTTCATAATTTATATTGACTAAAACATAGTATTTATCCCATATAATTTCCCAAAGTTTACACATCACTGTTTTATCTTGTTAAGTAGATAACTCTGCTCTGTTTTAATACTGTTTAGTAGGTAACTCTGCTCTTGTATTTTCTCTCTGATGGTAGTTAACTTACATCTAGAAGGTTGATAAGGTTTAGGTTTGATTTTGGTGGAGCAAGCCTACCTAACAGGTAGTGTTATTTTCTTCTATTAGAAATTACCTATGTGTTTTTATATGTGGAAGTATATAATGTGGGTCTCTTTTTGAAATAGAAGTTCTTTATTATTATTGCCCAAATGAAAGATTTCACTTTAGATTACAAAATAGTGATATTCTAGTCTTATTATTTATTAGATGACATATTTCAGCAAAGAAATATGTTCATCTATTAATATTGTTTGGTTACTCTGAGGCAGAGTTTACATGCCAAATACCCTGAAAATAATTATATTCCTTTATTTGCTAATTTTCAAAATGGGAAATTTGTTTCTCATCAGCTTTTAAAAAGAAACTTTTTTTTTTTGGTTTGTTTTCATATTCAGTGTCATTATTAACATATGAATTTAAACATATTACTGTTATTATTCTTCCTGATGTTCAAATTGTTGAATATTTAATAGGGGAAATTATTTTACTCAATGCCTTGGCCCTTTTGAAGAGATCCTAAGAGTCTATCAAATATTCCTTGCTTTCTGGTATGATGTGTTCCAGAAACATTTCCCACTCTAAACTTCAAGCAGCCATTTCTCTAATGAGTCCTGATTCCTTTTAATAGGAAGTGGAATTTAAATTCCACAGTCTTGGTGTTAAGGCATTCAACTGCTTTCAAGCATGTTACAGGCTTACACTAATAAAGACAGTTTCAGATCCTTCCAATTTTTGTTTCCTTTATTTGAATTGTGGTAGCATTTAACTGGTTAATTTCCTGTTTTGGTAAACTAACTAATGTTCACATTATTTCTCATATAATACAAATAAGTGCTTTGTTAAATTTATAAGGAACAAAAGTCATAACTTTTCTCACTCAAAATTACAGCCAACTAAAATCGGCACTGGATTTTTATCTTTCTATAGCTTGAGAATTGAGGAAAAATGTGGTTTCATTCTACTCGAAAATAGTTCAGCAAGATTTAGAATTGATTCCAATAATTTCACATATCATGTAGGGACTTTGGCAATTTTATTGAGACCAGAAATTTTCTTGGTTTGAAACAATCCCCCTTTGTATCTCTTTCAAATACCTTGAAACTATGCAGACCAGAGGTTAAATGAAAAATAGTGACACTTAATAATCAGCATAGGACTGCCAGAAGTTAACGTGGATGAAGATTTTCTATTGTAAATAAATTTCTGAGGTTTATTTTTTCTATATTTTCATTTCCTTTTCTTTCTCACTCCCTTTACCCCATTTCTTTAACCATACTTCTATGCTATGCCTTAAAAGATAATTCTTATGAGACTATGTGCTATTTGGTAATTTGAGAGAGGATTCAGGCCAGTACCCTATCAATAATTAAAATCAACTCTAGATTTCTTTTTGTGAGATGGGGTCTCACTCTTTCCCCCAGGCTGGAGTACAGTGGCACCATCTCAGCTCACTGCAACCTCTACCTCCCAGGCTCAAGCAATCCTCTCATCTCAGCCTCCAGAGCAGCTAAGAAGACAGGGGCATGCCACCATGCCTGGCTAATTTTTGCATCGTTTTTATAGAGATAGAGATTTCAACATGTTGTCCAAGCTGGTCTCAAACTCCTGAGCTAAAGCCATCCACCTGCCTTGGCCTCTCAAAGTGCTGGGATTACAGGCATGGGCTGCCATACCAGGAGGAACTCTGGATTTTAAAATTTACTGTTTGGAAGCATCAGAGAGCAGCCAAGGCAACCAACCTTCAAGGGCCAAGAACTTCGAAAGAAAGGAATTGTATTGCGGGGAGCCTGGCTTTCTCCTCCACATCTGTGGATTACAAATGCATTGTATTGTTGGAGGCAGGTAGGGGTGATGCTGAAGGGCCTAGAAAACAAGCGAAAAATGGTGGCTTAGACTAATTGGACATTCAGAAGATTAGAGAAGACAAAATAGAGTTATCTCTCCTTACCCTCTGTTTTGTTTTATTTGGTTTCATGCTGTGGCCAAGCATGAACCAGAAATAATATTAAATCTAAAATTTCAGAAATAATTCACAGGATTTTATTTTTTCACATTATTCTGAGTACCTGATGAAATCTCACAACTTCCAGCTTTGACCTGGCCTGAAAGTGAATTTTCCCTTTGTTCAGCATTATTCACACTGTAGACACCCCTTGCCTGTTAGTCACTTATTGCTGACTAGGTTGTCAGGTTATCACAGCATCACAGTGCTTGGGCTCAAGTGACTCTTATTTTACTTAATCCATGAGATCAAAATGTGAGCTAAGCAGTACCAAAGGTCACCAAAGAGGAGGAACTATGGACAATAGCACTGTCATTTAACTAAAACCCTCCATGGGCTATACTCCAGTAGTAAGGGCAAAACAGACATAAATTGGACCTCACACTAAAACCCTCCATGGGCTATACTCTAGTAGTAAGGGCAAAACAGACATAAATTAGACCTCACAGGGAATGAATCTCAATATGTAATTGCACCAAGGTAATCTGTTCCTGTTTTAACAGCCTATTAAAAGGAAAAGAAATATTTTCTGGAAAGATAAAATCCAGAACTTCTATAATTCTAATGCAATCAATGAAAAGTGGCCAACAGATAGAAACAAATGACAAAAAACCATAATAAAAAAACAGTGAATCCATTCAGACTCCCCAAGTAACCTAGATGTTATCATAATCAGATACAGATTTTAAAAATGACAGTTATTAGCAAGAATATAAATGACATGACAAAGAATTTTACCTGCAAACTAGTATCTATAAAAAGAATCAGATGAAAATTATAGGTAAAAAATGGGACATCTGAAATCATATATTTGATAGAGAGTTTTGGCATCAGAATTTAAAAAGAGGTGATTAATGAACTGAAACATAGGTCAATAAATGATACATACATTGAAGAATAAACAATTTGAAACATTCAAAAAAGAACATGAGACATTTGGACATGGTGAAAGATTCTTAGGCAGTGTAATTAGAGTCTATAAGTTTAGGAACAAGGCAATATTAATAGAAATATTAGTCAAGAATCTCCTAAACTGAAGAGAGCCTTGTGATCAATGATGCCAAAAGCTCTATAAATGAAAGCAGATAAATACAAAGAAATGCATACCTAGCCCATCATTTAAAAAGTTGTGAGAACCAAAGAATACAAAATAAAATCTTAAAAGCAACCAAAGGAAGCAATATATTATTATTAAAACTGCAAATGAGTGACAGCTGCCTTTTCAGCAGTAATGAATATATATCAAGACAAATGAGTGACATATTTAAAGTGCTAAAAAGTAAACTGCCATCACATGAAAGTATCTTTTAAATAATTAAGACAAAATTAAGATATTCCTAGAAGAGGAAAACCAAAGAAAATTTGTCAACCATAAACCTACATTAAAATAAAAGCTATGAAGAGTTCTTTAAGCAAAAGAAAATTACCTCAGATGTAAGGAAAGAAATGATAGAATCAATAAAGAACAAAGAAGGATAAACATAAATCCAAATGAATACTGATAACATAAACAATAATACAATCTTGCTGCCTTTAAAATATGCAGATTAAAATACATATAAACAAGACCCAGAAACATGGCGATGGGGAAAAGGAAATAAATGGTTAGGGACACGAACACATCTATTCCAAAAAGCACAGGTTAACAACAACAAAAAACACTTGGAAGATCTTCTGGAATACTCAACATGGGACTGGGCACAGTGGCTCACCCCTGTAATCCCAGCACTTTGGGGGGCTGAGGTGGGCAGATCATGAGGTAGGAGATCAAGACCATCCTGGCTAATACAGTGAAACCCTGTCTCCACAAAAAATACAAAAAATTAGCCAGGTGTGGTAGCACATGCCTGTAGTCACAGCTCCTCAGGAGGCTGAGGCAGGCAGGAGAATTGCTGGAACCAGGGAGGCAAAGGTTGCAGTGAGTTGAGGCTGTATCACTGTACTCCAGCCTGGGCAACAGAGTGAGACTCTGTCTCAAAAAACAACAACAAAAAAATCTTTGACATGGAAGATTTAAACAACACAATTAACAAACTGGATCTAGTGTACTAATATAGAACACTCTTAACTAATAATGGCACAATTCACTTTTTTAACCCAAAAGTATGCAGATATCTACCATAAGTGATTGTCTTCTGTCTGTTTCATAAAGTCTCAGTACATTTCACAGGCCAGAGTCATATTTGGAATAGCATCCTAACACAGCAGAATAAAACTGGATGTCAGTAACAAGATAATGAGAACATTCTTACATATTTGTAAATGAAAAAGGCATGCAAATAGTTTATGAGTCACATGAAAAATGACAATTAAAATAATTCCAAAATGTTCTAAATGTGTAGTTCTCAGGAGATGAAAATACAAAAGTGCTTAAGGGAATGTCATAGATGTGTCTTGATAATGATGTCTATAGGACATACAAATGAGCAATAAATAATTTTTATTCTAACCAGTCACACCGGTGTCATGTAGACAGAAGATTCAATTGATGAATCATTTTGCATTTCAGCTGCTTCATTTAGCATTGTATAAATTTAGTTTGGGTTAGATTTAATAGAAGCAAGTTTTCAGATGGAAGGTGATCTCAACGTCCCAGAGCTACAAACATTTTGAATCCTATCGAAAAGAAAGCCATGGCTTTAGTCAAATGATTTCATTTGCATGCCTTGAAAGACATATTGCTTATCTAATGCTTAACATGAACTGAAAATGAAAATGATTAGTATGGTTGGTGGATGCTACTTTAAGGGGAAAATGTTTTCTTTACACAGCAGATGTGGGAACATAAGGCCAGCAGTGGGTATCAATGCAAAACTGTCACTGAATTGCACAAAAACAACAGGCTCTAACAAAATAACTAGTGTTTTCAAACTTGCTATACTAGGAAGCAGTCTTTTGCCAGTCTACTTAAAACAAACAAACAAAAAACACGATGTCCGTCTACACTAATTTGCTTTGACACACATTTGTATTAAATGGTAAGTTTCAATATCAAACAGGAAATCTAATGTTTTTGCGACCAAAATGTGGCAAGACTGTAAAATCAGTTATTTTCATTTTCTTTTTCTTTTTAGGGCAGAGTGAATCCATAATTTTTTAAATTCCTACATCTTCAGTGACACTGAGCTACTGTATCATATCACTTCTCTAACCTGAGAGAACTTCTTTGTATTTATATCACATCATTCACATAAGAAAATGTGATTCTTTTTATAAAACAACTAATTAACATGTATAAAGTAGTGTGATAACTCACTTAGAATCCCAAATACAAACTCGTCTGTAACTTACAAATTATCTAACAAGGTAAACATAAAATTTTCAAATATTATTTTTGAGCTCCTTTCAAGTCACATTAGAGGAGCAACTTATATAGAATAATAAAAGGAATAATAAACTTATTCTTGATTGTAGTATCAAGATAGGGTGTTAAAAACTCCTGATAGTCAAAACCATCCTTGAAAATTCCTGAAATCTCCTATAAAATGTGCATGGAATTGTATATACAACCCTCTACAGTAATTTTGAGCACCCTAATATTTGAGAGTCACAAAATAAGCTAAAGGAAAAGAAACAAAATAAGCTAAAGAAAAAAAAACCAAAGGGATAACTACATGAAGATAGGTCAGCATTTATTTCTTTATACCTTAAAAATCAAAACAAAATAAGCAAAAACAAAAACAAAATCAAAAAAACCACCCCAAACCCAAAATAAACCACACACATAACAGAAATCTAGGCCATTTAGAAAAAAGTGGTTAGACATTAAACGTATTGAGATTTACATTTAATGTCTAAATGCTTTTTTATAACCAAATAATTAACTTTCAATTGCTAGCATAAGTATCTGTATTTCCCTTTCTATGAATGTGATTTCAATGGTTTGGCAAAGGCATCACAATTGCGATGTGAGTTTTGGCCTCTATATGATTTATTATTATAAATATCCTCTCCTGCTTTCAGATTTTCTTATAATCCCTTCTTCACATTCTGGTCAAACAAAATTTTCCCTATGGTATCATTTTGAGTTTTCCTACCCCAAAGCCTTTTCTGCCTTCATGTATTTTGCTTACTAAATTATATCAAAAGTCTTTCCTTCATCTTTTGAATTCTCTGGAGTTTCCAGTCATCTTCCTTCCATGCTAGTTATCTATTTTGTGCTCTACACATTTACCATTCATTCTCTTCTATGCCTTGGTTTTTCTGAGTTAGTGCATAGGCTTTGTTCTTTTCATGATCTGCAATATTTTTCTCCCAGTCTCCGCTTGTTATAATCATCAAAATTTCAGCTAAAGTACCTCCTTCACGACAACTTAATCAAAAACAGCTCTGTATCTTCAGATTATTTTATGGCCCTGAAGAAGAAGAGGAGGAGGAGAGGGAGGAGGAAGATCAGGAGGAAGAGGAGGAGAAGGGAGAAAAAAAGAAATAAAAAACTATCATGTTATTCTTAGGCATACTAATTACATAGGCACATAGATGTTACTTCTCTCAAGTTTTTTCTTTTTCTTCTATACTCTCTTCATTTCTTCACGTTCCCTCTCATTTATTGGAACATCCCTATGTGCCATATAACTTACTAGGCATTTCATACTTTTTTTTTCTAATGCTCTCAGCAATTGTGAGCCATATGAGTAATATCATTTGACAAATATATAAACCAAGGCTCAAACAAAGTGATGGATGAAAATCAGACTAACATGATTCCAATAAAATGACATGAACTACCTTTATGGTACCTCTACTATACTTTAGTTTGTTTCATTAAATAAACTGTTTGCCCATGTTGTATAATTTTGACAGCTCAATGAAATACTTAATATTAATTAATATTAAAGGCAAATAAATGTCCCCTAGTTGCTTAGAGTATCTTATATGATTGTTTTCTTAATGTGATGATGGCTACATTTTAATGTGACCTTTCTGAAAATAGCTTTATGTTTTTTAAGAGTCGACTTGGTGATTTATGTGGAGCCCACTGCTATGTAAAGACTGTTCATTTTAGAGATTAATGCTTTCTAGTCTCTCACCAGCTGGGAATGCCAGGTGAAAAAAGAAATGGACATCACAAAAGGATGGCACAGAACCAAACTTAAAACCTTCCCTTTTTCCAGTCCATTTCTCAATCCTTAAATCCTTTCCCCTAAGCCACATTCCACAGAGGATCCGAAGTTGTGTGCTACCATACTTTAATTGGTAGACGCATTTCCATAATCACTCTGCCATGCCGAAGCACTGGCTCGGCTCAGCTGTAATCCCTCATTTCCAGCAGTTCAAGAACTGCCAGTAGATGTGGGTACACACAAAGGGAGTTGCTATGCCAGCAGCACTTGCAGCTGTGGCATATTGGAAACTCACCACTTAACTGCAGGGCTCATAGGTCAGTCTGTATGGGACGTAGCAACAGCTAATTGTTTATGTAATCATCACTTTGGACTTCTATGTAATATTGTTTTTATCAAAATGTTTCTTAACTTTAATGAAAATGTGAACTCATAATTGAATAAGGGTTGCAAGTTCCTTACAATAAAATCATCTGAGATTTCTGTAATCTGAAATTTCAGACCTATCCCTAATCTATTATGACTGAGATTTCCCCCAGATCCCAAAGAGATTTTCTGGAAATTTCAGTGGAAGTGCCCTAAAACTATATGGATTTATAAAAATTAATTTTATTTCTTTGTTGTGTTTGCATTCGTTTTTCCTTTTGGGGGCATATTTTCTTAAAGGTGTTATTACAATTACAAATTTATTTTGAAAAACTCAATGTTTTAAAATGAGAAAATCTAGATACAACTAAAAATACCAGAGGCTAGTACTAAAAATATAAGAAAACATCAACATATGAGTTCAAATGTATTCTTTTAATTCATTTCTGTCTGTATAAATATTATAAAGAGCAAACAATGTAATGTAAGGTTTCAAATTGTTTCATTAGTTTAAAAAAATGAAAGAAAAAAAACTGTGGGAATACTTAGGAAGCAATGCTCAAAAGGTCCTGTCAAAATTCACTAAGTTTTCCTTTTTTGATGCTTCAACTTCTCTGACACCTTCTCTCTTTCTCCTTTATTTTTTCTTCTTCATTACTCCAATTCTTCTGCCTGTTACTAATGTTTTTATCTCTTACATTATACTGTCAGCCCTCTTTTCTTCCAGCCCCACTTTATTCCATCTTTCTTATGGCTCAAATTAATTGTATATATTTCCAGACCTTTATCTGTAGCCATTATTTTTGTTTCTTGAGCTACAGTCCCTGTATTTATATGGAAATATTATACCAGTTCCCTCTAAAGACGAAAGTCCCCTTCTTCAAATGAATATCCTTTCAAATGAGACTTGTTTCCTTTGGTTAACATACTGTACTCCAAAATAGTTGACCAAAATAGTTGAAGTCTGGCTAATAGAACATTGTTTATAGTACAGGTAACACTGCATTTAAAATGCAAAAATATGAATTTTTTGCTAAAGATTAGAAAGAGACAAGTTTGCTATTTGTTCCTGGGAAGACTGACCACTCTGAGAGATAAGACTTGATCCAGAGGCTTCCTGAAAGACAAGATCCAGGGAAGTTGGCTGCAGTAGGAGATACACTCATCCTAATGCAACAGTTGTGCTCAATGTGACTCAGAGAAAATCCATTACTCTCCTGATCAGAAGAAAGAAGGACTCAAAAGCATCTGGCCACACTTCCAACTCCACTGCCATTGTATTCTATTCTACTATTGGTTTGTTATTCTTTGTGGCATGACGAGTAATGGGAATCCTTTCTTCTCTGTGAAAGGAAACCAGGGACATTACAGCTTGTTTATGTTTGACTCATATGTAGAAAGCATATAAAAGCCCACTGATGGAAGGAAAAAAAAAGAATGTACTTCCAGTTCCATTCCTAAAACTAGAAACTTAGTCCTTAATGAAACCAATATTATCCCCCAATTCCACTTGCATCCTGTGGATGTCCACTTGGTGGTCCCGCAAGCTCTGAACCTCTGGTCTTCAAAACCTATGCTTGTCTTACATCTACAAGCCTATTCCTCTGCTACTTCTGGTTTCTGGCATCATATTTATTTCATTCTATTTATAAACCTTGAAGATAGCGTTGACTCCTTTCCCTCTGTCCCTGTACATCTGATCAGTCACCAATATGGTGGATATCTTAAACCCACTTCCAATGACTGTCTAAGTCCAGGTATTCATCATCTGTCACTATCCTAAATGGTCTACTCATAACCTTTCTCTACATCTTCCCTGTGGTTCTCCAAACACAGTGCCACAACCAGCAGTATCAGAAATAGATGGAAACTGTAAGAAATACACATTCTTGGGCGACATATAAGACTAACTGAATCAGAAACTCTGGGGCAGAGAGATCAGCCTTTTTGTTTGTTTTAACAAGCCTCTAAATAATTTTGAAGTTTGAGAACCACTGGGATGGAGTTAATTTTCAAAAACATAGATCATATATTATAAATTGCTTGGTCAAAATATTCAGTAACATGCACAGACTCCTGATCCTACCAGACAACAGCATTTCATCATCATCTTTTTCTCATTCTATAGACCCTGAATTTTAGCCACACAAACATCCTTATCTTCATTTTACATGAAACATCAGATTTAGGGATATTAAGCAACTTGCCCAAGAATAAAGTATCAGCAAATAACAGAGACATCTTATCCTCTTTTCACTAAGTATTAGTAGTCAATTATTTGCGGTTTGTGTATTTCTTTTGCTCAGGGTATAGATGAATGGATGGAGGAGTGGACATAAGAATTACTGGTCTAGTCTCCAAAATTCTGAAGAAATAATGGATGTATCTTCCTCTGTTTTCTGTTGCTATAACTGAACATTAAAATCTAGGTAATTTATAAATAATAAAAGTTTGTTTTGCTCACAGTTTGGGAGGCTGGGAAGTCCAAGAGCATGGTGCTGGCATCTGTGAGGACAGGGCAGAAGGCATAATATAGCAAGAAGGTAAGAGCTTGTGTGTCAGCTCAAGTCTCTCTTCCTCTTCTTAGAGCCACTAGTCCCATCAAGGGGATCCCACTCTAATGACCTTACCTAATCCTAATTACTTTCCAATGTCCTCAGCTCCAAACATCATCAACATATGAATTTGGGGATTCAGTTTTCAACATGTGATATCTGAGTGACATATTCAAACCACAGCATTTCACTCCGGCTCCCAAATGTATGTGCTTTTCACATGTAAAATATTTTCATTCCATCTCAGTAGCACTACAGTCTGAACTCATTTTAGCACCAACTCAAAAGTTTAAAGTCCAGAATCTCATCTAAACAAATATGAGAGAGACTCAAGGCATGACTCATCCCATGGCAAGTTCCCCCCAACTGTGAGTCTGTGAAGTCAAAACAAGTTATCTACTTCTAAAATACAAAGGTGGGACTGGGATAGGACAGACACGTCCACTCCAAAAGAGAGGAGTAAGCAAGGAGGGAGGAATAGCCAACTAACAGGCCTCAAGTAAGTCAAAAGCCCCAAAACCCAACAGGGAAAACCACATTTAGTCTTAAAGCTGGCAAATAATCTTCCACTCCATGTATTGCCTCCTGGACACATTGGGGTGAAAGTCAGTCTCCCAGGACCTCAGCACCCTGGCCCCCAGAGCATTACAGAGCTCAGTCCATGCAGCAGTTTTCACAGTGGGAGTCTTGTGCATGGACTTCTCTCAGGTTGGTGGTGCACTCTAGTAGTTCTACAGTTCTGGAGTCGTGTGTATGGCCCTAACTCTGGCTCTACTATGCATTGTCATAGTTGGGGCTGTTTACGGTGGTTCGTCTCTGACCCCATATTTCTAATCAACATTGACCTAGTAGTTCTGTGCAATGGATCCACCCGTGACAAGTCTCTGAGTGCCCAGGCTGTTTGTGACATGCTTTGAAATCTAGGTGGAGAAAACCATATCCCCACAGCTCCTGCATACTGTGTGGATGCAGAAGGCACCACATGGATGCTACTGAAGTTTACAGCTTTTACCTTACAAAGTGGTAGGTTAAGTCACAGCTGGGGACTATGGAGGTGGGGTAGCTGAGGGGCACTGAAGCAGAATACTTCCAGCAGAGTCCTCAGGTGACTCTGGGCAATGAGCCTATGAATGCTTGCTTGTCAGTTCAGGTTTTTCCAGTCTAATTACAGGGGCCCCATCCTGAAAACCTTATCTAACTCTGCTTACCTCCTAAAAGCTCTACCTCCAGACATCATCAACATATGTATGCATTTGGGGATTCAGTTTTCAGCACACAAAATTTGGGGGAATATTTAAACCACAGCAGTATGAGTATTTTACTAAAGTTTTCTAAAATAATATATTTAAAATAAATAATACATAGACCAAATGGCAATAACTTAATGAAATACAAGCTGGTATATACACAAGGTGCTTATCAACACCAGTATGCAGGGAAATCTCCGGTGATCTGACTCTGACCTCCTTTTCCAGCCCTGTGCTACTGCATATTCTCCTGAAAGATTTGGATAGGGCATTGTCAGTAAATGGAACATACATATAGATGATAAAAAGTTACAAGAGGTATCCAAATATGCAGGGTGAAAGAATTTACTTTGAAAAATCCCAACAAGACTGAAAAACAAAACCCCACAAACCCAATGATTCAAATAATAAAGAACTTATAGAAATACATTTAATCTGAAAAAAAAAAACAAACCACACATGTAGAAAGTTAAGATGGTGAAGAGCAGGCTTTGGAGTCAAACAGAACTAGGTTTGAGCTCTATATTCTATGTGCCTTCTTACATGCGTGATCTTTGGCATTTTACCTAATTTCCCTGAGCTCAATTTCCTCTTCTGTATAATAGGGAAATTGCTGTAACTATGTCTTAGAATTAGTGTTGACTAACAATTAATATGAAATTCTTAGCATAGATGCTAGAATATAGTTAAGTGTGAAATAAGTATTATTTATTATTTTTATATGTTACATCAACTTTACTATGTGGAGGAAACAAATAGATCACATAAATTTCATAAAACAATCTGTAGATCTGAGAATCACATTATAAATAAAATATTAACAAACAATCTTATCCAGAGGCACTCAAAAGAGAAAAGAAAAATGGGAAGGTTTTTAAAAAGTCATAAGGAGTTGTTTAGGAAGGAAGAGAAATGTAGAAGAATATGACTGAGTACTTCAATCTTCTAAGAATTGCTTTATTTAAAAAAAGAGACTACAATGTAGAATCTGTACATACAAATAGAAGTTGGGGAGAAATAGGTTTCTGCTCAATACAAGAAAGAATGTACAGATGGTCCAGTCCTCAATTTAAGATAGCTTGACTTAGGATTTTTGGACTTCATCATGATGCAAAAGCAAAACTGTACTTCAAATTTTGAATTTTGATCTTTTCTTGAGCTAGCAGTATGTGGTACAATACTCTCTTGCAATGCTGGGGAATGGCAGTAAGCCACAGCTGTCAACCAGCTCTGTGATCAGGAGGGTAAGCAGTTAGTATTCTATAGTGTATTCTGTTGCTGGCATTTTTTGTATATTGTGTGTCATGTTTTCACATCCCATCATGTCTACTAAATCCCCATTTTTGACTTACAATATTTTCAATTTACAATAGGTTTATTAGGGCATAGCTCTGTTGTAAGCTGACAAGCCTCTGTATTTACCAATAGGCCTGCCTAGGAGAATTTCAGAGGTGGCATAAATTTTGTATAGGAGGAATAATATTCAAATAGACATTGGAGGTCACTCGGGGGCGTTATTATAGAGACGACGGAAACAACAAATTAGCAGATGAAAGAAAGGAAATGCTGTACCTGAAGGGTTCAACTTCATTGGCTAATTTAACTGTGATCTGCATTATTCATTCCTGTATTTTAGTCATGTCAAAGGAATGAAAACATTACCTCTTGTCCCCTTCATTACTAAATTTGAGTGAATTGCTGAAATATTATATAAATCCTCTCCACTTATATCAAACTTATTTTTCTTTATAATTTTCCACTAACAACATAGAGAGACATCTATTTAATTGGAGATATCTAATCTATTTTGGTTATAAATGAGTCTGTCTCTATTTTTGCTCTTCATAGCAAAAAGAGGGTAATATAATTTTTAAAGGGAGAGGAATTTTATATATCATTGTCCACACCAGAATACTTCTGAGATGGAAAGAGGGCAATAACCAGATAGGCTACAGGGATAGCAGGTATAAACGAAAACATTCTGAGCAGACTGGAATAAAGGATCACTCTAAATAGAACTGATGACAATCATTAATGTTCAGTTTTCAAAATCTAAGTATTGGGAATGCTTTGTGGGTAAGAATGTTCAGAGGGAGATCCACAGGGATGACAAATCTCACCAATAACTGGCCATAAGACTCCAATCTTTCAGGTGGGATCTGTTTGTCCCTAAATGCGTCAGTGTAATTTTCTGTCATTTTCTTTTGTTTATTGACCATGGGTCACATTTCAATGCAACAACAAAAGATAACCCTTTAAGCAATTAATAGGTTTTAATGTAAATAGAAATATGCCAAAGTGTCAAGAAGAAAATATAAAATTCTTTTTTATTTGTTCATTTTTCCACATTTCCATTTTTTCCTTACTCCTTTTTAAAGAAGTAACTTAACTGGCTTTATATTTTATTTCTTCCTCCAGCACTTAAATAAAAAACTTTCAGGAAGGAGAAACTTCCTGCCTTTATAATACATTTCCAAAGACTGAATTATGCACCTTTCTTTAACACAGTTTTGGAATGACTGAAGCTTTGGAGAAGCTTCATTATCTAAACACATTTGGACTGATGGGAGGCTAGATATATAATTTGCTCTGATGATGGATTGCCAGTGCTGAATAATGTGGAAAATTTCAATACAGTAAATCATTCTGAATGTGCAAAACTGGGCAGAGAGCCAGGGGGATACAACAGATTAATGGGTTGTTCTGTCATTGATGAAGATATGGGTTCTAATCTTGATGCCCAGAGTAGGGAAATTTGAGCTAACAATGGACTTTTTAGACATTGAGAAGCAGATCTCAAAAGAATGCAGAGAAGGCATGATCTTTAATAAAAGAAGAGTAGGCTGTTTAAAAACTTCTTAGATTTGCATTTTCTTACCTCAAATGTAAGAAGTTCTCAAACAGCCTCAAAAAAATTGAGGGGAAAAAAGTAGTAAATATTATAATTTCCCTTTATCTAGCCAACATGCAAATTATTAATCTGAGTCCAATTAAAAGCATGACAATAATAGAAGAGATTTTCATATGCTTATGAATTTTTGGGTGATCCTATACTAAGAATTAATTTGGGGAACCAAAGTCAAATACTAAAAAAGGTAATTGGGCAATTCTTCCAATTGCCAGTTTTATTTGGTTTTCTAGTATTAAGTCCATAAGTTATCTGTATTTAAAATCAGAAATAGCTTAAGACATATTTTCTATGCAATTTGCAGATCTTTTATAGTTTAATGAATAAAATATTTTCTTGTGATTTATCAGTTAAAATTATGTTGAGAAATCTAGTGAAATTGCCCATATTTAACCATTTTTCACTTCCAAAGATGACAATTTCATACGGTTAAATCTAATGGATTTGTTCATGCAAGGACAAGAGAAAACTCATATTGAGCATCGTGTTATTCACATTAAATGTATTTTCTCATTTAATTTTCACTGCAATACAGTATGGAAATTTAGATAAGGAATATTCAAATAACTTTCTCAAGTCACATAGGCAAAGAGAGGCATAAGTAATATCAAAGAGCTTTTAATTCGTTAAGTAAGGCCTCCTTCTATGATTATGGAGGTTATCCACTGTGCAAGCGTGACAGCTAAGGAGAGAAATGAAGCTTAAATATAGCCTATGTTCTACCCAACTAGCTGGGAGCCCTGGGGTCACAGACTGTATTTTCCAAAGAAGAGTGAATGAACATATAACCTGTCCCACATGCATTTTCTACAGTGTTACACTGACAGTCCTTCAGTGAAAGGTGGGGTCTATGTTTTCTTCCCTTCAAGCTGGGCAGAACTTTACAACTGCTTCAGCAATAAAATAAAGTGGAACTGACGCTGTATGACTTCTGACGTTACATAATCAAAGGAAGTATGACTTCACCCTAGTGTCTTCCCTGTTTAAACAAGCGAACTGGGGGCCCTGAGCCAATGTGTTATCATTAAGTTCATTTTATTTACCAAGGCAAGTTTCAATTTACTCGTTATATTTCATATTTTATTTTCGGACATAAAGAGGTAAGAGCATTGATGGTGGAGATCAATCTAGAACATGGTAAAAACTTATCTTTTTGAGAAATGTTTACATGTGAAAAAAAATTCACTTGAAACTCAATGTAATACTAAGCATTTCTCAGAAAAATGAAATCAGAATGAAGCTCAGGTTTAGTAACTAAAGTCCTTTTTGTCACTAGAAATGACCTATGTTTGTGCAAGATATTGATATAACAGTAATACCACTTTCTTAAGTGATAACATTGATAAAAGACATGATGAATTCAAAAACATGTCTTTGGCAAACATAGTCAATATTCCCCAAAGGGCTCTACATAAATTAAACATGTAGGAAAGCATACCACAAGATAAAATTTGTAGGGATTTCATCAGTCATCTACCTCCTTGATTTATTTTAAGCTCTAGGTAGAGTGACCAATGAATATTTCCATGGCTGTTATAGATCTATGAGAGTGTTTAAGATCCAAAGTTATACTCCATTTCAGAAAAATAGACTCAACCCCAATTCCTTTATCAAGTTAGGCGGAATGCTTTCATAATGTATTATATCATTGTGATAGAACAGCAGCTTCTTTTTACTTTAAAAAGGAACTGAACATCTTCCATTTATTTTATTCTTTTAAATTTAAAATTATTTAAACATACTTTCTCCTCTCTTTTATTGGCCAACATTAAACCACACTGCTAATCTAATTTTCACCTGAGATGATACAGAGCTCTTCAAACCCATTCTCTGTTTAGATGGCATGCAAATCAGATTAATGTGCTTGTGTTACAGACTTAGAGATAAGATTGTTGCTTCTGGGGTTTAGCAGTAAAAATGCCTCTAATGCTTACTATTTTTTGTTCCTGCCTTGGCAGTGTATCTCCACAGGAATGTCTTTTGGCAGATTAGTTTTCTAAGGCAAAGATCTACTCAGGGAGGCAGGAAAATTCAGCAAAATCATTTTAGGAAATCAGAGAAAACATGTGAAGGTGAGGCTTTAATTATAACATAAGGGACTTAGAATAAACACTCAGGCATATTTGAAGAGACATACAAGAAATCTTATGTCTTGTTTTTTTTTTTTTTAAATCTTTCAGTAGATATATCTGTCTATAACATTTGAAACATGATTTTTATTTAAAGCAGGAATGTGCACAAAATGACTCTTCTGAGTGTGGGTCCAACTGGCTGCGTGTTTCCAATCCTATTTTTTTTTTCTTTGCCAGCCAAGGCACCCAAGATGGTATTATCTCATAATTATAGGCCAGTTCAAATACGTTTGCTCAGACAAGAAAAAGTCAAGTCACACTCTCATGCATGTGAACTCCCAGGCCACTTAGCTAATAGCCTAACTTTAGTGTGTGAATAAATTAGGGGGATGGAAATCTTCCTCTCCACTGTCAGTCTTAGTTCCTAAGTGAAGCTTCCTGGGTATGATGGCTTTTTAAAGACTTAAAAAACAAATGAGATAAAAGCCAACTACTCCAGTCAGATTGTCTAATTTTTTTGATTGTTTGTTTTTTTGAGATGAAGTCTTACTCTGTCACCCCAGGCTGGAGTGCAAGGGCGCAATCTTGGCTCACTACAACCTCCACCTACCCGTTCAAGCAATTCTCCTGCCTCAGCCTCCTGAGTAGCTGGAATTACAGGCACCCACCACATGGCCCATGTTTTTTTTAAGACAGGGTTTCACCATGTTGGCCAGGCTGGTCTTGAACTACTGACCTGAGGTGATCTGCCCCCCTCTGCTTTCCAAAGTGCTGGGATTATAGGAATGAGCCACCACATCTGGTCTTTAACCAAAGGAATAATCATCCATCCAAAAGCAGGAGAAAAAACTAGTTCTGGACTTGCTGGCAGATAGTGTCTGTCCTCAATGAAACCAACATAAAGCATTTTTCATAAGTGTTTTAGATGCCATTCCATGAAATTCACACCCTCAGATTGAGTTGAGGTTAAAATTTAAAGAACATGTAAGCAAAACAGAAGTAAGAATCTACAGCAGTTCTTAAGGAAGTAATGGGCTATGTACTGTGTTATCTACTCTGTATTCACCTTCTTTATGTCACCAATCCTGGAGGTTATAGATTATTATTTCCATCTCAGAGATGAGGAAACTGAGAATCAGAGAAGTTGAAAAAGTCTTCTTGGTAAACTGGAATTGTATCTATGATACGATTCAAAGGACCTTACATTTTTAGCGATGCAAGACTGTTATAACACATTCATGATAACTACTGAAATCACTACCTTCTGGATATTATTTATAAAATAAGCGAGTTTATTTTACTTGCTTCACTGAACAGACTCCATAGCTTAATACAATTATGATACATTTGTTTTGATTTATCACAATAGACTGAAAGAATGAACATCTGCTTGCTACTCTATTTTATAACTGCTTTTAAAATAGGACTTTGACATTAAATAAAATGATCACCCAAGATTCTCAATCTCTTGTAAGGATAAAAAAATGTTTCTGAAGATTAAGCATGAGAGTTTATATCCAAGGTCAGTTTTTGCATTTAAGCCAGAAACAAAACAAATTATTTCTCTAGTTATTTAACCTGTCTGTTTATGTTGGCATAAAGAGTCATGTTTGATACTTTTCATAGCTCTTAGTTCTTCCCTACTGAAATCTTCAATGAATACAGTGATGCCAGTTACATTCCTTGCAGCAGACCATACGGGGCCTAATCTGTACTTAAGACAATTTGTTCAAATGACAGCTAAACACATTTTAAGGTCCTGCTACTCAATTCATTAATGCCACAGCTCAGTGCAACCTTTACTCGGGTCATATAATTCTCTGTGGTCCTTTAGCATTAGATATAATGGAAGGCTGATTCATCTAGTAAGAAAATGCCCTTAATCCAGAGGGATATAAATCTGATGGTGTGCTGCTCTCAAGAACGAGCCTCTTTCCCCTTTCACTCAGGACTCCCAAGGCATTAACCTAAAGCTCTCTCAGTCTCGCCAAACCCTGCTCTTCCACCCCTCAGTCAAATGTCTTCTGCTCTCCAGAGTTCCTTTACTCAATCCTTATATGAGGAAAAACATGTTTTATCATATCACCATTTTACTTTATTATTTTATTTTCACTTTCCAGTCTCTCACATGGATGAACTTTCTTAGTTCTATTGCTTTCTGCTTCTATTGATTTCCATATGGCAAGTATTTATTGCCTATTTACCCCTTAACCCGCTGCACTTTGCCTTCCTGCCTTTGTGGGCGGCAGCAACTGCCCTTTTCAAAGTCACCTGAGATTTGCTAATGACTCAACCCAGCAATTTTTCTCAGGTCCCCTACCCCACATGTTTTTTTTTTTTTAACTTCCCTCAGCCATCATAATAAATAGTATGGCTAACATTTATTGAGCTTACATTATAAGGCACTTGTAAACTCTTCTTACTGAAGCTTCATAGAGCACTATGAGGTCTTTATGCTGTTTAATATCCATTTGCAAATGAGAAACAAAGTGTCACACAGATAAAATAAGCCATGGAACTGCATTTGAAATACAAATGCAGCCTCTTTAGCCTACACTCTCCACTTGGCAGTCCTTTATTTTACTCTGCATTAATATTAACTTGGCAGCATTCATGATAGGCATCCTCTGCATTTCATTGAAAAATTTTCCTATAGAGAACTTTTCTCCCCAACTAGATAATCATTTCCTAGATAACAAAGACTATATTTTTAATTCCCCAAAGTATGTGGTTCTGTGGTTTTTCTACATAGTTACTATTTATTATATTCATAAAGCTGAAAGAAGGTGACATGTTCTTTGTCCTTCCTGACATCCTGGCATTTTATAGCATGAGATAATGCATTGAATATAATTAGATTTCATTGACTCATTCCCCTTGAATGAGGGACAAATTATGTGATGAGAGAAACACAAGGAGACTGCAGGTATATCTAGGCCCTTAAGAATTGTGAGGAGAAGCACTCTTCAGGATTTGCATACATTAAGAGGTATGTAACAGGTTATGAATGGGAAATATTACTATCCCAGTAAAAACATAAGTGTATCTTTCCTATTCCTTGTTTCTGCCAAGGAGAGCTAAGCAACACCGGTTACTACACATAGAGGAGACAGGAAATTATGGCACTAGGAAACAGACAAGAAATTTATGACGAAACAAGCATCTGGTCACCACTCTGGTCTATCTATAAAATAAAGGTATCAAATTTTAAAGATTTAAAGGAACTATGCTGCTTTAAAATTCTTTGATTTTATGAAAGAAAGAGAATAATTAAGATGAAAAAAAAAATCAGGAGAGATTGGGTAATTTGACCCAGGTGATTTTGCTCGTTAAGCATGGCACCCTCCAGGGCTTGGAAACTTTCATCTGTTGCCTGGTTACTAAAAGTCCACTTTGAAGTGAGGGTCCAATATTCCTCCTTCTCTCCAAAGTAAATGATGGGGACAGGTGATGTTCGTTGAAGGTTTGAAGGTACCATGTTCACACACTAACCTGTCTCCTCTTTCCTATTAAACTTTCCTTTCTCAAAACTTACAAATTTTCAGAAGGAAGATTTGCAGCTGACCCCTAACAAGTTCAAAAGATGCCTAAGATCATTCAAAACAAGAAAATAAAACCAATTAACACTTCAATGAGTTACCATTTCTTACCTATCAGATCGGTAAGTTTCTGTTCAGTTGTCAGTATATTCTGCTGTTGAGACCGTAAGTGGAAAAATACTTAGAAAATGGCACAATTGCCAAAGAGAAGTATCTAGATATATCTAGCAAAACAGCATATGTAGATATCATTAGACTCCACAATTCTTTTTGGAATCCTACCCCAAGTTACACTAGAAAACAATACAACACAGGGTTATTTCCTGTGGCACTATTAGCATTAATATAATAAAAGGAATAATAAGAAATGTTTTTGTAGAGAGCACTGACTGAATAAATTATGGTCTAACCATATCCACAGAACAGAGTACTAGCAAACTGTAAAAATGAATGAGGAAGAGCTCTATGTATGGACATGGAATGAGATCAGCATTATGATGTTAAGTTAATAAAGAGAGCTGTAGAATACTGAACATGTTTTTTCTGTGAAAGAGAGAAAATATAAATGTACATGCATATTTTCTTATGTTTGCCAAAAGGAACAAAACACTAAATCCAAAGCTAATAACAGTTCTTTCCTTCCTTCCTTCTCTTTCTCTCTCTCTTTCTTTTTTTTGAGATGGAGTTTTGCTCTTGTTGCCCAGCCTGTAATGCAATGGCGTGATCTTGATTCTTCTGAAGAGCAACTTCTGCCTCCCAGGTTCAAGTGATTCTCCTGCTTCCGCCTCCCAAGTAGCTGAGATAACTGGTGTGCACCACCATGCCTGGTTATTTTTTCTGTATTTTTAGTAGAGATGAGGTTTCACCATGTTAGTCAGGCTGCTCTCAAAGTCCTGACCTCATGTGATCCCCCCCACCTCAGTCTCCCAAAGTGCTGGGATTACAGGCATGAGCCACCATGACTGGCCTAACAATTTGTTTTAAAAAGGTTGCTTATGGGCTGCACAGAGCATCTAGAAGCAATAAGTACTCTCTTATTTCTAGAAGGAGGTCTCAAAATATCCTTCTGCAATAATTGGAACCACAGATCCTTAGAAAAAGTGGCTGAATCCAGTCCTGGGGAGGGAATGGATAAGATGAGTCTGAGAGATCTTGAGAAGCCCCAAAGCAAAGACATTTCAGAGACTAAGGAGATGATGTTAAAAGTGCACAGAAACCAGAAGAAAAGTGGCTTTTAACAGGACAATTTAAGCATCAAAAGAATGATTAAAATGGAATAAAATGTACTATATCTATAAAAATCCATAAGTTCATGATGCAATCAAAAGGAAGAGAGACAGTGTGTAAATATGTGTAATAATACACTACAAACAATCCTAGCAAAATGGAAACTTATTCCTCCACAATTGGATGTAGCTGCCTATGGCACCAACCACTTTTCTAAAAAGTTGGTAGTTAAAGAGAATGATACATTTTACCTAGTTGCTTTGTATAATTTTTTTTCAGTAACTAAATATCTCTAAATGATGAAGGAAAGCCTTCCCTCAATAATTTCAGCTAAATGACAGAAAGAGAAAAATCATTGCTTTTCAACCACCAATGAAATATTCGTGCTAAAAGATGGATAGAAATTTGTCAGTAAAGTATCAGGCAACAGCAACCTAAACCAGGAATCAATCTTTGCATCACTAGGAGTGAGACCACTAGACATTAATGCTTCCTGAGAAGCAAATTGCTCTAAAGTACATAGCAAAATACACAACAAAGTGAAGGAGAGGATGATAAATGAAGAAAGGATAGCAAAAAGTTGACAGCGATTGTATCTGGAGATAGGTATACAGAAATTCATCACATTAATTCCCTCTCCTTGGGTTCACGTGAAAACCAGAAAAATTACAAGTTTAAAATGCAAAAGTTTCCCTTTGGATTCTCATTTCTCTTGGGGTTACCAAATTAAACATCCCAGGTAAAGTATGCAGGTTTCTAAAAAGACTTCTAGAGATTATGGTATTCAATGTGTTTTCTTCAGAAAATTAATTTTTCTAATTATGTTTCATTGCAAATCTTTCCCTTTTTGAGTAATTCCATGTGCATAAGCACATGAGAGCCTATCTAGAAAGGCTCTGAGAAGTTAGGTAGTAAAGAAATTGGTTTAACTTTTATCCGGGGTTTTTCGTGGGTTACCAGTGACAGCACCTGTTTTTAGTCAGGTGACACTTATTGTCCACAGAAAGGATTACCTCTTAAGCAAGAGTGTGATGGTTGCAATTTCAGGCAGAAGTGTCAGTGTAGAGTGAAGTAAATGGGGTTCATTTCCCTTTCCCGAATCCTTCAGTGATTTCTCAACGCCTAATTTAAAACAGTCAGAACTCCTCAGGAAGGCACGTGCACCACTTCCTGACCCAGCCCTTGTCTAACACCTTATGAGCCTCCACAGGAGCCCTGGGGTGTATCTGAACTGAAATACTCAGTGATTGCACTGTTTTCCCAGATGACTATGCCTTTCCACTCCTGTACCTCTTCATCCGAAGTTCCTTCAGACAGAACCACCCTTCTCTTCTTCACAGTGTTGACCATCTCACTCTACTATCCAGTTCAGACGTTACTTCCTGGAAGATGTTCCCAGGCCAAGTATGTCTTCCCTATCCTCTGTTAGCACCCCACTCCAACCTCAGTTGTAGCTATGACACTTTACTGCAAACTTCTCTGACTTGCCTTTCTCTCCCACTACTGTGATCTCCTTTAAGACAGTGTCAGTCTCTTACTTTCTCTGTAATCTCACAGTATGGCTGGTTTGTTCAGTACTATTGGTAGAAGAGAAACAGGGAACAGGTGATACTGATAAGAGTAGAAAGAGTTCACATGCTAAAATTTATAGTTCCTGTAACTGAAGATATCCCTGGAGGAAAATATTGTAGTAAAAAATTTAGAACAAGCTTCAAAGGAAATATATTTGATTATTTCCAGAAAACAGCATGTTTTCTGAGAGATGAAGGCAGGAATAAGAGATCACTCTATTTCTGATGAGGAAGGACACAGGGCCTTGAAATTTCTTATGGGGAAGGTAAAGGCTAATACAATGGAAGGCCTTGGCTTATGGAGATAAACTTGGCATGATCTATAGTATTATGAACAGCTCAAGCTACTTAGTACCAAAAAGTGGGTAACAGTGGCAGGACCAAAAGGATGTTCAGCTATGGGGAAGGAGGAGTGTACATATACTCTTTCATTTCTTGATTAGGGACTAGAGACAAGTACCTTTTTCCCCCAAATCTTATCTAGAAAGTTCAGCAGGTGCTCTTATTAGATAAGTTTCCTAAACTCTACTCCGGGCAGATCCCTGCTTTTGAGCCCAGTCCCTCCTGCATAGGATTTCTACAGATACCACTCTGTACTGCACAGGCTTTGTCCCTATCTTATAAGAGGCTGGTGTTTTTGTTTTTGTTTCCTTTATCATGAATTTGCATTCTGTGTCTATATAAACAACTCCATTTATTTCTTTTTAAACAAATTACTTAATGCCAACATTTTTAAAGGGTAGACATTTTATATCTTATATGGAGCAATTAAATCACATCCTGAATGCAGATCACCTCTTTCTTCCATTCCAGAGTCTCTCTCTTAATGGGTCCTTATTATCTCTCAAGAAAACTGCAAAATGGAACCCCATCAGGGAGTGACCATTCAATCCATTTTCCCGCTCCCCCTAGTGTGGCATTTGTCATTTTTCGCCCTCATGGCTGCTAACAAGCTTTCAGTTTCCTGAGTTCCATCAAAATACTCCAGGTGCTTTGGGCTTTGGATTGGGTTTATTTACATTGATTCCAAATGTGACAAAAAGCAAACAAACAACTATCCACATGGTCCAGACGAGGCTCCTCTTGTAACTCACATGAAAGCAGTCTGACAATGTCTCCCAGTTCCCGCACTCTGGCTCTCTTCACAAGCTCCATGGAATGTGCTAGCATCATCCTGGGCAGCTGCCAGCCTGACTGATGAGCCCTAATTGCAGGAATGCAGCTTGCTGCCAGCAATTATGCAGGCACAGTTAAGTTAGATGCATTCTCTCTGTCTAGGTCATCATGCCACTTTTTCTATGGTTGCATAATGTTCTAGCTAAGACCTCGGAAATAATGTACCTCGATTGAGGAAAGTTTAAATAATTGTAGTGGTTTAAATAAAATTCTTATTTCTGAGGTTAGTCTTAAACAAAATTGTGATGAGACACGTCTTAACCCTTCCTTTTTTTTTTTTTTTTAGCATGCCCAACATTTCTGTGCTTTATTTTGACTCTCTGTGGCTTGTCTTTCTCATTATTCCATGTCCTTGGCCCAAATGCCATAGAGATTTTTACCTAATGCATCAACTTTGGGAGCAAATATTGGAATGCTGGTTGAAAAGTATTTGGAGGTTGCTTCTTAGAGCTCAGTGGCATAGCGGAAGGATCAATTCACAATGTCTGTTATGGCATGTGACATCTCTATTTTCCTCCAACTCCACCCTCTAGAAAAGATTCCATAAAAAGAGGTCTCTTTCAAACAGTTTAAGGTATATGGTGATATGATAACTTCTTGAAAAATGACACGGTAGATTAGCTTGCTAAACCTCGATTCTCATTTCCTTTTAGTGAACTCTGCACTGCAGAGGCTACAAAGGTAAAGATGACCTCTCCAAGATTCCCCTTCATGGAGGGTTCTAGATGTGATGATGTTCTGTCAGTGAGGTTCACTATTGTGAAACTCCATTTCACAACTGAATTGTATGGAAAGAAAGGCAGCGCTGAAGAAAGCCATAATGGCCTGGGTGGAGAGTAGCTACCAAGATGTGACTTTGAATCCAAAAATTAGGGAGGTTTTCGATTCCTAGATCACAGATGGCATGGAGCCAGCAGTTTCATGTTTCCCCAGTTTCTTCATTGTAGTAGGGGAAAGAGTTCCCCAGACAGTCCAGTTCTGTGGTGGTATGAGGGAGTCAATCTTGGAGGCCCATTCTGTAGCTTGCTTTTGCAAACTAACGTGGTTTGTTATTTGCCAACATCCCCTGACTGATACAGACTAAATCATATTAAATCATTATGAAAATAAGACTATAAGACACACAGAAAAGCAATGAACAATAAGAGTTGTTCCAGCGGGGGGCATCACACTACCGGATTTCAAACTATACTACAAGGCTACAGTAATCAAAACAGCATGGTACTGGTACCAAAACAGAGATATAGACCAATGGAACAAAACAGAGGCACCGGAGGCAACACAACATACATACAACTATACAATCTTTGATAAACCTGACAAAAACAAGCAATGGGGCAAGGATTCCATGTTTAACAAATGGTGTTGGGAAAACTGGCTAGCCATGTGCAGAAAGCAGAAACTGGACCCCTTCCTGACACCTTACACTAAAATTAACTCCAGATGGATTAAAGAGTTAAACATAAGACCTGGCACCATAAAAACCCTAGAAGGAAATCTAGGCAAAACTATCCAGGACATAGGAGTAGGCAAGGACTTCATGAACAAAACACCAAGAGCATTGGCAACAAAAGCCAAAATAGACAAATGGGACCTAATGAAACTCCACAGCTTCTGCACGGCAAAAGAAACAGTCACTAGAGTGGATCGGCAACCAACAGAATGGGAAAAATTTTTCGCAGTCTACCCATCTGACAAAGGGCTGATATCCAGAATTTACAAACAACTCAAGCAGATTTACAGGAAAAAAACAAACAAGCCCATTCAAAAGTGGGCAAAGGATATGAACAGATACTTTACGAAAGAAGACAGATATGAGGCCAACAATCATATGAAAAAATGCTCATCGTCACTGGTCATCAGAGAGATGCAAATCAAAACCACATTGAGATACCATCTCACGCCAGTTAGAATGGCGATCATTAAAAAATCTGGAGACAACAGATGCTGGAGAGGATGTGGAGAAAAAGGAACACTTTTACACTGTTGGTGGGAGTGTAAATTAGTTCAACCATTGTGGAAGACAGTGTGGCGATTCCTCAAGGCCTTAGAAATAGAAATTCCATTTGACCCAGCAATCCCATTACTGGGTATATATCCAAAAGACTATAAATCCTTCTACTATAAGGACACATGTACACGAATGTTCATTGCAGCACTGTTTACAATAGCAAAGACCTGGAATCAACCCAAATGCCCATTGATAATAGACTGGATTGGAAAAATGTGGCACATATACACCATGGAATATTATGCAGCAATCAGAAATGATGAGTTCGTGTCGTTTGTAGGGACATGGATGAATCTGGAAAACATCATCCTCAGCAAACTGACACAAGAACAGAAAATGAAACACCGCATATTCTCACTCATAGGTGGGTGATGAAAAATGAGAACACATGGACACAGAAAGGGGAGTACTAAACACTGGGGTCTATTGGGGGGAAAAGGGGAGGGCCAGTGGGAGGGGGAGGTGGGGAGGGATAGCCTGGGGAGAAATGCCAAATGTGGGTGAAGGGGAGAAGAAAAGCAAAGCACACTGCCATGTGTGTACCTACGCAACTGTCTTGCATGCTCTGCTCATGTACCCCAAAACCTATAATCCAATAAAAAATTTAAAAAAAAAAAAAAAAAAAAAAAAAGAGTTGTTCCAGCCTTACCCTTGACCTAACTTTGTTCCTAGAACTAACTACTCCTGATAATACTTCCTCACAACTCCCAAAAATATGTCTGCCTTTCAAGGATCAATTCAAATGTCACCTTCTCTATGAAGCCTACCCCGCTAACCTCTACTCCCATCAACTACCATCTCCAAGCAAAATGAGAATCTTCCTATTCAAATGAAATAATACATTGCTTGTATTTGGAGCAGGTTTCCCCTTCAATTATATATACTTTTAATCTAAATCTTTGTGAACCTGGGGAATCCTCAAAAACTTGGATTGAAAAGATAAAACTGTGTTGCTGTGTGTGTTGTCTGTGGGGCATCCAAGCTCTTTTGCACACACACAGATCCTAGCATAGTTGCTGTAATATAGCATACGCTCAATAATGTTGGTACAATTGGATCAAAATGATTCAAAATCAGTTTATTCTAAATTAAAATGTATAATGTGTTGTTCTTAACACTAACCCATCACAGCTTAATATGCAGAAATTAATCTCTAATGATGAAAGTTTACTTTCAGTTCACATGGAGATATTTTTGCTAATGTGAATCTGTGTGGGCTGGAGGAGGAGTGATGGTTAGAGAAGAGAAGGGGTAAAGTATCTTTTTGCTGCTCAAATTCATTTAGATCTGCAGCCAGCAGCTAGTTGTTTTGGTGATGCTTTGGCAGAGTTAATACCTTTTTTGGATCATATCTCCAGAGCCAATACAGAGTGGTGGTTAGGAATCCAGGCAGGGCAGCTAATCCGCCTGTTTTCACATCCAATCACTACCATTTGCTACAATTGTGTGACCTTGCAGAAGTTGTTGAACCATTCTGTGTTTCAGATTATTCACCTTTAAAATGGCAGTAACACCACATTACAGATAGAGAGAGAGAGACAGACAGACAGACAGCTAGATGTCAAGGATAGTAGAAGAAAACTTGAATTAATCAAATTCCATTCATAGTTTTAAGACATTCAAGGTCCCTATCTGTTATTCAAAAAACTATAGATAAAATTGAGCTACATTGTCAACTGCCCTAATGTTCACTAGTCCTTTTTGACTTTGAACCTGTAAGTTAAACTTGATTACCTCAATTTTGTGATAAGCAGAAGTAGAGAAATTTGTGGACAAGACTATTTATCCAAATTATCCAGGAAGCTTTGTTTATGCAAAGTCTTTGGAGGAGGTAGGCCGCTATTCTTTAATCTTAAAGAAATTATGAGTGGTGCTTGGCCCATAAAAATATCTTTTGATTGAAGAAATAAATAGTCATACTACCAGACAAGTCAATGAATAAATTACTTAAAAAAATAAACTTTTAAAAATTATGGGCCTGGATGGTAGTTCACGCCTGTAATCCCAGTACCTTCAGAGGCCAAGGCCAATGAATCCCCTGAGGTCAGGAGTTTGAGATCAGCCTGGTCAACATGGCAAAAACCTCTATCTACTAAAAATACAAAAATTAGCCAGGCATGGTGGCCAGCAACTATAATCCCAGCAACTCAGGAGCCTGAGGCAGGAGAATGATTTGAACCTGCGAAGCAGAGGTTGTAGTGAGCTGAGATCGCCCCATTGCAATCCATCCTGGGTGACAAGAGTGAAACTCTGTCTCAAATAAATAAAATAAAACAAAACAAAATAAAATAATAAAATTGTGTTCCAAAAAGGCCTGGGGTACCAAGAATGTGCCCCAAAGGGTTACTTCAGGGAACTGAAGAATGAGGATAGGAAAGAAGAATACAGAGCACTGGGTGCAGGCTGTTTTTAACATTCGTATGTTGAGAATCTTGCAAAAGAAGGAAAGGTTATAAATCTGTTTGCTAAGCACTGTAATAAAATCCCAAGGATTTCCCTCTTCTACTCCAATTCTTTAGTTTAGCTAAGGTACACCTTCTCCTGATGCTTAGCATTAATGTTACCCAGTCATAAAGAAGGCAAAATGCCAACTTTATTCACATTAATCAAATTGATTACTAACTTCACATGATTGGCTTCTTGCAGCTTCAGATTTGTCAGCCTGGGGATAGAAACAGAGTATTTCTGTTGTACTCGAAAGGGAGGTAAATAATTGAGTCTAGTTTAGACTGACAGCGGGAAGGGCTGCACTTCCAGACTAAACCACTGAGTGGAAAGTCTCCAGATCTTAGAAACAGAATACAGATCTTGTCCCTTTGCAAACTCCTTGCTCTAGGGGATGACAACGGGTTGTCCAGAACGCTCACTGAGCTGCTTCTCAGCTAAGGCCATTTGTGTGTGTTTTTCCAATTGGCAATTCAAAAGGTCAGAAAAAAGATTGGATCAACTTAAACTTTACCAGCAGCAAGACTGCAATGGGCTCTTTGTGTCTGCCTTTATTATTAGCTCAGTGGTTGAAAATGCCCCTCTGTGTTCACCTGCCTTTGGAAGAATGAGAGGAATAATGCAGTCTTTAATTTCAGATCTTGCCTTAAGTTCATACTGCTGTGATTTCTTTTCCTGTGAAAAAAATGCTATTTGATGACTTTTGGCATTGACTAACCAGTAGAGTGCTGCTGTTTTTGGTGTTAAAACAAACCCGCACCCCTTGAAACTCCCACTTCAGGTGTGTACAACCAGGTTCTATCATCATCTTGTTCACAATCATTTGTATAACCCTCAACACTTAGAAGGGCTGCTGGTTTGCCATTCACTTAAAAAGTAACAAAACTGCTCAACTGAAATAAAATTTACCAAATGTTGTGGGGTTTGGTTTTGATTTTGGTGACACCTTTTTGGACTTTTTAAAAATACATAATTGTACGAGAAATTTCTAGAGGCCTGCTTTATGCAAAATGCTTTGAGATAGGCTGCTGCATTTTGAATTAAAATTCTAAGATGTACTAGAAACACATGTGAAGAGAGAAAGTGTTGGTTTAACTTTAGGGCATGGATGGAAACAGCTCGAGTTCCCAACTCATGCGCAGGATCAGGGCCTCTCTGCCATCTCCAGTGGAACTAGCCTGGAACACGTGAGTAGCTTGTTCAGCACTCTGCTTGCACATGAATTTGCTTTTACCAAAAATCACAGAAAGAACTCATATCCTCTGCTTTTTCTGTGATACAAAGTTAGGGGGGAAGTTTATTTTTTTCCATTTAATTACTTCTTTATATGCATTTACAGTAATTAGACATCAGATGCAGTAGCTAAAGCAATTACTGTATGTCATTTCAGAGAATTACAGTATAAACATACAGTAAATACTCAATAATCCATGACAAGCTACTTAAAAAGTAATAAGGAAATTTAATTTAAAATGTGGAAGCTGAGATGCATGAAGGACTTCTGGATGAAATGCCCACAATTACAAAAGAGAGAGATTCTAGCTTTGAAAATCCACCAGCATTAATTTACCACCCTTCACAGTGTGTATCATTGGTTATCTACTTTCAAAACTAATATTAACAAGGCATGATAAAGAGCCTTTTAAAATATGGAGCCCTCTTTCCTCTTTTTCTTCTCCCGCCCTACTTTTTCCTTCCCTCCGCTACTTTTCCCTCCCTTCTCCTTCTTTCTTAGCCTCTCTTTCACCCTCCACTTCCCTTTTTCTCTCCCACACACCAGTATACTTTCCCAGCATGCACATAGTACTCCCCAGAACACACCCTGAAAACCCAGAAAACACAGCCCATTAGCCTATCAGTACAAAAGTCTAACATAATTTCACTAGGGCACTCCTTGACTTTCACTTTTAAAGATCTTCCCCACCACCTCTATATCACAGCACATTAGAATAAAATACACAGATAATATACTTATTGGGCCCGAATTCAAATCTCAGCTTATTCATTGAGGAACCTTGGGCAAACTGCTCAACTTCTCTGTGTCTGAGTTAAATTATCCATGAAACAGAGATACAACTATTTATTGATGAGTAGTTTGAGGATAGTGTTGTAATGTAGCCAACCTATCTGGGATCAAGTGGGCAATGCGTGAATGGCTACTACTCTTATGTTACCCATTTATTTATCTAAATGCAATTCATTACTAGGAAACATTTATTCTTCTACTTAGACTTTTCCAGCATGCACGACTTCTTATGACTGTGCTGTGTTTATCAACTGATATGTGATGTAAATTTGTTCTCCATTCATTAAAAAACTTGAAGGTGTCGATTTCCCCAAAAGAATAAAAAAAGCTAAAGGAGTTTATGCCCACCCTCTTTAATCCACTACGATCTTATAAATTCCCCTGTTAACTATCCCTAGGTAATCTTTCAGGACTAGAATTGTTTCCTCTCCCTGCCTCCCAAGGCCCCTATCTGACCTCCATCTCCGATACGTTATAACGAGAAGAACACACATGAGAGAGGGAAATAGACCTAATTTTAGAATGATAAACTTCCAGAATCTTCCATTAAAAAACAACAACAGAATATCTACTTCATAAGATTAATATGAGGATCAAAGGGGACAATATTCACTCATTTATTTATCATGTGCTTACTGAATGCATTGTGTTGTCTTCTTCCATCTACCAGGAAGCCTGGCATGTAGAAGCTAATTTATAAGTGTGATACCCTCTGTTTCTATGTACAGATTTTGCCTGCTTCCGTGATCAGCTTTTCCCAAAATATGTTCCATCGATCAGTTGTTACAGGAAATGCTTTGCCAAAAAAAAGGCTCCAGGCTAGGCTAAGTATGGGGAATGTTATCCAATTCACTCCCTTCTTGTTTATTGCTAGTGTAATTAGACATATAAAGGCTCCAGAAAGATTAGTAATTGTTAAATAGAGCTTCTGGGGTTAACGATACACATTTTAATTTTTATCACCAATATTTTTATTTTGGCCATAAAGAAATTAACCATCAAATCTATTATACTTATTTATATTGTCACCAACATTATAGAATATGAGCTTTACTGATGTTTAAGATGCTTGCTCCACCTTTGCTTTCTTTATACATATTTTATTGCATTTTATGTTGTGGGGTACATGTGCAGATCATGCAGGATTGTTGCATAGGTACATACACGGCAATGAGGTTTGCTGCCTTCATCCCCCCATCACTTATATCTGGCATTTCTCCCCATGTTATCCCTCCCCATCCTCCCTACTCCCGACTGTCCCTGCCTTAGTCTCCCCCAACAGACCCGGGTGTGTGATGCTCCCCTTCATGTCCATGTGTTCTCATTGTTCAACACCCACCTACGAGTGAGAATATGCGGTGTTTGATTATTTGTTCTTGTGTCAGTGTGCTGAGAATGATGGTTTCCTGCTTCATCCATGTCCCTACAAAGGACATGAACTCAATGTTTTTTTATGGCTGCATAGCATTCCATGGTGTATACATGCCATATTTTCCTAGTCCAGTTTATTATTGATGGGCATTTGGGTTGGTTCCAGGTCTTTTCTATTGTAAACAGTGCCAAAATGAACATACATGTTCATGTGTCTTTATAATAGAACGATTTATGACCCTTTGGATATATACCCAGTAATGGGATTGCTGGGTCAAATGGAATTTCTATTTCTAGGTCCTTGAGGAATCGCCACACTGTCTTCCACAATGGTTGAACTGATTTACACTCCCACCAACAGTGTAAAAGTGTTCCTATTTCTCCACATCCTCTCCAGCATCTGTTGTCTCCAGATTTTTTATGATCGCCATTCTAACTGGCATGAATGGTATCTCAATGTGGTTTTGATTTGCATTTCTCTAATGACCAGTGATGATGAGCATTTTTTCATATTTGTTGGCTTCAGATATGTTTTCTTTGGAAAAGTGTCTGTTCATATCCATTGCCCACTTTTGAATGGGGTTGGTTACCATGATTGGAAGCTTCCTGAGACCTCCCTCCCAAAGGCAGAAGCTTCAATGCTTCTTGTACAACCTGCAGAATTGTGAGCCAATTAAACTTCTTTTCTTTATAAAGTGCCCTGTCTCAGGTATTTCTTAATAGCAATGCAAGAATGGACTGATACACAGGGCAACCTCAGCCAACTTAAAAAGCCAGTAGCAGTTTGAGAGATGACTCCCTTCCAAGCAAAGGCAGACAAACTCATCAGAGTCATCTGGGGATGATCCTAGATGCCAGGATACTGGCACTAGTTCAGTAGGACTCAGGTCATTATCATGTCCTACTTCCCTCCTCCTGATAATTGTCCCTAGGCCCACCGATCAATCTATCAATGGTAAAAGCAGGGAACATACCCCTCTCTTTTTGGTTTTATCAGAAATTTCTGTAAGCTTCATTTTTTTCTAGGCACATCTACTCAAAAATGGTCAAATTATTTGGAACTGGTCAAAAATAATGATGGAAACAAGGAGCTGATATGGAATCACTATCTACTACACAGTTTCTACAACTGGGTCCCATCCCGTTATGCATGTACTGAGTAATGGATTTTCCACCATTTCCCTTAGGATGGTACTTCTGAATCTAATTCTCTCTGTCAGAACCTTTTTTATCCACATTCTATCAGGATTCTTTCTCTCCCTCTCATTTTAGCATTCCATCCTATTATTCCTGGCTCTGTCCTCTCTGCCAGGGTAAATAATCACGATCTCCCTTGGCTTCTCCCTCTGTCGCCCTGCCACTGCGTTCCTTTATTGTACATTTTATCTCATGTTTTCAAGGCTGGTGACTTTATTTCGCTTCTATAGTAATGCAAGCCCACCAATCCTTCATTTGCATATTTCTCAAATATATAAAAGGTATTTAAATTCTAGAATCCCACAATTTGGATTTGTTTAGAGAGAAGCTTTAGAAAAAAGCAATTGCATTCTTCAAATTATATGAAGAAAGATGAGCATTATGAATGTTTTGAAGAAGAAGAAGAAGAAAGGGAAAAAAATAGGCCCATCTTTATAACTTTCAAATGCAAAACTGAGTACAAGTACAGGTATACTCTTCCCCAGAATGAATGCACAGAAAAGCCTATTCCTTCAGCAAAGATTTGAAAATACTTTTTAAGCTTGCTGAGGTCTTGTGAAGAATTACCATTACAACAAACCTGGGAAATGACTGTTGTTACAGAACGCCTGTGAAAAGGTTTATTTTATGCCAAAGAGCTTAGCTGATTTGGAATTAAATCAAAGAGGCTTTGTGTCTCTGAGGTTGAGCAACTCATTGTTTTCTTTTGGCAAAGAATGAGGAGGTCCAGCCGATGTGGCCTCCAGCTCTATCACTCCTCACCCTCCTGGGCATCATGAGAGATTATATTGTGTAAACTGACATGTTGGCAATTCGGCTATATTTGAGGACTTAAACTAATTTGTGACTAGGACGGGATACCCAAAATGGTATTTTAGTAGTCATTTCTGAGTAAATCTGCTGCCCTTTTAAAAATTATTATTCTCATGGTCAGCACTGACTAAAGTGTACAGAGAGAACCAACTTGTATTTTTTCTCCCTCTTTCAATTTCCTAATGGTCTTTGACAATTTGCATGTTGCAAAAATACTTTCAGGTTAGTCATAAGACAATATTCTCTCATTACATTTTGATAAGTCATCATTTAAAGAATTCCAGGGCTCTAATTCTCAAAGTTCACTGGAATTATGTCACAGGAGACATATAATCTCCTATGGCATAACAGCAAAATATATTCCAGAAAGGAATAAACAGGACTTGAATAACCCTATATGAGTCAAATGTAGTATATAGAATATTCAAGACTTCTTACTTGGCCAATATTATCATTCTTTCATTTCTCCTCCTTCTCTTCTCCCTCCTCTTTCTCTTTCTCATCCACCTCTTTCTCCAATTTGCCAGATCAGATGATAATTTAAAACCGTAGTTTTATAAATTATATGCAACATTCCAGATATATCACTGCTTTCTTCATTCAAAGTCTTCATTATTTTCATTATTATGACAAAAAGTAACATATTACATCCAGTAACATCTAACCTTCAAAAACAGAATTAAATATCTATCTGATCAAACTGAAGCTACTGGCCCTGTCTCAAATACAATTTAGACAAAAGTCACTTTTTTTTCTTTTTTAACCAAATTACCAATTAGAGATACATTTGCTTTTGATAAATGCTTAGTAGGATAATCAAAAGATAAATGCAATGATAAACCGAAAACATTTAAAAATTATAGTGTGCCTAGTGGTAGAAATTCGGGTAATTTTTCATTCACATATATTTTAGAGTACCTTCTAAATTATTCCAATTTTATATGGATGAAACAGTTCTAATTTCATACCCTATAAACCCTCTAAAATATAACTTCATTATTAATTAGAATAATATTATTTGGTAGAGGCAGCCATTATTGAAAACAGTTCGAAGAAGAATAGAGATGTAAAATCATACAAGGAAGATAATGTAAATATGAGGAATAACTTTGCATTTGCAAGGTGAAGGAGTTGAACGTTTGAAGTTCTCAATCCTTAGAGTGAGTGATTTAATTCCAAAATTAACTTATTCTCATTTCAGAACGATGGGCTTCCAAATAAGGAAATCACAGCCATCTTGAAATTCATTACTTATGGCCTTATAAAGTATATCAAATATAGTTTCTGGTTCCCTGTCCCTGTGTGGATTAGTTTGGGGATACACAGAAAATACAGCATGGACCAACGGCACAAAGCACTTTGACACCACATCTTGCTCTTCTCGGAAATGACTAGATGTTAAGCCACTGAATAATTAATGCCCATTTGCTTTGAAGGAAATTACAATTGGCCTAACTTAGAAATTTCTTCTTGGATTTGCTCATTCTCTGCCCCAAAAGGAAAAACACATCAAGTTCATGCCAGGGTGAAAATCTAAAACTTGTTCAAATGCTTCAGTAGAAGAAATGTACCTCCTGTGAGGCTTACAAATGTATTCAAATGTTAGCCCAAGTTACAACACATTGTTGTATAAAGGAAGGAGGACTGAAGAATCTGGTCTTTTCCGGCTTACATTAGACAGACAAAAACATCCATGAATTTTGCACACAATATTTGGGTTTCATATAGTTTGCTCATCCTAAAGTTATTTCTAGTAGTTAGATGTACAGATATACAACTTAAATTAATTCACATTTTATTCAAATGAAATTGTAGAGGTTATATGCTTATAGCTAATATTTTACCTAAAAATATTTTGTGCTCTCTTTCAAGAAAGAAAGAGAGAGAGAGAGAGAGAGTGTATTTAATATTTTTTTAAATCAAGAGACTCAATTTATATTCTGCCAATTATGAGGCATGCATTCTAATTTTTATCTCATAGTTAGTCCTTCTATCAGTAAATCAGAGCTCTAATTACAGGCAGAAAAACACATTCAATATTGTGGAATATTTATGCAAAATACTACTCAGCACGTATCAGCTAAATTCTAATGTCTAGTAGAGCTTATACAGCAGTTTTCAAAAGAATATATCCAGTTGGCCTTTCCTTTCTTGTTCAATATGTATAATGTCTGATGAGAGTACAATTTCATTTCCAAAAGCTGTAACTCTCTGCTGGCAATTAGTATAATTCTACCACATGCATTCTTTAAGAAAAAAGAAACTACAAGTCTTACTCCATGAGTAATCACTTTTCTCTGAAAAGTCTATGGCTTTTCTGGACAAGACAATCACAGATCTACTTAATCACAAACTTTATTGTGCTCTTCAGAGTTAAGTATATTTGATGTTTTCTCCCAAGAGAGAATTCATTCAGTTAATTTATTCTATATAATATGTTTTTAAAATAGAAAAATCCAAGTAGCAATACTCATTTCTAAATTATTTCACTGGAGCATCTCCCATTTTACCCCCTTCAAAATATGAAAAATTGTATAGCTGTGCACACAAGCTTCATTATTAAAAATAAGACATCTTAACTGTGTAAACACGTGAGGAGTACTTAACACTATTAATGGATAGATGCTATATGTTAACACAGAAAATTTAGAAGTATGGCTTCTGACTTATAATATGTTCCTAGAGAACAATGAAATAACAGTCTCTTAGTATCTATATGTGTATGCATAAACACACACAAAGCATTTGTAAACCCAAAAATTTTAGGCTCTTTACATACACTGAATATACATTTTTGGAAACAGGAGTGGCTAGGTCTATGAGGGTGGAGTAATGGAAGTGTCACTTAATCATTTTAAGGGTCAGTAAAAAACACACTTGGTACCACTTTTTCTTCTACTTCATCCTTCTTTCCTTAAGACTGATTTTGTAACTGTAAAATCCCCTTATACTTTCCTCATCAAATACATGTCTTAAAAAAATTGATGGCCAACTTAGTTTTAGCAATTACTTATGAAAACAAATTAAACATAGGCCACATTTTTTTTTATTTGAAGAAATTTATTTTATGTAAATGTTGTGAAAAGACCAGCTTAGATTATATCTAATCAAATAACAGCCACTTGGGGGCAAGAGGTGAAGTTATAATTGCTCTGGGGGCATTGAAGTTGAGTTTTCTGGGTATTGCAGATTCACATTCTAAGCCATAACGCTGAGTTAACAATTTTGCTTTGGATGAATATATAAACACCTGTAAGATGAGGATTTCAACCTTTCTGCGAATCATATTAGAAATAAATTGAGGCTTAGAGTGCAATTACAATATTAAGTCCCAAACCACTGTATAGTTAGAAATTGTCAGACAAGATTGTCGATTTTCTTTGTGGGCACTGGGCCAATTTCTGTAGGAGACTCAAAAAGTCTGTATTGTCCATCCTGTTTGAAGGTAAATTTGCTGACAGGGCTATTTTCTAGAGCCAATTTGTCAACACCGGAGACACTAAATTGCTTGCATTGATTATTATGGTATGTGGTGATAGTGTTTTGGTTCTATGTCTCTATGAATATCCTGGGGGCACAGAAAAAAAAAAAAAGACATACAATAGCTATCTTATGTGAGTGTGTGTGGTCCTTATACACAAATGCACAAAAATCTTTAATGTCAGCCCCAAGTAATTGTGCAGTACGTTCCAAGGGACTCTTAGAACTCATTTGTCAACTTCGGGACTTTTTCAACTCAACAGGTTTCCCTGCATTTACAAGAGAGTTTGCAGAAAGTACTTTGACTTGAGAGTTTGCTATTAGAAATGCATTATCCCTAAAAGCTGGCTGTATTGACCTTTAAGTGTCCTTACTCACCCTATTCGGAATCAATCAAATGCAACTTCATTATTTATATATTACCAAAATAAAAATTACAAAAATACTGAAAACACCCAAACAAGGAATGAAATTCCCAATTAAGCTCTAAATACTTGCTGAAAACCTGCTACTTATCCAGCCCAACGATGTCGAATACAAAAATGTCCATGACCAATTTGTTGTCTTCCAGTAACTAAATTAAATTTGGGAAGAAGACAGAAAAGGTATCCTTCTTAAGTTTTGAGAATAATACAGCCTGATCGGAAGAAAGGGATTGATCCTGTAAAAAAAGCATTTGACTATACAACTTCTAAGAAAGTAAAATGTGTCATTCATGTCATACAAATGCAACAGGCAGAATAATGAGATTCTTTAAAAAAAACTCATAAATGTGGTAAAAAGGCACAGGGCTTAAAATTTTACTTGTTAATTTTTCTCTGCATTTGTTTCCACCTCTATGATATAGATCTAATAACTGTACCCAGTTTTTCGATTGTTTTTAGAATTAAATGTTTCTACACACATAAAGTTGTACAGATATATGAATACAGTATATAACCACTTAGAACACTTAAAAGAGTGCTTAGCACCATAAGCAGTTATGGATAGATGTACATCAGTGTTTTAATAGCATACAAATAAGGGTACAAAGAGTTTATAAGCTAGTATAAAACTGAGTTTGGTAAACATTCCCTTGTAATCATCACAATGAGATATCTTGGTTCCTTTAAAGCTCTGTCTATGGAATATCAATCCAAATTAATGAGAATAGCTTGCTATTAATTTTACCCATTAATGCCAATTTTCAAGATTAAGAATTAAGTCAGAAAATAGAGGAGACTGACCACAGTGTTTTTTCCAAAATTAGATGTGGCAGGATCAGAAGAAGCAAAAGCCAGCACTTAAGACAGTGTTCCATTTGTCCAAGGTCCTTCTAGTGTTGATTACACATTAATCACTAATATATTTTGTTTTATAAAAGCTTTTTATATGTAAGTTTTCTTTCTGAGATCAAACTTCTACTCTTCCATTTTTATTAGCTTGATAAACGAAAATGACTGAAATCCAAAGTTCTTACTGAATTTTCTTTCAGTAGAAGTTAATTATGGGGAAATGCTAGTTTGAATGTGATATGACACTACATATTTGTATCAAGGCTTTCACCCCTGATAGCATTACAAAACACAATAGAAACTGGTGAAGGAGGATAAAGAAACAGACAAATAGGATTTATTGCCTTCTGTATTTAGAAAGCACAGTATCTGGGATGACTTCAGGTGGAGCTTTATTCAGAGGTTTTAAACAATGTTGCCAGGATCCAGTCTCTCTCCTGCTAAACACTTGTCCCTTCTATGTGTTTCTCTCATTTTCTTGGTCTCTTCCCTCATGATCACAGGAAGATCACCTGCACCTCCCAGTGCTATGTCATTTGGGATTCAACAAGTACAACAGAAAATACCCAACAAATCCAACACTTAAAAAAAATTGAAATTGTTAATCCAAGCAATCTCAACAGAAGCTCTAATTCACATGTTTTATTCAGTAGCCCATACTTGAACTAATCATTGTGGAAAAGGAAATTTAATATGCTGGTGGTCATGGTCCTGACACAGATAATAGTGCCCCACTGAAACCAAGTGAATGAGTGAGGGTAGCTGTAGATCCATCAAGTGAATAGAGAGGCTATATTAAGAAATTAATCTCTAAAAGAAACTGGACCTCTTGTGGTGGTAGGCAAAGATCCACTTCTAATAATGTACCAATTAAAGAGGACAACATAGATACAGTCCCTTCCCTCCAGTTTGATACTACTCTGTAATTTTATTCAATTTAGTAAGAATACAATGCCTACTAGTTTGGCATTGATGTAGATGCTGTGAAAAATATCAAACATAAATAAAATATACTTCTATCCTTTACGAATTCTAAAGATAAATAAAATATAATCCTATGCTTAACAAATGCCGAACCTAGGGAAGGATACACACACACACAGACACACACACACACACATATGTACATATACACACACACATATTCAAGGATAACTAGAGTTCATGCATTGAACACGGATTCTCAAACTATGTTGAAAAATTACATAATTTCCTCCATTCTATTGTAGAATGAGACTTTTGTAAAATGCAAGAAAATTAATTAGTAGGAAGAAAATGATCACACACCTGAAGACAAACCAAAATCAAATTGCTATTAAACTTTTTAAATGCTTATCTTAATTCTATACTTACTCCAGACTTACAAAGAGTTCACAGACTGGCTCCTGTAGGCACATAACACATTGCAAAGCACAGGTTTATGAATATGTACTGAATTCACTTAATTTTTTAATTAACAATTCCAAGAATTATGATTAGGGTGAAAGTGGGGTAAAACATCATGGTGGATGCTCAAATTGATTCCCGTCTTAAAGAGCATGTTTAAGGATCTCTTAAAAGTTTATTTAGGAAAAGAAAACCAAAAATACGGATCATTTTTTATGAGGTGATCATCAGGAGTCAGCAACTTTTTTCCAAAACGTGCCACATTATTAGTATTTTAGGCTTTGCAGGCCAGATAATCTTCATCACAACGATTTGATTTGCCATACCCTGGTGTAGGCTCTTAGAAAACCCAACATGAATTAGTCTTTAAAAAATAAGGGGCCGGACGCGGAGGCTCACGCCTATAATCCCAGCACTTTGGGAGGACAAGGCAGGTGGATCATGAGGTCAAGAGATCGAGACCATCCTGGTCAACAAGGTGAAACTCCGTCTCTACTAAAAATACAAAAATTAGCTGGGCATGGTGGTGCGTGCCTGTAGTCCCAGCTACTCAGGAGGCTGAGGCAGGAGAATTGCTTGAACCCAGGAGGCGGAGGTTGCGGTGAGCCGAGATCGTGCCATTGCACTCCAGTCTGGGTAACAACAGCGAAACTCCATCTCAAAAAACAACAAGGAATTTGTTGATACATAACTAAAAAGTGAAGCTTGACCCAAGGGCTCAAACTATGTTACTAGGATTAGTTGCCTTCTACATTTCAGTTCCATATCCTGCTACATTATTTCCAGTCTCAGCCATGGGATCTAGGTGGGTTCCAAGCTCACATTACTTGTATACTCACAGTCCCAATAGAATAGAGACAACCACTCTGTGCAGATAGAAGTCGTATTACCTTTTTCGAGCTTTAATTATGCTGTAAGTATATCCCTGAGCTAATCACTGTACCCAAGGCAATTTATGCTCTCATTGAACTGGTCTGAGCCTTATCTTCATAAGCCTTATCCACAGGATAAACCAAGTGCATCTGACACACAGATGTAACTCAGATGGGGTTCATTCCTTGAAAGAAATTATGGTATTTATGCCATAGTGTGAATGGAAAGTGGAAAACCAACAAAAAGTAATATGTCCATGAAAAACAAAGATCACAAAGTCAGAGACATCACAAGATTAGATTAGGTTGCCTACGAGTGGCATTGTCAGTATACGCTACAAGGTCCAAGGGAAATGGCCGCTAGGGCAGAAAGGCTCAGTTGGCTACCAGAGAAAGGTTGTAACTAAAATCCAAATGAAGCATAAGACTTGGGTGAGTTGTAAACATTAAGAAAAATGACATTTTACATGCATAAAGCATGGACAGAGACACATACTATTCCTTTGATTCTGCTTAGCCTGGTAGAGGGAAACACACACTTACCGTATCTGGATTAAATTCTTCGTTCCATCAACTAAGAGTTACATAAACCTAGAAAAACTGCTTCCTTTTCTCCGAGCTTCAGTTCCTTCATCTTAAAATGGAGACACGTAACTTCATATGGTTATGTGGGGCGTAAGTACAGATTAGTGCCCTAAAAATAGCAGCGGCTCTTTCTATGTTCATGCAAGTCTGGCTGAAACACAGGGTTCCTTTCTCAGGAGTCAAGGAAGATGCCCGTGGGAAGAAAGCGTGGGTTGAGATAACAGTGGGTCTCAAAACAAACACAAATTTTGACTTTATTTTATGTAGATATAGGTAACATGGGAAGATTGTTGAGCTAGAAAGTGACATAATGGAATTGATAGCTTAGGGAAGTTTTCTGGCAAAGAGAAATCCATGAAGAATTGAACAAGAATGATCCCAGAGAGAGTTTCCTTCAAAGAACTCTACAATCAATGTGTTTAAATGTCTATCATTTAAAAAGGGGCTTCTTTTAAAAGACTGTGCCACATATTGTATTTGACATTTCTCAGTGTTCTATGAAATATAAAGAGATGAATGCTGGAATCTTACATAGTGAAAGTAGCAGTAAAATACTTTCTCTGCCAATAAGTGAGGAAGTGACAGACCTTCACTTTTTTAAGAAACAACTGGAATGTCTGAAGTGTCATGAATGAGAAAGAAACACAGAATTGGAAATGACCACAAAAGAAAAAGTTTACTAGGAATTTCCTGTAAATAGTATCATGTTTGCTTTTTTCAGATGTGGGAGTAATTATAAAATGTCGCACTTAATGTAAAAGTATTTTGAAATTTTAAGATTAAAGCAAGCAGATGCAACATAGGAAATCGCCTCCTATTATAAAAACAATGCCCTTTAATTCCATATAGATGAGGGCCCTAACAAAAAACACATTTTAATTCTTCTAAGCTTATATATATTCAGTGTCCACTGCATTTGTTGTATTTATTCACATATGCGTCAATCACCAGAGGAAGGTATTTACCAGCATGATATGTTCTCATCCATTCATTTACTTGGTCTATTCTCCCCTCAATTTCTTTCTCGACTTGTCTGTCTATGGGGTGTTACTTGATATGTGACAGATCACATGTCCATTGTTGTAGAAAACTCAGTTACATAAATATTCAACTTCTTTTTATGTGATTTTATTTTAACCAAATCCTGAATCTTATAAATATATATGGAGACTCTGTTCTGACCATTGAAATACATCCATTGTCGCTTCATAACCACATATGCTGGCAGAAATCATAAATCTTATTTTACAGATTGAGTGTCTAAGAGAGATAGAGAACGAAAGAGATTAAGTGTGTTGCCTAAGGTCACAAGCTAAAGCTGTCTCCTGGTAAGGTTGTTTAATTCTGCTTTTTGTTCCTGCAATCATTCAGTCCATTTTGATGTTGGAAACTGTGGAGTCAGATTCTTTATCTCCTACACTACATCTTCAGGCAGTATGAGATTCTGACAGGTGACAAGACTATGTTTGAAGTGATAGCTCTCTTTCTTGGATAGTGCAAGAAAATGGGGGAAAAAAGTGGAATTTCCATTTTATTTCACAGGCAAATATACAGAAAGTAGTACATAACAAAAAAGTTTATTTAACTTTGAAAATGAAAAAAAGAAAATAAAATTGGGTCCAATCAAATAATTGAAATGACTAAGCAGCTTCAAACTTAGTATGCTTTATTATCAGTGGGTTATATTTAAAAACATCAAAATCTCAATACACATCTTTATATTTTGATAAAATCTTGCATGTTACACTTTGTGCCTGTGTTGTGTCTTATAGGATGAACTGTAGGTGATAGATGCTTTAATATAACTTCAGAACAATCTAACCCAGGTCTTCCTATTTGAATATACCATGCCTTCTGGCCAAGGAGGAAGTCCTGTTTAGCCAAAGAATAATAATGATGATGATTGTACCTCTACATATTTGTAACCCTTTGTGTTTTACAAAGCACTTTTACATAATTTGTCTTATTTGGCCTCCATAGGTGCATGAGCTGCTTTTATGTTTATTTCCATTTGAAAAACAGAGATTCTTAGGCTCCTGGAGGTTAATTATCTTGCCCTTGCGACAGAGGAGTAAACTTCTCAAATAGTTTACTCCTCTTTACTGGGGAGGAAAAATTATTACTCAAATCTTAAAGACCATCAATATGAGAGCCTCTAATATTATATATTTTGCTAAGAAAAAATATATAATTGCAAGACATTATTGATTTTACAGTATATCCCAGTATCAGTAATGTCACAAATGTTTAAAAATGTGTATCTAAACCAAATGCAATACACTGAGTTATTATGTACAACCCATACAGCATACATGCCCTTTACTATGAGACTTCTCTAGAAAGTGATTTCAATGGACCATTTCCTTGCAATTTATTTATACTAACTCCCCTAATATCTGGCACCCGGCATTCTCAGAAAACTCTTCTCAGTGGTTACCAATGTCCACAGAAATGAAGTTTTCTATACCTATAGGGTTGCAGGGAGATAGAGAAACTTGCAAAATTCAATACTCAAATTTACCCTAATTGTCTGAATCCTTTTGCTTTATCCTGTCTCACATTTTTGACTACATTGAATGGTCCTTTTTCATTCCAAACTCAGTATTTCTAAAACTAAAGTTATCCTCTTTTTTAATAATCATATTAACAAAATAATAAGAAGATCAAAAAGTAAATAAAATAACATAGCTCCTTTCCGATTTGTGTATCTTGTAAATGAGATAACATTTTCTCACTTGGTCTGTTTAGATGCAAATGCACAAATAATTTTATTAAAGACAATAAAAAAGTGCGTCAAAGTGGAGTTAAAAAGAAGCTCCATTGGAGTCATTCTAGGAAACAAAATGTAGGCACTGATTTCTACAAGGACATTTATTCTGGGTTTAGGTTTTTCCCAAAATTCGACTTTTTAAATTTTTTTTTTTTTTTTTGAGACGGAGTTTCGCTCTTGTTACCCAGGCTGGAGTGCAATGGCGCGATCTCGGCTCACCGCAACCTCCGCCTCCTGGGTTCAGGCAATTCTTCTACCTCAGCCTCCTGAGTAGCTGGGACTACAGGCACGCGCCACCATGCCCAGCTAATTTTTTGTATTTTTAGTAGAGACGGGGTTTCACCATGTTGACCAAGATAATCTCTCTCTCTTGACCTTGTGATCCACCTGCCTCGGCCTCCCAAAGTGCTGGGATTACAGGCGTGAGCCACCGTGCCCGGCCTTGAAATGTTTTATAATGTGTTAACATTATGTCTACATGAATTAATCCTGTATGTGGAGAAACTTGGAAATGCCTCCTAATTGGTCTTCTTAAGTCCTAATTAAATAGGAGTAAGCAAATCTATTATAAACAAAAGTTTTTTTTGTTTGTTTTTTTATTCCTTTGTTGGTATAGCCTTACAGGTCACAGAAAGGTGACCTGATCTAAGTCCTCTTCCACCATGCATATCCTGTATTTCATCAAACCATTCTTAATTACTTTTTCTCACTTATGATTTTATGTATTTATTTGTTCTTTATTATTTTTTCCCTTTAAAGTACCTGTTTAATAATGGCTGGAGCTGCGGCTGTCTCAGTCACCTTTGTATCCCCAGAACCTAGAACAATGCCTGACATTTAAAAGGCATTCAAACCTCAACTGCATATTTCATTAAAATTCTAGGGTAAGAAAAATCACCATGATGACCAAATAGAAAAAAAGAAAAAAAAACAAAAACAAACCTTTATCACATTGTTGGTAGTGAATACCAGTACATGGTGTATCCCTAGATGATTTTTTGAAAGTTTGAGAGACAAATGAGATATTTTTCTTTCTGAGAACTCATCCTTGCTGATTAAAACCTGCAAAGCATGACTGGCAATTTAACATTAGTACTATGCTTACCTATGGCTCATTTAGCTATCACGCCACAACACTTGTTCAAAATTATCAAGTTTCTTTTACTCCCAACTTTTAATATTATATGATATCTTCATTAAATTTTAAAGTTTAATATATTATACATTTGGATATTGCTGGATACACGTTTTTCTATTTATTAATTTTACTGGTAACATCAGTGTTCAGCAAATTAGGGTTTACTAAATAGAGTTACACTATATTAATAAGCCCAAATCTCTTGGTCCTGATGTTTAATTCATTGCTTTTATTAGTATGTTTCCAAGTAGAAGATTTAATTTATACATATTAGATTCTACCACAGTGTCTTGCTCAAAAAATCTTTCACTAACTCTATTCGCCACTAATGAATTTTCACCAATGTATCACATGAAACATCCCTAGACAATTTTACTTAGCTGATCATTTGAGAAATGTTCTCAAATATACCAGGAAAACAAATAAAGACAAAACAAAATAAATAAAAAACATTACCCTTCTTTTGGAAAATTTAATTTTTGTGCTCTTAGGAATCCAGTTAATTCACTTAAATCTTGTGTTTCCTAATACATATTTAGAAATATAGAGGGTTATAATTTAGCTTTTCCATTAAACATGATTATTTGTTACAAGAAGCTATTGTGGTGAATAAAGGAATATGTGGTTTGCATGGAATGGAAACTCTACGATCTTCTCTATGAAAGATCAAATTTTCACTTCTCTAACACTTTCACGGTGACACACTTGCTCTTACAGACTACCTACTATTCATATCTCTCTAGTTTTAATATCTCCCTAATATGGAGTTATAAAGAGGAAGAAAACAGAGATGTAGACCAATGGAACAGAACAGAGACCTCAGAAATAATGCCACACATCTACAACCATCTGATCTTTGACAAAGCTCATGAAAACAAGCAATGCGGAAAGGATTCCCTGTTTAATACATGGTGTTGGGAAAAGTGGCTAGCCATATGCAGAAAGCTGAAATGGGACCACTTTCTTACACCTTACTCAAAAATTAACTTCTGATGGATTAAAGATTTAAACATAAGATCTAAAACCACAAAAACCCTAGAAGAAAACCTAGGCAATACCACTCAGGACACACGCATGGGCAAGGTCTTCATGACAACACCAAAAGCAATGGCAACAAAAGCCAAAATAGACCATGGGATCTAATTAAACTTAAAAGCTTCTGCAGAGCAAAAGAAACTATTAGAGTAAACCAACAACCTATAGAATGGGAAAAAATTTTTGCAATCTACCCATCTGACAAAGGGCTAATAACCTAGAATCTACAAAGAACCAAAACAAATTTACAAGAAAAAACAACCCCATCAAAAAGTGGGCAAAGGGTATCAACAGTCACTTCTCAAAAGAAGACATTTATGCAGCCAACACACATATGAAAACAAGCTCATCATCACTGGTCATTAGAGAAATGCAAATCCAAACCACATTGAGATACCATCTCATGCCAGTTAGAATGGTGGTCATTAAAAACTCAGGAGACAATAGATGCTGGAGAGGACGTGGAGAATAAGAATGCTTTTATACTGTTGGTGGGAGTGTAAATTAGTTCAACCATTGTGGAAGACAATGTGGCGATTCCTCAAGGACCTAGAAATAGAAATACCATTTGACCCTGCAATCCCATTACTGGGGATATACCCAAAGGACTGTAAATCATTCTGTTATAAAGACACATGCACACATATGTTTATCGTGGTACTGTTCACAATAGCAAAGACTTGGAACCAACCCAAATGCCCATCGATGATAGACTGGATAAAGAAAATGTGGCACATATACACCATGGAATACTATGCAGTCATAAAAAGGATAAGTTCATATCATTTGCAGGGACATGGATAAAGCTAGAAACCATTCTCAGCAAACTGACACAAGAACAGAAAAACAAACACTGCATGTTCTCACTCATAAGTGAGTGTTGAACAATGAGAACACATGGACACAGGGAGGGGAACATCACACACTGGGGCCTGTCAGGTGTTGGGGGGATAGGGTGGACAGCATTAAGAGAAATACCTAATGTAGATGACGGAGTGATGGATGCAGCAAACCACCATGGAACAGGTATACTTATGTAACAAACCTGCACTTTCTGCACATGTACCCCAGAACTTATAGTTTAAAAAAGAAAAAAAATAAAGAGAAAAAAATGACTAACACTTATCACACCACTTGTTTCAAATATTTGATGGTAACCCATGTGTTATTTCTTTAAAAGTGGGATTTGAGAAGGAAAAAAACAGTTTGCTGCACAAAATGTACGAAGTATGGAACAATTACTTGATGTATAAAACCAAAATACAGAACTTGGATACTGAGCTTAGCAGGGCCAGAGAGATTCCTATAGGAAATCAAGGACAAAATTAGTGAAATAGTTTGACTCTGTCCTGACCCAAATCTCATCTTCAACTATAGTTCCCATAATCCCCACATGTCATGGGAGGGACCCAGTGGGAGGTAATTGAATTACAGAGGTAGTTACCCCCATGCTGCTCGTCTCATGGTAGTAAATCTGTTCTCATAAGATCTGATGGTTTCATTAGGGGCTTCTCCTAAATTACCCAGTCTTGGTTATATCTTTATTAGCAGCGTGAGAATGGACTAATACAATCAGAAACTCCCAAACGTTAATCAATGTATTTTGAGCAGTTATTATACAGTAATATGATGAAAATGGGATGGTATCCTCAAATGTTGTTAGCCCATAGAGGAGTTCTAATATGAATTGAATATGTATATTAGACTAAGTAAGTCCAATTGTGGCAGGAACCACAATCATCTTGTTGGTGTCAACTATCCTACCTGGCTTATAGCCAATGGTAAGTATTGACAGAGAAAATTAAAGAAATGATGGCAAAATATGAGACAAAAAATGGTTTGTTTAGATAGATCTGAAGGATCTTATTTTATGTGTGATTATTATTTCAGTTCAGGAAAGCATTTACTGAACACATATTATATGCTGGAAACCATATTGAAACCTGCATTTATGAATAAGAAGTATGACCTTATGACCTCTTCATGAAATTCACACTCTGTGGTGGAAGCAAATGCAAACATTTACCTTCACTTCATTTTTGTCAGACCTATGATATACAGATGAGGTTGCCATAAATGTAAGCAGTACATTAAACCCAATCTAACTCACGTGGGGCACGGATACACTTGAAAATAAGGATCATGAGCAGGAGCGCTAGGAAAAAGCACCCTAGAAGAGTTTTTTAAGTAAGATGTTAAGGAAGGGATTCCCCGACATTGAAATTTTAAACTGAAGCTGAAAGGTGAAGAAATGTCACTTACTCAAGAAAGCCTTCCCTAACATCTCCTTCATCCAAATGGGCAAACAGTCCCTATTTTCCTAGTACATGGTTTGTTTTCTTTACTGCCTTTGTAATAACTAATTTTTTTAAAGTCTTTACCTTCTTCACTAGACTGTAAGATTCATGAAGGCATGAGCCATGTCAGTGTTATACATTGTTATGCCCTGTGTCTAGCAAAGAGCTGATGCCCTACTCATGTAGGAAGGTTGGAGGGATATATAAAGAGAGGGAAGGAGGGAGGAAAGAAGGGGTTACGATTAGAACAATGGATCAAAAGAAATTATTCAGAGGAATTTGCTCAAGGTAGTAAGGAAACCCAAATCATGGCATAAAACCCATTTAATCCTAAATTTAGACACTCAGGGAAACTTGTTGGGGTATTCAAATAAGGAAAAAAAACACACACAAGTGTCTTGAAAAGAAGATTTGATTTGAAAACTGGAGTATACTGGAGTATAACCACATTTGTATGGTTTGATCCATTAATTTACCATCTCTGCTTTTCCAGATCTCCTTCCAGAGAATGACGAAGCTCACACACACATCCCTCCCACAGTGGTAGGGACAATGACCAAGATGGCATAAAGGAAGTCCTGCCACATGAAGGATTAGGCAGGCAGTGGTCTGTAAAAAGATAATATGGAAAGATGACTGTGGAAACCACAAGGAGAAAGATATTTGCCTGTTATTAGAAAGAAACTTCGAGTAACCTGAGCTGCAATAATATACTAGGCTGCCTTAGGAGATAGAGCCCTATCACTTGAGGTATTGGTGCTTTTTGACTGGCAGACTAGTGGGGATATTTGTAAGTGTGTCATTTTAACAGTAGTAGTCATCTAGATGATCCCTAAAGTCTCTACCATTTCCTAAGACTGTATGACTTTATCAAATTTTGATATGCATAATAGCCATGTAATTATTATTCATATGAGCAATGTTATATTTATCTAGAATCAACAACTGGAAAGCTTAGCAGCAATTTGGAGTAAAAATGTTCAGGAACAGAAGCCTAAAATTATAATTTGAAGTATCAAAGAAAGATGAAACTCAGTGTGGCATATTTTATAATATTTTAATAGTTAGAAGAGTAATTTTGTTGTAATGAGAACACTCAATTAAACAGAGCAGTTCTTCCACTATTACAGGTTAGCAGGAATTTGGTGATTATAAAGAGATTCCTAATATTTATATTTTAGAATTTAAAATATTACAAGATGCTATATGCTCCAAAGCTGATTATATGCTAGAAATCTGACTTTAGATCATGTTTTCATAAATGTTATTTCACATTAATCAATTATGGTGATTTATTTTTAATAACAATATTTAAACATTAAACTTGGGCAAAAAGTGCTTTCATTAGAGAAAACAGGTATTAAGCATGATACCCAACAGTTTTTTAAGAAAGTATATTTTGAAGTTAGTTTAAAGGGAATCGGTATTGAGGGAAAATATAGTTCTGAAAAACAATAAACTTTCAGTATTTGTTCTTTGGGAAAATTAACTTTTTTAAAGAGTGGGGATTTTTCCCACTAATTATCATTCAGTTTTAAAGGGCATTTATTTCCTGCTTTTCCAGAGACAGAAAAAAAACAAAAATAAAAGTTATTTTCTTGAACTGGTAACTGAAATTGTAACTAAGTAGTTTCCTATTAAAATGAGAAATAAGCATAGAATATTAAGGGTTATTACGAATCAGAGGAACAAGCTAAGCAGTCTTAAGGACAAATAACAGCTGATTCTAACACTGATGACCATTAATTGACATGAAATTCCAGGAAAATTTTAATTTTTCCTGTGACTAATGAAAATTGACAAATCAAACAAACTACTATCAAAAACCTAACAACATTGCAAGTTGGGACTTTTTATTTCAATTAAAACTTTATTTGATTTCTCCATTCACATTTAGGAACACACAGTTAGTGTGTTATTTCTTATTAGGAACTGCGTGTTCCTTATTCACATTTAGGAACACACAGTATGTTAGTTCTTATTACTTTATAAAGGAGCCACTTCATTTCTAATGGCATGGGCATGTGCCAAAATGTAGCACATACCATGCCACAACTCCCTGACCTACTATTAAAATGACAAACTACATTCCTTTGCACTCAGCTATCTCCAAGAAAAATCTTTCTTTTCCTGACAAAGACAAAAGGTTAGACTAGATATACAACATCAGAGGAGCATTATCTTGTCAACTGGCTGGAATACATTAATACAGGGAGGAACCCTTCAGTTAAAGTTTTAAGGATGGTTGAAGGAAAATCTTTATACCTGCTATTTATATTACTCTTGCCACATGGAAAAAAATAAGAAGAATAAATCTTGGTGACTATTCTGAGGCATACTGGAAGAAATCCAATTTAATTAGGAAAAAACACTCAACTTGGGGGTTGGAAAAAATAAGACTTTGAAACAAGTAATACACCATTATAAAACCCGGTTTGTGATTAATAAGCAATGAATTCTCCCGACAGATATGCACTGTTGGTTATTTACTGAAGTTTCTTAGTTTACGTTCCACATGGCATTCTCTTCGTTTTAAAGAGTAAGTGCAAAATTCTTTTACTTGTTTATATCCATGTTCATTTCCTCTTAACAAGATAAATAAAAGCATACTTGAAATGTATTCAGCTGCACGTATTGGTTAATTACCACCATATTTGCCTTTTTATCAATGTTTACTCTAAAAAGGAAGAACCCGAATAATTAATACTGTCTGACCCAGAGATGTTCTTTGTAGGAGATGCAAGTTTGACATGAAAACCAAATGTTGGAGGCCAGGAAGTATGAGTGAGTCTAGCAGATCTGTATGTGGAAGACCCTCTTAAGTCTTCACAAAGTTTGAAAACAGGCTCAAGCACAAAACTAAAGCACTAGTTTCTTAGCCATAGCAGAACTTCATTATGACGTGACTGCTTCATTGATTAGTTCAGGCTTTAGATGAGAGTGGTAATGATTCAGAAGTCAAGATTTGATCTCTACTATTTTTTAAATGATTCTGTATTGTTAAAAACATTGTACATTGGAATACACAGACACACAACCTTGCCCCTTGTGTTTCTCAGACATTAGAGGCAATTATTCATTTCTACATTAACTCACTCATCCATTCAACAAATATTTGGCTAAGCACAAGATGTGCTGGTGATTTAACAAGCACTAATATAAAACATAAGTGCCATTATTGAAAAAACACATGAAACATTTGTGTTCGGGGTATACGAAGGGTAGTTATGGAAGTTCTGCTGAAGGATTTGTCGGTAAAATGTGATAGGACCCAGTCAAATCCAGCATATTCTGGCAAAGAGTACAACGTGTATAAAGGCACAGAGGCCAAAGAAAAAGCATTTTTGGAAAACTGAAATAAGTTCAATAAAGCAAGAATTTAGCTTGTGTGTGTGTGTGCGCGCGCGCGCATGTGTGTGCTTTACTATTTTTCTTGAACGTGACGTAAAGAAATGTAGGTCCTTCTGCCAACTGGCTAATGTAGAACTGAGCTTTTCCTTTCAGTGTGCTTCTGTGAAAAGTGCTCTAAAGATGGCTTTCTGAGCCGGGCGCAGTGGCTCACACCTGTAATCCCAGCACTTTGGGAGGCTGAGGCGGGTGGATTACGAGGTCAAGTGATCGAGACCATCCTGGTCATCATGATGAAACCCCGTTTCTACTAAAAATACAAAAAATTAGCACGTGCCTTTAATCCCAGCTACTCAGGAGGCTGAGGTAGGAGAATTGCCTGAACCCAGGAGGCGGAGGTTGCGGTGAGCCGAGATCGCGCCATTGCAATCCAGCCAGGGTAACAAGAGCGAAACTCCATCTCAAAAAGTAAAAAATAAAATAAAAAATAAATAAATAAATAAGATGGCTTTCTGACACAAATCGCATCCCTAAAACACTGGGTAAAATTTCAGAGTTGAGTTTTCTGAAGGTCCAGGGAAGATGATACTTGTGACATAATCCGAGTATACAATTCTTCTAGATTTAAAAAACTAAGCTATTATGACAGTGTTTAAATAATCTCAGAATTATAAAGTAACAAATATGTCACCTGTACTCAACAAATATCAATAACTTGGCACACTCATGGCTATGGTTTGAATGTTTGTCTCATTAATATTCGTATGTTGAAATTTTGACCCCTATGGTGATAGTACTAGGAAGTGGTTCTTTAGAATGTGATTAGATCTTGAGGGTAGAGCCTTTATGATTGGGATTAGTGCCCTTATAATAGTCCACAGAGAGCTCTCTTGCCCCTTCCTTCCACATGAGGACGCCATGAGAAGGTGCCACTTAAGAACCAGCAAACTGAACCTTACTAGATAACAAATCCACTGGAGCCTAGATCTTGAATTTTCTGGACTTCAGAACTGTGAGAAATAAATTTCTGTTGTTTATAAGCTACCTAGTCTACAATAGTATCTTTATAGCAGCCCAATGAACTGAGACACTTGTATTTCTGATTTTTGTTTTGTTTGTAGTTGAGTTGAACTACTATTAATTTAAGCAATTCCAGGTCATGGAATTTTTGTCCTTCCCCCATAAAACTTTGAAAAGCTAAAAATAAATTGGTATTTAAATGTGGAATCTCTAAAAATATAAACATTTTCTTAGATATCACGCATATAAAATTAATTTCTTGATGTCAAGAGTATTCAATCCATGTTCAATTGAGTGGAGAGAAAAGATATTTCTATTATTTCAAACAAAACAGCAACCACAAAAAACAGAACCCTCCCCAGATTAATTAAACAAGATCCCCAAAGCACAGGCTTTAAGATAAAACCTCAATGTGTCTGCTTATATAAAAAATTAACAACATCTCTTCAGTGAAGAAGATCATATTATTACTTAACATTTGCAACATCTGATACTACTGAGGCCAAAACAAACAAACAAAAAACCCCAATTCCCTTCACTGGGAACTTACACATCATCTTACTGATTTTCTACCAGGAGAAGTTTCTAATCAATGATTTAATTTCATTTGTTTCATGCAACTATCATATGAAAGGAGTAACTGAGACTTCTAGCATGATATTAACATGGTTACTGTATATTCCATATTTTAATTGTCGATTTTGACCTTTTAGTAATGCAAAAATGGAAAGATGTTAGAAGGAGAGCAAAGGTTACAATAAAAGTAAGGCATTAAAAAAATATAGAGAGAAAGAAAGACAAAATGACCTAGAAAAACATTTCCAGTAGAAATCCAATTTGATTTGTACCTTAGCTACTTTGCAGAATGTTTCCTATGATTAAATAACGAACAGTGCTAACAGAAAAAAATACTGAAATCTGATTAAGCAGTTACTATGTGTCAAACACCAGTTAGGTGCATTATATGGATTTTCCATTTAAACTGCACACCAATTATGTGGGCAAGGTACTACTATCCCTAACTTCTGGAAAGAAAAACCCTAGCTCATATAATTTATTAAAATTGACTGAGTTCTCACAACCAGCAAGAGGTAGACCAGTAGGAGACTACAGATACTTGCTAATATTCCATGCCTTTTTGTTTTTACTTTTTATATTACTGTTGTTTTAATAATCTGTTTAATAATTCCTTTGTTTACTTATTTATCAATAACACTCCATGGTTCAAACTTCAAAAAGCATGTAAAGATAGTCTCTGAAAAGACTCCCTTTTCCAATAGCTTTCTTGCAAGTTATATCCAGATCAATGCTTTTCCTTTTTTTCTCTTAAGATTTCTAGAGACTGGTACACACCCAAGCCTCTATACTATGCATGTGTGTCTGTATATTCTTTTTCCTCTTCATTCTTATGCCAGTACTAATATATTCATCCTTTTATGCATATTCTTAAAAACTATATCCAACATATATTTGGATGTCAGCACACTGCTTCCTATTTACTTTTTATAGCTACATAGTGTTCAATGAAATATATATATATATCAATAACCCATTTAAACACACAGAGAGAAATTTGTTTCCAATCATTTTTAAAAACCCAATTACTTGTAGCGTCTTGAATTAAAATACACCCTTCATCAGGTATCCATGAGTGACCAGGATAGCAAAGAGATAAATATCTGTAGTGTGGGTCAATTCTCTGATATTGTTGCTAATGCTAATGTGGCTGTGATAGCATTAACTTGATTGGTTTAGTTTAATTGCACTGATGACTTCAATTAATAACCTCTCCACATTGAAACTAGTTTGACCATGTAGAATGCTCCAGTCAATTGGGCCATAAAAAGAATTGATGCCAACGGTAATTTCACAAAGCTTCTGCATATTTATATTTCTTTGGGATACCTGCAATTGCCATGAGATCATGTCTGTGTCAGCCTGCTAGAGGCTGGAAACTGTGTGGGGCAGAACTGAGTCATCCAAGCTGACATTATCTGAGACTGATCATTATCAGTTTCTGACTGATCGACCAAGTAGCCACAGATAAATGAGCCAGTCCAAGTTTCTCAGCCATGATAAGCAGATCCACAGAAACAACCAGCCAATGTATAAACATGCGATGGGAAAAAAGACACTAAGTTTTGGGTGACTAGCAAGAGCAAGAGCTAACGAATATAACACATCCAGACTAGCATTTGAACTAATCCCTATTTCATTCAAATAAGCCATTCTGTTTGCTCCTAACCCATATTTAATCCCCGTATTGCTTGAATTGTCTAGGGATATGTGTAACAAATGTGTATTTCTTTTGTTTAAAAAAGTCATCCACCTCAGAAAGTAACTTCGTTTTAATTTAGCCTTCATCATAATGAATCTAGTTCAAGCAATTCCAGTACCGTTAATAAACCTTCACCTCTATGCCGTCATCCCACTTTATTACGGGACAAATGAATAATCATCACAACAAAAGAAAGATGAATTCTTTTAAAAAGTGTGTGAGAAACACTTTCGTAAATCATTTAGTTTTTTCATTAATAACAATGAAGAATGCATGTTTGAAAAAAGGAGGAGCTACTGAGTTTTGGAACAACTGAATCTATTCCAGTTAGTAATATTTAGCTCCTTGATGATGCTTGAGAGAAAACTTGAGAGAGCTATTTGTGAATTACTCACAGTGAAGTGATCCAGAAGTTTTGAATTTGAAAGGGATTGCAGAAGGATATTATGGATCTGAAGAAAGGAAATCAAAGGAGAAATAATTTTGCCAATGTTAATTACTAGGTTGGTGCAAAAGTAACTGCAGTTTTTGCCATTACTTTTAATACTTACATTATGAGGCTATCCTTTATAACACTTATTCTCTCTCAAAACATGGTAAAAGCTGAAAATACAAAATGCACATGTGTACAAATCCATCAAATATTCATACAATTCAAAACAGCATAAGGACCCTTGGTCCCACCATGGACAGAATCCAGAATGATAATCCGCCCCTGGTTAAGATGCCTTGGTAGAAAGGAGCATATCTAACTAGCATTCTTTTATGATTTTCAGCTTTTGAATGGCATATGACAACATGGAAACATATACATGTTTTTCTGGATTTTTAAAAGTCATAGTGTATCCAAAGAGACTTTAAGCAGAAGGAAAATGTTTGTGCTTTTCATATCTTTTCATTAGTTACTTAGTTTTCTCATGGATTTAGGATCCTGATATTTGGAACAGACATGTTATGTTCATGTATCCCCACTTTTTCACTCAATGCCTTAACTATAGTCAAAAAGAAACTATGGATGTTGTATAATTTTCCAGGAATCATATTAAATAACAATGACAAATGCTTTCTACAATACTATTCAAGACTGAAATATGAAAGATTTTCATATTTTATTAAAAAGAAGTTGATCTCTTTCTATGGTTTGTCAAAGATTGAGGTCTCATGAATTTGAATTCATTTAATATCCTTAAGGTTTTACATTCAAAATAAGATGAGTGTTTCTTACATCTTAAGGGGTCAGATCATCTTATGTCTTTGTCAATCATTGACCTAATCAGTTTATCAGCCTGCTCAATAAAACACTAAAAACCAATCACACTACTCAAATACAGCCTAATATGAAGTTTTGCTGACATTTATATTTGTGGCATTGAGTGCTGCAAGCATTTCACACACACCCATTCAATTCTCACTCCAAAGTTTAGTGCAATTATTAATCCTATATTAAAAAGTTAAGTACAATTATTAATCCTATATTAAAAAGGAAGAAACCAAAGCCTGCCCATTGTTAAACAGTGATTCAAACGCTGAACTCCAAGCCCATTTTTGAAAGTTTTTTTGAGAGATTGCTTTCTTAAGCAACAGCTGTCAGGTCTGAAATGAATTTCTGTTGAAGAACCAGGCAAAGGTTAGAGATGAAGGGTGCTTTAGTGTTATCATCTTTCAAACTGCAACCAAGATACAACTTAGGCTCATGTAACCACAAAGACTAGGTAGGAAAGGGCCTCTATAGCATCTGGTATTTGGGATAGTTTACAATATTTCATGTATTGAGATGACCTGTTTTCAGATTTCCAATAATTTACTCAACACTGGGTGATGCATGAGTGTAAGCTGATCATGAGCTAATTAATAGTCACTGTGCTAAATGATTGTACACTATTATATTAGGCAAAGGATTTAACTTTCCACATAATAGATGCTCACGTATTTGTTGGACCCTAAAACGTGTTATGAAAGTTCATGCAACATGATGTTTGGGACATGTGGGATTACAACTGGCAAGATGCGTAGAGGAGCTCAAGTATATGCTACCTGCAAAATTCTTAGAAAGAAATTCAAGGATATTAATTTATACAATAGACGTATTCCTAAAAAGTAGCTTGAAAAATCACACCTTTCACAGTCCAATCCTATTTTATATTGATTTACATGATCTACTCAGAGCTCTGAGTCTTTATCATGGATTGATATTCAGTTGGTTCAGTCTTCCTTTAATTGAACTTCTCTGCTACTTCCTCTTCTAATCTGCCTGCCTCATCCTGAATAGCCAGTGATCTAAAGCAACCACTACACACACACACACACACACAAAAATGCCACCACTGGAACAACTAATAAATATATATACAATTATATATAACATATACAATGTATATAATTTATATATTACATAATATATATACACACATATATATAATTTAGTGTCTAATTTAAAAAAGACCACTTCTTTTTTCTAATAGATGATATTTAAATTTTCCATATCAAGTTTAAGAGCAAAAATGCATCACTTTTTCATTTTGGAAAAAAAAATTATTATAGAATAATCACAGTACTGGGTTCTCTATTGCAGAAACTATGAATCAACACTGTTTTTTAACGATGAGTTTAACTTCAAATTAATTTCCACACCCTTTTCATTAGGTTCTCTTCTTTTATGTGGAAAGTATTATCGATTCACAGGGAATTAATTTTTAGCCCAGAAAAGTAATAAAAGGTATGACTTTGGAGTCAGGCTGACCTAGGTTCAAATCCCAGGTCAGCACTGATTATATTTGTATCTTTGGGAAAATTATTACACTCCTTGGCCTCTAACCTTAATTAATAAAAGTGGTAGCAAGAATAACTCACAAAATCTATAAGAGGATGGAATACAATGATATGTTAAACCACTAAACCCAATGTCTGGTACATAGTAGCTATGTTTATTATTTTTCATTATTGATTGCATTAGTAAGTAAATACTCATGTATTGTCTCCTATTTCTGATTCGGGCTTTACTGTCTAAAGAAAATTGCTGGCTTTCAGCAGGAAAATAAAAAATTTACCTTAAAGCTATATATTAAATCTAGCCATTTCCTAGATTTAAAATATAATTTTTTAACAAATAATGGAACTTGACTGAATAATACCAAAATGAAATCTAGCAACAGGATGTTGGTTTTATTTATAGCAACCCAAGGAAGTTGTGATTCACTCTGTCATCTCAAGCTCTGCATTTGACATGATTATCATTAGAATTTATGATGTTCGTGGAAACTAGACTCAGACAGTTGGAAGGTAAATATGGAAAGTGCCTTAAATATGAGTTCACTATAAGTCAGGAGAAGTACACTGGTACTAAAAGAAATAATATGTGTCGGCCGGGCACGGTGACTCAAGCCTGTAATCCCAGCACTTTGGGAGGCCGAGGCGGGTGGATCATGAGTTCAAGAAATCGAGACCATCCCGGTCAACATGGTGAAACCCCGTCTCAACTAAATATACAAACAAAAAAAAAAAAATTAGCTGGGCATGGTGGCGCATGCCTAAGGTCCCAGCTACTCGGGAAGCTGAGGCAGGAGAATTGCCTGAACCCAGGAGGCGGAGGTTGTGGTGAGCCAAGATCGCGCCATTGCATTCCAGCCTGGGTAACAAGAGCGAAACTCTGTCAAAAAAAAAAAGAAAAGAAAAGAAAAAATAATATGTGTCAGAAAATAATTACATCAACAAGTTTGTAAATCGCCTAGAAAGTTGGCAAATAGTTCTGATTTTTAAAGCAAACTAATGACACTGAAAATGTTTCTCTTCCACACCTCAGCTATACTGCATAATATACTACAAATATACATGTATATATTATATGTACCTACAAACATATAAAAATGTGAATCCCAGGTAAATAAACATTACTGTATGCATCAATCAAGCTTTATTTCTATTATTTTTATATCTAATTAGAAGTCACACAATCTGTCCAAAGTTTACTCTTCTAACGTAAATTCACATATAACTGATGATGCCACTTCTCCCTTATGTGAGCTATAATTAATTTGGTATTTTTTACAGTAGGATGCTTTCCAAAGGCCAGGATGGCAGGTGTTCCCTATAATAGTTCCTGTACTTTGAGGTTAGATGAATACAAACCTGGAAGAGAAAAACTCAAGTCTGCTAATAGAAATTTATTGTATCAGTTTCTCACCAATCAGATTCTCAATCACATCTCATTAGTTTCCTAATTAAACTGTAAATGTAATACATACTTAAAGATCATATTTCCAAGCTACTGAAATATAATATTCACTTTCCAAAGGGCTATAATAAAATAATTATAACCTAATAAAATATAATTCTATAACTATAATGATTCAAACTTGCCAGCAGATAGCCAACAATAAACAGTCTACTGAGCAGTAACATTGTTATTCTTAGGAGACTTTTTTTTAAGCAATCAGATTTCAATGATTATTTTAATAATGAAGCATCAACTATGACAAACAGCAAATAAAATGAAATGACTATCTTTTGCCTACTCAGCCTTCTTTTTACTGCTTCTTTTTGATTATCCTTAAGAAAGAAGAACTATTTTTTTTTAATTCAAAGCAAGACAGAATTAAATACGAATGCCCAGTGAAGACTGTGATAAAAATTTTCAAGTCTATAGGCACAAAAGCTCTTTCTACAGTATCTTTGCAGGGTGATTTCTTAAGTGGGAGATCGCCTGACTTGACAATGGTTCATAAAAGTATTTTGATCAATGGAAACACTGCAACGAGGAAATGCTTCCTGGCACTTAGAGAAAAAGTCAGCATTCATTTTTCTTTGCACAAGTAGGAAACACTACAAGAGGCAGAAAAAAAAGTAACTTTTATTTGTCCTGAGTAAAATACAAAAGAAAAAGAAAAGCAGTTAAATGGAGTAGACTTTGTACTTGCTTGTACTGGCATTTTGTATAGGGAAAAGGTAAGATACTTATCAGATGGATTGCATTTAGTGTTACATGTACAGGAAGAATGCAGAATTATTTTCTAAATCAGAGTAACAGATAAGCCAATTGGTAAGGTGAATGTGAAGGGAGATTTAGTATTGAGGCCAGCAAGGGTCTCTTATAAAAGACCCTGAAAGCCACAGTCATAGAGAATCTGTGAAGGACCTGGATGTTAGTGATCTCATTTAGGCAAAAGAAGTTTGGAGACTTGGGCGAAAAAATGATCTAGAAGTAAATGCACGTGATTTAGCATTATAATCTCCACACACTGATTGCCACTTTACATAAACCAAATAAATATTACTGTTGAAGAATTTGGTATTAATGTCATATAATTCAAAATGCAGATATATTTTACCTTATACCAAAGTCATGATCCTCTAAAGTGGCAATTAAATCATGTTTTGTAATTACACAGTGTGGTATTTCAAGGCTGATTTAAACTTCTTAATGATGGTTTTGTGCTATCTTGTTTGAAATAGTCTACGGTTGAAATTCATTATCTGTTTTTATTTGACATGGATTTTAATGTCAACTTTTAATTTAAGAACATATTTAGATTTACAGTAACATTGTGAACCTATTCCAGAGAGTTCCGCTATACCTCCACACCCAATTTCACCTATTTCTAATATCTTACGTTACTAAGGTTCATTTGTCACGGTATCAATTGTGACCAATGTCAATACATTATTATTGACTAATATTCATCGGAATTCTTAATCTAATGGCCTTGTTATATTCTAGGACCTTGTCGAGGATACCCATCACATTTAGTAGACCTCTCTTCTTAGGCTTCTGTTGACTATGACAGTTTCTCAAACTTTTCTGGATTTGATGCCCCTGACAGAATTAAGGACTGCCACCAGATGTTTTGTATAATATTCTCAACTGAAACTTATCTGATTTTTTGTCATAATTAGACTGACATTATGGGTTGTGAGGAGGAGGACTACACAGGTAATGTGCCATGCTCATCACATTGTGTCAAGAGTACATTCTCTTCACATGACTAATCACTTGACAATGTTTTCATAATTGCCCATTTTTTATCCTCTCCTTTGTCTTTTTTTTTTTTTTTTTTTGAGACCGAGTTTCACTCTTGTTACCCAGGCTGGAGTGCAATGGCCCGATCTCGGCTCACCGCAACCTCCGCCTCCTGGGTTCAGGCAATTCTCCTGCCTCAGCCTCCTGAGTAGCTGGGATTACAGGCACGCACCACCTTGCACAGCTAATTTTTTATATTTATATGTTGACCAGGATGGTCTCAATCTCTTGTCCTCATGATCCACCCACCTCGGCCTCCCAAAGTGCTGGGATTACAGGCATGAGCCACCGCGCCCGGTCCCTCTGCTTTGTCTTGACTAGACTTTAGTAGGGCTTCTCTCCTCTGCACAGATCCATGAACTTTGCTTCTGTGAAGTCTGGGCAAACACTACATTTCAGAACATGCTTCCCTTATCAGCTTATCCTGAGAATCAAGTAACTACAGCAAGAGGCATTTCCTGTCTTACCATGCTGGTCACTGTTTTCCCCTGCTTGACCAATATATTAATTAGTTTACTAGGGTTGTCATAGCAAAACACCACAGACTGGGTGGCTTAACCAACAGAGTTTATATTTTCACAGTACTGGCAGGTAGAAGTCCAAGATCAATGTGTAGGCAGGTTTGGTTTCTTCTCATGTCTCTCTTCTTGGCTTGCAGACGGCCGTCTTTCCACTGTCCTCACTGTGTCTCTTTGCGTGCGAGCATCCTGGTGTCTCTCTCTCTCTCTGTGCATCCAAATTTTCTCTTCTCATAAGAATGCAAGTCAGGCTGGTTGAGGGCTCACCCGTAGGCCTTCATTTAACCTAATTACCTCTTTAAAGGCCCTATATCCAAATACAGTCACATTCTCAGGTACTGTAGTCCCACCTAATCCACAGTTTCAGTTTATGGAGTTCTAGTTACCAAGTCAACTTTGGTCCAAAAATAAGTGAGTATAGCACAATAACATGTGGTTGTTGTTGTTTTGGATAGAGTCTGGCTCCATCTGCCAGGCTGCAATGCAACGGCAAGATCTCGGCTCACTGCAACCTCCATCTCCCAGGCTCAAGCAATTCTTGTGCTTCAGCCTCCCCAGTAGCTAGGATTACAGGCACTCACCACCACACCCAGATAATTCACATATTTTTATCAGGGACAGGGTTTCACCATGTTGGCCAGGCTGCTCTCGAACTCCTGACCTCAGGTGGTCTGCCCACCTCAGCCTCCCAAAGTGCTGAGATGACAGGTGTGACCCACCAAGCCCAGCCCACAATAACGTATTTTGAAAGACTGACCCAATTGACAACTTTTATTACAGTACACTGTTATAGCTATTCTATTTTATTAGTTATTATTGCTAAATCTCTTACTGTGCCTAATTTATAACTTAAACTATCACAATTATGTATAAATAAAAAATGCATAATGTCCATAGGGTTTATACTCTCTGGGGTTTCAAGTATCTACTGTTGGGCTTGGAATCTATCCCCTATAGTTATAGCGAGACTCGTGTCCCCAGATGACAATTTTAAGATATGAATACAGTGGCACAATTCAGCTCATAGCATACAATTTCCTCTTCTTTATTGCTTATCCCTTCTTACTCTATTAAAAAAACCCTTTTATTGTTGAATTTTGAGACACTTGCACATTTCTAAAATCAGAGCAATCTCCCTGTTATAATAGTCTTTTTGAGTAAAATTTCTCTTTCTCTTTGAGTTCAGATTTGTTTTCATTGGATACACTTTCAATGTTGATTGTCACCACATGACTGAGATAGCATCTGTCAGATATTGCTGCTATAAAACCCCTCACCTCCTCCCCTCTTTTCATAGTGCACGCTATGGAAAGAGGTCAGTAGAAGCATCCAACACTGATGGAGTGGAGAATTATGCCCCATCTTCATTAGAACAGAGTATTTGCATTAATTATTTGGAATTTTTTACACAGGAGATTCATCCATTCTCCCATTTACTTTTTCAAGCATTTATTTATATCAACATGGAATCATGGCTATTTATTTATATTTTAAGTTATACTCCAAAGCTGTATTTATTTTAGTGCTTATATAATTTTTCAACCAACATTTTAAGCCATCACTCAGTTGATTCACGTACATTCATGAATCTCACCCGAATGTCGTTCTTCTATAATTGATCTGAGTATTTGATAAATCCAGGTGCGACCTGCAACTCCAACTACTTATCTCCATGCTTGCCTCAAAACCAAAGTAATAGTGCAGGAGATCCATGGGTAGCTAACTGGTTCTTGTTTCTTAACAGAGTGACAATGAGAATTGCGGATGCTGTCACCTTGTTAAAATCAGCACTGAGGACTAGAAGGTAACAGTGTTCCATCTAGTTTTGTTAAGCAAACCGTAGATGTTAAGAAGCTGTTCACTCAACCAGCTTATAAACCCTTCAAACCTTCTACAAGCAAATAACTCTGATAATAATCAGAATCTGATAATAAAGATCAAAGTATTCTGATATTCATGATCAAGCAGAACCATATAACCTTTCTTCCCAAAAATAGCAAAGAAAGCTGAAGACACAAAGATTTGCTAACCAAATCTTAGCAAGGCTTGAAATACACAAGTGACTGTTGCACGATGTGATTAAAAAGAACAGAGTGTCTCAGACTGTTCCTGGCACTGATTCACTTTAAAGGTAGTTTCAGCAAATTCAAGGAAGTTAGGATAAGTTTTAAATCATAAATCTTCTTTGTGCCTTTTAATAATTCCTTTTGTTGTTATTTTGAATTTTGGTAGAAGTAAACAAACCTTCTGAATTTTGTCAAATGAAGATATGTATTACAGCCGCTGGACTTCTCCCTAAGTAAGTAGATCAGTAAGTCTTAAAGTTTCAATATGGATATATTTGTCTATCTGTTTACATAAATATTTATTTAAATTAAAAAAATATATACACATACTAGACTAAGAAGTGAGGAATATTTATGAGAAATGAAGGCTTGTAAGGCTTGACCTCTGTTTTATGTAGCGTGAACTATAGATCACCACATTTAAATCAGGGAACTAATTAGGAAAGTGTTTAGAGACTCCACCATTAAAAAAAGTGTGTTTTAAATAGTATTGCAAGCAGATAGACATTGTAGTTTAAATGTCTGAGATATCTGTAAGTGCCATATATATAATTTTAAAAGTGACCTTATAGAATGAATTAGAGTGATTCAGTTAATGATAACATAATAATCAGCATTCTTGATTTCCAAAGAAATTCAAGTGGAAATATCTCAGTTGAAGATGAAAGGCATTGACTCAATTATTTTGACCCTAATTGTAGAAATATGATAAATACAATGTTGCAATATACACTGCACAGATGGCCCCAGTTTTTAAATCTTGCAAATGTTTGAGGGAACAGTTTGAGGGAACAGTAACTCTTTGGCCGGTGAACCAGCCTGACTTAAATATAGCAAGCAGATGCTTTGTTTTTGGCTAGAGGCACTAAGCTACAAGGAGAACCTATTCTCATTTTCATGACAGGACATGCACTGATATTTTGACAGTTCCATGATATAGACAATTTAGTTGAAAATAACCACTTCATAAATTCTGGGAATGATAAGGAAAAGTGCTCTCAGTTCAGTTTCAGCATTTTTACAAGGCTATATATATTGCAGACTTAATAAATAGAAAAGAAAATGAGCATAGTTGGCAGCAAGGATTAATTACTGAACTTGATGAACTAGTTGTAAATTTGTAATACCCCTTAGGTCTTATATTCTTATGAGTGTGTCCTTTTTGTTTTTCTACTGGGTATTATGTGCTTTGTTAACTTTCACTCAGTAGTACACAGATTCCTAGAATAAAATAATAGACATTACATATCAGTGGTTATAGGATTTGGGGGACACATAGAACTGTCTTTCAATTCTGGCTCTGATTTTCAGAAGTAAGGTGAGCCCTTGAGCAAGAGATTTAATCTAAACAAGTCTATTTCCTGATTTTTAAATATGGATACTAATTTTGACTTCATACAGTTTTTGTAATTGGATTACACATTATCTAGTGTCCAGAGTAGCATATGGTTAAACAATCAGTATTAGTAGCAGTAACATCAGACACAGTAGGAGTAATTATTAGTTACAAAAGCTCCTTTTGATCAAGCAATATTTCTCTCATTACACCTTGATCAAGGGCCTATCGATGCCAATGTTTTGAAAGTGGGAGTGAGCAGTTAAATATCTTTGACTTCTTCTCCCCCCGACTCTAATACTCGGTTATGGTAGCAATAAGAAAGACTATTTTCTATCTGTTATATAGTCACACATCTCTAACCCTTGCATCGAGTTTTGCAGTACATGTGTTTACACTCCCCCCCATCTTTGTAAGACATTCCCTCAATAGTTCAAGTAGAGTGGGCCACAGATGGAACTAAAATGGATTTGAATCAGGGGATGCGTTTCATCTGTAAGACTTTCTTTTGACATCACCCTCATGCAACCAGAATACTTTATTTCTCATCCAGGTGGAAATAAACAGCATGCATTTATCACTGACTCTGGAGTTTCTTTTGGCTATTTCCACCTCACAGTTTTGGCTTGGTGACAGTATTTTGACTAGAGGGAAAGTTACTGAGTGGTTTGTGAGATCTGATTACAACATGCATGATAAATTTTGAAGCAAAAAAAAATGCTGAAAATGGGTTTCCTTACCCTTGTTCAGACTCTTGGAAAAGTGACTTAGGAGGACACAAACAGGAAGATATGAAGCAATGAAATACACAATAGTAAAGAACACAATTGTGGAGGAGTCCCAAGAGAGTTGCCTCTGGTTCATAAATCTGTCTGCTGGTTTCACTGTTCCATCATGTACCACTTGCTTTTGTTTTATCTGTCTGGATAAATTAGCCAGCAAAGCATCATAAATATCCTTAGCTAGCAAGTGTTGCTTTCCTTAGGGAAAGTTCTCTTTCTGATATTCTTGTTAGTTTGAGGTTTGAGTTAACTGTTAAGAAATTAAAACAATTAAGTTATTATTCCTAAAATCAACCTTTTTCTTTATGCCTTAATCACTGTAAATTACTAGAGGAATTAATCATTTTGAACACTTTGAACCCTGAAACTTCCAGACATCATTCAAAATTTCTTTAAAATAAAGCTACCAAGCAAACCACAGTTCTCATTCAGATAACACGGTCATATCTATTATCCTTTTACATATATGTTAAAACTTTCATAAGAATTTGTTGACTCTACCAGATGTGCTACATTGATAGGGCAGAGAATGCATTTTCATTTGAACAAGAAATTTACACAGCCAACTGTGGTTTCTTACCATTTTTATGCACTTCACAGTCTGTGTTCTAATTTTAAATTAGGGTTCCGATGTGTATATTTATACATAGCCATTCTTGAATCAACCTGTAACTGTAAGCCTTTGGGGAGTGATTGTGTTTGAACATCTGGACTCACCACATGTTTTCAGTTGGAACTGAAACATCATTTAGAAGACCTGAGTTTTTAAAGGGAAGCTATGGTGATGACACTCTATAGGTGCTCCAGATGATAAGAAATGTATTCTTAACATATGATTTGGAATTTATTGCAGCAAAGAGGGCTGTAAAAATGCTATTTTAGACTGAAGTAGTTTTACTAACAGGCTTGCCATATTTCTTTCCTTTGCTTCACACAATTAAATGTTCTGTTTACTGTTTGAACAAAATAACAAACTGAATTACAGGACAACTTATATTTTCTGTGAAAAATTAATATTTATCTTGCAAAAAAAGAGTCTGAGATAATATCAATTTAAAAGTACATTAATACATACTTTGTGTTTATTAATCACACTGAAAATTACACACTCTCTTTTGAGGTGTTAATATAATCTCTTTTAATCACAAGTAGAAATTTGCCCTATTTATGTATAATTGCCTAATGTTTAGTATGTTTTAAATACTACTTAAAAGAGAATATAGATCCCAGTCTTCTCTTGTAGGAACTGAATTAACTTCTTTATTGGAACCCTATGGTTCATATTTACAATGTATATATCTGTCAGCAGAAACTAATTAATTGGAAGCTGTTACCTTCTAAGAGAAACCTTAACGCATGTAATATTTGCCTGTGCGGATTAAAAAAAAACACTGGGAGCTAATTTGAACAGAACATTTCTTAAATGTCAGGAACCCTTTAATCTAATAAAGAGAGTTCATATAAGGGAAGACTCTTTAATCTCTGACTTTTCATACACTACAAAACTAACAATTTAACCTTTATCCATATAAGCATGTTCCTTTGCTACATTATGTATCCTACTATTATAATTACTTTTGAACTAATGTATAAGCTAAGATGATGTTGTCATTTGCATTTACATGGTTTTAGGAAAGTAAATGAATGGATGCTACGTTTTAAAATTAGGATCGTTTCCATTTGTGAGTCCACATATATACTCCTGTAATTGTGGTTGCAAATAAACCTCACTTTGCCTGGTGGTTAGATTTCTAACTAGTTGTGGATCAATGTTTTTAGTAAAAGTAATAGTCTTTAATGTATTTCAATAAAGTTGTTCTTTAAAAACCATTTTGACTAGCTTTCTGGGAAAAATACTTTTTAAGCTAATAATAAACTTTTCAAGTTGGCATTTTACTGAATAAACAGATTTTACTGTCCCTGCACTCCTTGAAGTAGAATATACCTATTCTTATGATTGTGTAATTGTGTATTGAAATATTATTAATTATTTCCAAAAACAATACAGAAATCAAATAGTTTTGTCTTTGAAAAGTTTATGGGTATTTCAGCCTTTTGTAATATGACCTTTAAAATGTAGACTGCAAATGACTTCATAACAGCCAATCAGCATTTTACAATTATGATAAATCTTAACCTACTTGAACAGACTATTGTATTTTGCTTGTAGATAACTTAAAATACAACAATTATTTCAGTCCAAAAAAAATTCTTCCTAAGGGTCAGTGTTGACTAGCTCCTGTGGGCAGCATGGAAAAGCTGCTTCTTGCCAGTTCTATGTCACTGAGAACAGCAAGAAGCTTTATTTCCAGGATCCACACCACAGTCTAAGAAGATTTTTAAGTGAAGTAACTGAACCAGAAAACTAGCTGGAGGTCTCTCATTACTTATTCTTGCTTGTTATTTCAGAATTTTTAGTTGCAGCTATTTCTACTCATGCTTCAATATTAATATTATCATGAAAAAGGGCTGAGGATTACAGTCTTTTTTGTGGTTGTTGAGACTTTCAAAGGAACTGTTCATGATTCCAATGAAAGACTCATGTAATACCCCAGAAATATCAAAATAAAATTCCTGTTGAAAATCAAGAAGGAACATTTCAGTAGACCCATGCCACATCAATGAAAACAAAATCTAGTTCAACAAATTATAAATAATTGATGTAGTATACTTGCAGAGGACAGAGTTTACATCCCTCTCAGATAACAAGGAAATGAAATATTTTGTTTTTAACTTTTGTTACACCAGCCAAAGCCTCAAAACTAACTTAACCAAATTCCTTCTTAGCTAACATGTTCTGCGACAGATTAAAACTCCACAATGTCAAAAAGAGTGTTACAATAACAGTATTATCTATTCTGACATTGTTAAAGATCCAGATCAACTTACAATTTCAGATCTAGCTCAAACCTAAAGTGACATTGAAAGAAAAGTTTTCTACAGTGGCTCACACCTGTAATCCCAGCACTTGGGGAGGCCGAAGTGGATTGATCATGAGGTCAGCAGTTCAAGACCAGCCTGGCCAAGCTGGTGAAACCCTGTTTCTACTAGAAGGACAAAAATTAGCTGGGCATGGTGGCAGGTGCCTGTAATCCCAGCTACTAGGGAGGCCAAGGCAGAGACTTGCTTGAACCCGGGTGGTGGTGGTTGCAGTGAGCCAAGATTGCAACACTGCCCTCCAGTCTGGGCAACAGAGCGAGACTCCAACTCAAAAAAGGAAAAGAAAAGTTGAAACTCCAAAGAAATTGAGAGCAGGGACATATTCCTGCCAAAACATATCAGGCAATTGCTGAAAAAGTACTTTAAAGTATTACGACTATTCCAATAATTTTTAAAAGATTCTGTCTAAAATAGTTTTCAATTCCAAGCCCTGAAAATCGTAATGATGAATTTACTCTTATCAGACATTTGTAAAGTTCTGACAGCTGGAAAAATCAGGGAGTTTGAAGAAATAAACATAATATTGAATGTTCATAAATCACTAGGAAGTCATGCATATTGGTTTAATGTGTGTAAATATAAAGTTTGTGCTTTCATAGTGTATCCAAGAATAAAAACTAGCACATAACTCTTTTTGAAGAAACGAGATGATTGGTCTGAGCAATTTTTATTAAGTAATTCTAAAACTAATGCTGAAAAGTTTCAAAACAAAAGCACATATGCCATTGCGTTGAATATATGTATTCCTTAGGAACAAAAGGAAAACATTATATGAATATTAATAAACTTTGAAATAGTTTGTCAGTGACTTTTCTAACTTTATAACTTCAATAAATCTTTTATGAAAGATATAATTTTGGTAATTGCATATTCAAATTAGTAACTAAGTAAAAAGAACATTTATTTTTGCACCTCATATGTGGCCACTGGGATTTCATTCATGCTGTAGAAATGCTATTCTTGATACCCTGTTTTCCTGCCAGTCATAAAAGAGAATATAGAGTTTATGTTTATTGGAAATATTCTTCCTTTTACAGACTGTAAAACTTCTGTCTCCTCTATTATCATTCACTTTCATCTTTTGAATAATTTCACATATTGACATACACTTCACATCATTTTCTTGATATTTTGGTGTACCCTAAAAGAGACTCTAAAATTAATTTTTTACATTCATGCCAGTTACTAACTTTTGAAAAGTCCTACAAAAAGTCACTGTAGTAATAATTCATTCCTCCTTTAATTTTCATATCCTCAGTCAAATGAATATTTTACACACACTCCCCAAGGACTTAAACCTTTTGTAAGTGAAATAAGTCATGCACAGGAACAAGAATCACAAGTCTTCAAATGAATTATGTATTTTTAAATGCAAATGCTTCTATTTTCACAATACCTCACTGTTAAACATGTGCTCTGCTAGGATCTGCTTTAATCTGATGTTACATATTTCATTGTATGTCAAAGTTAAAGCCATTAGCTATCCAAGTGTCACTCTAATGATGCCCGATTATCAGCATTTAAATAGTTCATGTGTAGGAATTAAAATAGGAGCAGCTTTTACATAAAATACGGTTAAGAGAAAGACCATCGGAGACATACATGGATGGAAAAATACATATATCAGTTTGGGTAAATTTAAGTTAAAATGTCAAGAAAAAAAGACTTATTAAATCTTTCTAGTGCTTTTAGCTTGGATTACGGACAGCAATGTAATTATACTTCCAAGTCATTGGGACCCTGAATGGGACAGCAGAATGCAATCCAAGTTACAAGTGACTAATATTATCAAAACAGAGCAGAAGAAAATTGTACAAACCTGTTGATAATATTACTCCTATATTCTCTATAGACTTACAAATTCTTAGTATGTTTCTGTGATTACAGTTGTCCCAGCCACAATCAACAAGTCTGAGTGACCTCACCTGAAAGCTAATTTTATTTTGTAAAAACTGACAGGTGAAGATGGAGACCAGTAATAAAACCAAAGATAATTTTCATGGAAAGCAAACTCAAGACTCCATGACATCATACAGCATGTGAATTATCACTATCTTTGCATTTTCTCTTACTCTTACAAATATTTCAGATTTGTGCTACCTATTAATGATACATGTATGTGCACATAACACCTTCTTAATAAAGGCTACAGCAGCATATCTTTCTGATTGAGGAGATTATCCCACATGGTAATGATTCGATCAAACTCCCTAAGTTATGTGCCTCATCATTAGTTTCCCCAAACTATAAAGCCAAAAAAAAAAGGGGGGGGAAAAGCTACTAAACATATATACAGCACAGTCCTGTAGCAAAGGAAGAATTATGGCTTATCCAAATGATAGCGAATAATTCAGTACATTTAGAAAATATACATACATATGAAATGCATCACAGATCCCAGTTTGAGTTCAAGTTCCCAACTGTGAACTCAAGAGCTCATGAAAAATACAGTTAGGTAGATTCCTCTTAGCAAAGATTTAGTAGTGGTTCCTGCATTTGATGACAGTTTCTTTTAATGAAATTATTTACTTGAAGAGAGACTAACGTGAAAGAAAAAAAGCAGTTCAACATACACCAGGCACAATATAAAAAAAGTATTCATAAAGTGTGTTAAAGTGAATGATGTCACAAATGGATAAATCTTAACTGCATCTTACCTGTAGTAGCAGAGTGTCTTGACAGTGTTGAGTGTCGAAAAGATGCAAGTCACTAAATTAGAAAACAAGGGGTGTTTGCGCTCCCAGTTTCAGCAGAGCTAGTGTTCTATGCATAAGTAATAAATTGCCTCGTCAAAGTCGTCCTGGCCACGGTGTTCATGGGCAATAGTTAGAATCACTGCCCGAAGGCTTGCTTGATGCTGCTCCCACAGCCTCTGCCTTTGCACAGAGACCTAACGTAGGAGTGTGCCGGAGAACATCCCTTTCCCCCCCCTCTCTCCCCCTCCTTTTTGCGTGGTCTTTCTTCCTCTGTATCTCACTCTCTCTCACGAATGGAGAGTTATCCTTTGGTTCATTCGGCAGTCAAAGAGGACAGGCTGGCAGGCAACAGTGCAGCTCCCCCCATGCTGAGCCACATGAATGTGTTGTGAATAAAGACAAAGCCCCTGAACCAGTGCAGCACGTTACTCCCTGAAAAAGCGCTGCAATGATACTCTGCACTGCAACTCCTCAGGCAGGCAAGCAGGCAAGCAGAGAGGTGGACTGAATTTCCCTCGCTCTCCCTCCTGGGAACGTACATTATAAAGTTTGGCTCAGGACCTTGCCTCTCTCTAAGGAACCATATTTTCTGTGGGTAAAAAAATTTTTATTAACTCTCTGGACACTCTGAACAAAAGTATTTTAGTTTTCTACTCTGCTAAACTTGGAGAGCCCACCTCATCCCAAGTTGTCGCCAAAGTACCTGCATTTTCTAACTTTAGATGATAAAGATCAGGTATGTTAGGCCACAGATAAATGTTTTCATGGTATGGGAAAATGAATTTCTCTAGTCTATGCCTGAGGTACTGAGTAGGGAGTGTTGGGGAGAGGTGAGCAAACAAACAAAAAGCATCCATATCTCAGAGGCGCCAAAAATAGAAACTGAGATAAACTAAAGTGAAATTGATGAACGAGTCTGAAAGAACTTAAGTGCAAAGGATTGAACAGAGTAAATTAATGGTACTCACTGGTTTTCTATAGCTCTCATTCAGTTTTGATAACAGAAAATCATCCTACTTAAAATATACTTCATGTTTTATGTGGCTTTTGTGTTAATACACAAGTAAACATAGGCTAACATATATCACAGATTTAAGAAAGACTTAGCAGATAATGGCCTACAGGTATTTGCATAAGGAGAGTCAGAAGTTGTTTTCATACTAACAAAACTACAGGAGGTTACTAACCCATGAATACAGAGCTTTGAGATGCACACTCCCAAATACTGGTCCTAATCAATGTATGCTGTAATGATGAGACTTTTAAAGCATAATCATATAATGCAGGCAACAGTATTTGGTAAAATAATTAAGTATAAGTTAGGACGAGACTTTTCCACGAATGCCAAAACACCTGAAAGTAAATAGTCGCTGGACCAAAATATAACTTTATTTCTCTCCATCATGAAAATGAATTCTGGAGCTAAGAGTTCCAGGGCTGGATGCGAGCTCCATGATATCAGGGACTAGGCTCCTTGTTGCTCCACCATTCACAACACAGTCCAAGATAGTTACTCAAGCTGTAACCACTAAACTGATATTGAAACTTCAGAAGCAGAGAAGAATGAGGACAACATGTTCCCTGTTTAAGGACATACCTTGGAAATTGAACATGACGTGTCTTTGACTAGAAATTAACCATATGGCCAGAGCTTACTGTAAATGAGACTGGAAGACTGAAAAATAGAGTGTCTATATGACATGGCCATGTGTATGGCTAAAAATCTGAGGATTCTTTTACTAAAAAAGAAGAAAATGAGGGAATATGGGGAAAATAATAGTATCTGCCATAGTAACATTAATGGATATTGTAAGTGATATCAAAGCACCCATTCCACCTTTATTCCATTTTGAAGTGCAATGTAATTAGGGAATTGATTTCATGTTGAACAGCAGACCTTGCTGAATCTAAGCCTACCATGGTAATAGCATAATACTTGCAAGTAATTGGTTAATAAACACAGACCTGAGCCAATTAGGGCATGATGTTCAGTGTGTGATAGTTACTGGCTCAAGAACAGCATATTTTCTGATACTTGTCCAATCAAACTGAATGGAGAAAAAATTGTTCATTAAGGAAGATATGAGTTAGGATCCAATTTTAAGATCAATATGACAATTTGGAGACAAAGAAAGTAAGTAGATATTTGAAGAAATCAATGCATGTTTGGATTAACCAGCTCTAGACTCAACTTCAAGTTAAGGGCACCAATGCATTACATCGCTTTTTAAGTCATTTTGATATCCTTTCTCTTAGTAACCAAAACATTCTTAATGTACATTAAAAAAAGAAAACTTGTTCTTCAGCATTTGGTATATAATTCCTTGTTCTCAATCCTAATATCATGTGTGAAACTCCATGGTTTGGTGATATATATTTTTCTAAATTAAGAATAGGAAATATCAAGGGCATATTAAATTTCTATTCATTCCAAACTTTCAAACTTTCAATTTATTTACTTAAAATATTTCTAACAACTTAATTTTCATTGACATTCCATTGGGATTATTAGAAAGCCAATTTGTTTTTGAGCCAGGGACATATCACAAGCTCAATAGATTTAAATAGATTCTTGTTTTTGTTACAGCTATTGCTTCTCAGGATCTAACTAGAATAATAAGCTATGCTGTATTGCCTTCTCTCGCTTCAGTCTGTGACAATAAGTGTTGTATTTTAATAGCTAACATTTGTTCATGGGTGTGTTTACCCTATGCCCTATCCTGCTTTAAGTTTTTATAATATATGAACTCATGTGATCTTCACAACAGTTTTATGAGGAGTATATTATTATAACCTCAATTCATTTATGAATTGAGAAATGGATTCACACATTGTCTTAGTCTATTTCATGTTGCTATAAAAGAATATCTGAGACTGAGTAATTTATAAGGAAAAGAGGTTTATTTAGTTCAATAAACCTCTGAAGGCTGAGAAGTTCAAGGGCATGACCCTGGCTTCTAGTGAGGGCTTTTGCACTGCCTCACAAAATGGTGAAGAAGGTCAAAGGGGAGGTAGACACATGCCAACAGAGGCAAACCTGAGGGATGTCCTGGCTTTATAACAACCCAGTCTCTCAGGAACTACTCTATTTCTGTGAGAACTAATCAAGACTCAATCACTATGGAGAGAACAGCACCAAGCCACTGACGAGAGATCCAATCCCAGACCCCAAACCTCTCCCTGTAGGCCTTGCCTTTCACCATCATCCCATTGGGGATCAATTTTTAACATGAGTTTTTGTGGACATAAACACACCATATCCAAACCATCACACACAGATAAACAAAACTGGTACAGGAAGAAATCTAAATAGTCAAATGTCTATTAGGGATACTGACATCATAATAAAAAAAACCTGCCCACAAACAAAACAAAACACTGTAGGCCAGAGACCTATACCTGACAATTCAATATTTAATGATAAAATGCACCGATTGACACCAAAATATCAGAAGTCCTTTTAGCAAATAGAGCGAGAAGAAACACTGCGTGGCTAATTGTATGAAGCCAGAATTACCTTGATACCAAAATCAGAGAAAGATATCACAAAAAGGAAAAGGATGAACAAATATCTTTCATTACCTAAAACACAAAAGTCCTTAACCGAATATTGCAAACAAATCCGGCAATATATAAATAGAATAATATATTGGGAACAAGAGGTCTTTAACCCAGGAATTCAAGTTTGAGTAAATATGAACAAAGGCAAACCACATAATTTACCATATTAACAAATCAAAAACAAAAGTTACATTATCATCTTAACTGTAGAAAACATAAGAAAACTTCAACACACTTTCATAACAATAAATGTGGTCTATTCTTACCTGTTTTATTCAACTTGTATTCGATGTACAGCAACTGCAATATGATAAGAAAACTTGGTCATGTATAAACATACTAAAGGATATTAAAAATAAAAATGTATAAAAATTAATAAGTAAATTTAGCAGTATCAAAAAATACAAGCAAATCTACCAAAGAAGTCAATTGTGCCAGGTGCAATGGCTCGCCTGTAATCCCAGCACTTTGGGAGGTCAGTTGAGGTGGGCAGATCGTGACATCAAGAGTTTGAGACCAGCCTGGCCAACATGGTGAAACCCCATCTCTACTAAAACTGCAAAAATTAGGTGGGTGTGGTGGTGCATGACTGTAATCTCAGTTACTTGAAAGGCGGAGGCAGGAGAATTGCTTAAACCCAGGAGGCAGAGGTTGCAGTGAGCTGAGATCACACCATTGCATTCCAACCTGGGCCACAAAGCAAGATTCCACCTCAAAAAAAAAAAAAAAAAAAAAAAGTCAATTGTTACCAGTAAACAATGGTAAAACAAAAGCATAGATTAATATGTAGATATAATTTACTTTAAAATAGCACCAAAAGCTTGAAACACATAAGAATAAATTCTACAGAACATGTGCAATACCTCAGTACTGAAAACTGACAAAATATTGCTGAGAGAAATTAAAGTAGACTAAATCCATGTTCATTGCTTGGAAGAATCTATAATATTGTTAAGATGCCAAATATCCCCAAGTTGAACAAGAGTGAATTCAGACCCTATTACTATTGCAGATAGATTTTTGAGAAATAAACCAACATATTTAAAAATATATATGAAAATAAAAAGGACCTAGAATAACCAAAACAATCTGTCAATGGAAAAATATTCTTAAAGGATTTGTCCTACCAATTTTAAAGACTTTAAAGCTACACTAATTAAGAGAGTGTGGTATTGATGTAATTATAGACATAAAGAATAATGGAACTCAATAGAGACTTGAGAAAGCCTTTGATTGTGGTGGTGATTAAAATGAATACAGTTCTTCAAATTCATCTAATCATTCACTTAAAATATTTTATTTATTTGTGAGACAGGGTTTTGTGCTCTGTCACTCAAGCTAAAGTGCAATGGCATGATCATAGCTCAGTGTAGCCTTGACATCCCAAGGAAACCTCCCAGGTTCAGGTGTTCCTCCCACCTCAGCCAACTGAGTAGATGGGGCTACATGTGTGTGCCATGATGCCTGGCTAATTTTTGTATTTTTTGTGGAGACTGGGTTTTGCCATGTTTCCCAGGCTGGTCTTGAACTCCTGGGCTCAAGTGATCTGCCTTCCTGGTCCTCCCAAAGTGCTGGGATGACCAGCATTGTATTTTATTTTATGTAAATTATAGCTCAATAAATTTGACTTAAAAAGAAACGAGAGATACTGAGACACTGATCATTAAGTAACTCGCTTGAGATCACACAGTTAGTAAATAATAGAACTGCACTTTAATCTCTTATTTTTTCTCTCAACCATTTTTTATGCTGACTCTTAAGTTCAGAAATGTTTTTTCATATTAATAATGAGAAATTTAAGTTAAATGACAGGAATAGGGTAAAGGAGAATATGGTGGACATTTGCTCAAACTAGAACTTGAATGTCTTTAGAAATTCTGACAATTCTAGGGATGAACTTCCCAATCTATCTTTCTCCATGATATCTTTCTGACTTTTTGACTCTCACTATATGTGATTGATTGATACTGTCTTATCTGTAAATGTATTTTACTTCATGTTTTCTGAGTTTCTGCTGATTTGTCTTATCCTTCCTACTTAATAATAACTTCAATTTGCTGTAATCTTTCATGAAGCCCATATTAGAATGTTTTTCAAGTTGAGGTTTTCTACTCTTCTCCAGTTCAAATTTCCAGAAAAGGAAATTTATTTGATCCAATAAACATGGGATAATGTACAATAGACTCATCATAGATCAAAGGCAAGCTATAGATTGGCTTTTCTTGAGTGTGCGGTTTAACCTTAGATTTATTAAAGGTATGGCACATGAAACTAGGCTTATATGGTAAATACATGGTTGCTTGAATAGGATTATGAGTTTGGCAAATGCCATTAATGGCATATCTACTATGGTATATCACTTTCAGTTTCCCCTGAAATCATTACCAATACTTGTGAAAGAAATATGCATATTAATATATTATGTATGCAAACATACACATATAAAGAGATATATTCCTCCTGGACAGCACAGGTCCTGATAACTTTCTAGGTCTAGTCCAGGTAAAGTCTTCATGTTCTCTCCTTTCTTATTTCCCCATCCTATTTTTAGTAACGTACTCCTTCTTGTAGCTTTCAAAAAAATTTGTACGTATCTATGTGTTTGTGCATTCTCAGACACAAAGAGAAATAATTTATTTTTCTTAGATGTCACAGAAAAATACTGTGGATTTCTGAGATTTCTTTTCTATTAGAGGAGGATTCTTGGCACACAGATAAACAAGATTGCTTTTAATTTTTAAGACCCTTAAAGAATACTGAGTTTGTATTTGCAGACCTATTCCAGGCATCCTACACCCGCAACTCCTCCACAAGTCAAGTTAGTGAATGGTGACCCATAAAGAGATAATTAGAACAACAGAAGAGGCTAATAAGTGAACATTAGTCATGCCTACTGAATAGGGTGAACATAGTTCATCCCACTCAAAATTCTGCTTAGCAAATTAATTTCTAATACCACAAGAAAAACTTTCATTATTTAATATAACTTCTTGAATTTTGTTTATTCTCTAAGTAAGGAAAAATACAATTATAAAATAATAAAGTTAAGAAAATTTGACCCCAGTAAAGCTAAGTTGAATTTTCAGTATTTTTTTTTTGTTATAGGGCAGAAAACATTAAAAGCTAGAGCAATGCACATAATTTTAGTGCAAAAATAACATCTGCAGGAAAATATATACTCCTGCATTTGAATGTAGTATTACCATTCATATATGCAACTAAGAAAGGTAAAGTTGGACAGGCAGGATGTCCAATTCTTTTTCATATGCCACCATTTTGAATAATAAATGTGAAGTTATTATTACTACAATATTGGTCTTATACTTCTTGGACTAAGTACATAGTTATGAGTACTACTAATGACAGAAAATATATTGTCTATGAGACCATAAACCTTTTTTTCAATTGGTTGACATTGCCACACATTTTTGTAAAATCAATTAATATGAAAATCAATTTCAATGCAAATTCCAACCTCTAGTTTAAGTTTTGCTTTCTAGAGACGAATAAGGACAGTCAATCTCTACTTTGTGTTCTGGTTTATATAATGCATAAAATTAACCCTCATTGACTGCCTTAGCCCTTGTCTCATCCTTTTCTTGTTCAAGCAAAACATGACAAATTTTCCCTAATTTCTTATATAACATGGTTTACAAATCTTTTCTATCTATCCATCGTTCACCGAATTCAGTACATCTTGCCAACATTCTTTAAAAAAAAAAGTGTCCTGATTTAGTAGATAACTTCATTTCTCCCTGCCTAACATTCTTTCCTGGTAACAAAATCTGGAATTCCTTTTGTTTACTGCCCATCCAAAATCTGGAATTCCTTTTGTTTGCTGCTCCTTTAAGTCCTTGATCATTCACTATCCTTGAGTTCTGATGACTCAGGTGAAGATGAACCCCACCATTGGCTATAGCCATTGGCTCAGAAACAAATACATGCTCTCCAATTGGACCTTCTGAGCCTACCTGAGACTGAAATTGAAACATTGGGGAAAGAAATCTCACTTTCTATCCATATTGCTAAACCATGGATATAAAGCTGGAGTTATTGGTGACTATCTTGCTTTTCTATTGATTTTATCTAAGAAACTATATACTACAAAGGAAAGAAGAGCTGACCCATAGACAAAGGCACATCTCTAACAGCTTCTAGATCCAATCGAGAATGGAGCAGGTCCTTGGAATTTTCTGCTATTACAGACATAAATTCTTTCTTTCTTGTATGCCACTTGAGTAGTATTTCTTTCAATGAAAACGTTAAGAATGTAACACCTGACATTATCCTAAAGTATCCTGTCAAATGTAGACCCTATGTGTTGATGGAGATACTGGGGATTCATCTTGACTCACTGCCACTAGATGTATCTCCTCTTCTTTTATTCCTGTGAATATGGTTTGTTTACTGTCTCTAAATGTATGACCATACTCAATTTTTATCTCATTAGTTTTAGAAGTTAGCTATCCTGTGCAACTTTGTTTAATATCTAAAGCTTGATAGATAAGCATTTACAATCTTCATCCCTAATATCTGCTTGGAATGTTGAGAGGAGAGTTATCCTTGGCAGGCCATCGGAGACTATCTCCAGATAGAACTGGGTCTATTGATGAGGGCTCTGCCTGTGGTAGTAGAACTGACTACATATTATATCAGGATGTTAAAAAGGGTACTTCAACTGAGGCACAAAGACAGAGAAGAGATAAAATTAGAGTCTGGCATTTTTAAAGGATTTAACTCTTAAAAATCGTTCAGGTCATTGACATTATAAAAAGGGGTCAAAAGAAGATACAGATAATTTCTATGAAAAAATTTTCAACTTAGTCATTGATTTTTATATTGCATAATCTTTGAGAAAGCCATTCAAAAGCCTTTACAACCAGATAATACCACTTAAGAAAAATATTGAAGTCACCTTTTAAAAATAAGGTGGGTCTCAATAACTAAAACTGAAGATTACATCTTCTGTGAAGATTTTTTTGGGAAAATGAGGCTGTTTATTCCACTCCTCACAGGGAGAGGGGCCCATGTCATGTGAAACAAATCAAAAGAGAAAAGGTTGAATGGGACTAAGCATGTTAGAAGTCACTGTAGTTAGGAAGTCTGCTGTCTGAGAAATCTAGAAGATTGGAAATGTGCTGCTTACCTGGTGGCAAAACAAAGGAGGAGATATCATTGGTCTGGAATTTTCCAATTTGCCTCTATACTTTGTCAGAGCAAATAATGTGTGTGTGTTTCCTATAGCCACTTCGAGAGACAGATTGGGAGCTGGGGAATGGGCAGAGATAGACAGAAGGCCCAGAGCCGTTTAAAACATTCACAATAAGAATGTCTGAAAGTGCAATGATTCCTCAAATTTCCAAGAATGAGACACTGGGTGAACTGCACTACTTAAACAAGAAAACCAGAGACTGAGGGGGGATTGGCCCAACTGAGGTAATATACATTGTTTAAAAAATGCACATATAGGCCTTCAGATAATCCACAAAAGCACTGATAAAAGACTCAGCTTTCAATACCTCCCAGACGGTGAAGCCATCTTAGGATACAGTCGGCAAGTAAGAATTGTCTTACCCTTTGATTCCTCTTTCTTCTGTGGCCTTAAGGATGTCTGCAACTGCAAAACGAGGTAGAAGAGAGAAGGACCATGTTCCTTCCTCAGTTTTCCACCCAAAGTGCCCTGGTGAGGTAAAGGAAGATTAATTTAACTAATTTGAATCATATATAGAAGTGTTATTATTATGTGAACATCTATTTAATTTTTAATGAACGTATTTGTAGCTTAAAGTGGCTGTAAGATATTTATTTAGCTGTCTAAAAGGGTTCAGAAAAGCCAGAGAGCTGCCCAAATTTTCATCCAGGACTGTGAAAATTCTGCTCTCTTGGATCAAATCTAAAAAGGCCCGTGAGAGATGAAAAGAGATGCTTTCTGATTTCATCTCATAGGTTCTATTTGTTCTGTGTACTATAGCCTTACTTCACTAAAACCTAATTCCTTTATCTTATGAGCATAAATGAGGTGGGAGACATTTACAAAAACCTTGCTAAAATCTAGACATTCTCTATGTTTTATTAATCATTCTTTGCTAGACAATTTAGGAAAGGAAATGAAATTAGTCTGTATTGCCTGGTTTTAGTGGCACCACATTGCTGCCAAATAACCATTACTTTGTTTTCTGAGTATTTACAAATGTTCTCATTAATAATTCATTCTAAAATTATTACAGAGACTGATGTCACATTCATTAGCTTTAGTTGCTGTGAGACACCTTACTTTCAATATTCAGATAACATGAATGTTGTTTCTAAGTGATATTATCGAGATATAAGGATTTGGAATGGTTTTCTCCAGGACTCATGAAGGTGAATTCTCCATAATTAAGCTGATAAAATTTCCTAAAAACACAGAGATCAAGTTAGACAACTTCCTGTTGTCATTGTTGTTGCTATTTGGTTATATAAGTTCATTAGTGAAAGCAATTAGGTTGGGCAGTAAGTTTTGAAATATAATGTGTTCTTCTGATAATATTTTAAAATATTAGTGATGTACTTAAAGACTCTAATATTCAAGTCAACTGACATTAAATGCCAGAGGACGAAATGCTTTGGTCTGATTCCTTTCACCTGATTTGTACACAGAGTTTTACAAATATTGTCTTAGCCAGCTTTACTGTCATAGAACTGCACCTTTTCAAAATTGTATTCTAGCTTGTCAATGAGTGCCACACAGAAGATACTGACAGAATAAAAGAATAAACTGGTCCTGATAAGGCCACTATTTTAATCATTCTATTTATTCTAAATTGTTTGGCTGGCTATCTTACAATGAACTGAAATGCTAATTTGACAATAATAGTGACAGAAGCTACCAAAACCTCTGGATTCCAGCAAAAGCAGTGCCAAGAGGAAAGTTCATAGCATTAAACTCCTACAGCATAAAGTGTGAAAGAGCACAAACAGACAATCTAAGGTCACACTTCACAGAACCGGAGAAACAAGAACAATCCAAATCCAAAGCTAGCAGAAAATAGGAAATAATGAAGATCAGAGCAGAACTAAACAAAACTGAAACAAAAAAATAAATACAAAAGATAAACAAAACATAAATCTGCTTCTTTGAAAAGCTAAATAAAATTGATATACAATTAGTGAGATTAACAAAGAAAAGAGAAGATTCAAAGAAGCTCAATTAGAAATAAAATGATAGCTATTACAACTGATACCACAGAAATACAAAGGATCATTTAAGGCAACTGTGAACACCTTTACATGCACAAACTAGAAAACCTAGAGGAGATGGATAAATTCCTGGAAATAGACAACCCTCTTAGATTAAACCAGAAAGATATAGAATCTCTGAATAGACCAATAACAAGCAGTGAGATTAAAATTTTAAAAAAAATGCCAACAACAAAAAAGTCAAGGACAAGATGGATTCACAGCTGCATTCTATCAGAGATTCAAAGAAGAATTGGAACCAATCCTATTGACACTATTCCAAAAGCTAGAGAAAGAGGGAAAACTCCCTAAATCATTCTATGAAGTAAGTATCACCCTAATGCCAAAACCAGGGAAGGACACAACAAAAAAGAAAACTACAGATCAATATCCCTGATGAACATAGATGCAAAAATCAACAAAATACAAGTGAACCAAATCCAGCAGCATTTCAAAAATACAATCCATCATGACCAAGTGGGTTTCATACCAGAGATGCAGGGATAGTTACATACATAAGACAATAAATGTGATATACCACATAAACAGAATTAAAAACAGAAATGACATGATCATGCCAATAGATGCAGAAAAAGCATTTGACAAAATCCAGCATCCCTTCCTGATTAAAACTCTCAGCAAAATTGGCATAAAAGATACATACCTTAAGATAATAAAAGCCATCCATGAGAAACCCACACCTAACATTATTCTAAAGGACACATTGAAAGCATTCCCCTTGAGAACTGAACAAGACAAGGATGCCCACTTTCACTACTTCTATTCAACATAGTACTGGAAGTCCTATTGAACAAGAGAAATAAATAAAGGTAATCCAAATTAGTAAAAAGGAAGTCATATGGTCACTGTTGCTGATGTTATGACTGTATTGTGTACCTATAAAACCCAAAAGACTCATACAAAAAGCTCCAAGAATTGGTAAATGAATTCAGCAAAGTTTTAGGATACAAAATTAATGTACACACATCAGTAGTTCTGCCATATACTGACAGTGACCAAGCCGAGAATCAAATCAGGAACTCAATCCCTTTTACAATAGCTGCAAAAAATAAAAAATAAAGTATTTAGGAATATACCTAACCAAAAATGGAAAAAACTCTGCAAGGAAAACTACAAAACACTGTTGAAAGAATCATAGATGACACAAATAAATGAAAACCCATTTCATTCTCACGAATAGATAGAATATTGTGAAAATGACCATACTGCCCAAAGCAATCTACAAATTCAATTCAGTTCCCATCAAAAAACCACCATCATTCTTCACAGAACTAGAAAAAAGAATCCTAAAATTCATATGGAACAAAAGAGAGCCTGCACAGCAAAAGCAAAAAGAACAAATCTTTCTTGTTTTTCTAAGCAGAGAGAACAAATCTAGAGGCATCACATTACCCAACTTCAAACTAAACTATAAGGCCATAGTCACCAAAACAGAATGGTACTGGTATAAAATAGTCACATAGACCAATGGAATAGAATAGTAAACCCAGAAATAAAGCCAAATTACTTACAGCCAACTGATCTTCAACAAAGCAAACAGAAACATGAAGTGGGGAAAGGACACCTTATTCAGCAAATGGTGCTGGGATAATTGGCAAGCCACATGTAAAAGAATGAAACTGGATCCTCATCTCTTACCTTACATGAAAACCAACTCAAGATGGATCAAAGACCTAAATCTAAGACCTGAAGCCATAAAGATACTAGTAGATAACACTGGGAAAAAATCCCTTCCAGACATTGGCTTAGGCAAAGGCTACATGACGAAAAACCCAAAAGCAAATGCAACAAAAGCAAAGATAAATAGATGGGACTTAATTAAACTAAAAAGCTCCTGCACACTAAAGGAAATAACCAGCAGAGTTAATAGACAACCCACAGTGTCAGAGAAAATCTTCTCAATCTATACACCTAACAAAAGACAGTATTCAGAATTTACAAAGAATCCAAATCAGCAAGAAAGAAAAATCCCATCAAAAAGTGGACTAAGAAGATAAAAGAAATGAACAACAAGCATGTGGAAAAATGTTCAACATCACTCATGGTCAGGCAAATGGAAATCAAAACCACAATGCAATACCACCTAACTCCTGAAAGAATGGCCATAATCAAAAAATAATAGATGTTGGCATGGATGTGATGAAGGGATTTTACACTGTTGGTGGGATATGAACTAGTACAACTACAATGGAAAACAGTTTGAAGAGTCCTTAAAGGACTACACATAGATCCACCCCATTTGATCTAGCAATCTCACTACTAGGTATCTACACAGATGAAAAGAAGTCATTATATGAAAAAGCTACTTGCACATGCATGTTTATAGAAGCACAATTTGCAATTGTAAAAATATGGAACAAGACTTAATGCCCATCAACCAATGAGTAGAAAAAGAAAATGATATATACACACACCATGGACTTCTACTCAACCATAAAAATGAATGAAATAGCTTTTGAAGCAAGGTGGATGGAATTGGTGACTATTAGTCTAAGTGAAGACTATTAGTCTAAGTCAGAAATGTAAAACCAACCATCGTATATTCTCATTCATATATGGGAGCTAAGCTATGAAGATGCAAAGGCATAAGAATGATACATAGGACTTCAGGCACTCGGAAAAGGTGGAGGGTGGCGAGGGATAAAAGACTACACATAGGGTACAGTGTACACTGCTTGGCTGCTGGGTGCACCCAAATCTCAGAAATCACCACTAAAGAACCTATCCATGTAACCAAGTCCATCTGTTCCCCCAAAACCTATTGAAATAAAACAATTTCTTTTTAAAACTTAAAAAATACATATATTTTTTGGCTGGCTATTTTACAGTTAACTGAAATGCTAAATTAAGTGAAATGATTTCTGCATACTAAGTTTCTTTTCTTAAAATTTTAAATCCAAAGTGTACATGTGCTTGTTACCTGGGTATTACATGCATCATGGTGGGGGTTGAGCCTCTAGTGGCATACTAGGCTTTTAAAAAAGCAAAATCTAAAAATAAACAATGCAAAAGAGCTTTCATAGAATTCGTGACACATGGTATCACTCGGTAATATGTGGAACAACTGAATGAATTAATACAAATTTAACAAAGTAATTTCAATATCCTAAATACACATCCTGCCCTATTTTTTCAAGATATTTCTGTGAATACACAGAATGAAGTGTTTGTACAGATTTACCACATTAAATTCTCAACATTCTATTTTGCCAGATTTATCAAGGTATAATTGACGTACAACAAACCACATCTATTTGAAGTGCACAATTTGATAAGTGTTTACCATGAACACTATGTAGTCCAGCTTCCTTGCATTCCCAGGCAACTGGTCTGCTTTTTGTCTCTATAGATGAGTTTGCATTTTTTTTTTTTTTTTTAGAGTTTTATAGAAATGGAATCACACAGTATGTAGCCTTTTTCCACAGGGGGTCGGGGGGACTGGCTTCTTTCACTCAGCATAATAATTTTGATATCTAGACATGTTGTTGACTGAATCAATAGTGTGTTCGAATATGTTCTTGAATTGTATTCCACTGCATAGATTTATCACAATTTATTTATTTATTCATTCATCAACAATAGGGTTTTTTTTTCAAATTTTTGGTTATTTTGATTAAGGTAAATAAACATCTCTATCCAAGTCTTTATCTGGACTATGTTTTCTTTTCTTACCATAGATTTCTAGGAATGGAATCTTGGATCACAGAGTAGGTGTATGTTTAACATTTTAAGAAACTGCCAACTTTTTCGAAAGTATTTATACCATTTTAGGTTCACACAGATGTGTATAAAAGTTCCACCTCTTCCCCATCCTTACCAACAGTTCAGTGTTTTCATTTTAGCTATTTAATAGTATATAATAGTCTCTCATTGTAGTTTTAATATGCATTTTCCTAAAAACTGATTATATCTAGGAGTTTTCAAGTGCTTGTCATTCGTATATTATTTTTAGTTTGTTGTCTGCTTAAATTTTTTGTATTTATGTTACTCTCTTAGTGAGTTTTGAAAATTTATAATATATTTTTGGTACAAATCTTTTATCAGATATGTGCTTTGACAATTTTTATCACTCTATGGTTTGTCTTTTCATTCTCATATGCATGTCTTTTCAATAACAAGAAACATTAAATTTCAATGAAATCCCATTTATTTATTTTCATGGATAGTACTTGTGGTATTGTATCTAAGAAATGTTAGCCCAGGTCACAAAAATTTTCATGTATATTTTAGATGTTTCATAATTTTAGGATTTATGTTTAGGTTGATACATCATACTGAATTAATATTTACATATTCTGCAAGCTATGGATCAAAGTCAGTTTTGTGTGCATATGTGTATGAATATCCAATTATTCCAGGACCATTTTTGTAAAAATAATATCTTCCCCCATGGAAGTGCCTTTGCCCATTATAAAAAGGGATTATGTCTATATATGTTTGATTCTATTTCTGGAATCTATTGTTTTCCATTGATTTATATGCTTCTCTTTATGCCAATGCTAAACTTTCTCAATTATTGTAGCTTTACAGTAAATCTTGAAATCAAGTAGAATTGGCTAAATCAACTAACTTTATTCTTTTTAAATGATGGTTTGGCTATTTTAGATACTGTGAATTTCCATGTAAATTTCAAACCACTTGGTTAATTTTTGCAAAAATTAACTGCTGATATTTTGATTGGGATCTCTAAGAGTCTGGATTTTTCTGAGGAGAAGTGGCATTGTAACTATATTGTCTTCCAACTCTTGAATAAGATGTATTTAAGCCTTCTTTATCTTCCTAAAATGTTGTAGTTTTAATTGAATAAGTTTTTCACATATTTTTTTATATTACCCTTAAATATTTCATAATTTTGATGCAAATTTAAAAGGTATTGGTTTTTATATTTCAACTTCCAGTATTTAGAAATAAAATTGCTTTTTGCTTAATTTGTATCACACAACCTTATAAAATTCACTTATTAGTTGTAATAGCTTATTTGTAGATTCCTTAGAATATTGTTCATAGATGACAATGCCATCTGTATAGAAAGGCATATTATTCCTTCCTTTCCATACTGAAGTTTTCTTATTTCATTTTCTTGTTTTATTCCTGTTTTCAGCCTTCAGTAGATTCTCTACATTCTTGTCTTTTTCTCAGTATTAGGGACAGAATGTACATTGTTTTACCTAATATTAAATTTAGTGATATCTGTAGATTTTACATAGATGTAGTTTATCAGATGAGGGAAGTGTCTTTATATTCCTAGTTGGCTGTCATTTTTTAAAGAAATGCATAGTGTTTTATTTTGTAGGTTCTTTTGCATGACTTGAGATGATCACAAGGCCTTTTAAAATTTTGTTACTAATAATTGGGTGATTAAACTGGTTAATTTTTTAATGTTAAAACAATTTTGTATTCTGTGATTAACTGTCACTTGATATTATATTATGCATATCCATATGTTTGGATATGATTTGCTTAATATTCTAGTTAAAAATCTTTGCACCTTTATACAGGAAGGCTGTTGGTCTGTGTGTGTGTGTGTGTAAAGTTATTCAGATCTTAGGAAGATACTTCAGAAGCATTTTCTCCTCATTTTTTCTGGAAGAGTTTGTATAATAAGTCATGGATCGAGGTTATCGTGGCCACCATGGTGAAACCCTGTCTCTACTAATAAAATAATACAAAAATTAGCTGGGTGTGGTGGTGCAACACCTGTAGTCCCAGTTACTTGGGAGGCTGAGGCAGGGGAATCCCTCGAACCCAGGAGGCAGAGGTTGCAGTGAGCCAAGATAGGAGATCATGCCACATTGCCTCTTTCTTAAATATTTGGTGGAATTCACTAGTGAAACAAATGGGCCTGGGGTCTTGTGGGGAGAACAAATTTAATTCCTCTAATAGACTTAAGTTTTTTCTGGTCTCTTCTTTCTGGATTGAGCTTTTATAGTTTTTATCTTTCAAGGAATATGTCAGTTAAAACTACAGTGTCCATTTAATAGGCATGAAAGTATTCATAATATTTATTATACATTTAGCATTTGTAGAACCTGTCATGATATCATATCTCCCATTCCTGAAATTGGTCATTTGTGTCTTTTTTTTTCTAATTAGTCCGACTAGAAGTTTTTCAATTTTGTTGATCTCAGACAGCTTTTGATTTCATCGATTCTTACATTGTGTGTCTGTTTCTATTTTATTATTTTCTACACTGACATTTTTCCCCCTTTTGTGTTTTATTATTGCTTGTCCTTCTGGTTTCTTAATGTTGGTAACAGGATCAGTTATTTGAGACTTTAAAAAATTTTTAATATAGGTGGTTTATCCTATAAATTCCCTTCTAAGAACTATTTAGCAGCATCCTACAAATTTTAATGTTTTTATTTTTATTCAGTTCAAACTATATTCTAATTTCTCACTTAATTTCTCCCTTAATTCATGGATTATATATAAGTATGCTATTTAGTTTCCAAATCTTTTGAGATTATTTCAAAGATCTTTTTAAAAAATTAATTTACAGTTTATTCCATTGTGGTCAGAGAACATAGTTCATTTGACTTGAATTTTTTTAATTTAATAAGACTTGTTTCATGGCTGATAAGCTTTGATCACACATACATATACACACAAATATCACAAGACATTTTGAATTGTTCTGTGTTGAACGCTATACATTTTTCCATTCCCATACATATTTTTGAGCTTTGTTTTAAAATGTAGTTAAATTACCTAAACATTGTTTGATCCATTTTGTTCTTGATTGTGAGATTAAGCTGTAACAGAACAGGCATAGTTTAATTATTCCCTATGAGTAAGTCTAAATTCTTCTGTGCACTGTGCCCTGTGCCCCGTGAATTACATTGTTCTCCATCGTAGCAGTTAGGAACGCCATGGCTCAGAGCCCTAGGTAAGTGCCAGATGCTGTTCTCATTAATACTTTCTGATGGTTCTTTCTTCAGGCTTGGATGGTTTTCTCCCATAGTACCTAGCTGAATGCTTGGAGGAAACCCTCTAGAGATCTCCAAAGTTCATTCTCAAAGCAACTCTCTCCATCTTGGTCTCCTATTTTACAAACTTTAGCTACCTTAATCTCTCTGGATTTTCATCTTCATCTTCTCAATTTTGGCAGTCCATGAAGCTCTGTTTAACTTTGCTCTCCCTGCACCATGGACAGAAAACTCTCTCAAAGAAGTAAGCCAGGGCTCCCCTAATTGCTTAGCAGCTCCCAAGGATCTCAATTCTTATTTGCCTGATATCTAGTGTCCTGAAAATTACTATTTTAAATATTTTAGTTTTAAAAAATGTATATAGGCAAGAGAGAATATTTCATTCCTGTTAAACGTAATCAGAAGTGGAAGTTTCCTATTCCATCACATTCAACTCTTTTAAACCCACAAAATCTATAGTTTAATATTCCCCAACCTAAACATGTTGAGTATTTAAAATAAGAATTGCTCAATTGATCTCATACAAATATTATTCTGAAGATATGCTGATTAATCAGAAATTTATATTCTATATTCTAAATATTGATTTATTTTTCTCTGTATTCCTTGACATACACATTTTTGAAAACTGAAAGTATACATTTTATAAATTAAAAAGACTATAATACAGCAAGAAAACCTTTTGCCTTTAGATTAAAAATATTTTAATAGCTACCAAAAGATGCTGCTGACAGACATATAAAGAAGTTGATGGTCCAGATGAAGTCTTTTTGAGTTTGACATCCTACTGTCTACTTTTTCCTAAATCTATGTACTGATGTGAGATTGTCAACTTCTTTCACCTTATGTCCTTATGTAACATCATGAATCATCTCTTCAGCATACCTGTAATTGTAAGTGAAACTTGTTGGATTTCAAAAACAGTGCCCTGAAACCACAGAGCCTATATCACTTATTCAAATTTTAGAAAAGCTATTTCTATTTCTTTGTCCTAGTTACTAAAACAGGCCAAGCAAACTACCCTGTTCCCAATGTTTGCATTTGCTTACTAATACACTGAAAAAATTAAAACTGCAGGTACGAATTGCATGTTCTTCGGATGAAGATCCACCTTCACCTGCTTCAGATCCTTACCAGTTTTATACTATTAGTAACTGAATAATTTTTTGTTCTCATACTTCCTATGATAACTTACCAGTATCCAAATCATAATAAAGGGGGAAGGAAGGAAGGAGGGAGGGAAGAAACTAATGGATGCAGGAGCTCTCCAAACTTAGAGCAAACAAAAAAAGAGTAAGTGTTCTTATCTTTTATAAGGTTTGTCAAGCTGTTCTTCTGTCCTCTGTACTTCTCTCACTTTATCTCCGAGGATGATTAAGTGACATTATGTGGGTACAATACCCTACTTAGTTAATGATGGCAGAATCTGTATAGCAGATTTTTGCATCTTCATAATAGATGAAATCTTTAAAAAATTGTATCAAATGAGATCTGTCATTACCTCAAAGAGAAGCAATTTTGCTTTCTCACCATTCAGTGCTAATACTGTGAATTTATTCCACTGAAGCTAAGAATTTTCTTGGACTGACATTCTTTAATTCACTTTACAGATTAGTTTTTTAAAAAAGGTCAGAGGCCTACAAAAAATGAAATTTAATTCACAAAATATATATTATCCCTACTTCCCAAGTCTTAGCTCTCTGGATTTCCTGCTGCACACTGTCTCCTTCATTTAAACACACTGAATATACAGCATTTTTGCTTTTCTGAGAGTCTCTTTAATCTGACTCAAATTTATCTTTGTTTTGTGTGGTTTTCTTTCTATAAAATGGTGATAATACTTAAACCATGATGTTTTTACTAAGAGAATATGTAAAATGTAGTAATATTCATAATGCTAAATATTTCTGCTTTTCCTTATTTCTGACACTCCCAAACATGCCTCATTCTTTAATATTAGCCAAAAGTATACTGTGCCCTGGATACTGTTATGGCACAGTCTTACAGAATTTTAAAAAAATTCTGTCTCAATGCTATTGCTTTGCTGGACTTGCCACTTAGAACGACCTCCACTGATCATATGCTTATTTCTGAACCACGTTTTACAAAATCTTGTTCTAATTCTGTTGTCTTTTTTTTTTGAGATGGAGTTTCGCTCTTGTTACCCAGGCTGGAGTGCAATGGCGCGATCTCGGCTCACCGCAACCTCCGCCTCCTGGGTTCAGGCAGTTCTTCTGCTTCAGCCTCCTGAGTAGCTGGGATTACAGGCACGCGCCATCATGCCCAGCTAATTTTTTGTATTTTTAGTAGAGACGGGGTTTCACCATGTTGACCAGGATGGTCTCCATCTCTTTACCTCATGATCCACCCGCCTCGGCCTCCCAATGCTGGGATTACAGGCTTGAGCCACCGCGCCCGGCCTCTGTTGTCTTATCTACGTGTATTACTCCTCTCACTCACCTCCTTTAGTGTTCGCTTTCTAGTATTTGTTTTAGCACCTAACCATCTACTATTTCCACACAGTTTGAATGCATAGTGAGTTATGTGTGTTTAGCATCTTGTCTTTCCAACAAAAGTGTCTACTTCATAAAAGTAACATTTTCTTTTTATTTCCTACCCCACTACTCCCTTGCTTCAGACATTTTAGATATTTAATAGATACTGAATGAACACTTGAATGGAAATGTATTCAGACTCTCTCCATAGTTTTAAGAACTAACTTAATCATAAAGGCGAAACAAGACTGATTTTACATATGGTTCAATGTATCTTTACCGGTTCATTTTGATTTGCCTCAGGTGTTACGGACTTTCTCTTGCATTTATTTTCAAGATTGCTTTCTAATGGCAGAGCCTTCTAACCTGATGCCTCTGCCCTAGTTAAGACTCTCTGTTACACTGAATTCTCATTTTTGAGATACCATTGTTGTTATTGTTCTTATATCCTACCGTGCCTCCAGTGAAATCTGTCATCAGAGTTGTCCGAAAAGGGGTGATACTTGCAGCTAATGTTAAAAAAAAAATCTGCTAAAAACAACAATGACCAAAAAATAAAGATTGGCAATGTCTGTCCAAAATACAAACAAGGACATATTATCCCCAAAATGGCACACGTGTGTGTGTGTGTGTGTGTGCACGTGCACATGCATGTAAGATGCCCATCCAGCAGGTCATAGAATTTCTATGTGGTATTGATAATATAGCTTCTATGTTTGTTTTGCTTTTTGGGGATTATTGCATTGTGAACATAGTCAAGGATATTTGTAAAACCAAAGTTTTGTCTCCTTCTCATCACTAAGTTTTACCAAAGGAAAGACACAGATGTTCAATTGAGCTTTGAAGTTCTATTGCTTGTAATTTGAATATTTGCATTTCCATATGCATTGAACCCATAACGCTAAGGATAATAAGGAAATTTCAGGATTTTTATTGCATGGTAATATTTATCACAAGCCAGGCAATACTCAACTACTCCTCTAGTATAATAATTTTTAAATCATTCCAAGCATAAAGATCACCTCAATTTCACTGTTTACCAATCTGTATTATGCTTTTAAGTTGAATGAAAAGTAGCATTAGGCAATTTTGTAAACGGTGTATTAAAGAGGAAAAAGAGACAGCAAGCATAAATACTTCTGAGTGTCTTTATAAAACGAGGAAATACTTAAATGACTATGGATATCTTTTCCCCGTTTACTGGCATGATTGCTTTCCAGTTCAAACCACTGTATCTATACTAAGTTTGTATACATAGTGCTGAAGGTATATTTTTAAAGTGAAATTAATTGATAATCCAGGACACTTTGGATCTTTGGAAGTTGTCCTGAGGCCTCAACTTATTCAGGATGGTCTGTAATATGCAACACCAACCAACTCCCGAAAATAAACTCAGTAATTGACTGTCAAAATGCCCACATTTGATTTTCAATACTAATGAAATATAATATTTCTGGGGTTTTTTTCTTCTCAAACATTTTATTCTTTTTTGAGATGGAGCCTTGCTCTGTCACCAGGCTGGAGGGCAGTGGTCTGACCTCAGCTCACTGCAACCTCTGCCTCTCGAGTTCAAGTGATTCTCCTGCCTCAGCCTCCCCAGTAGCTAGGACTACAGGCACGTGCCACCACATCCAGCTAATTTTTGTGTTTTTAGTAGAGATGGGGTTTCACCATGTTGGCCAGGATAGTCTTGATCTCTTAACCTCGTGATCTGTCCAACCTCGGCTCCCAAAGCGCTGGGATTACAGGTGTGAGCCACTGTGCCTGGCCTACTTTCTTATTCTTTAAACTTTGTATTATAAAAAAATAAAATAATCCAATTCTTAAATTACATTTTTAAAAGTTTTATTTTATGGTTAACTGACAAATAATTGTATTTATGTGATATTTGTATGTATAAATTGTAGAACGACCAGATTTGGCTACTTAGCATATCTATCACCTCAAATTTTTATAACTTATTTGTGGTGAGAACATTTATAATCTTTATTTATCTTGAAGTATAAATTATTAAGTATAGAGTTAAAATTTTAAAAAAATGTTTTACTTTAAACAATGTAATTTAAAATTTTTAATTAAAATTTTTGAGTGATTATACCTTAAAAACCTGTAAAAAGTCCATGGTGTGGCCCACTTAGATATACAAGTGCAGAAAATTAGGCCTTTATTTGTCACAGTGGATTAAAAAATGGGGTCTCATATCCTTAGTACACAGCTTGTTTCCTAAGAAGAGATAGTACACACACACACACACACACACACACACACGAGAATATCCAAAATAAGACTTTTTAGGAAGGTGGGGAAATTTGTGCTGGAAACCTTGGCTGAGAAGTGTCAGGAACATTTTATCAAGGTCAGGTCCCATGTAGTCATGTAAAATACTAGTGCTTTGAAAGACAGTGCCTGAGCTTGCAACTGTGAAGCAAGACACCTATGATCATGCTTCCCAAGGATGCAACACAACTTTGGTGCAGGCAAGAAACAACCAACAAGGACATTGGTACATGGTTGAAAATTGGGACTCAGACTAGGATGACCAGTCTGCTATAGTAATAGCATCAGGTATCCCAAAAGTAAAAGGTAATATTTGACAAATAACCCTGTTTCTCTTTCTCCTCAGTATGCAGAACAGAAATGACAGCTTCTGGAATAAATATAGTCTGAAGTCTTCAGCCAGTTTGGTAATGGAATGCAGGGACAAGGCTCATGTAAGTAGGTCAGATAAAATTTTGAATCATTGTTAAAAAAATATACTGCAGGTGGAACTATATTTGTGTCTTGACATTACAGAATAGATATTATAATAGATATGCATATTGGAGATTTCTGTATCTGTGTATGTATGTATGGACAGTCATATAATTGTGATAATAAAATCTCTTCCTAAAACTGTAAGACAGATTCTAATTTTTATTTCATGCAGATTGTCCCCTCCCCTCCATGACAACATCCTTACTCCTCTGAAATGAACCATACCCATTCTGCCCTTATTATGTAATTATGTGCTATCATGTATCACTTTAGATATGTGTCTTATCCCCCAGTTAGATTACACATTCAAAGTCAAGGCTGAGATACATACATACTTTTCAAGTCCACAGCATCAAACTTAGCAGCCCCTATAAGAGATAGAGCAACTGCTTGGCAGACTGGTGAGGCAAGATAATATGGTGACCATGTGGTAAAAAGCAGCTGAGTTCAAATGGTGGCCCCCTCTCTGAGTCGAGCAAATGATTTAATCTTCCATTTCTGGCAAGGCATTGTGTCTCAGGCCTGTAATCCCAGCACTTTGGGAGGCTGAGGTGGGTGGGTCTCTTGAGCCCAGGAGTTGAAGACCAGCCTGGGCAACATGGCAAAAAATATACAATATTAGGCCATCTCTACAAAAAATACAGTATTAGCCAGGTGTGGTGGCGTGTGCCTATGGTTTCGTTACTTGGGATGCTGAGGTGGGAGAATCGCTTGAGCCCAGGAAGGGAAATTTGCAGTAAGCTGAGACATTGCCACTATTTTCCAGCCTGGACACCAGAGCAAGACCCTGCCTCAAAAAAATTATGTCTTAAGTAGAAATAATTATATCTACCTTATATGGATATTAAAAGGATTAACATGAAGCCATTTAATACTTGGCAGGTAGAGCTCAATAAAATAAACATCTAAGGGTAGTGATAAAGTAGTTATGTGTTAATGATACTTATAATCATATATCAAAAAATTCACAAATGCTGTATCATTCTTGTACACTTAATGACAATATAACTAGAAAAGGGAAGGGTTTAGAAATAGGTATCTGTCCTGCAAATTCCCATCCACAAATTCTCTGACTTCTCTCCTTTTCTCACCATCTCCAGAACCATCCCTCTAGTCTCAGTACCATCATTCCTAATTCCGACCACTGCTTCAGACTCCTTTTTTCTTCCTGCCTCTCAGCACAACCTACACTAGATATTTTCCATTTGCATCTCCAGATCTATCATCTACCCTTTTATCCTGCTTTAGGCTTCTGGAGGCTACCCACCATGTTGGCATTCACAGGCTTGGGCTTTTGTTGGGTTTGGCAAATGTGAATTCACCTACATGAGATTGGACCTCAGGGGATTTAGTCACCTTTTTCTCCTTTAGTGGGCTGTGGTTGGACAATGACGACTTCCCTATCTTAGGGTCACAGGTTCTATTACCACACCTTCTTTGGTAGCTATAGTTTCCTGGGTTCTTGGAAGTTCTTTCCTTGTCCCTTTAAGCTGTTGCTAGGCCTAGGAGCTTTCAACAACCTGTGTTGGCTTTCTTTCACCCTGACCCCCCCCTTTGACTGTACCATCTATTTCCTGCTAGACCCAGACTGATACACCTGCCACTCTTCCACACCCATATATCTGTTTATCACGATACGGTGTTTAAAATTTGAATTGTGTCCTGTAACTCTCTTCTCTGAATATGTTTACAGGGTCCTTCTCATCATGCTGTGGAACCTCTTTGCAGCATTTTAATCTATTCTATACTAGTATTTTTCTGTTAATAATGACATTAGATTATTTCTACTAACAAATTCATCTGTAAATAGTGTAAATGTTGAGGTGGTACACACACACACATATAAATAGTTTTATTATGCTTTAAATACTGCTCCTTTGGTGTATAGAGTATATTCAGAAATATTTATCAGTAAGTTTTTGTGCTGCTGTAGCATCTTCTAAAAAAAAAAAATTAACCCAATAGGGCCTTGGGCTATGAATGTTTTAGTAACCTTCTGTCAAGATAAAATATTAAGAGATATTTCTTGGGTCTTATCTGACTTTTTGTCATTCCTTATTACAATATTTATAATACTTTCAAACTTTCTATGTCATGGTCAAAATACTAACATTCTTCGATGGATAATAAAATTTACTTGGTTTTATCCCCATTATTGTTTGTTTGGTTGGTTGTGATGCTTAAAATATGCAATCATAAACTTCTTTTGGTTATCCTAAAATATTTACATTTCATTTTATTGGGTAATCTATATTTATAAAATACTGCTTTTTAAAAATAAACTTTCTATTTTCAAGTGTAAGATATTATTTTTCATTAAAAACTGTAAAATAGAAAGGCAGAAGGTAGAAAAAAATCACTTGTCATCTAAGAAACAGTTAAAGTTTCTGTGCAATATCCTGCCAGTCTTTTTCTCTGTGCATACTTATTATAAAATTAGGGCATGATAGGGCCAAAATCATATTTTCCTTCTTAAAATATCATTTTTAAGCTTTTAACAGTAATATATGCCTAAGATGGTACTGAGGGCATGGAATCGCTATACAAAATGAGTTTTGAAGAGACAATTTTGGTAACTAAATAATCCCATTCATAATGTTTCTATTCACTAATTTGGAATCATAGAGACTTTATTATGGAGGTGGTATTTATTTTTATACTATATTTAAATAATGTATAATCAAAACAAATTAATAATATGAAGGTGAAAGATCATTAGTGACTTAAAACAAAAATATAATTTTAGAGAAGATAAAAAAATTAATGCTGCAACTTTCCAATAAACTTTATCTTGTATTGCAAAGTATCCTATTCAAATTTCACTAATTTAAAGTCAGCAAACTTTACAATTTTTGTGTGAAAAGCATGTAAAATTTCAGCCCTCAGGAAGCATGCATTAGACCAGAGAGGATAAAGAAACATCAAATTGTCACACAAGAATGCACCTTGTACTAGTCCATTCTAACACTGCCATAAAGACATACCAGAGACTGGGTAATTTATAGAGAAAAGAGGTTTAATCAGCTCACAGTTCTGTGGGCTCTACATGCTTCTGCTGCTGGGGAGGCTTCAGGAAACTTACAATCATGGTGGAAGGTGAAGGGAAAGCAAGCACATGTTCACATGGCTGGCAGGAGAGAGTGTGTGTGTGCACAAAATGGGAGGTGCTACGCACTTTCAAACAAACAGATCTCCTGAGGACTCTCTCAGGAGACAGCACTGGGGGATGCTGCTAAACCATCAGAAACCACCCCTATGACCAAGTCACCTCCCACCAGGCCTTACCCCCGACACTCGGAATCACAATTCAATGTGAGATTTGGGTGGGGACAACCATATGACACTTCATACAGAACAAGAATGAGAGACAGAATATTTTAAGAGATGATATGTAAAAATTGAATATATTTGGATTTTTATTCACAGTTTTGCCACTTTTAAGCATGATAACAGAGCTGTAGTCTATCAGTGCTTCAGTTTCCATCTAAGTAATGTGGCAAGAAAATAAAATCTGTATATCAAGGTCATTGTCAGGTCTAAGTGACTTAGCCTATCTAGCACAATACCCTTTACATTGGAAATATTTAGTAAAGAGTAACTATTGCTCATTTCCATTATTGCCCTAATGCCAAGAGAAATATGAGAAAGAATATTTAGGAGGCTGTTATTATGGTAATAGTAGACATTAATGAGAGGATGAATTAGCATAATGGCTAGGCATACAGAAAGCAAAAGTAAATATTGACCAAAATTCTATAGAAGGAATTAATTAAACAAGAAATGAAGATGTGAGAGTAATTCAGGATGACTTGAGGTTTTGACCTTTATGAATCAGAGAATACAACAGCTTGGGGCCCATCATAGCAAATCGAGTAAGAGTCTGTAGGTATGGAGCCCCAGCATTAGCATCATTAAAAAGGTCTTCAAACTATTCCAATGCATCACAAGAATTAAGAACTATATTTAAAATTTTACTTACAAATGCTTTAAAACTAATTTAAATGCAATTTTATAGTAACACAATTCTAACTTTATGGAAATGCAACATATATAGCAGGCAAATAAAGGCTATAAAATAGGTTGTCGGGCTTCCACTTTCTTAAATTCTAGGTATTGCTGGATGTCATGTTTGGGAAAGAATCCCAATGAGCATTTTTGTTGACAAAGGCAAGGCTTCCTTGACATGGACCCAAAGGAGGAGCTTCAGAAAAGAGACACATTACACAAAAATACAATAATTTGAAATCATTGAGAGACAGGTTTTGTGAATAAGAAGGGGAGACTGAAGAGTAGAAAAAGGGATAAGAAAATGCTCTGTGAGGGAATATAACACTTTGAAATACGGAAAGAAAACAACTGTCAATTACCAATTACATATCTTGTGAAAATATTCTTCAAGAATGAAGGAGAAATAAAGACATTCTTATATGAAGGAAAATGAAGATAATTTATTGATGGCAAATCTACTCTTAAAATGGATAAAACAAGTTCTATTAATAAGAGGAGATAAGACACATTATGGAACTTTAAAAAGGAAAAAAACATTGACATAAAATAGAACACATCTAAAAAATTAACCCAGTTCTCATGAGTTTCTTGAATCATATTTGATAGCTGAAGCAAAAACTAGAACACTATGCAATATAGTACTCAATATAGGTAAAGGAAAAACTTAGGACAATTATAATTAAAAGCGGGGGCTAGAAAATAATCTAAATGAAGTAATGTTTCTACACTTCACTCAAAGTTGTGAAATGTCAATACTGGTAGCTGTGATAAGTTATGTATGTAAATTGTAATACCTAAGGTATTTCCTAAGAAAATGATGCAAACTGCTGTTCTCTAGAACACCATATATAAATCAAGATGGAATCCTAAATAATGAATAAATAACCTGCAATATAGTAATATGAGAGAAACAGAGGAACAAGAAACAAAAGATAACTAGCAGGAAAAAAATGATAAAATAGAAAATTTGAACCATAACATATCAATAATTACCTTAAATATGTTATAAATATGCCAATCAAAAGACAGAGACTAGCAGAGTGTGCAGAAAAACATGACTCAACAATGTGCTGTCTACAAGAAATTTATTTCAAATATTACAAAGGTAGGTTGGAAATGAACAAATGTGACAGACAGACAATGCAAACTTTAACCAAAAATGGAGTTATAACATCAAAATCAGATAAAGTCAACTTGTGAGTAAATGAAAGAACTAGAGAAAAAGACAGGTATTACATAATGATAAAAAAAAAAAAATCAATCTACTAAGAAGTTATATCAATCCTAAACATGTGTGCGTAAAAGAGAGCCTTAAGATACATGAAGCAAAAAACTGATAGGGAGAGAAAGAGAAACAGATAAATTAACGACATTTGGGAATTCAACACCCCTGTATCAGTAATTGAGGACAATTACTAGATAGAATATTAGCAATGATATTGAAGAACTGATAAAAACCAACCAATAGAATTTAATTGGCAACTTTAATACTTTACTGAACAAAGGTGTAACATTATGTGTTATGAGCACTCTATATTCTTCTTTACTTTTGCATGAATAAGGAAATTCAATGAATATAGAAAAAAACAATTTTTACTTCAGAATCAGCTTGTTTAGTGGTGTCCTATGTTAACAACAGAAAAGAAATGAAGGGAGGTTTTTCTGTGTATGTTCTTATAGTTTTTGATATTTTAAGTACATAAATATATGAACAATTTTAAAATGAAATAAATTTTTGAAATTTACTGTATAAACTAATTAATTACCAACTCCCTATTTCACAATACTTAAGAAAAGGGCCTTTGTCATGAAAAGTGATAGAGTTTTGATTTTCCATGGTATGCCACATGGAGATTGGAAGCATTGTAACTGGGTTTTAGAAAAAAATTTATCACAGAAAGGTGAAAAACCCTGTGTAATTTGCATTATAAATATGTTGTAAACATCTTTGCAAATAAATATATATACATACACACACATATACATTTCTGTTTCTGTCTATATTATTAACATATTAACAAACATGTATCTCCACAAATAACTTGTATTGATTATGTAGAATTTCTAGTATACATTACTATGGTAATTTTTTTATTTTTTTTTTAGATGGAGTTACTCTCTTGTTACCCAGGCTGGAGTGCAATGGCGTGATCTCGACTCACCGCAACCTCTGCCTCCTGGGTACAGGCAATTCTCCTGCCTCAGCCTCCTGAGTAGCTGGGATTACAGGCATGTACCACCATGCCCAGCTAATTTTTTGTATTTTTAGTAGAGATGGGGTTTCACCATGGTGACCAGGATGATCTTGATCTCTTGACCTCGTGATCCACCCACCTCAGCCTCCCAAAGTACTATGGTAATTTTAATTAGTTCTTAGTTGTTGAAAAAATTGTATTTCCACTTTTTTGTTCTTGTCAAAATTATAATTGTATAGTGTGATGATAGTTTTAGAATAAACTTTAGAAATTGTACTGTAGGTCTGAGATCATGAGGCATTTGTCTTTAAGACATGATGCTAAATACTGATCCAGAAAGGTAGTAATATTTGTAGCATTTTTTGAGGTATTTGTGTTATAACTTAAATAAAAATCCTATTACAAAAGAGGCCCTATTTTTCAAGAAAGCATAGTATGCTTCCATCTTTGCAGTCAATGTCAAATTATCAAAGTAGTTGATTCTAAAGCCTCTATGCTACAGTTTCTGTTCTGTTCTGTTCTATATTTGAGGAATAAGTATGCCCGTCACTCATGAAATGCTAACTAGCTAATGCATTCTTAATTCTTTTTGCAACCAAAGTACTGATATATTTGTTACAGATATTCATGCCCATGGGAATGATGCAGTTTCTTGAGTGAGCCTTTGATTTTTAAATAGGAGACTGTCAGACAGCATTTGATTAAAGAAAAGAGAAAATATAAAGTGATACTTGCTTGTTCCTGAAAAATGCATAATTTACATTAGAAACATGTAAATAATTCTCTCTTGGACATTGTATGTATTGAAATATTAAACATACTTTATGAAAACAGGTAAGAAAATTTTATACATACATACATATATATATATAATCTCACAGACTGAGTGGTTTTCTTTAAAATATTGCTTTAAATTTCCAATTACATTAATTTTCAGAAGACAGAGTGATCCAGAGGGCATGATCTTTGTTTATGGATTATGATGACAAAGGTAGTACAAACATTTTAAATTGATCAATGTCTTTGGAACAGCTACAATTAAGGGAGTTGCACCTTTTAAGATGGCTTGTTACAATTCTTGAGTTATAGATTTTCTTAATACATGAACTGACAACTATAAACGCACATTCACACACAGTTCCTATGTTGCTTTTTTAAAATACAAATTTCATTCCATTATAATGATTGAAAATCAGGATAAAAGACAGTCAAAATATATCAGCTCTTTTAATATGTACATATTAATAAATATCTCATTTAAGATTCTTTAGGTTGAAAATAACACAAGGCAATATAAGTTATTCTATCAAGGAAATATAGTTTTAAGTGTTTTGTAGAAGACAGGCAACAGGTCTTAAACAAAACGAAAAACTTAACGTGAGTTATATTACCCAGAATCTAATTGAGCAAAGTATTATTTGAGAATCTAGCAGCCCTAATAAACACAAGAGGTTCATTAGAACTCAGCTTCACAAAGTGGGCAGGTTTTCATTTTACAGACATAAAACAGGTGGCATAGAAACAGCTGGATTGATTCCAGCTGGGCATTTGCCTTCTTTGAACATGGTCTGATCAGTTGGCAGCCTATGATTGACTGAAGCTCATATGCTATGATTGGCCAAGACTCAAGTATTTGTTACCAAATATTTCTAAATCAAACTTTCAGGGAGTTCCTTTACTAAGTTAGATGACAATTTCTTATACAAGGATTCAAAGTACAGAAGCAGCCACAGGCCATTTAGCTTAACTTAACCTAAGGTCCCTGGAATTTTAAAGGGCCCAACAGCATCATTCTATGGGGAAGAAACCATCATTCATCCTTCACTGTTTTTGTTTGTTTTTAAAGTAATCTGCTTCACTCATCGTACTGCTAATATTCTTTCTCTTCTCCATTCACATAGAGAGCTGCTTTTATAGCAACTAAGTTTTATTCTGCCCTCTTACCCTTAACATTTCTGAGAAACTTTCTTTCAGTACCAAGTTCAAATTACTGAGAGATATATTAACAAAAGTTCTCTGAAAAGAAATGTGGAGGAAAGTGACTTTATTCTAATGAAGAGTTTACAAATCAGAAAGATGCAGCTTTCAATATAAAATGAAGGTGCATTCCAGAGAACAAAGAGAGAGTTTAAGGTTTTTTTTTTTTTTTTTTAGCAAAAATCTGGACCCAGGTTCTCAATCCTGACCCATTTATGCAAATGAAGAACTGAAACTTGCTTAGTTATCATTGGTTGATACAGCTGGGCCCTGATTATCTGGTCAAGCGAGCTCTGAAAGTGCCAAAGCTAAACAGACATGGGAATTTTCAGGAAACCCGAGTACCTGTGTAAGTTCTAGCTAGCAAATGACCACTTGGCTCTGTGTAAAATCTAAAACCAGTTTGCCACCCTGGACCTATCTAGAAGAATCAGCTTTTCAGGTTCACATTTGTTTACAGATATAACCCGGTCCTGATTGGTGAAATATTTCTCTTCCTCTCTGCCCTTCTCCCACCTTCCCCCCACCTCCCATCACCTCTGTCCCACAGTTGATCTTATCAACCTTAAGTTATCATCACAAAGAGGAAAAGAAAAATACCTGTAAGCAGCTCACCCCAAACTTGGAAAGAGGCAATTTGTCAGAGAAAGAAATTTGTGATGTTCTGGGTAGGCAAATAAGATGTAGCTATAATATTGCAACAATAACAGTTGATATTTACTGAGTGCTTTTACCTTGTGCAATTTACATGTATTAATTTATTAATCTTCACAAGAACCCAAATTAGTTGACCTTATTATTTCTAGTTTGCAAACAAGGAAATTGTTAAAAGCCTTGCTCAAGATCACAGAAACAAGAAGAGATGGAGCCACAATTTTAAACTTGTCAGTGACTTCATCTCTCAAACTTGTAACTATGGTGCTACATTTTAAGTCACTTAAACTATCATATTTGTAGGTGAAGAAATGCCATTATCTTCTTATTTCTGAACTTGCTTCAAAACATTTCATGGGTTCTCAAAGCCATTCATTCCCTACTATCTGAAGCCTTTGGGTATCCTTCCTCTACCCTATTTCTTAGGAGGATTCTCAACGGGAATCATATAATACCCATGTATGGAACTCTTTCATGAAGTTACTTTTCTGTTAAATGTCTCTTTTGCTTAAAATATGCCTTACTAAAGGAGCCAGATCGTTTCTCTCATGAAAACAGAACAACTTTGAAATAGGCTCACTGCCCAGAAGGTAGGTTGATCACACAGAATTTCAGTATTTACTTAAGTATCATCACAAATAAATAATTCTGAACTAAAACTCAGGAATCCTAATTCTAAATCCATTAAAATGTTTGGTATCAGAAATATGTGTAAAATATATTCTTTTAATATTTATTGAGCATCAAATTTATACCAAGCTGTTTTGTAAGCATAGAAGATGGAGAGATAAATGCTGTGAGAATTTTGCTTTTATATCATATATAACTGTAGTGTCATCACTGAAGGAAAAAATAAATTATAAAATCTTGAGATTCAAAGGTAGTATTTTTCAGTATTGCTTTTTCAGAATCAATTTTCCATAATCAATCAAAGCATTGATACTCAAAGGCAGTAGTATTGAGATTTAAAGGTAGTAGTATTTCTGTATTGTTTTTCCTTAAAGTATTGATTCATAATCATCTACTTAAAATGGAATATGTATTAATGATAAAGTAATTTGATATAGTTACCTATACATTATATTTATAATTTAGGAATATAATTATATTAACTGATAAGAAAACATATGGAAAATAGATTGCCAGTTCAGTATTATTTTTGTTATTTTAAAAAATATTTCTAAGATTTGCAATTAATGGATGTGTGGACAGAATTTAAAGGTATAAACGCTTCAAACTTGGAAGAGTTTTGTCCTCTGTTGATAGTTAATTTTACAATAGTTAACATATAGTTTTAATTAATAGAATTCATGAAATTTTTTTCATAAATTCTAAGCTAGGCTGAGTTTTCTGTTTTATTTTTTATGTCTATCAGAAAGTGGATTTTCTGTTTGACAAATTTTTTTTATTACATTTAAAGAACTGTGATTCATCCTATGTAATTAGAATGAGCAAGCTGAATATTCTCTGTTCTTTTAAAGGGTAGCAGTACCAGGAGCAAATTATTGGGATATGCACATATTCGTGTTTATCCCTCTCATTAGCCATAAAACAGTCAATTTCTGATAGATCACTGCTCGGCAGAATGTTTTTCACCTGGATTTCTAAGTTAAGTCTTTGGATTGTGTCTTCCAAAAATGATGTCAAATATCTTTTTTCTACTGAAAGAAAATATCCTACAAAGGATGAAATGGAACAGTGTGTTGTCACTTTATATTCTATTTATTGCCAAAAATTAGAAAGTTGGATGTGAGATTATCATAACCCTCCATTACTAGAGAGAATATAGAAGGGTAACACCATTCTTAGAGCAATATGGTACTGCTTTTGTTAAATTAAGTATTCTTATATATGCCCTCTGACTCATGATTGACTCTTGTTATTATTCTAAGTGATGTTTGTGATTAAAAGGACATGGAGAAAAGCTGGATGTCCATTTCAGGAGAGTGAATAGATCAAATGTGAAATCCTATAAAGATGCTGCACAACACTAGAAAAAAAAACACAAAAAGATGTTCATACAACTACATAGATATATCTTAGAAATACAGTGATGATTTAAAAAAACAAAGCAGATGTAGCAAACATGTTCCACTTATGCAAAATTAAAAAAACATCTTAAGGGACAACATAATAAAAAAATTCTTTTTTTTTTTTTTTGAGACGGAGTTTCGCTCTTGTTACCCAGGATGGAATGCAACGGCGCGATCTCGGCTCACCGCAACCTCCGCCTCCTGGGTTCAGGCAATTCTCCTGCCTCAGCCTCCTGAGTAGCTGGGATTACAGGCACGCACCACCGTGCCCAGCTAATTTTTTGTATTTTTAGTAGAGACGGGGTTTCACCACATTGACCAGGATGGTCTCGATCTCTTGACCTCGTGATCCACCCGCCTCGGCCTCCCAAAGTGCTGGGATTACAGGCTTGAGCCACCGCGCCCAGCCAAAAGATTCTTATTCAACACATTACATGAAAAGGTTTATTAGTTCATTCTCACAGAACTATAAAGAAATACCTGAGGCTGGGTAATTTATAAAGAAAAGAGGTTTCATTGGCTCACTGTTCAGCAGGCTGAACAGGAAGCATGGTGGCATCTGCTTCTAGGAAGAACCCAGGGGACTTTTAGTCATGGTGGCAGAAAAAGTGGGAGCAGGTGTCTGACATGGAAGAAGTAGGACTGAGAAAGGTATAAGGTATGACATACTTTTAAACAACTGGATCTCATGAGAACTTACTCACTATCCATTACCATGGGGGATGGTGCTAAACCATTCAGGAGAACTCCATACCCATGATTCAGTCACCTGTCACCAGGCTCCACCTCAAACATGGGGATTGCAATTTAACATGAGATTTTGTAACAGGAGATTTTGGTGGGGGTACAGATCCAAACCATATCATTCCATGCTTGCCCCTCACAAATCTCATGTCCTTCTCACTTTGGAAGATACAATCATGCCTGCCCAACAGTCTCCCGAAGTCTAGCCTCATTCCAGCATTAACTCAAAATTCCAAAGTCTAAAGACTTATCTTGGCCGGGTGTGGTGGCTCACACCTATAATCCCAGCACTTTGGGAGGCTGAGGTGGGTGGATCACGAGGTCAAGAGATCGAGACCATCCTGGTCAACATGGTAAAACCCCGTCTCTACTAAAAATACAAAAATTAGCTGGGCATGGTGACGTGCGCCTGTAGTCCCAGCTACTTGGGAGACTGAAGCAGGAGAATTGCTTGAACCCAGGAGGTGGAGGTTGCGGTGAGCCGAGATCGCGCCACTGTACTCCAGCCTGGGTAACAAGAGCGAAACTCCATCTCAAAAAAAAAAAAAAAAGACTTATCTGAGACAAAACTAGTCCCTTTCACCAATGTAAGTTAGTTCCAAGATAGAATGGGAGTATAAGCACTATACTCCCATTCCCTAAGGGAGAAATTGGCCAAAAGAAAGGGACTATAGGTCCTATTCAAGTCTGAAACCCAGCAGGGTAGTCATTAAATCTTGATGACTGAAAATAATCTCCTTTTGACTCCATATCTCACATACAGGGCACATTGAAGCAATGCATGGGCTTTCAAGGCCTTGGGAAGCTTCAGCCTTATGGCTTTTCAGGGGTCAGTCCCCATGGCTGCTCTCATAGGCTGGTGTTGAGTGCTTACGTCTTTTCTAGGTGCATGGTGCAAGCTGTCAGTGGATCTACCATTCTGGGGTCTAAAGGATGATGGTCCTCTTCTTACAGCTCCACTAGGCAGTGCCCCAGTGGGGACTCTGTGTGGGGGCTTCAACCACACATTTCCACTCTGCACTGCCCTAGTACAGTTTCTCCACAAGAACTCCACCTCTACAGAAGACTTCTGCCTATATATCCAGACTTTTCCATACATCCTCTGAAATCTAGATTGAGGCTACCAAGTTTCAACTCATGCACTGTGCACAGTCAGAGGCTTAACACTACATGGAAGTCACCAAGGCTTAGGTCTTGCACCTGCTAGAGCAGCATCCTGAGCTGTACCAGGACACCTCTGAGCCATAGTCTGGCCCAGGGAACACTCAGTTCTCCTAGGCTTCCAGGCCTGTGATGGGAGGGGCTGCCATGAAGGTCTCTGAAATGCCTTCAAGGCCTTCTCCCCATTGTCTTGGCTATCAGCCCTTGCCTTCCTTTTAGTTATGCAAGTTTCTACAGATTGCTTGAATTCCTCCTTGAAATGGGCTTTTCTTTTCTACCATATTGTCAGGCTGCAAGTTTCCCAAACTTCTACTCTCTGCTTCTGTTTTAAATCTAAGTTTCAGTTTCAGATCATTTCTTTGCTCATGTATATGAGCATAGGTGGTAGAAGCAGCAAGGCAACATCTCATACGCTTTGCTACCTAGACATTTCACCCACCACATACTCAAGTTCAAAGTTCCATCACATCCCTTGAGCAGCAACAAAATGCCACCAGGCTCGTTTCTAAAGCATAGCAAAAGTGACCTTATTCCAGTTCCCTATTAAGTTCCTTATTTCCATCTGGGATCTCCTCAGCCTGGACTTCACTGTCTATATCACTATAAGCATTTGGGTCACAACCATTCAATAAGCGTCCAGCAAGTTCCAAACTTTCCCTCATCTTCCTCTCTTCTTCTAAGCCCTCCAAACTCTTCCAACCTCTGCCCATTAGCCAGTTCCAAAATTGCTTCCACATTTCCAGGTATCTTTATAGCAATGCTCCACTCTTCCATACCAATTTTCTGTATTAGTTTGTTCTTGCATTGCCCTAGAGAAATATCTGAAACTGAGTAATTTATAGAGAGGAGAGGATTTCTTTTTAATTGGCTCATGGTTCCACAGGCTATATAGGAATCATGGCAATATCTGCTTCTGAGGAGGCCTCAGGAAGCTTTTACTCAGGACGGAAGGCAAAGGGGGAATAGGCATGTTATATGGAAGAAACAGGAAGAAGAGAGACAAGGGGCAGGTGCCACACACTTTTAAACAACCACATCTTGTGATAACTCACTCAGTATACACTACCATGGGCAGGGTGGGGTGGGGAGATAGTGGTAAACCATTCATGAGAACTCTACCTCCATTATCCAGTCATCTTCCACTAGGCTCTACCTCCAACATGGGGATTACAATTTACATGAGATTTTGGTAGGGCACAGATCCAAACTATATCAGAAAGGAAGATAAGCTTGGGTAATGGGGACCAAAGAAACAGAAGGGAAGGGAAGGGGAGGGGAGGGGGGAAGGGGGAGGGAGGAGAGGGGAGGAGGGAGAGGGAAGGGTGGGGAGGGGGGAAGAGGAGGGGGGAGGTGGAGAGGGGAGGGGGAGGGGGAAAAGGGGAGGAGGGGAGGGGAGGAGAGAAGGAGAGAAGAGGGGAAGAGGAGGCAGTTCATCTAATGCAAGTGGAAGCAAACTTTTGTGCTTAAATTGTACACTTTGTCTTTTTATTTTTATGCCAATGATGTGAATTTCTTCAGGAATGTCATAAACAAAGCAAGAATTTCTACAAAACTCTTTTGTTTCCCAAATTGATTTAAGCAATGCCTACTTATTCAGTCTCTGTTATGAGACAGTAGGTGGTACTATTTCACCTAGAGTAAAAAGTACAAAGAAAATATGAGATGCAGTTGTTTGAGGTTTCTGTTTTGTTTTTTTACTCCTAAGGGGAACCATGGGGTGGGAGAAATGGAGAAAAGTAAAATACACAAACATAGTGATAGAATAGATCAAAATGCATACTTATGTTTAAATTATGTTTGTTTTTTCCATAAAGCTATGAGATTTCAGAAAAAGGTTAGTTCCAGTTATACGAGAACAGATTAAGAGTAAACAAGAAGTTGGAATGGCTACATTTCAATCCTGGCTCTATCGCTTATGGGCAATGTGCCTTTGAGCAAACACTTATCGTTTATGAACTTTTATTGTTGATGTTTTTAAATCTGATATCGTAAATAATATTAGCTACCTTAAAATGGACAACATAGTAAATGAATGCATATGCCTGAAAAATAATAAATGCAGGTATGTGCCAAGTATTAAGAAAGCAGCAAGAATCAAGATCAACTGTGGTTTGGATAGAATTATATAGGGCATTCTAAATCAAGGGCTTTTTCAGGAAAAATACAATTTCTGGTTCATGTGTATGTGTTTTCACTTGATGTTAGCAAAAGGCTGAGAACTAATTTTTTTAAGTTAAAAATATTTTCTAAATTTAATATCTTTTTTGAAACATTTTAAGATGTGTTCCTCATTGCAGTTCTCAGGAATTGTGGTATTATTACTGGTATTTGACTAATTTTCCATGTATCTTTAATATCTGCTATATAACATACTGATCCTTTGCCACTTATAGAATATTTATAATTATTATGTCTTCATCATAGATTGCAACTTTTAGTATTATCAAGTATTGTTATTTTTATCAGTCATAGTTGTTGGCCTTAATTATATTAAGGTTTCATTACTCCTGTTTCCTTTTTGGTGTTATTTGCCTTGAACCCTTTGTCCATCATTTTGTTTTTACCTAATATGAATTACATTCTTTGGATGTATCTATTGCATGGATTTGCTGTTGGATTTGCTTTTGATCCAAAGTGAAACTCGTTTTACCCCATAATAATTGAATGAAGCCCATCATAATTTGTGATATGAAAGATACACTAACCCTTAGGTCATATAATGTTGTATTTTATTTTAATATATTGTTAAGGTCTCACATCATATCTTTATAAAAATATTTTTACGCATACTGTTCCTGACATCTAGGAAATTATAATTTTGTTTTGTTTTAGTAACTATAATTTTACATTCTTAGTCTTCTAAGGTCTAACAATTTCTCTTCTAGGAGGATTCACTTTTCCTTCTCTTTTCTTTCCTCTACTACCTAATATTAGTCAATTATTTATTTCCCCTTGTGCTTACTACTATTTACTGTTTTCTCATTTATCAATTAAAAATTGATTAAACATCTAGCTGTTAAAGATTAGATAATCAAAGAATTTACTATCTCTCCCTACTTCTCCCATCCCTTTCTGAGTGATTTTTATCATTTGTACACTTTTTAGATCATATAACACTTACATGCTTTTCTGCCACTCTAGCTTTTACATTAGTCCAGTTCTACTATTAGATAAATTCAGTTGTCACCAACAATCATTTCCTGGAAGGGTGGAAACTACATTGCTATAGTTGTTGTGTGTTCAAGAATATTCATTCATCCAATTATACTTGAAAAAATATTTACCTGTTTCTATGATCCACAAGAAAAGTAGTTTTCCTATCTATCAATTTGTAAAAATGGGTGGTTGAAATGTGTTTTGATTGGTGTGTTTTGAGATTTGTCACCACTGGTGGTGGTTGCAGTCAACACATTCCACCAATTCTCTTTGTCACACAAAGCAGATCTCAACTGCTATTAGTAACCCCATTTTCTTATGCAAGTTCTTCAACATAAAGAATTCATTAGTAAACTTGCTCAAAGACCAGATTTAGAAAAATATATGTTAATAACCTTATTAATTTTAAACACATCATCTGTAATGGATTCATTTTCCTATGAATAAATCTTTCAGAAAATAGAGTATTTTATGTTGTTGAATAATCAGTTTCTAACAGAGACATTAAGAATCAGAGTTACAAAGTGAAAATTTACTGAATTCAAAAGTCAACTGAAAATGTATGACATCGTTTAGCATTCTTACATCTAATACATGTTACCCAATACAAAAGCACATGGAATTCTGCTGAATGTCATATTGGAGTAACTGATACTAGATGTGCCGTCTCACTGTAAATGAAGGAAACCAAAATATGTATGTGAAAAATGTCTTTTATGCATGGCCAACAAATGTATAACACCCGAAAGCAGAAAACTGGATGAGATGAGCCTACAATTACCCTGGAGTTCTATTTGAAAAAACTTTCCAGGTAATAGTTCACAGAAAGAAATCTAAGCTATAGGCCAGTCATCCTGCCTATAGCTTAGATTTCTGGTTGAGGAGTTAGAAGGTGGACTTCAGGGAGAAGGTGGTATGAAATTACCAAGGCTGGGTCCTAGACGGGAAGACGTACACAGAATAGGAGCACAGAGTGGGACTCCTTTGCATCTGCTGCTGAACACAAAGCTGTGTGTGTACAGGGTGAATCTCCATGAGGCTGGGCAAGGAACTACTAGGGAGCAGAAAGATAAAACGTTTCTGGAGGTCACAGTAGTCCAGGAGATATTACATTTCCATCCAGGTAGAACTGGGAGACATTATTGAAAAACACACCGGTAGAGAAAGATAATTAACTCAGTAGCAGCTAAAAAGAAAAAGGATTCCAGAATAATGACTAGACTTTCTGAAAGAAGAAAAGGCAGGAAGAAAGAAAGTAAACAAAAAATGAAGGAAGAAAGAATGAACAAAAGCCTCATTAAGCTCTATAGAACCAATCTAATCTTCAGGGAACTTCATTGCCGTTAAACCAAACCTAGACTCTTTTTAAAGACAGACAACAAAATTCACTCAGTACTATAACATTCAAAGTGTCCAGTGTCAATTTAAAATGGCCATCAAGAGAGAATTATTATGTTACTGAAAACAAGCAAGTACCAAAAATAATTTCAGATGAATATCCATCATGAACATAAATACAAAGCATCCCTGTGAAAATATTAACATATCAAACCCAGAAATATAAAAACAATATTACATCACCTCCAATTAAGATTCAGCTCAAGAATGCAAGCCAGGCTTAATATCTGAAAATCAATTGCAATGCTTTTGCTTTAAGACTGGAACGAAAACAGGATTACTCTCACCACTTCTATTTCACATTATACTGGAATTCTCAGTAAGTGCAACGAGGCAATTTTAAAAACTAGGTATACACATTTGAGAGGAATAGCTTATCTTTGTTCACAAATTATATAATTATTAATCTAGATAATTATGAGAATCCTAGAGCAAAACTAATATAACTACTCTATTAAGTATAATGTCACCCTTGTGAGATATGTATAGAAGTACTTTATCAGTTTGAGGAAATTCTCTTTCATACTTTTCTGAAGGTTTTATAAAAATAACACGATTGAATTTTTGAAAAGACATTTATAGACATATTAAAAGGATCATCTAACTTTTCTTCTGTATTCTTATAATATGGTAATTACAATGACTAATTTCCAAAAGTTAAAAGCCACTATGAATTTCTGTGATTCTCCTAACTGGAAGCCATTTATCATGAAGTTTCCAAAGTAACTCAAAAAGGAAAGAACAGTGTTTCAACAAATGGGTACTTGTACAACTATTTATATATAAGAAAATAAATCTCAACTGTTACATCATACCTGAAATCACTTAAAATGGATCAGACCTGAATTTAAACATATCAGAACTAAATTTAAACATATAGTAATAAAGCTTCTAAAGGAAAATATGAAAGCAAATCAGTGTGACCTTCGATTAGTCAAAGATTTCTTAGAGCAAACACAAAAGGCATTAAACATAAAATTTTTTAAAAACTGATAACAGAAATTTACAAAAATCAATACTTCTTTCTGAAAGGCACTGTTAGAAAATAAAAAGAAAAGCAAAAGAAAGGATAAAATTATGGATAATCCATATGTCTTCAAAAGAACTGTGTCAAGAATATGTAAAGAGCTCTTAATTATATGAAAAAAACTAGACTTAAAAAAGAAATGGGCAAAATGTTTGAATTGATCCTTTACAAAAGAAACTTTAGGAATGGTCAATAAGTACATGAAAATGTAATTAATTCATCAGTGGAGGCAAATTAAAGTTACAATGAGATACTATTTTTTTTTTTTTTTTTACTCCAACAAGTCAAAATTGAAAAGATGAAAAACACTAAATGTTGGCACAGCTACAGAGCACATGAAATTCATATAGCTGGTAAGGATGAAAAAGGGTACAACTATTTTGCAAGTTTTTTTAAAATAAAATTAAACAAACATTTACTATGTGACGCAGTAATTCTAGTTTCATATACTTACCTAACAGAAGTTAAAACATATCTCTACTAACAGGCTTATCTATTAATGTTCATAACAGCTTCATGTGGTTTGAAAAACTGAAAGCAACCAAAATATTCATCAGTAGGAGGATAATCTGTGTTATGTTTCTACTGAAAAATACTTCTCAGTAATACAAAGAAACAGACTACTGATACAAAGCAAAAATACAGATGAATCTCAAAAACATTATGCTGAATGAAAGAAGTCAGATATGAAGAGCCTGTACTATAAAGTTCTATTTGTATGAAATCCTATACAAGACGAAACTAATTTATATTGGTAGACAGTAGATTAATGATTGTCTGGGGCTGAGGATGGTGGTGAAATTGACTGTAGAAATAGAGAATGTTTTGAGCTAATGAAAATGTTTGGTATTTTGATTCTGGTGTTTACGTGAATGTAAATTAAAACTCTTTAAACTGTAAACACAAAATGGGTATATTGTATTACATTTAAATTATACCTTAATACACTCTATTAAATTACACACAAAATACAAATGAATGTATAGCAAAAACATGGCAAAATAATAAGCGGGTAATTTCTTTTATAGATTATGTTTAATTTGCTTCTCCTTTTTTGTGCAATTGCATTTAATGATAAGGGTAGGTACTATTAGTTTCAATTCTACAAAGAGGCTTATTTTGCCTTCCTTACTGGGAAGTGAGCATAGCACAATTCATGTAATTTTCTTTTTTTGAGGCAAGTCTTGCTCTGTCACCCAGACTAGAGTGCAGTAGTGCGATCTCGGCTCACTGCAACTTCTACCTCCCGGATTCGTCATTCTCCTGCCTCAGCCTCCCAAGTAGCTGGGATTACAGATGCCCAACACTATGCCCAGCTAATTTTTGTATTTTTAGTAGAGACAGGGTGTCACCATCTTGGCCAGGCTGGTCTCAAACTTCTGACCTCATGTTCCATCTGCCTCAGCCTCCCAAAGTGCTGGGATTACACGTGTGAGCCACCGTGCGCAGCCCCAATTCATATAATATTCTATGAGAATAAACTTTCTTTTAGACTTAGACACTTTCTAAAAGAGGACTATTAAACTTAGTAAAACCTGACATTCCTCCTGAAAACATATGTGATTCGTCTCTTTCAATCACCTTATCTAACTCTATCATCTAAGTATTTTGGGACTATCGCTTCTTTCCAGACCTAACTTTAGTAAAGTTGAACTGTCTGATATTTTCCCCTTTCTCCATCTTTGGCACCTTATTAGATCCCTGTTCCTTCCCCCACACTGCAGTCACAGTGACCCCTCAGAATCACAGATCTCAGGAGCTGGCTTAAAATTATTCCTAGGTACCATTCATTGGGCCAAGTCCAGGTTTCATGATAAAGTTTTAGAAGATTCCTTATGATCTTGCCCAACCTTGCTTCCTTCCTACATACAAACCTATTGAACATCTTGATCTCTCCATTGTTTTTTTTTTTCCTTCCTTCTTTTTCTGAGATGGAGTCCTGCTCTGTCACCCTGGCTGGAGTCCAGCGGCAAGATCTCAGCTCACTGCAACCTCTGCCTCCTAAGTTCAAGTGATTCTTCTGCCTCAGCCTCCCAAGTATCTGGGACTACAGGCATGCCCCACTCGCCCAGCTAATTTTGTATACTTTTAATAGAGACACGATTTCTTCGTGTTGGCCAGGCTAGTCTCAAACTCCTGGCCTCAGGTGATCTGCCTGGCTCAGCCTCCCAAAGTGCTGGGATTACAGGTATGAGACACCCACCTCGCCTTCTTCATTGCTTTCTAACTTCCTACCCATTCTCCTACCCTTCTATGCCAGAGTCTGGTATGCTTTCTCCTCCCTTTGGGTCATATATAAATGCTATTAATTATCACAAGGATGTTCTCTTTCTCCTTATCACGTTTTAATTTTTTGTTCCTGTTGTTCTCTTTATCCTGGCTAATTCCTATTCACAATCCAAGATATACCCCAACAATGACCTTCTCTTGGAAGATGAACTTCTAAGAGGGTGGGCTTGAGGCTCCTTCCATGGGCCATATATATTAACAATGCTAGCATTCAGTTCACTGGATTTTTCTTATCTGCTGCTGTTTTGGAGAAATTGCTGAAATCAGAGGTGACTCCCTTCCTTCGGTTAGGTCTAATTTATTCGTAATGAGAGATGAGACAAAATTCTGGAGCATGGAGAGCTGAAAACTTGTCAAAGAGTTTTTCTACCATTGATTTATTAACTACTCTGAGTGAGAAGAAATAGTATTTAAGGTGAATCTCATAAGTTGTAGACATTTGTCAGTGAGAAATTTTAAGTCAAAGCAAGTAATTTTGGGCTTTCCACCTTTTTTGAAGGTTAGAGTGACAGAGGAATATGACAAAGTGAGTAATTCAAAAGAGAATGAAGAAATGCACCCTTCTCAATACCTTCTCTGAAGCAGAATGACTAATAGTGGTACAATCTAGCCATAACTATTACCTCATTTGAGGCATGCTTAACAAATAAGAACTGGTATTTAGTGTCAACACTAAAAGACAGCACAGGAGTAGTTTTTGGATCAAAGATGTTATAGTAGAAACTCTGGTATATATAGCATGCTATATTTCTTGCAATACTTGTTACTTAGGATTTTTGTGATGTTTGCACACACCGATGACTGTGACTAACAACAATCACAGTTTGTAATTTTCTTTATTTTAAATGGGGAAGAGGACAAAGTCATTTTTTTGTGTGGTAATTTTGCATGGCATTTTCTGTTGCATAAATAGAAATTTTATCATGGACCATCTTCATTCCTCTACCTCCAGGCTGTGAGCATCTTGAAGGCAGGAACTGTATAAATACTTCTCTAGTCAAGGAAATAGCACAGAGCTGACATGAGATAAATGCTGAGTACATATTTGTTGAATAAATGAATGAATGAAGGTCATCTGCTGATGTGGTTGATGTGGCTGGTAGATGGCAGAACAACATTTCAGCACTTCTGACAACTTGTTCTTGTCTATGCTAAGATAAACTATCCATGGGTTGGGTGACAGTGTCTTTGGAAAGTTGAATGAATCTATTCCTGACCTTGAACTCTTTCTCTTAGCAGGTTTGACAGGCTATTTTCTACAAAAGACAATAATGCACAAGTTCTTAAGGAACTGCACCTGGGTGGTATCTGCAACACAAAGGCAGCTCCCAATGCATCCTCTCTCCTCAGGTGGTGTAACCAGAAGCTCTCGTAATAAAAGAACATATAATGTAATTTTGAATGGGGTAACAGAGATGAAAAAGGCAGGGGTATGAGCTGAACTTGCGTTTTTAGCAACTTGTAATATTTGCTGCTAATTAAACAAAAATCCCTACTTGGATTTTCTGAAACAATCAAGCAGGAAATGTGATTAATGGAAGGCAGTATAAAACTGGAAGCAACTAGAATGTTTTCTCTTTCTGGACTAGTTCGGATTATTTGATCCGCGAACAATATCTGGGAGAAGGCCCTGCATTCTGAATATTTTTGCATATTGAAGGACAGATATGTTTTAGGGAGTCTTCTGAATGCTGAGGGTAGAGCAGTGAACTACACCTGGTTTCTATTCCAAAGCTTGTCTGACTCAGGTTTTCTCTTGAATACTCCTACCTACCAGCTAATGAATTAATTGGGATTTTAAACTTCTACTAATATATTTGTTTTTCTGCTTAGATTTTCTGGTCCTTGGAAAAATGCTATATTTGGGGAAAACTGCTTTCTAGGATGCTGGTCATAGTGGCTGGTAATGTCTCCACGCTTACTCTCACTGTTCCCCCTGGGTAAGAAGGTAGCCCCGTCCATACTGAATATGTATCCTCTGAGATATACTATATTAGTCCATTATCACACCGCTAAAGAACTGCCAGATACTGGGTAGTTTAGAAAGAAAAGAGGTTTAATGTACTCACAGTTCTGCATGGCTGGAGAGGCCCCAGGAAACTTCCCATCGTGGCAGAAAGCGAAGAGGAAGCAAGGCACTTTCTTTGCAAGACGGCAGGAGGGAAAATGAATGCAGGAAGAACTACCAAATGCTTCAAAACCCTCAGATCTCGTGAGAACTCACTCACTATCACGAGAACAGCATGGTGAAAAACCACCCCCACGATTCAATTACCTTCACCTGGTCTCTTCCTTTACACGTGGAGATTATAAGGATTGCAATTCAAGATGAGATTTTGGGTGGGGACACGGTCAAACCGAATCACGCATAATTGTGCAAGTTTTTCCAGATAATGATAGAAGTCTAAGTGGACTTTAGGGGAACATAAAATCAAGCTCCAGATGTGGCCGAGTGCAGAGAGACTCACCTGAGCAGGGCAAAGGCACGTGCACTGAGACCCGTGGCATCTAATTCTTCTCTAGGGGCCACGTCTGTGTATCCCTGGCACCTATAGTGTGCACGTGTTTGGCCTCTTTCTGGCCATCCATATAATTCACTGCACCTGAAACACTGCAAATAGTCAACTTGTGTTAATGTTTCTCTTCATTGTATTAGAAGGAGTATATATTCTCCGTATCTTTACTTTCTTCAACTCAACACATATTTGCTGCTTATTTACAATGAGTGTAGTGTGAAGGGTTGGGAATACTGTATTTTCTAAGGAAGGACTGGGCTCTCTGAATACAGACTAGGGAGGGGTCTTTGTATTGTAAGTGCTCGTCCTTAATTTTCTGTTAAGTGAATGGATAAAAGGAAAAGGCTTTTCAGTCAGCCCTGGCTTTATTTTGGTTGGCGTGTCTCCGTTGTGCCATCTGAGTTTGACAATGACAGTTAAAGGTATCTATCTTCCTATGAACTTTTATCATCTATTCATCATCACCACTGGTATCATCACAATGAGAAGAAAAACAGTCTAGAGGAGATGTCTGTCAATCAGTTTCAAGTTCATCTCTGTTGTAGCAGTGAGCAGACCTTCTCTTCCTGTCAATCGCCTTTTGTAACCTGAAGAAAAGGGAAAGTTACTGACTGACACCAAGGAGAATTTCTTTACATTCCATTTGCAGTATCCAAAGGGCTCTGGGATTTGAGACTATCAAATTAGTGTCAATTTGAGGCCTTTCTGAGAGAAGAAGGAAAAAAAATTGGAGATTACCTGAATTCATCTTCCATGGGGCCCATTGCTAACATCCAATCATAGCGGCTGTCAGTCACAGAGAAGGGCATATATTTCAATGACTGGGTATCTCTTTAATTATAGAAATGAATAATCTGACTCCCCCAGCTCTCTTCGTAACAGCTACAGTCCATTAAATGAAAGGTTTGAACTTGAAGGATCAACACAAACAGAATTTGCAGCAATTTCTGTTACTAGTTTCTTTTCTTACTGTCTGAACACAGTATTTCCTTACTGACAGAGGAAATGAATGAGGTCTGGAAACATTTTTTCTAAGCTTCAGTGGCATGTAACAGCATTCCCTTACCTTCTCGGGCTTTGTGGTTGTGAACAGCATCAGAAATTGATGATCTTTTCTTTAAAGATACAAATTGCCTTAAAAATTGTCTGAACCCAGGAGGCGGAGGTTGCGGTGAGCCGAGATCGCGCCATTGCACTCCATCCTGGGCAACAAGAGCGAAACTCCGTCTCAAAAAAACAAAAAAAAAAATCTTTTCCAAACTGTAAAAAAGTAGAGAACATTTAAGGTTTTGAGCTATCATAGACACAGGAAACATTGTTATCATACTCACTTTGAATCAAAGAAATATTTTTCATCCTTTTTTGATGATTCTTACTTATTTAGTGGTTATTTTGGGGAGACATATATTCGGAATAGTTAGATTCAAGGAAATTGATTTTTATACTTTACATTCTTTAGTTTTTCCCTGGGGAGTTTAAAGAGCTTAATTCAGTGTTTACACTTAAAAAATTACTTTGTTGACCCGAGCTCGGTGGTTCATACATGTAATCCCAGCACTTTGGGAGGCTGAGGCAGGCATATCACTTGAGGTTAGGAGTTCGAGACCAGCCTGGCCAACATGGTGAAACCCCATCTCTACTAAAAATACAAAAATTAGGCAGGCGTGGTGGCAGTTTCCTGTAATTCAAGCTACTCAGGGGGGCTGAGGCAGGAGAATCTCGTGAATGTGGGAGGCAGACGTTGCAGTGATTGTGCCACTGCACTGCAGCCTGGGAGACAGAATGAGAGTCAGTCTCTAAATAAATAAATAAATAAATAAATAAATAAATAAATAAATCTCTTTGGAAGTTTAGAAGCCTGAGAAATAAATGCCTCCAGATAAAATCATGGAAGCCTTCCTGGGCAAAGCGGCATTTATACAAGCTCTTTGGATGTTAAGTACAATTTCACAAGTAAATAACCAGGGAAGGGAAAGTGGAGTGAGAAAAAAAGTGTTATGGTGAGACAAGATGTGTAAATTATAGAAGGTTTGTAAATTGTATAGGAATGAGAGTGAATGCATTCACCAACAGACATTGGACATGTATTGTCAGAGCTTTTAATTTCAGGATAAGGAGTTGTTGAAACTTTTGGTTTTTTAAATTTAATGTATATTTAACTTTTATTTTCACTTCAGGGGTACATCTTTATGCACACCTTTGTGATAAAAGCAAATTTCATGTTGTGGGAGTTTGGTATACAGATTATTTCGTCACACAGGCAAGGGATAGCACCTGACAGGTAGTTTTTTGATTCTCACCCTCCTCAAACCCTCGCCTCTCAAGTAGACCCAGGTGTCTGTTGTTCCCTTTGCGTCTGTTGTGCCTATGTGTACTCAGTGTTTAACTCCCACTTATAAGTATTTGGTTTTCTGTTCCTACCTTAGTTCACTTAGGATAGTGGCTTCCAGATCCATGTTCCTGCAAAGGACATGATGTCATTCTTTTTTATACTGCGTAGTATTTCATGGTGTATATGTACCACATTTTCCCTTACTCCCTCCCTCCCTCCCTCCCTCTCTCTCTCTCTCTCTCTCTCTCTATTTCTTTCTCTTTCTCTGTTGCCCACACTGGAGAGCAGTGGAGCAATCTTGGCTCACTGCAACCTCCACCTCCCAGGTTCAAGCCATTCTCCTGCCTCGGCTTCTGAGTAGCTGGGACTAAGGGAACGTGCCACCACACCTGCCTAATTTTTGTATTTTCAGTCTTTTACAGACAGGGTTTCACCATGTTGGCCAGGCTGGTCTTGAACTCCTGACCTCAAGTTATCCGCCCATCTCAGCCTCCCAAAGTGCTGGAATCACAGGTGTGAGCCACTACACCTGGCCTACATTTCTTTATCCAAAAATGATAGATGACAGTGAGGTTCCACAGAAAAGGAACCTCAGTTGGTAGGAATGTAAATCAGTTCAGCAATTGTAAAAAGCAGTTTGGTAATTTCTCAAAACTTTAAGACAGAACTACCATTCAACCCAGCAATCTATTATGGGATATATTCCCCCAAAATATAAATCATTCTACCATAAAAACACATGCAAGTGTATGTTCACTGCTGCACTATTCGCAATAACAAGGACATGGAATAAACCTAAATGCCCATTTACTTTTTTTTTAAGTAAGCAGAATCCATGAATTGTTTGGGAACAATGAAGGGGTACAATTAAAATACTTTCAGAAGATTAATTTGATTATTATTCTCATGCTTTTAGAAGAGTTCAATTTGCTGTCAGCTTTCAGGCATGGGAATTTCTACTAAGATATACATATGTAATATTAACATAATACGCAACTATAAGATTATATATTGTGTTAAATATACAATATTATTAATGTAATATTCTTAAGGTATTATATTCTATTATAGTTGTATTATATATTATATGTATTTCCTGTCTGCAAGGTTGGAGAATATTAAAGAAATAAGAAACACATTCCACTAGTATAAAAGTAGTAGTATAAAAAAAGTTTCTTATAAAGTTCAAATGTGTGTGTGTGTGTGTGTGTGTGTGTGTGTATTTCTTTCTATTTTCATACTTTGTCAGTTCAAATATCAGGGCACTATGTCTATGAAGAATAAGGAAACATTTAAATAGTATAGGTAAGATAGAAATAGCTCCAGAATATAAACTAACAAAAATATTTTGTTTAGCTATCTTATCTAAACATTTTACAACATTTTCTCTAAGCTTTTGAAAAATCCAATAGGAATTTAGAAAATAGCATTGTGAGGATTTGTATGTTGTTTTATTAAAACTCAAAAACTCAAATCAAGTACTAGACTGAAAGAGATCCTTATTTCTACTGCAGAGCTAAAATCTCATTCACACTTTGTTAAATTACCTAAATCATATCTGTAAAGTTGAATCGCATCTATAAAGTTGTTTTGGATGTAAACAAATGCAATTGAGAAGTGGAAAAGATACTGATTTTATGGGGCACTGACCATAGTACTCTACACCCTTTTCTAACACGAAAATCCAGGATATTCTAAGTACAATCAATACTAATATTACATAATAATGACTGATTTTTTGGTGAGTAAAGCTTTTTTGGACAAATAATCCGATGCTTTTCTGATGAATCAAGCCATTTTTGGCTTGAAAGGATGCATTAATAATCTGTAGATAACTTTAGACTGGCTTACTTCTATTAATAGTGTCAGGTGAATTTTTAAAAGTCAACTCTGTAATAGATTGCCCAAAGAGGATAGGAAATATTTATTCGGCTCTTAAACATTCTATTTTATTACAGGTAATATTTTTTTCCTCAGTGAAATAACTGATTTCAAGGAAGGTAAATATTTCATATGCAAATACCTCTCAAAGTAGGCATTTAGGTAATTTAAAGAAGCTAGAAAGAAATGCATGCTAAATATTTTATTATATTTCAGCAAGTTTCTGAAGTAATTAGTGTAGAGTATTGGATATGAATGCATATCTCTAAAAATACGTTTATTCTTTTTAATTATAGGTATTTGGAATTTATGTCCATATTGTATGTAGTTATATTCCATTAAATACTAAGATGGTAATGTACAAAGCTCCAAGAATTTGGAGGGATTAGGTAGGAACTGTCAATTCAAGCAGAGAATTCGATCTAAATTCTAAAAGATTACAAAGTTGGAAAGTGACAGGCTAATGTTTTCATTATGATACGGTTATTCTTTGGCATGAAAGATATATCTTTTATAGATTATAAAAATATAAAATATTCCAAAAATTTCCGTTAATTACTTTCTAATTAGAAAAAGTTTCTCTGTCACTAGTTGCTTTACCGAAAAAACAAACAGAAAAGAAATTATGCATTGTTAAACAATATCTATACTTTCTCTGACATTTTATAGAATTTTGTCTTATAAAATAAAAATTTTCAAGAAAATTTTAGAACCCTGATAAGAAGTTTAATTGTGCATAAGTAAATTATAGCACATTAATTGCTACCTACATAAATCGATTTCTTAAATATACTTCTTAAATTAGTTAAATTAGTATCTATTTTGAGAAAGACACAAAGTTCTTAAAAGAGATAAAAATAAAGCAGCAATTCTTTCTGTATTATAGATATAAGAAAAAAAATCCTCAAGCACATTTCTTGTTTCCAATTTAGCTGAAGAAAGTATTAATGATTCAATTAATAGAATAAATTAACCCAACAGAAAATGGTCAGCAGTAGGACTGTGGGCATTTTTTTTGTTTGTTTGTTAAAACAAAAAATTGACAACAGAAAGTTAGGATTTCAGATGCTCCCTAAAAGCCCCATACTTTCAAAAATACCTTACTTTAACCTGACAATCTGAATTTCTATCCTGTGAGATTGGTTTCTTTTATATCTTTGAACACAAAGTTTCCATTAAAATTACAGTATAACAAAAAAACTCACATTAAATGAATACATGTTATGACCATATTACCATAGTTTGAGGTAAAAGAGATTTCTATTTAAAAAAAAAACAAAAAGATGAAATGATTTGGGGCCCTGACAATGAAATTAAGACTATATCAGAGGCTAAGTATAATGAGGGGAACCAAGGAGATCATGTGGGTAGAAATGCTGTTGATTGTGGATGTTGGGAGACATAATAAACTCAGATGTCTTCAGAGGCTATTACAATAATAATGTTTGATTTACAAGGGTATGTGACTATAAGAAATGGTTGCATGGGACTGGAGAATATCTCCCCAACATTAAAGCATTAAAAATAGTTTCCTCAAATACTATGCTAATCAAACGTGGTAAGTCGGAACTGGATTTGCTCAAAAAAGCCAAGAGCCCTTGCCAAGGTATTATCCTCAAACTTAATGTTTGAAGCAGCAGAGATTTAAATGATGTGAAAATTAAAACCTTCTTCAATTTTGAGATATTATCCAAGTTGTCTGGAAATATGGGGACTATCAGAGTGGTGTAGTATTGAAGGGTTCCAGCACCGTAAGATCTTACATAGTTGATTTACACTCTCCAAGTCATGTTCTCCTCATCTGCAAAGTGGGGATAAAAGTAGTACCCAAATGAGGAAGTAATGAGATCAATTATACAGAGCTTCATACAGAGCAACCACTCAAAAATTAGCTACTGCTACTTTATTGTTCTTGAAAAATTATATGAATATTTTTAGATGACCTTTTAATTCTGGTCAATCAGAACTTGACACAGAATTTTTTTTTTTTTTGAGACAGAGTCTTGCTCTCTGTTGCCAGGCTGGAGTGCAGTGGCATGATCTGGGCTCACTGCAACCTCCGCCTCCTGAGTTCAAGCAATTCTCCTGCTTCAGCCTCCTGAGTAGCTGGGACTACAGGCATGCGCCACCATGCCCAGCTAATTTTTGTCTTTTTAGTAGAGATGGGGCTTCACTATGTTGACAAGGATGGTCTTGATCTCTTGTCCTTGTGATCCACCCTCCTCAGCCTCCCAAAGTATTGGGATTATGCCTGGCTGACACAGACTTTTCACAACTCATTCCATACTGAAAGTTAGGCATTGTTAAATCATCTAATCTATAGTGAAATTCATGGCAGGTCACCCAGGGCATTTATGCAAATTATAATACAACCCATCTCCTGGGCTCAAGAGGTCCTTGAGTAGAGAGATTGATGATTGTCAAAGCCTCCTTCCTGCAGGCCGGTAGCTAGTTGAGTTGTGCTTACCTGGTATTTCTTTCATCAATATTTCCTTTCGACAAGTTGAATTCTCTAATAACCTAAAGTAAAAAAAATAAAAAAGAAAGTCCAGTAGAATATACAGTATGTGTGAGAAGTACAATCTTATAGAAAAAAAATTACTCCCAAATTATGAATCAGTAATTGTGTGCATTTTCATATTTTGTTGAGTGAAATAAACTAGGCATGGATAGACAAACTTCACATGTTATCACTTATCTGTGGGAGATACAATTAAAACAATTGAACTCATGGAGATAGAGAGTAGAATGATGGATATCAGAGACTGAGAAGGGTAGTAGGTGTGTGAGGGGAAAATGTGGATGGGTAATGAGTATAAAAAAATAGAAAGAATGAATAATATCTAGTATTTGATAGCACAGCAGAGTTACTATAGTCAATAATAATTTAACTACACATTTAAAAATAACTAAAGGAATATATTGGAGTGTTTGTACCACAAAGGATAAATGCTTGAGGCAACAGCCCATTTACCCTGATGTGATTATTACACATTGCATGCCTGTGTTACAATAGCCCATAAAATCCCGTAAATACATAAACCTCCTATGTACCCACAAAACAGTTAAAAAGTAATGAGTTTATTTATTCTACCATAGACCATTGGTATATGCATGTGCGATCACTGTAATTCAGTGTAATTAGTATATGCATATGTAATCATTGCAATTCAGCCATGTAAACAAAAATAATTTCTTAGTTCCTGACCTAATTTTCTAGAAACAAAACTTCTAGATAAAAATATTTAATATTTATTTATAGTATAATTGGTTTCACAATCTTCTACAAGGCTTACAGTTCACAGAATCAGTTTTCCTTTGTGTTCCCATTGTCGGGTGGAATGAGATCCACAGGCTTCAGAGGAAATCATACCTCAGAAGATTTGCAAGAATGTATAAAGCTTTAATTTTTTCAGATATAAGATGTAATATGTTGAAGTTTGCCTTAGATTTAAATTGGGTCAGCTTACCTTTTGATTAAATAGAGCAACTTTCTGAAAGAGTCTTGTTGGGACAGTTTTTCCCTATTAAAATGTATTCACTCACTCATTCAGTCATTGATTTACTCAATAAATATTTACATAACTGCTCTAAGGCAGATCTTACTCAGCACAGGGACTGGGACTTTGCAAGCAATATATAGCCTCAATTCTCAGAGAGTCTAGCCAATTGAGGATGTCTGAGGAAAAAAAGGTGTGCAATTGTAATTGCTTGATACTTACTCTCAGACAGATGTACAGATTGAAACCACATAGACAAAGATGTCCCATTGAGGTGATGTCTGGGCTGAATCTTAAAGGATGACTGTGGTGTGCAAGTGAGATGTTAGGAGTACTGTTTTAAAAACAAAACAAAGAGGCCAGCGCAGTGGCTCGTGCCTATCATCCCAGGACTTTGGGAGGCTGAGACAGATGGATCACTTGAGGTAAGGAGATTGAGACCAGCCAGGCCAACAGGGAGAAACACCTTCTTTACTCAAAACACAATAGCTAGGCGTGGTGGCACGCACCTGTCATCTCAGCTACTGGGAATGCTGAGGAAGGAGAATTGCCGGAACCCAGGAGGTGGAGGTTGCAGTGAGTCAAGGTTGTGCCACTGCACTCCAGCCTGGGTGAGAGAGCAAAACACTGTCGAAGGAAGGAAGGAAGGAAGGAAGGAAGGAAGGAAGGAAGGAAGGAAGGAAGGAAGGAAGGGAGGGAGGGAGGGAGGGAGGGAGGGAGGGAGGGAGGGAGGGAGGGAGGGAGGGAGGGAGGGAGGGCAGGGGAGGGGGGGCAGGGGAGGGGGGGCAGAGGAAGGGATGGGAGAGGATGGGAGGGGAAAGGAGGGGATAAAAAGCCCAGCTCAGGCACACAAAAGGGTTCTGTTCCTGCTTTGAGGTCAGATGTGGCCATAAACCTGCTTTGGTCAGTGAAATGTAAATGATGTTGCTGTGTATGTATCACTTCCAGACAATGATTCAGGAACCAGTGAGTGATTCATTATATAGTCGTACACTACTGATGAGACTGTAGGAACACAGATTTGAACATAGCTCCATCTCCCTGGATACCTGAGAAGATATGATGACTAGAAACATACCAATTGGCCAAGTTGATGTATAACAATTGTGTTAAGCTACTTGGATTTATAAAAAGACCAGGGGTTAGGTTTGGGAGATGAGATGTTGGTATTTGAGGCAGAGGTTTAAATATGTTCTAAAGAGGTAACTTGGTAACGGGGAATATGTTGAAGTGTAGCAGGAGAAGATGCTGGATAGGTTGGTGAGGGCAAGACCATAAAGAACATTTTATGCTTTACCAAGGAGTCTTGAACGGATAACGTATTTTAAGCAGGGGAGTAGCGTAATCAGGTTTATATTTTTTGGTAAAGTGATTCTAGCAACACAGCCGGAGGTGAATTGAAAGGGCAAGCAGTAAGTCAAGGGTGCTGCTGCAATCCAAGTAAACGTGAGGACCGTTTGAACTAAGATGTGAAAATGAAGAGGAAGGGATAGATGAAATCGACAAGATGGTATGATCGACGGTAAGCATGGAGAGAGTCCAGAAAATGAGGGTACCCAGGATCACTTTCAGGTTTCTAGATTAGATGGCTGGGGAAAATAGTATTGCTCCTCACAGATGTTGTGAATAGATTGAGAGAACTAGTTTATAGAAAAGATGGTGAGTTTAAATGTATATTTGAGAAGACTGTAGGCATCCAGGGAACGTACAGTAGATAGATATGGAAATCTGCAGCTCAGAATACAGGCTAAAGGTAGGTAACAACTGGGAATCTATTGATTGAAAGTGGTCATTACAACTGTGGACAAAGATGACATCTTCCAGCAGGGAGGAGAACAGTTGTTCAAGGGTCAGTAGGGTCAGTAGATCAGGGGCAGTAAAAAATCTAGGGTCAGTAGATCAGCATTTTTGGGGGGAGTGGGAAGCAGAATTTGGATGTGACAATCAATTAAAACATCTATGTTTGATGTTTGTTTTGAGCCAAATAAACCTTTTATTGAAACATCCATAAAATAATTGAATTCATTTGCCTTTTTAAAAATGGGGCTGTCTTTTAATTGGAAGAATTCTTTGCATATTCTAAATATAAGTCCCTAAAAAATTACAGGATTTTATAGCATTACACAGGTTATCTTTTAACTTTCTTAATGTTGTCCCATAAAACAAAAAAGCCCATCTTTTTCTTTTCTTTTTTGCATATACTTTTAGTGTCATATCTGAGAAATGTGGTCTCTATGATTACAGAGGTTTATTCCTATGTTTTCTCGTGTCTGTGGTGTAAGGCAGGAGTCCAACTTTACTCTTTTGTATGAAAATGTTTCCCCCTTTAATTCCATAAGATTTTTGCTTTGTATGATTTGAATCTCTGTTGTTAGGTGCACATAAATTTATAATTGTTAATCTTTCTAATGAATGTTTTTTAATCATTATAAAATGTCTTTCTTGTCTCTAGTAGCAATATTTGCTTTAAAGTCTATTTTGTCTAATATTAGTATAGTCATTCCAGTTCTCTTTTGATTATTTTTTGCATAGTATACTGTTCTTGCCACACCTTATATACTTACATATGGTTTTCTTTAGTTCTTTGCATATATTTATAATAGCTTATTTAAAGTTTTTGTATATTAAATTTGCTGGACTTTCACAGGTGCCGTTTCTGTTGACCTTCTTTTTCCCTGTATTTAGGTTGTATGCTCCTATTTCTTTGTATGATAATATATTGTTAAAAACTGGATATTTTAAATAATAATGTTTCAACTCCCTTCATCCCTCCCCCAAGAGCTTAGTGTTCTTGCTGCTGCTACCTTTTCATTGTTTTGTGACTTTAATAAGTAATTCTGTAAAGTTTGTGTTCATGTGTGACTACTGAAGTCTCTGATCAGGTATATTTGTTGTCAGCTAGTAATTAGACAAAGATTTCTTTAAATGCTTGATCCAAGTGTCTCCCATCCTTTGCTGAGGAGCTCTGTGTGTGTAGGTTGAATCACACTTTCAATGCTCCAGTAGTTTACAACTCTATCTTAGTCTTTGCCTCCCGCTTAAGCAGAATGCAAGGTCAGTAAGTCGTGCGGTATTAAGGTCTTAAGAGCTCTTTCCTGAGCACACACTGTGCACATGAGTCTGGACTTCTATATCACAGCCCCCCTCCCCAAAATGGATACTTCCAAAGTCCTTTACGAATGTCTTAATTCCTAGAGTTTTCTTTTATGTATTTTGGATGACCTTGTATTTATCCAAACTTGTATAACAACCTCAGGCAATTGCAATATTAAGCAATTACTACTGATTGTTTTTCTATGGTGCCCTGGAGTTGGGGCTTTTCTCACTATTGGGTCTAATAAAGACAAGTCTTTTGAATGAAGTTTTCAATAAAAATACTTCCAGAAAGATCAAAGGATTGTTAATATTTGGATATGAGACTCCCAAGCCATTCTGTTAGCTCCAGCGGCTTCTAGACTGCCTATGTTTTTGGGTCTGTTTGTTGTTGCTTTTCGGATACTTTGGTTGCAAGGCTGCTAGTTTTCAAAGCTACTACAGAGATATGTCAAAAATTATGTGAATAGAGTTAGTTAAAATGCCAAGACTTTATGGTTCTTACCATGTTCAGCCATTATTTTTTCTCAAGTAAATGTTCCTCGGGTTGTTTGAAGCCTTTGATTAATTTCTAGATTTCTGAAAAAGTTCGTTTTGAAAAATTTTGCAAGTGTTCTCATTGTTTTTGAGGAGGAGCTAGTTTTTGAAGGTCCTGGAGCCCAGAAGGGCTTTGTTCTCTATGACCACTACTGATAAGCAGTGGCGAATTCTGTCATTTGGAAAATAATAATGTTTCAACTCCCTTCATCCCTCATTTGGAAAATGACAGAATATTGGGCTTTCTGTCTAACCTCAGTCTGAATCTTTTCATTTCTATGGGAATCTGCCTCTTTCTTCTTTTCCTTCTTCTCTAACCCAGGTTTTAAGATACGTAGGGAAGAAGCCAACTTTTTTTTACCATAGGCTTGCTTTTTACTTTAACATACTTCTAACAGTGATTTATTTAGAATGACCACTTTAAAAAAGTTATTAGAAAATTCAAGCCTTCATAACACACTAAAAGAAATACTTACTGAAAGAAAATTTTAGTTCAGCTTCTCTCCCTGCAGAGAAATTCTCTCATTCTGATATATAATAACAAAATACATTAAATTATAAACAAATGTTATTGTTCATTATTATAATCTATAAAACTAAGAAACAATATAAATTTCATAATTGAGTAGAGGGTTGCCATAAATAACACATTCCCTGAAATTGTGATATATTCCCGCAGCAGTGAATTCATATGTTATGATTATTGGAAAATAGTTTAGTAAGCTAAGATTATATAGCTCATTTTTCTGGAAGTACTTATTTTCAGCTCTGTTTACCTCATATAACAACAAGCTAATTTGAAAATCCAGAAACTTATGCTGAAGAATAACATAAAATGCCCAGTGGTTGTATTTCTCACTGCTCATTTCACTAGACTTATTGCTGTCAGGACATGCTCTTAATCAACATAGTAACAAATTTTAAAGTGGATTTGTCATTCTTCAGATTTTACCTGATGTCATTTATCCTTGACAATAAAAACAGTTAATTTATAGTATAAAATTAGCCCAAGGAATCAAATAGACTTAGGCTTGAATCTGAGCTTCATTGTGATAAATTTGTAGTAGCTAAATTATTAATAGAAGCATCCTGATTATTAACAGTTTTTGAATTTTGTGTCTTCATGTCTAGAATGGCTCCATACATGGTGGTTGAGATGGCTAAATAGTATAGATATAACAACTAATGTATAGGTGCCTAATGTGAATACTTTTCCTTCCTTAACTGGGATATGTGATTCTAAGAAATGAAAATATAAAAGAAAAAAATGACTTAATTTGATAGACAATCAAATTGGTTGAAAGTAGGACTTGAAATAAATTACATTTAAAACTATGTTTGGAATGAATTATATCCAAAGACTACCTGGTTCCTAATTTCCAGTACATCATTCAGCCAATAAGTTATTTGTTCATGTATTTATTCAACAACAAATATCTGGGGAGTTTTCACTAAGTGCCGGGAATTAAGGTGTCTTAGTTCATTCATTACGATTGCTAAAACAAAAGTACCATAAACTGGGTAACTAACACAACAGTTATTTCTCACAGTCTGGAGGCTTTGAAAACCAGGATCAAGGCTCCAGAAGATTGTGGAAGGCCTGCTTCCTGGTTCATAGACAGCTATCATCGCTCTGTGTACTCACATGGTAGAAAGAAGGTGAAAGAGCTTTCTGGGGTCCCAATCATGAGGCCACTGATTCAATTCCTGAGGCCTCCATCCTCATGGCCTAGTTATTTCCAAAGGCCCACCTCCTACTACCATCACCTTGTGAGTGATTTAAACATGAATTTGGGGGAGACAGAAACACTCAGTCCGTTGCATGAGGATAAAGCCGTAAAGAAAAAGAGATGGTTGCTGCTCTCAAGAAGCTTCATTCAACTGGGAGCACCTGAAAAAAGCGGGAACACCAAAAACACCCCCCAAATTTTTAAATGTTAAAATAATTATAGATTATTACGAGTATGTAAAAAAACAAACATAGAATGATAGAAATAACTGTAGGAGGGTGCTTCATGGAGGGCAGCCACAGAAGGCCTTATAAAGATGTGATATTTGAGTTAACACCTGAAAATGGGAAGTAGTAGTCAATTCAAACACGGAGGAAGCAAATTCCAGAGATAAAAAGGATTGCAAAGTCTTAACAAGTGGGTAAAAAAATCTTTGCTTATTCAAGAAATATAAAGGAAGTCAAAGCATTGGAGCATGACAAACAATTGAGTAAGTGTCATAAAAATTTTGATTTTGGACAGGAGCCAGATTAGGCAGCGTCTTGTGACCAAAGGAATTTGGATTTTGTCCTAAGTGCAGTGGGAAACCAGGGTGTGACTTGATCTGATTTATGTTTTATAAAGATGATTTTTGGCTGCTCTGCTGAAAATGGATTGGAAAAGGCCAAATATGCATACTTAGGGACATAACCACATACCCCACATGCTGCCTCAAGAGCCCTGTGAGAAATGGAAAAAGAGAGTTTGGCCAAGTTCCTGTCATATGGTGGCACAGAAGCTTGTGACCTAATATGAGCCCCCCAAGGGTCTTTGATCACCAGATGGTGGAGAGACCACCTTTCCTCTCTATGCCGCCTGCTTGGTCTCTGCACAGCAGCTGTCCAGATCCTGTAACAGCATGTGAGGCTGTACAAAGGATGGGACCTAGATAGCAATGCCAGTTTGCCACACCCTAGGGACGGCAATCTAAATGCAATCATTTTCATAAACAAGATATAGTTTTGCATATTCAGTATTTCAGACAGTCCAAATTTAAGTATGGTATGATATATCCAGTATGTAGAAACAACTAATTTTAACTACCATGCATGCATTTTGTGTGTGAATATTATCAATTCCTAGGTCAGACTGCTTTTTCTCATTTATATCTGGCACATTCAGTTGGTGCCAGGTTTCTTGTGTACAAGGGTGTTGTCTGTGAAGGATGGTAATTCCTTGATGTCTGTTGATCACCAAAAATTGAACCAGTTGATCAGTTACAATAATCTTTACCTCCCTGCAGCCTTATTTAATTAACACACTATAGGATTTCAAAGCTAGGGTTTTGTTGTCACATTATACTTCCGTAGGAATTGTAACAAATTAGGAAGCAAGGAGTGGAATAAATTTAGCCATTAAGATGCAAGATATTGACGTGGTAAGTTAACCTGAGTGAACAACTATAGCACAGTAATTAGTTCAGGACTTCTGTTTTGTGTCTATCATTTTGAAAAATAACAATAGAAAATAACAAGGACAACATTAAGGAAAATCAATGGGAAAAATGACAATTCAATTACAGGGAAGATTTCATTTTATTACTTGGATTAAAACTACGTAAAGAAGTGATTCTACTTTTATTTTGCTGTAAAGAAAGAGCATAGAATTGTTGATCCTGCCAAAACCTACCCATTTATTTAATGGCTGCCAAATACAACGCTTGATTTTTCTGCTAGAGATTTGACAGTTACTGTTTTGCCAAGGTTGTTTGAGAACACTTGATGTCTTTCCCATATGTTGTTAGAAGGCAACCCTAGAACACATGATATAAGAGCCAGGCTGGAAATAAGAATTCTTTGTGGAATGTGATCTTTTTTCGCTTTTTCGTAATGTTTTTATGTAATCACCATTAATCTCTGTCTGTACCTTTGCTCTTCCTATAGTGATGGAGAAAATGGTACAAAACTGAAACGCAAGGGTAGCATTCACAGCCAAACTTACAAGCTACCTTTCTCTCTAAAAACAAACAAACAAAAATCATTAAAATATAGCACGTTGAGAGCTCTAATGTTAAATGGTTTCAATTCATTTCCTGAAGGATTTTTAGACTTTAGTGTTGATTAACCACAACACTGTCATAATGCAGTCTAGCTATATCCAGAGGGAGTGGGTCTGAACAGCATGAACAATTTGACCTTCTTCTGTTATGAATGATCTTTTCTGATCTGGGTAAAGTTGTTGGTGTTGAAGTGAGTGATTGCGTATATTCCCCTCTACTTCATCGGAAGCTTTTACTGTTATTAATATTTAACATTGAATGAAAGCTAATAGTGCTCTAGGTGATGAATACCACATTGAACTAGTTCTGGTCTTTATCCAACTGGAAAATTTCCAATGATACAACTAGGAAATAAAACTTGCTTTATATAAATACAGAGAAAAATAGGACAAGGTTGGGAGAAAAAGAAGTAATATTAATATACATTTGACTTCTGACAAATTCCTGATGAACTCTCTTTGTCCCTTAAAAATTCTTCTAAGGAAAAGTTTCTAATTTAAGTTTTTAGTTAATTTTCTGATTACTAAAAATAGTAAGTGACTAACTTGCTATTCCACCAAACCCATACAACAGTGGCTTCTGATTTGTTACATTGTATGTCTTGAATTATACTGAACATTTTTGCTACCCTACAGTATATTTTGGAAAACTAATAAGTACTGCTTAAAAGTTCAATGAATGTGAGACCAAAATATCATGAATTAAATAAACATTTAATAAGCATCAAAAAGAAAATAATATTTTCCACTTTTCATTGGTCTTCCCATCTCTTTGCATTTTAACATTTATTTTGGAGTTACTAAGAATAATACCTTCTAAAGGTGGTAAAGTTATTATAAGTTTGATGAATTACTCAAATTTCACCTATATGAATAATTATTATTTGTTTCATTGCATAAGCATTCAGAAATGACCATTATATCCTTAAGATTTTTGTCATTAATTTTGTACCAATCAAATTTATCAGTGTATTATTGAAAACAAAACCTAAATAAAACAGAAGACATTATTGAAATGACATGCTATGCTGTTTTTTTCAAAAATTTTTCCTAGAGGCAGAAATTATGTAGCTGCTAAGACTTCAAAGGATGTATATTAGTTCCTCTACTTGTCCTCTATCTTTGAAAAAAGATTGATTTACATCCTGCTTTTTTTTACAATTTGCTCCTCTAATTGATACAGCTCTGGATAAGACTAATCCATTAATAGCCACAAGTGTGGTATTAAAGGAAGTACAGCTGCGGAAAGCATTAAACTAACAAATGGAATGGAATGTATTTTATTTATTTATAATTATCCTGAAAGAAAGAAGTTGGGGGTGTCATTATAATGGGATATTTTATAATATTATACTCCTGATGCTTTTGTGAGTTTCCTTGATGTGTTTTTCATTTTAGAATTTTTGTGGCAAACATTTAGAAATTCCTTAATGTGTCTCATCTAAAACCATGTATTTCTGATGACTCCTTTCTTATTTTTCTGGTATACTTTGAAGTTCACCTTTTTTTTTTTTAATTGTGAGACTTTAAGGAAAGAGGCTATGTTTCACTTACTTGGGTGTCTTTGTGTATACAGCATAATATGTCCAAAGTAAAATATTTTGTTGAACTCATTTGGTTTTCAGATTGAATTTTACATTGTTTTTGAGAGAACTCTACTTTAGAAAATTTCATATCTAGCTCCCATTTTAGTTAGGTTTAGAAATAAAAGGACACAATAAGCAAGACAATTAGAAAGTAATTTGTCCAAAATTATACAGAAAATGTGTATAGAATACTTTTGGTGAATTACATAATCACACAGATTAAGCCTTTTTCATTAGACCATTTATCATTTTTCTCAATTAACGAGTAACACTTAAAAATGTAACACGTTTGTTATAAAATTATTATAGGTAACTCTAAAAAGCGGAAGGGTTTAAGTAAAAATAATGTGCAATTTTCTCACCCAGAGGAAACATCTATTTAGCATTTAATTTTAGTTTTTAGTTTTTGTTCTTCTATCCCTTTTGACATATATCAACATTTTAGTTTTACAAACACAGGGTTATACCCTGAGTATAACCTTATTATATCCTTAACTAATATCAGATATATTTTCTGTGCTGTTTCACATTCTTTATAGCAATATTTTATGACTTCATATTTAAGCAGAATTTTATCAAAACAATTGTGTAGCATTTGACAATTGTGTTTTTTGGAATTGTCCTCTGTTACAATTTAGTGATAAACATCTTTGTGCATATCCTTTACTATTAAACCATTTTAATAAGTATGCCCAAATACATGATTTTACTGTCACTAATGATTCATAAAATCACTAAGAATGAGAATAAAATAATTATTGCATTTTAAATTTTAGAAAAGCATTTCATAGTTGTAAATCAGAAAAGAACTGTTTACTTAAAATACTATATTGGAGTAACAGATTTAATTTTGTATATTAGTTTCTCTACCACAACATGTTGGTTGCCAACTTCTATTTTAAATTTCGAGCATACACATCTGATTATGCAGCAAACATTAATCCACTGCCTTCCATGTGCCAGGCATTGTTCTAGAAATAAGAACATAAGGGTCACACTGGTTCTATGCTTAAACTGCTCATAGGTTTATGGGAATACATTTATTTGTGTAAAAATGAGGTAAGTATTGAGAAGGAGAGCAAAGATAAGGCTTCTATTTGCAGCAGTCTCTGCAAGTACACATCAGAATGAATTGATAGTGAAGAAATGAAATACATAATGAAATTAATAAATGAATAATGAAATAATAATGTATTAAGAAAGTGCTAAGTTCATGATATGTGCTAAAACCTAGCTAATTTGATAATATCTATATTACCTTTCATTTCATTAGTATTATTGCTAGACACTAATGTCTTCATGGTGCTTATTATGTAACATCTTAATTTAAAAATCATTAAGTACATAATGATATATACTGAGATTCTTTATAAAGAAGTAATAAAAATATTGTGAACAATGATTTTATTTGCCAAAAATCATACAACAAAATAAAAACATACTATTACTGAGCTAGCAAATAGTGATTGATAAAACTCTAAGCTGTAACTTAACTCATATATTTTAAATTTTTAAATATTTTTATTTTAAATTTCCTTCTACGCTTTGGTATTTGCTGGATTCAGAAGATTATAATGGTGAGTTTTAAGTTGGTGACATAAATACTGGTGTCACCATTACACAATCATTTTGTATAATGCTTAATCTTTTCCTTGCTAAAATTTGAACTTGACACACAATATAATGATACTTAATGATATGCAGAATTTCATTGTTGATTTATCTGTAATTTCATAAGGGTGCTTTAGCACTATCTAGTTTTAAAAATGTCTCCAAAAAGCTCTCAGTAATTAACTTAAAAATGTTTAAATTCAGGCCTCATAAGGATCACTTGAAGTTCAGAGACATTGTGATGTTCCATATCCCTAGCATCAGCAATATTTTCACTATTGTATTGACTTTTTCCAATCATTGTTGGGGAGAGCAACGTCTGCTTTCATTTTTTCAAAACAAAGTGAGAAATTTCATCAGTGAAATAATCCAACAAATAATATTCATATGCTGTTGGCTGTGAAAGAGGAGTTTAGAGAAGAAGATAGCCAACCATCAGGTCCTCTTCCTATAAAACACTAATCAGTGGTTCAGGTGGTTCTGTGTCCTATTAACTTGTCTAGAGTAACTATTACTTGTGATGATGCCATGTTAAGAGCTAGTCAAAATGAGTACTTCAGCATTTCTAAAGGTAAGGTTTGTTCCTTTTTCTTTTTTTCTTTGAGACAGTGTCTTGCTCTGTAGTGCTATGGTGTGATCATGGCTCACTGCAGCCTCAACTTCCCAGGCTCAAGCAATTCTCCTGCCTCAGCTTCCTGAATAACTGAGATCACCACACCTAGCTAATTTTGTGTGTGTGTGTGTGTGGAGATGGGGTTTCACTATGTTGCCTAGGCTGGTCTTGAACTCCTTAGCTCAAGCCATCTTCCCACCTTTGCCATCAAAAGTGCTGGGATTACAGGCATAAGCCACCATGTCTGGATAAAAGTAAGTTCTTACCCCTTGGTTTTCATTGATTAATTTAAGTAATTAAAGCTATTCAGGCGTTTTATAAAAACAGAAGTTTAATGGCAGAATGATAGGCTAAATAACCAAATCGTGATTATCTCAATTAAACTGTGTTTTGGAATTCAAAGGAGAGAGTGTGAAGAAAAAAAGTAATACATGCAATAACCTCTTGAGAGCTATTTGTTCTTTTTAAAATTCATTTTATGGAGTTGTTTTTAATAAAGAGATAAAATAAGTCTATACTTATATTTAGTACAGGTTTAGTCTGAAAGACATTTCCTAAAAAAAGAAACCTAACACATCATGCCAAACTGAGATCATCCTGAAAACTACCGTGTAAAGATTGTCTACTATTGACACTTTGAAATAGCTATTAAATTCTTCTAGAATTAAAAATATTTCTACATTTTTTAACGTTATTCTCTCTTTGTATTATTGTACAATAGAAAGCAATATTTTCCCTTCCTGTAACAACTAATAAGCATTATTAAAATAATCACCAAATGTATACTTTATGCTCTCTAGGCTTGGGGCTTTGGCTACATACTGAAGAGAAAGTATTTTTCAAAAAAATTTTTAAGGTATTTAAGGCCTGGATCCCATCTATAGGATTTTTTACTAATTTTAGAGAAATGAGTTGAACAGAACAAAGACGATGGACAGTCTAAGAAGGTTTAATAAAGTTTCAAATTCTTTACATGATGCATATAACAAATACTGAGACAGGAGTGATCATAAATAAAATATAATATTCAGAAAAAACCATTAGAAGTCTCCAAGAAGGAACATTTCAAGAAAATGTAAAGAAGGATGTCTTCAAGAAGACTTCAAGGTGAAAATTTGTATGAGAACATAGGTAGAAAAAAGAACTTAAAATGTGAATCTTACTGTGAAAACAAAAAGAATACATTAAGTAATTTTAAGCAAGAAAGTATTACATGTGATGTACTGCTTGAGGAGTATTGCTTTGTCAACAATATGTGAAATAAATTATGGGGAGGAAGGTATGGTGATGTACAGAGATAGAACTCTATGTGCAAAGATGCATTCATGAGAATAACACAGTCAGATATGAAATAATAAGACTGATGCAGAATTTTTCTTGGCCTCTTCACCGGACTCCTTGCCCCTTATTCCACCCATCATCCTCATCCCTTTGAGAGAGGGAGAATGAGTAAGTGAGAGTGGGACCCATGGCTAGACCAGGTGTGTCTCCTTGAGGGGAATGCAGTGGCACCAAGGTGATGGGTCCTGTGACCCCAAAGCCACTGAGAGGGTGTTACATACAATGTGCTTTTAGTTCCACTGTTTGTAGTTGATGGACAGTGATGTGTTAGCAGCTCACTGGGCCCCTGGCCTTGTCATATGAGGTTGCTACTTTCCATCAGCTAGGGCAAAAAACCAGTGTGACAGCTCTTTCTGGGTACCTGTACTTGGTGGGTCCCAAGCTCTTGTCCATTGTCCAAGAAGAATTAGGTCATGTGAATGATTGAAGGATGATGAAGGCAGATAATTTTACTGAGCAATTAAAATGGATCCGAGCAGAGAGAGGAGCTGGAGAGGGGACAGAAGGGCAGGTTGTCTTCCCCAAAGTCAGGCTGTCTTCCCCAAAGTCAGGCCATCTCCTCTATTGACTGAGTCTGGGGTATTGTATTTATAAGCAGAGGATAGGGCTCGATCAGAGGAAAGTGTGTCAAATGAGAAGACAAGTTCTCGATCCATTCTGAGGATTTAATTTGTAGGGTGACACTCAGTCTTTAAACTGTCTCTGGGTTGGAGGTAGGGTTTCACCGGGTACCCGCCCCTATCTGCCTAGACATTTGGCTGCTTCCTCTTGCTCTCAAGTGGTGGTCTCAAGACCACCACTAGAATGTGGCAGTGGGAACAGAGATAATTGGCTTTATGCAGTGGCTTTGGGGAAGGGAAAAATAAATTTTATTGAGAGAGAGTAACTCCACCTAATGAATAAAGGGAAAACTTTTTTTTTTTTTAATGTTGGTTTTGAGACTTTGATAGAAATGTTGGATTTTAGACACTGGAAATATCTAGAGGATGAAGATGATAAAGATTGGAGACATAAATTTTGATAATGATCAAATAAGAATGTGTGAATAAGTTCAGGTTGGATTGCTTCTGCATTCAAGGTTATTTGCATTTTAAGAAATTTTAATGTTAAATGTCTGGATATTTAAATGTTTAGGTTAGTTAAACAGATTCCATCAGTGCCCATATATTTTAATATACCAAGGAGGAGATTATGTGATCTATGCAGTTGGGTAAGCTCTCTGTAGGAGATGAAAACTTGTTGACAACTGAGCACTGCAGACTGAATACACATCAGGGCAGGAAGAGGACATACACCCAGGAAGGAAAACAGGGAAGGAATAGGCTAGGGGAGTAGAAGGAAGAGGAACCCATGGCATAATAAAATCTAAGTGCTAAGGAAGTTTCACTAAGCAATTGGTTTTAGCCACAGTTAAGAATGACTACTAAATACAACCTGAACTTTAGGGTTTTGCATAAAATTGTTGAAATAGGAATGGAAATGCTGAAAAACAGACTTTATGGCCTTAAGAAATGAGTGGAGGTTGAAGAAAATAAAATGAATTACTTCAAATAATAATAATTTTGTCATGTTGAAAAAACCCTATTAACTTTTACAAAAGATTTTCTCTTTTGTCTAGTCTTCTGTATGAGAATAGAAGAGCAAATCGACAAGGCTCTGAAACAAGTGAGGCTGGAACAATGCACACCTATTAAATATATTTTTCTTAAATATTTATGTATGTTTCTATCTTATGTGTATATATGATATCTATTTTATATATTTATTTAAGACATATTTTATAAGTTTATGATGTTGAAAGTCTTTTATACAGCACAAAACCAGGCAGCCCATATCTAAAGAATTTTTTAATGTTTTCTTCACTACTACATATTAAATTTAGTACTACATATTTTACATATTAAATTTAGGATATGGAACTATAGGCCATAGCAAGGATAAGCTTCTGGTTATGTACAATCTTATTACCCTAACCAAAGAAAATATTTCAAAAGCCAATTGAGCAGAAGTGACACAGTTATGAGTATAATCATGAATCTACAAATTCAGAAAAAATACCAAAACATTCCAGTACTTTAACTATTATTATTCATTTCCTTAGAAAAATCTATAACTGCTTTTCCTGAATAGGTCAAATCCTTCAGTTGTATGTGTTCTTATAAGGTGATATACGTCACCTTCAAAGACATAATTACAGCTTACATATGAGCATATATTTTAGACTAAAATATATTTTTTCCTCCAATGAACTGTACACACCATGAAAGCATGATGCTTTTATGTCTAGTTTTTCCCATCATTATAGCCTAGCACCTTGCACTGTGGCTAGCATGGAGCCCCTTACCTCAGCACTGTGAACATTTCAGGCTTAATAATTCTTTGTTGTGTGGGGTGGAGAAGTGTTCTATGCATCCCTGTAGCATCCCTGTCCTCTTATCTACTAGAGTTGTAGTGAGTCAATTTTGAAAACAAAACAAAAATCGATCTCTGGACGCTGCCAAATGTCCCTTGAAGAGGTGCAAAATTCTCCCATATGAGAGTCACTGGGCCAGCACATAGTAGGCAGTTAATAACTATCTGTCAGAGGAATGATTAACAAATAATCACCACTTCAGTACGAAGCAAAGTCTGCACTGAGAACCAAAGTCCTAGAGAAATAAATAAAATGACATTTATAGACTCTACTTCTAACTGTCCCTTTAGCTGCACCCTAATCCCCTTTACAACAACATTAAGAAAGCAATTCAGGGGCTCTCTTTTTTATTGCATTTTAGGTTTTGGGGTACATGTGCAGAACGTGCAAGATAGTTGCATAGGTACACACGTGACACTGCCAGGGGCTCTCTTATATTGTAAAATGAAAATTCTGGTTCACCATTTTAGCTTCCATTTTTGTTGTCCTTGCCTCTATGAAACTCTATTTTCTGCCACCCACAAAGGATTGTAAGAGCTTGAGAAATGTAGTTAAGGAGGTAGTTTGCTGACTATAGTTAAAGATGCAGAATGCAGATGGATTTTTGTGTAACCTGAGTTGTAATTTTAGTGATGGAATCAATCTGACCCTGGAATCACTTTCATTCATTATGTGTAGGAGTAAAACTCCCTTCTGAGCAGGAGCAAATTAAGATAAAACATGATTTGTTTGGCCATTTACTTAAGAGCTTATTTCTTTAAAATTGCAGCTGTTACTTGGCTACAGACTTTTGACTGGGCAGAGCATCACTTATTTATTTATTTAGTATGTGGACTCCAGTTATCCATAACGACTATGTGCAGCAAATGGGGACATTTGCAGCTTCGATTTCTTCTACTGGTAAATTCTGTTAGTCATTATTTTTAAAGTATCATATCTTATGGGTCATGATGGGGCAACATAGTAATATTATTCATTAAGTCCTACCTCTTTTAAGTGTCTGTGCTATAGATAACGTCAAGTATTAAATACCTCTTAATCAACAAGAAACTAACATGGACAATATTAGCTCAGATTTGTACCTAATTATGCACTTTCAAAGCATTGTCTAACTTTCCTTTTGTACTCACAATAATCTTTTGGCATATCTAGGGCGGGTGACATTAACTGCCTTTTATAAGTACACAAGCAGATAGGAGCACTTAAATACCTTCAGAGCACATTAATACTCGAATAACTTCAGGATTAAACTTTTTCAGACTGGATTCTTTGTTCTCTTAATTAAATTTAGCACTTCCTGCAGGAGTCAAATTCAACTAGTTGGCTTTCAGAGATGTTTAGACATTTTATCCTGTTTTTATGAATCAATGAAAAACTGGAAGAAAGAACAGACTTATGAGAGGGAAACTATACTTGGTAGATCTCTGCCCAAAAAAAAAAATGTGTACCAAAATCCCACTTTAAATCAGGAACTTTAGGAAACCTTGTGGAGAACCACTGTGTGCACCAAATGTGCTTTTTTTTTAAACTTACTTTTATGCATATTCAATAGTCTTATGTGTAGAAATTTTGGCAATATTTTTAGCGATTTTTTTTTTTTAGGAAATTGGAAAGTGGACATTTTAAGATGTTGCCAAAAGATGTGCTTACTTTACCCTAACACTAGTTTGTTAGAATATGATCTGTCTGATTAAAAGAGACAGCTCAAATCCTTTGCTTGCTTCTACCCTTATGAAATGTAGAAGAGTAATAAATAAGGCATTTATGTTTTTTTGCTTTTGCTCATTCTTGACCTAAAATCTAGAATGTGCTGTTGTAGCCTATTGGTCCTCAGAGCAGTTCTTACCCTTTGGTCTTCCTCCCTATGGCAGCTGGCTGATTCTACAGCCTACATTTCCCAGAATCCTCTGCCAGCTGCCTCCTCCTGGGTTTGGCTGGGTGAGAGGCACTGATGCCTGATTTAAGAGATGAAGAAAAAGAGAAAACTGAGCATCTCTTCTAATCTCTCATTGCTTTGGGAAGCCTCAGTGTCCAATGCCAAGGCTACTTCTGGGTTCAAGTAACACTATCCTCTCTTTTCATCTCACCCCCTGGTGTCCTCTGATGTCCCTAAACTGAAGTTATTCAAGGTAGTACTCAGGAAGTTACCCAAACTCCTCGTTTGGCTTCCCAGGCACTTTTTTTAAAAATTTTATTTAATTTATTTTTTTAATTGCATTTTAGGTTTTGGGGTACATGTGCAGAACATGCAAGATAGTTGCATAGGTACACACGTGGCAGTGTATTTTGCTGCCTTCCTCCCCTTCACTCACATTTGGCATTTCTCCGCATGCTATCCCTCCCCAGCTCCCCCTCCGCTGTCCCTCCCCTATTCCCCCCAAGGGAAAATATGGCACATATACACCATGGAATATTATGCAGCAATCAAAAATGATGAGTTAATGTCCTTTGTAGGGACATGGATGAATCTGGAGAACATCATTCTCAGCAAACTGACACAAGAACAGAAAATGAAATACTGCATATTCTCACTCATAGGCAGGTGATGAACAATGAGAACACATGGACACAGGGAAGGGAGCACTATACCCAGGCACTTCTTAAAAGAGTGGTTTCTGTTTTCATGTTTAGACCCTAACTGGGGTGTGTGTGTGTGTGTGTGTGTGTGTGTGTGTGTGTGTTTTATTGCTTTGGTTTCCCTTGGCAAGAGAGCAGTGATAATGATGGCTTTCAGAAGCTTTCTAGCCTACATCTTTTCAGAGTCGACAGGGTTAGCAATTTCTAGAGCTAGCCAGGTCAGCCTTAGTCAAAGGGCCATTTTTAAAGGTAGGACTATCTGGAACTAGAATGGAAGATACTGCAAGGTTGGAGAAAACTCCGCGACACAAGGGAAGAATGTATTAACCTCCTAAATAGCAGCCTCTGCTGTGTGGTTTTTTTTTTTTGAGTTTGCTCCAATTTTATTTCTTTTTTAATGAGACAAAGGATTGCTAGAAAAGAACCATTTATGAAAACAAATACAATATTCACAAAAAGGTAAATACAACTGTGGTATCTGCCAGAAGAAAGTAAAAAATCCACAAAGTGTCAGGCGGCAATTTATGTGAATGTCATTTGTTTGAGGACTGTTAATGTGGCACCATACTGTAGGAGAGATGATAGCAAGTTTCTCCTTAAACAATGGCCTCCCAGAATGGAGCAAGCAGCCTGAGGTTGAAAGGCCCTCAGGTTTTTGCCTGGGGCAGGAGATTGGCTTTTCCATGCTTGCAATGTGGCAGGCTCCAAGTAAATGATGAGTGTTGTGTTTCTAAGATGGCAGAAGTAAAAGAAACAGAGGATGATCTCTTTCCTTGAAGTTACAATTCAATACTGTTCTCAGCTGTAATTAATTCTCCGACTTCCTAAATTGGACCCTATCTTCTTAACTAAGCCTGCAGTAATCACTTTTCTGCGTCTTCTCTGAACTCCCCTCTCTGCACTTCAAAAATGTAAAAGAAGCATAGTCACCACTTACAGCTTCAGAGCAGGTAATCACATTATGGGAATAGCCTAGTTCCCTCTCTTGGGACTGGTTGTGTTTTCATTTTGCACATTTTCATTCAGTCTCATGATTCTAAATATAATGTATATGCCAGTGACTCCCACATATGTATTGCCTGCTTTGATCCTGTCCTGAGATTTTCTACTCTTATTTCCAACTGCCCAACATTCTCACATGGTTGCAAGTGCACCCTAAGTAAAGCCCCAACATCTCAGCTTCTTACAAAGCCCTCCCTATCTGACATCTTGTTCCTTTCTCCTCTCTCTCACCCACTACATTTTAGCAGGACTCGCCTTCTCAGTCTCATTTCACTGCCAATGCACCAGCCATTCCTTCTGCCTTCAGAATGTTCTCCCACCTGATCGTTACAGAGCTGACATCTTCTGCCTGCTCCGACAGCACCTCCTCTAAGAGATCTTCCCTGACAAACCAATTTAAATCATCCAACCTCTCTGCTTTATTTCACTGAGTGGCACTTACAACTCTTAGAAAGTGCATTTGACTATTTATTCTACCTCCCTTCCCACATTAGAATGTAAGCACTATTAGAGCTGAGATCTACTCTGCTTTGTTCACTATTGAGTTTGCAGGGCTTAGAACAGATCCTGTCATATAATACACTGGAAGTTAATAAAAGGTTATGGCCTCTTCTGCTCCTCTTCACCCCCAAACACCACCATTATTTCGGCCTCAAAATTTCAATATCAAGAATAGTGCACTGTGGAAAAATTTCTGATATCATAGAACAGATATGCAACTAGGTTGATCTTTTCTTTAGGCTGAACCATTTTTTGGGCTGAACTTTTCTCTAAGCTAAGAAATGTAGAACTCTTATTTCTTCGAGTTTTAAACAACTTATAAATCAGATACACTTTGGCCCTAATCGTCACATTAACTAATTAACAGGAACCTTCCAATGTATTTGCCCTCTCTCCAGTCCTGAGATTGTCAGTTATTATCTGCATTGCAGACGTGTGTAGAGTAATACTCATGAGCACAAAATGTTTCCAAGTATATAACACACAACCAAAAAGCAGTGCTGTTTAATGAATATGAATGTGATAAATTGCACCATTCAGAAAATGTGTACACAGATAAAACAATCTAGATTTTAAAAATTCATTGGATTTCATCTTGTTTCCCTAGCACAAATTCTTATAGTGCCTGTCAGATAGTGAGCATTTAATGAATGTTTTTGAATTGAATTAACTTTATGTTAGTTTCTACATAAATAAATTTTATCCTTAAACATTTGCTCAGTGACTTATTTATCTATAATATCTTTTAGAAAAAAGTTCATAAATGATTTCCTGTAATATATTATGATAAAGTAAATTCTTCATATCAACTCACTAATAAATATTCCTTCTCATACCCTTTTTATGTTGTATGAGGTCAGTAGTTTGTATCCTGAAGTGCATAAATAGTTTTTCCTCAGTATTGATATTGGGTCTTTCACTTTACTTAGTAATACTTTTGTTCTGAAAGGAAACAGCTACTCTCCATCAGTTCAGAGCCTTAATGTCAAAATTGATGTATTTTGGTTACCAAATTCAAACTGATGAATCTTTGTTAGAGAAATTGTCTTCTAGAAGAGGATAATTAGAAGAGCATGTGCCTACACATACACTTTTGGAAAATCTTATGTAGAAAAAGTATAATGTCTTTGTTAAATGTTTGATAAAGCTACCTGGTTCTAGAGTTTTCTTTGTAGGAAAAAGTTTTTATCACAAATTCAATTTCTTTACTAGATGGGAAACTTATCTCAGTTATCTATTTTTAATAGAGCTTTGGTAGTTCTGTCTTTCAAGAATTTGTTTATTACATATAAATTGCTAAAATTATTGACATAAATTTGTACATAATAATATTTTTTAAAAATATCTGTAGGAACTATACAAAAACCTTTTTTAAATACTTGATATTGAGGATTTGTGAAAACTATGTTTTGAATTTGAGGTTGTTTGACAAACAGGATTCAATAAAAGTCTAATGTGATTCACATTTCATGTGCAAAATTAACATTTTTTTAGTTTCAATATGATTTTCAATAAATTTTTAGAATCTCAGAGCACAGTAAAATTTCAATATATTTTTATGTATGTGTATCTATGCAAATTTGCAGATGAGAGGATTGAGGCACAGAAAAAGCAGAAGGCTTAACCAAGACAAAGTAACTGGCTGGTGGAATAAAACTATTCCAATTCTAGGTCCTAATATGAAATCGCATTTAGGAAATTTTGAGCCAGTTATTTTTTGTAAAATGAGAAATTTGATACCTTGAGGGATTATTGATGCAATCCTATTTCATATTCATACATATTTTCTAATTGAGTAAACATAGCTTTAATTAAAACATATCAAGTAAAAACATAGAAACATTTACTTTTAAATTATTATCTTCTATATACATACATAGACATATATGAATTATCAATACTTTTTCCTTTTTTGTGATTGTGTAATTCTTCTGGTCTTTGCAGCCACCTGACCATCTCTGGATGCCTATAATATGGCAATTAACCAGCAGCTTCTTAATGACCTAATTAAGCCATAATGACTGAGGTACAAGACATTTCCTGGGGATTAATGGCCAACTGAGAAGAGCTGATGGCCCATGGCATAGCTGAGAGCCATTAACCCCAACCAGCCATTAATCCTATGAAAACACTATATACAGAGGTTATTATTGTAAGCTAGAAATAAAAACAATGAAGTATGGTATATTTACATACAGTGAAATTATACCTGCTCCATATGGTAACTCACTAAAGAATTAATGCTTAAATTGCTCTAAAATAATCCTTTAACCTTTAAAACCTACTGTTGACACTGCAGATATTTTAATTAATTAAACATTTTGTATTACCTTTGGTTGCAAATTGTGGTAGAAAACTGGGGCTAGGTTGTATCTACAAGAAGAAAATTGTGCTTCTAAGAGCTGAGGTCAGAAAGCGGCTGGAATTCAGGAATAATGGGAACTAGAATTTAGAAATACATGTAGATTTCAAACCATATCCTGTGTTCCTCTCCCATCTCTCCCTCTCTCTAAACATCTACCTTCTCTCTCTCTAGCTATCTCTTTGTATCTCTCTCAGTCTCTGAAAATTCACTGCATTTCCTTCAAAGACTAATGAAGACACGGGGCTGCCCATGGGGTCTTTGATAACATTTTGCATATTCAGTCACTCAAAGAGATTAAATTTCTTTCTCATTTCTATGTACATGTCCCTAAATCAGAGTATCTGGCCAAAATTAGTCAGGCAAATAATTAGGCTTTGATCAACAACTCTGTGTGTTCGTGCATGTGTATGCCTCGTTAACAATGAATATGTGGCAAATAATGCCACACAAAAAATGCTAAGTTTCACTTGCCACTAAGAAAACACAAATTTAAACTATATTGAAATATCACTACATACTTATTAAGATAGTTTTGTTGTGGTGGGGGTAGTGGGGTTTTTTGGTTTGGTTTTGTTTTTTGTTTTGAGGCAGGGTCTCACTCTGTCACCCCGGCTGGAGTGTAGTGATGATCTTGCCTCAATGCAAACTCTACTTTCCAGGCTCAAGTAATCCTCCCGCTTCAGCCTCCCAAGTAGTTGGGACTACAGGCACAAACCACCACACCTGGCTGATTTTTTGTTTTTGTTTGTGTTTTTTTTTGTAGAGTCAGGTTCTTGCCACGTTGCCCAGGCTGGTCTCCAACTCCTGAGCTCAAGGGATCCACCCACCTTAGCCTCCCAAAGTGCTAGGATTACAGACACAAGCCAGGGCACCTGGCTCAGGTAGTTACATTCAAAAAGATTAACCATACCAAACTTTGTCAAGGATAAGGAGAAGCTGGAACTGAAAAACTGCTAGTGGACAGGTAAAACAGGTTTGGGAAATCGTTTTAAATAAGATGTTAAAATTACCTAATATTTAACATCTTACATAGTTAAATATGTATCTGCCATATGATCTAGCCATTCTACTCCTACCTATTTTTACTCAAAAAAATGAAAATGTATGTCCATATGAAGACTTATTTGTACCTGAATGTTCAAAACAGTTTTATTTGTAATAGCCAGTATATTAAAACAATCCAAATGTCTATAAACATGCAACAACATGTATAAATCTCAAAATAATTGTGCTGAATGAAATAAAGAGTACTCACTGTACAAATCTGTATGTGTAAAATTCAGAAAAGCACAAATTAATCTATAATGAGAGAAAATAGATCAGAAATTGAGTGAGTTTGGAGGTGGGTGGGACAGATTATAATGGTGAATAAGAAAACTTTGAAGTGATAAATATGTTCTCATCTTGAATGTGCTTTTGGTTTCATGGGTATACACTTATGTAAAGTATTGTCAGTGGTATATCTTAAATGTGTACTGTTTATTGTAAGTCAATTACAATTCAGTAAGACTATTCATAAAATGACTGCTTTATATCTGGCAGAGAGGCAGAGGCAGTCATTTCAGAATGGGGACTTGTCAAGTGAACAATTGCCCCATCTCAACCTTTTATATGCAAGATATTTAAGAACCTATAAAGTGAGTTAAGCACAGTCCTTATTTGTAAAGACTTGCAGATGTCTTACATATAAGATGTTCAAAATCTGTCTATTGAGGGGAATGAGATGATTAAATTTTTTAAAAAGAAGAGGATAAGACAAAATATAATGTATTATGAGGGAGGTGAAATAAATCTGGAAAGTCAAGATTAAAGCCGAGGGAGATCATTTCCAATTGCTCATTTAAGAAAAGACTGCATAAAAGGGTGCTGTTTGAAGCAGGACTTGAAGAACATACATAATTTCAGTGAGCACAAGGTAGTTAGACCAGCATGTGCAGGGACTCAGAGGCAGGAAAACGTGGTATGTTGTTAAAACATGCTAAAAATCTAAGGCTACTATAGCATAAGGTGTGAACAGGGGAGAAATAATAAAGAAAGGCAGAAAGGTAAGTTGGAGGTTATATTGTCCAGGCTCTTAAGGGTTATATTTAATTTGGAATTGCTACTTCCAAGCAAAATATAATAGGTTGAAGAAGTCATTCCAATGGAAAGAAGTTGGCAAATTATAAAAATCATGCTTCTATAAGACATTGTAGAGCTGTAGAACCAGCCTTTCTCCTTGGCTTATAGATGGCTGTCTTCTCTATGTCACATGATCCTCCCTCTGTAAATGTGTCTGTATCCTAATCTCCTATTCTTTCAGGGACACCAGTCACATTGGATTAAGGCCTAACCCAGTGATTTCATTTTAACTTAATTACCTCCTTAAAGGCCCTACCTCCAAAGGCAGTCACATTCTGAGGTACTAGGGGTTAGGACTTCAACATATAAATTTTGTGGGGACACAATTCAACCAGTAACAACATTTCTTATGAAATATAATTTAATGGTTGTTGTTGCAATATACTCTATTTTCAGATGTTTTTTATGAAACAGTATATACCTGAAACAGATGTATATTATTGGGGTGAGCATTAAAAGAAAGATACCAAATGTGTAATGTAGAAACTAATAGAAGAGATAAAGTGAAATAAAGCAAAAAAATTGTTACGTATCCAAAGATAAAAAGAAAGAAGATACAAAGATTAAAAAAGCAAAGACAGGGTAAATAGAAAACAAATAGCAAGTTGTTGACTCAAATGCAGTATAGCAATAATTGTATTAAATATAAATGGACTAAATATTACAATTAAAAGAAAGAGTTTGTCAAACTAAAATAAAAAAAACAAGACTCAATTATATTCTCTTCATAAAGGAGCATATTTTACATGCAATTTCACAGATACGTTGAAATCAGAAAAATAAGAAAGAAATACCAAGCAAACATTAAAAAAAAGAAACCAGAGCTATGTATAGTTTAGTAAAACAGACAATAATTTAAGGAACATATATTTTATATTCATTTATGTCTGTCACAAAACCATGCACTTGTCACCTCCTAGAAATTCTTAGATTATACCAAAATCAAATTATCAGTGATTATTTTAAAAGAGTACATGGATATTTACATATTATATACTATATATTGAATATTAATACATAATTTATAAATTGTGTACATTTATTGCAAATTTTTTCAAAATGAATTATTGGGCTCCTTTCATGTACTAGCAATTATGCAAATAGTGGTCAAAACTACAGTTTCTGATTTCTGAGATAATTACACTTAAAACATGTAAAATAATTATAATAATAATAATGACATTAAAACTAATAATAAACATAACATCCACCTTTAAGGTCCAGGAGTAAAAGGAGAAGAATGTTTTTTAGGGTCAGTCTTAAGGAATAATTAAAAGGTAAAGAAGACTAAAAGAAGTGGCGGAAAAAAATATTTTCAAGATATTTTAATGAATTTCTATTAAGTGCATTATGACTAGGAACCTTAGTTTTCTTCAAACTGCTATTGCTTTTACAAAACCTGTTTATAAAGAACTCTATAATATAATATGTTATAGAATAAAAAAGGAAATAATTCCTGAAGCCTGTAATCCCAGCACTTTGGGAGGCCGAGGCGGGTGGATCACAAGGTAAAGAGATCGAGAGCGTCCTGGTCAACATGGTGAAACCCCGTCTCTACTAAAATTACAAAAAATTAGCTGGGCATGGTGGCACGTGCCTGTAATCCCAGCTACTCTGGAGGCTGAGGCAGGAGAATTGCCTGAACCCAGGGGGCAGAGGTTTCGGTGAGCCAAGATCGCGCCATTGCACTCCAGCCTGGGTAACAAGAGCGAAACTCCGTCTCAAAAAAAAAGGAAATAATTCTAGCTGCTTATTCAAATTAGCTAATTTTTCTTTCTCAGAGATATTTCCTAATACAACAGATTTTCTCACCAAAACCTCTTGTGAGAAGGCTAAAATTTATTTAATAAGGGCAAAGAAGATTTTCTTTTTTGAAAGTATCTACTTTCAATGCCACTCACTTAATATAATAATGATAGGTCATCAAAAATAGCTTTCAGATAAATTTCAATTTTAATATTTATTGGCTTAACATTTAGAAGTTGCATTTTTGTTGATGCCCTCTTCATAACACATGGATAGTACCTATTTTTCTAATTTGGAATTTTGATATTTCAATATCAAAATGATATTGATGTGATATAACCAGTGATGGTGACATTTTTGCACTGTAGCTGTTGTACTACTGTAGCAACTGTGATGTGTGGAGCCCATAGTAGTTGCTTCATAAATATCTTTTGAATAAATAAATATATAAACTCTATTTTGACATTCTTTTCAAGTCTGAGAGAGAATTTACTATTACTCTGTCAAAGTAATAATTAGATAAGTGTGTAGGGACATTAAATCCTACTTGGTATTGAAAAAGGCATTAAATATACAAGGAGCGTAGTCACAGACAGTAATCAAGTCCAGGGAGGTGAAATATGTGGGAAAATCATTTAGAGAACATTTGAGAAACTGAGAGAACCGATTTATCTTTGTTAAAGACAAATTATCAGATAGAGACATAGCTTGCAGAAAAATAAAGGCACAGATCAAGGCTCAGTTGTGAGATGAAGAGAGGTTTTTGCAGTAAGAAAGAAAAAAGAATTTATTATGGTGTTTGTGCTTTCTTGGACCAATAGAATTGGTAAAACAAAATAAAATAATCAGTTGATGATGACAGACTTTATCAGAATTTGCAAAAGTATTTTAAGAGGATTAAATTTGGAAAAAATGTCTAATTTTATAAAAAATGGATTTGATAGTAACTTTTACATAACATCAAGTGACAGTGAAATTTCTGTACAATAAACATACAAATTATTCATAATTATTCAATGGCAGCCAGATTTTATTAAAAATGAATATATTTTCAGAATTCATACAGATAATTCCCCTTGACATAAGGTCAGATAAAGTTAATGCTCATTCTCTTTTGCTGGTCGATTGGCAAGTGAAAAAGAAAAGTAAAATAAACCTCAGACTCATTCCTCTTTTTCTTTAAACTTCTGTTCTCTGCCCGACTACCTTATCAACTGGAGGCAAATTTATTTTCTTGTTTCTAATAATCATTTGATTCGTGATCTGCTGTAATTTAGCAGGTGTTTTCTCTCTTAGGTCTCTTTTCGCCTTCCTAAATATTCATAAATCCTGGAAACTTTTACCTCCCCTAAAAAGGGAGAAGCAATAGATATACTTCGAAATGAGAAGTATTCAATTGTATTACTACTGACACCGGTCCTAAAGAAAATCCAACATCAACTACTTTCTGCTACAAATTCTGAAATTCTTGTCTTATGCCCAGCACCTACTGCTCATTCATTGTCCTCATCATAGGTATTTTTCAATTCAGGAGTCTCTGGGACCTTTCCTGCTATGGAGCCTTGGTGGGAATCAGAGAGTATAGCTCTCTTAAGTTCAATTTCCATCCCTTCCTAAAATGCCACTGGGCTCATGCAAATTGTGTACATCTTCCCAGGAAATCAGTATTGTCCCTCGGCATTCTCCCTCAGTAGCAGCCACAGCACAATGTTTGTACCACAACCTAATACCGAGACTATACTTCCTCATGCCACATTCGTTTTAGAATTCAGAATCCATATTTGTTCATAAGGAGGCAGACTAACGTTCTCAAACAGTGACTGGTGGAATATTTGCATCAGAAGTATCTGGGGCACTGATTTTAAATGCAGATTCTTTTCATGTAATCCCAGCACTTTGGGAGCTCGAGGCAGGTGAATCACATGAGGTCAGGAGTTTGAGACCAGCCTGGCCAACATAGGGAAACCACCTCTCTACTAAAAAATTACAAAATTTAGCTGGGTGCGGTGGCATGTGCCTATAATCCCAGCTACTCAGGAGGCTGAGGCAGGAGGATCACTTAAACCTGGGAGGTGGAGGTTGCAGTGAGCCAAGATAGTGTCACTGCACTCCAGCCTAGGCAACAGAGCAAGACCCTGTCTCAAAAAAAAAGGAGATTCCTGGATCTGACTCCAAGTGCACAAGTGCACTAATTTTCTTGAAGTGGGAACTAGTGCATTTTCATTTTGAATTAGTTTCTTGGATAATTCTTAGGCCTAAAGTTTGAGAAGCAATGACCCAGATCTCAAACCCTTTTGGTGCAATAGTCCACATTCTTAAGCAGGTATAATATAGAGTCGGTAGTTTTCTCTACTTCAATAGACAATTTTTAATTAATCAGGGAAAAAACATGATTCTGTAGGTGTGTGATGATGATGGCTGGTGGGGAGTTCATGTGGCCTCTTCTACATTTATATTTAGACTATAAACTGTTGCATCCTGGTATCACAATTTTTCCTGAAACAAAACTTAGCTGCCACTAAAGCTTTGATTAAAATGGTTTCAAATAGTTAGAATGTTTTCCTCTACTATTAACCAAAATTCCTGTCATGTTTCTCCATTCTTCTAAACAAACTTCGGAAAAGCCAGTAATTCTGTTCATCAGCAAAGCAGACTACTTTGGGTAAAACATTGGTTATATAGCCTTCAAAACTCTACTTGAGAAGATACTGGAATTAATAAAAGAAGGAAATCTGCTATAAAAGTATGATTCCATATTAGTGACATGTCATCATTGTTTTATAAACAGTCTATAAAATGTAAGAATGTAATTATTTTAATACTGTCATATAACGTGCATGCATTTTACAAAGACAGTTGAAAACTAGTCTTATTTAAGAGTAATAAACAAAGGAGGGAAATTAATCAGTTATAACATACTTCGACCTATTTGAGTTGAGAGAAGGAAATTGAGTTGTCCTCTTTCAAATGTGGGAAATTGAACAGGTGATTGTAGTGAGGCTTGAATGACATCATTACTCCCTCCCAGATAAATGCCTAAGTGTTTGCCACATTAATGTGCTACTGGATAAACATTTGTTTGTGAAGATTCAATGGAAAGATCAATATGAATAGAAAGGCTCTGTATTTTCTTTCTGGAATAATGGTCAACTCATATGCTAAGAATGAAGGCCAAACAATTCCGAAGAGATTTCTTTTTCAACTTTGAGAACATTAATAAACACTTTGTGAGTATTTTTCTTTCGCACATTTGTCAGACAACTAATGCTGTATCTGCAGTTTCATAAATTATGTGAATCCTGAAAACCGGGTATAGATCAACTCACTGAACTTTATCTTCAACTGAAATTTAATATGAATCTGACTGTATTGAAAAATGTGTCATGTTCTGTGGTGGTGAGAGTGAGTATATCAATGCCACTGTTTGGTTCGAGACTATTGTTTTAATTTCATACCTGTATGGTTAAAGCCCTTTAAAGCAGAATGATCTGTTATGAACTTACCAAGTGTTTAATTTCCTTTAACTAGAAAAGACTGAGAAAGGCTATATTATAAATTTTAGTATTTCTGTATTCTTTCATACCAACCCACCTGGGTAGGCTTCCCTCTGGTAACACTTTAACTTATTTGGCTCTGTTTTTGTGGGCAGAATTGGTAAACTCTGAAAAAAAGACTGATACCAAGCATAGGTAGAGGATCCACAATGGCAATGAGCCCAAGTGAATGTCTCAGTCTGGGAATGTCAGCCCTTCCGCAGTGCCAACTGTCCTACAGTGTCCTCATCTCATTAAGGTTAATTAGTTTCCTTTCAGCCTGGCGCTCCACGATATATTATGTGGTTCATAAAGATGATATGAACATGTATTTGGCATGTGATTGTGGACTAACCACATTCATTATGGGGGCGTAAATTCAGCGCTCTGGGGCCATTTCGTTCTGGCAACAGAAAAATGGTCTCTAGGAAAATCAGACTAAAGATTGGGACATTGTTCACATCAACACTGGAGTAGTGAAGCTGATCCAGTATTAGATGAGGAGCGAATTTCTCAAGGGTAGTAACACAGTTACTCCCATTTTCAGTAAGAGATATAAGATACAATTTTATTATATTCTGTAGGAAATTTGATTTAAGAAAATATAGCTGTAGAAAAAACATGCCATGAACTTGTTCGTGCTCTAATATCTCTTCGTTTGGTTTACCACTATCATACACTTGGTATTGGCAGGATGTGCAGTGACAAAAAAAACCAGAGGGAAGTGGAAAATTGTTCTCTAAAACTTGCTGTAGATAGTGAAATTTGAAAATAAGCTTTGAATGATAATTCTTGCCATTTCAGTGTATAGGGATTCCACAGACATCTATATTACAGTAAAAGGATGACTGTTTGGACAGTTCCCAGATGTCAGACATTAAAAGCAACTGATCCCAATAATTTATCAAGTTGCTGCTTTATCTTGAATATTTACTACACCACTTGCTTTTTAAAAAATATTTTTAAAATTTTGGTAAAATAAACATAACAAATTTAACCATTTTAACCACATTACATACACAGTTCAGTGGCACACCCCACTTCTTTCACTCCAAATTACAAAATATTTGTGTGTCATGTGGAATTCAGCAGTGTTTGAAATCATTGTTTTTCTAAAAGAGAAATATTTGGGAACAACTTTAAATGCATCTGGCTGTGTTTCAGGATAGTTAATCATAGTATGGTGCTCATTCTTATTAAATATAAACCCCATGAGCTGACTGTTTTGAAATAGACTTTTTCTAACATTGCCATCTTTTTTGTTTCTACAACTGTAATTTATTTAAACTGCAAATGTTTATTTTATATTGTCTTAAAGTAAATATTCCCCAAGCAAATATAATTTAACATGCAATTTCACGTAGAGCAAAAAGCATAAAAGTAGGAAGCAGATACCTGTATTCAATAATTAAAAATAAATTTAATAATCATTGAGTATAATCTCATAATTAAGTATAAGTTGATTAAGTTAAATAAGTTTATTTAGTAGTAAAGAAATGAGTTGATTATTAGGGGGTACGGTGGAATGTAGTCAGATTCCAGATGATTAAGCCCAATTATCCAAACTCCTAGACACTAATTATACTCAGCTCCCATTATTATATTAAGGATCCATGATGAGCTTGTGTTATCTATTTATTGTATCATGACTGCCTAATTCTTTAATTAGACTTAGAAAGAGCAATGTATTTAACTATTAGAATATTTCTGATCACTTAGAAGGGAAAAATGTCCTTTTTTTCAGATTTTCTCCTTCAAATGAAAAGTTATTAACCTGGATGTATGTTTCAAACTTTTTCATGAATTAAATTGTACCAAAGTTAGCAGGCAGACAGATTTGTCAAAATACCTTTATTTGAAATGTTTGCAATTAGAAGCCTCCTTCCAAGTCCTTTGAGGCTCTATGCCACCTTTTTTACATGACTCTTATTAATGCTTTCTCACTTGATTTATCTGGTTAAAATAGACAAAATATATGAGTAACATCAGGTAATATGGAAATACCTCTACTTGAATTCCACACTGAGCACAGTGCTTTTTATTTCAAGGTCACCATTCAAGCACTACTACTATGTCAGGATAGGACTAAAAGATTTATAAACCATAGCTAGCCTTTCAGCAGATCCTTCTATAAAGCAAATAGAATCTCCTTGGTTTATCAGTCAATGATGGGCTCCTTTTCCCTAAGCAAAGACATAGAGAAGATTAGCACAGTAGAAATGAGATGTACCTAATTAATTCCCCAGATCTCTCTCAATGATATTGCTAGTTTTGATTAGAAGAACATCGTGACTAAAATGAAAAATATACTCAATAGTTGAACTCATGAAGAAGGAAAGAAATAAATTTTTCTAGTACAGAGATGTTCTAGATAAAACTTAACAATGCAATTTATAATGATACTTTATGGTGTCAGATTTTTTTAAAGGCCCTTATTTATAGTGGCATATTTTTTAAAAGGAAATTTTCTTTCAGGATTGTAAAAATGCCTTATTTTTCTATATCTATTGTATGTGAGGTAATATACATATTCAGCTCCTGGAAGTTATATTCAACAAGAATATTAGGTTCAAATAAGCTATTTCTATTTCTTTGTGGTAATTACATAATGGTTAAAAAGTGTTTTCCTTCCAACTGAAAAAGACAGGAATAATTTGGGAATGAATTACCAATTATAATTTGGATGATTTAAATGTCTGCCATTTCCTTGTAACTGTTATTAACCTACTGCTTTTGATGAGAATCTTAGCAACACCTAGATTTTAGGGGGAAAATAAGACAGCTTTGTGAGTGTTTCCATTTGTTTCCTGGAACTGTAAAATAGAAAATGAGCTCCGTCATGAAAACCAAAAATAAAAAGAATGCTCAGTTGGGTTATTTCCTATTGAATAGTAGGTGTATTTTATTCATAGTCATAAGAATTTTTCTTTGTAGTTTAACTTGTTCACGATTACTTCTGCTGTAGTTAGGAACAGACTACAGCTGCATGTTGTAAACAGTGCGAAATTTACTAGATTTGGCCAAATGTAGTAGTTACACATGATGCCCTAATGGGAGGAAGGGAAGGCTTTCCAAAGAGGAAATGAGCAGTTATTGTGAGCCCCTTTGGGTCTATCAGGAAGAGTAACAGGGTCAGATGTTCTCTAAACATATCATAATAAAAGGATGGCACCTCATGGTAAGAGCTACTTTAAGGCAAAAAAAGTAAAATTGTGGAAATCAAGAAAAGAGGACTTGATACTTTTGTACAAAATCCTACTGGATTTTCTACGTTAGTGATTCCTAATGGGGTTGGAGAGAGTGAATATATCTGAAATTCATGGTGGATAAAGGAGAGTGTTGTATTGTTTGAAAAAATGTATTGAAAAAAATTTACATGGGGAAAATATATTTTAATATGAGGAAAATATTGCTTTCATAATTGCAGAAAACAGAGTTTGACAAAATCCTTTAGCTTGTGGTTCCTGGTTTAAGAATATAGAGGGATGTTATGTATATGTATAGAGGGATGTAGTGTATGTCATAAACTACACTAAAGGGGTGAAATAGAGCGGAAATACATTCTGTCCTCCACTCACCAAGCCAGGAAATCTGACGCTGTAAAGACCGGTGGCACGCATATCTACGTTAGGAGGGGAATCTCACACACCTTCAGTGACAAGACTGTTAACCTTGGGAAGCAGCCAGGTAGCACCTGTGGTGAGCTGTAGAGAGTGCTGCCTGACTGAAGACAACCAAATAAAATCCCACTTAAACACGGCACTGGATAAACAGGCATCTGTGGGCCACAATTAGTCCAATGGCCACCAGGCTTTGTTGATCTTCTTCAAATTCTAATCTCAAAAATTATTTTCTTATAAAATATGGCTTCCTCAATTAAGGCATTGCTATAGGTCTCCAATAGCAAGGGGTTCTCTGCTCACATAATAATTTTCTAACAGTTCTAGACACACATTTCTCTGTGTCTTGGAAATTTCCTCGTATGAAATGACTTTGCTCCTATATATTTTTGATCCCCAAAATATGATAAAGGCAAGTGCACAATATGAGCATCTGTTGATCTGAATTACCATGGGACTATATTCTTCAACTCTGTTCTTTGTTGGTGGATATTTTTTGGCATTGCTCCCAACACATTTCTGTAAGCAATGAGAAAATCTGGTATGAAGGCAAGAAAATCAGTACTAGTTATGCCCTTTTCACTAAAAATCCCTGTGTGTTTGTATATAAAGATTTAAAAACAAGGTAACCGCATCATTTCCTATATGGAAACATTTCAAGTGCTTTATTTTTCACGTGTGTTTGTAGAAACAACACAGACTTTTTTGATTTAATTTGTATATGTGGTGGTTGTTAGCTCTTTTGGTGGTGTGTTACCTAGTGGGTTAGGGATAAAACCCAGGGTATCAAAAATGCTGTTTAATTTCCTGTTCACTGAAATACAAGCATAGATCCTTCTGCATATCTGTCCTTGGAGAAAATAGAAGCAAAAATTTATATCTGCTAAAGAAAATATGGTTGACATAGGGATCACTTATATTTTGTGAGTTCTGTAACACTTTGGAGAATTAAGAGTTAGTCTAAAAACTTAGTAAACAGAAAGAAAATGAAAAAAAAACACAAGAATAGTATGAATATTTAGAGGCACCCTATTACAGAAAAAAATAAATTTAATAATTTGGTATAAGATAACATGTTTCAACCCCATGATATTTAATTTCCATAAAATTAGAATTTTTAGATTTTGAAAAAAACCTCAGTATTTTTCATTTATTTTTTAAATAAGCAAATAAATAATAAAATAACGATTTTAAAATAAATAATCAGTTTTAACTTGGAATTTATCTAGCGACAAGGGATAGTTATCCTGTGACATTTCATTCTACTGTTGTTATCTCTAGGAGAATAAGGACCAGTTTGATTTTTATTCCTTTGTGTGCCAGGAACAAAGTCTGTTGGTAAAATGACATCTATCTGTCTGGGATTTCATAGCCTTTTCTTCTGTCTTATCAGGTCTGCCTATATGGTTGAGAGATCAGCATATTTTGTACCTATGTAAGTAGATACCAAGGTACAATACTGGAGCAAACAGTGATGGTTGGCTAATGTATGACTCTTGCCCTTGGTCATAACCCACCACATCCACCTTCTTTGCTGGCAGAGCCTCCTTCATCCTGAAGATGATTACAGTTACTCTCTTTCCCATCTTTCTTTGAAGGTATGACATGCTTATTCAAATGACCCAATTATAGGCAAGGTAATCCAAGGGAAGTGTGCTGAAGTAATTTTATTCTCCTAAAAATGTTTCACATTTTAGCATCTTACCAAGCGATAATGGGATGACCATTTGACTTGGTGATGACTATGATACCGAGTACTGCAGTCACCATCTTGTGACCACAAGTGGAATACTGCCAAGGTACAGAGAATATTCAAATAAACAGATGGAAATCAGCTGAGTCTATATTTTCATCACTGAACTGCTGAAGCAACCTGGAAATTCTCCGTCTCTGGCCTTGTGCATCTATTGCATATATGTGCAATCTACATGTTCTTATCATTTAAATCACTGACTCTACTGAGTATTCCATAATTTATAGTCTGAAGCTACCTAAATTTATAAACATGAACCTAATATCTTTACTAAGAAACACTAAAGCTTTCATTGGGTAAGTTTCACTGAATTCTCAGAGGTTATGATAATGTTGAAATGAACATTTAAAAATTAATCATGACCTTTGTACTCTGGCTATTTGGTCTTGAGAAATTACTTCTCTAAGCTATAGATTCAGAAAGTAAAATATTCCACAGAACTATCTAGGTGGTGTCTAACTTGGCACTAGAGATGAAGGATTTGCTTATTAATTGTTTAATCTCAACCTATGTTGAGATGTATGTCTTCAACCTATGAAGATGTATGTCTTCAATCATTTGAGATCTTAATAACATAAAGAGAAAAAATTACATAAAACCACTATAACATGGGCTTTAGGGTCAAGCAGTCCTTGCTCTGTCATCTACCGGTTATATAATCAGGGATTCACAGCCAATAGGCACCTAATTTACTTCATCAGTAAAGTGTGGAAAGTAACATGCTTTTACAGGTATAGTCTGCATATTAAGGTAGCTAGCATAATAGATTATCCAGTTTAGTGCTTATCATGTAGTAAATGCTAAGATGTGAAAAAACTAGATCATATTATTGACATGAAATCATGTAATGCATGGCACAAACTACATTGCAGATATGCTTTTGCTTCGAGTTTATCCTATTTCTAAAAATGTCTAGAAAACTTAGTATCTGTTCTATATAAAAATTATGTGACTCTATTCAAACAGGTTTACTAATGTAAAATATCATTAGCCCATTGATTAAAACCAAAGGAAAATTTGGATACTGTCTTCCATTTCTCTTTGTTAGGTGAGTTCTGCCATAGATATTATTTTTCCCCTCAACTTAGATGAAAAAAAAACAAACAAGACACATTTATAACTGGTAATTCTAATTCGTTTCACAGTCACATTTTAAGATAATATCTATAGCAAGTACTAACCAAAAAGTTAGTATTTCTCTAAATATTGTCATTTATTGAACCCTTGTTTAAAAATCTATTGAAGGCACTTAAAGATTTATCTGATTAGCCCACACCCTATTAAAAATTTACATAATAATTTAACAGCACAAATGTTTCTGAAGGGAAATATATGTGGTATGACCATAGTATTATGCAAATTTTTTATAGTCATTTAGTTTTGCAATAATACCTTATGCCACTTCATAAGCAGTGCATTAGGCCATGTCAGTGCTGACAACAGCAGACAGGAGCTGGACTCCAGATCCTGCAGCTTCAGCCTAAATGTATAGTTGCCTTTGGGGCATTCTACCTATTAATTTAACATTCTAAAACTAATTATGTATGTCAGGGTGACCTCTCTCTAATCTATATTCATCACAGAGTCGGAGCCGTCTGTCTCCATTGTTCCCATTATAAAATAGCTGTTTATAGACTTACATAATTGACTATATCAGAACTGAACTCACCCTACATGGCTACATGTAAATGGTGTACAGTCCCAATAGAATAAAGATAAGCAAAAATAATCCAACTATCTTCAGTAATTAACTTTGGAGGCTTCATAACAACAGTAGGAAATATATTTCCCGTTGGCTTAAAAATGAAAGTAGGGAGTACACAGGAGTCACATCTCTAGTAATTAAAAAAAGTTTTCTTCCGGAAGACCATGAAAAATTTCACCTTGAGTTTTTTTATATGATGCTTATGGGCTAGCATACTTAAAGAACTCCATTAAAATATATATATATATATATATATATACACACACACACACACAAACACACACATACACATATACAAACACTTCAGTAAGGGACATTTATAATCATCTGTGTAGTTTTGAACATCAATTTGTTGTGCAAATATCAAAATTGTTAAAGAGTGCTTATTTTTAGAAAATATTTGTTACCTTCTCATATATCCTAGTGATATTATAGTGTAAAAACTCCTTTAAAGTTTAATTTGTTGCTTGCATTAAATGCATTTTGGAGGTGTATGATTTCCCGTTTGTTTAAAAGGATTTTTTAGACAAAGCAGTTTTACAGAGGCTGTCAACCATGAATATTGACGAAGTAACATCACATATTGCATATTGCACCAGATTTGGAGGAGACTCACAAACGAGAAAAAGGTAATCTGTGCCCTTTAGGAGCCTGTGTGTAGTGAATAGCCCTGCCCTTTTTCCACAGGTGATAAAAATTTCAGTCACACTCTCCCTAGACTTCTGTTCTTCCTGAAAATTTTATTTAGAACTTACTATTTTACCAGCTTTATGGTAGATTTAGAAGGGAACAACAGAAACATGAAACATGGTCCTTGTTTTCCAAGGTGCTACTAGGGAGCTGGGGCAGGTAGCAGTTAGGAAAAGACACTATGAGGTCACACCCCTGGGTTCAATTCTAGCCCTTGGCTTCCATGGTCGTGTGACTTTAGGCTATCTCTTTAAAACATTGTGCCTAAGTTTTCTCATCTGTAAGTTGAGCCTATGTAGCCTCATGTAGGGTTGTTGTAACAATTACATTTACATTTAGAATTACATTTAGAAAGAGTAAATGTAGATTGCATGGCTCATGAGAAGCATCTCAATTTGGGTTTGAGATGTGGAAATACCTAGACAATAATGTAAGAAGTCATGTAAATAATGCTTATTATATTTTAATACGCATACTTAAAAATTACAGACAACAGAGTGTAGAAAGCAAAAACAGACATATAGATATGTATAAGCATGATTTTTTAAAAATTATAGACAATAGCTCATAGAAAGTACGGTCAGAGAGATATAGGATTGAGTCCTGTGTCCATCTGTGTGAACATAGGCAGGTTACTTAAATGTTATCAGGCCTTGATTTCTCATAATTAAAATCTGGAAAATATAGTACTTGTCTCGTAGGACTGTATAAGAATAAAATGAAATAATTTTATTTGTCTCAAAGGACTGTATAAGAATAAAATAAAATAAGTGTGTGTCAAGCTCTTGGCACAGTGTTCGACAACCAGTAAAATTCAAGACATTTTGGTTGTTTTGTTTTGTTTTTTTTTAGTAATATCACTACTGGGCAACAAATGTGATTATTAAGGAAGGAGGAGGCCAAAAAATGGCTTCATGGATACATTAGTTTCCTATGACTGCAAAAATAAAGGGTCACACATTGAATGGCTTAGAACAACAGAAAAGCATTGTCTCACAGTTCCAGAGGCCTGAATCTGAAGTCAAGGTGTCAGTAGGGACAGGCTTTTCTGGTGGAGATTTTAGAAAGCAATCTGCTTCAGGCCTCTCTCCTAGCTTCTGGTAGTTACTTGGTTTGTGGCAGAATAACTTGGATATTTACATTGCATTCTCCCAGTGTGAGTTTATGATTTTACTAAGGGCAACAGCCTCATTGGATTAGGGGTCTACTTTACTCCAGTACTCCTTAGCTAATCTTAACTAATTACATCTTTCCAAATAAGGTCATATTCTAAGATACTTAAGGACGGGGGTAGGAATCCATCATATAAATTTTCAGGGATATAATTCAATCCACAACAGATGGTGGGAGACTAATTAATCCTGGAAAGATATATACAAATGGGGAAGAAAAAGTAGGACAGCCTTCTAGATCAGGGAGTGCCATCAGCAAAAAAATAACAAGTTAACAAGATTATAAGGGCATGTAAAAAAGAAAAGTGTTTGCATTCAGAAGCGAAGGGATATAAGAATGGGGAGATTGTTTAGTCCAAATATGGGGTGATGCAGTATATAATGGCAAGTTCAGGTAAATCAGTGAACCATCAGACTAGACACTGGCTATGCCAATGCAACTAGGCAGGAGTCTGTCTAGAACAGATTCAAAAAATTTGAAGATACAGTGAAGAAGTTTACATGCAATGTTCATGCCGAAGGAGTCTGAAACTAAAATGGTACATTTATTTCTTGGGTATATACATTGAACACACAGGAACTATTATAAACTATAGATGGAAAGGAATCGTGATTTGAAATCAGACCAGGGAAGCTGTGTTAAGTGCTGATTGCACATAAGAATATAAAATGCATTTTATTTTAGAAAAATATAGGATGATGAATGCTAGATTTAGAAGAAGTGTGACTAATCCTTCTTCCTCTTGACTGTAGTTTCTTCATTTGTTAAACAAGAAATTAACATTTATTCTCATAAAAGGCTGTTGTGAGAATGGAACAATTGAATAATGTTGTTTCAGGTAAAGTTTACACAGTCGGTGCACTAAAATGTTTTAGTGATTATTATTATAATTATCTTGCTGATTTGATTATTCTTAAGGAAGCAAACTGTAAAATAATTGGCAATACCAGCTTATAATTTTCACATGATCATTTTTCATTTTTTCTCCTTCACAGTGTTTTCCATATTGTTTCATCTTAAATGTTTCTTCTTTTTCTATAGTTGTACTTTTTCATCTTGTCTTTTTGGTTTTTTTTTTTTCCTCTCAAATCTGTATTATTTTCATTCTGAAGTATTTAGATAAATCCTAAATACAGAGTGAGAAAATCCGTGGCAATATCAGGAGAAGGCGAAGATCTGGGTGTATTTAAAGCCTGTAAACTATAATTTGCACCTTTGTTAAGTCATAACACATAGAGGTTTCCAAGAATTTCTATACGGTGCATATACATTTGAATTTTAAGTCTTTCTCAGGCATCTTTGGTTCCATTTGTTCAAATTATGCACTGTGTTATGTAGGCATGCTGAGAGATTAAGCCTGAGAATTGCTTATACTGTTATTTTGTTTTTATTTTTGTTAATCCTGCCCTCTGCATCTATATTATTGTTATTATTATTTTCTTTTTCTGTTATCTCTTGTAGCCCTTAGCATGACATCTGTTTTTCACTCATTAATATACATGCTCCTAAGATTATTTTCCAAAGCTGATGTCTTTGTTTAAAATTGTGTATTGTATTTCTTTCCTTTGTTTATTTCTTTATTATTCACACTTTCACATTATATTCTAGATTATGTTCTACACCTTGTGTCTGTAACAGAAGATGTAATCTAGCCATTGACTTGAGGTTCACAATTGGTATGGTTACAGCCATCTAGACAGGTAAATCACAATTCAGTGTAATCAGGGCTCAAGTAAACAAATACGCAGGCATCTGTAAGGGGATGTGGGAATACTGTGAGGTAGGTGGGCTGAATTCCGAAGGGTTCAGTAGAAGCTTTCCAGGAAGAGAGCCTGGATGCTTTTTAGCTTTTTCTTGTTTTCTTGGCTTTCATTCACTGTAATTCATCTCGGAGGCTTAGTTGCTTCTGTAACTAAAACACTTGGAAAGTGTTCCTGGGTCTGAGATCCTTCTTAGCAGATATTTGACTGCCAATCTCAAACTAGATTATGACAAGCCACAGTTTCTTGTAGAAAATTTGTCTCCCTGCATCCAATGTGAATCTCCTCATCAATGGTTTACATGTCTCAAGAACCCTCAAATCTGTGTGTTTGTAATTTTCTCTTATACTTCTGTTCAAGATGAGATCCTCTGGGCAGTGAATGTCGTGAATAATACAAATGAAAGGACTAATTTTCTATAAATAATCTTCACACTTTCTTTTAGTGTTAAATAAAATAAAAGGTATTGCCTACTACAAGCAAGACAATTAGTCTGCCTAACTCAACATAAGATGAGATATGGAAAAGAGGGAATTGAAATGTGCATGAAAAACAAATTAAGGCAGCCTATGTCATCAAATAATGTACAACCTAATTTGAGCAAGAATATAAATGACCAAGAATGATGCCTGGTAGATCATGATTTTGTCGCCTGTCATTTACCACAATATCTTGGATGTTGGATAGTACACAGCCACATCTAAAATATGCATGCCACGATGCCAAAATGTATTTCAGTGGGTAATACTTTGAAAACTTAAAAGGTACAAAAGTGTGAATACAATGAAAATTCTTCCTTTCATTCAATAGTTACTAAGTGTTCCTCTTCATAGCAACTAATTTAGCAATTTCATGTGTACTCTCCAAGGGAGATTTTGTGCATGCATACTAAAGTATTCCTTAATTTCCTCCTATATAAGTGTTAGTTTACATGAAAATGCATGATAATGTACTATTCACATAACTGCTTTTTTTTAGGTAATGTTATATTCTGAAACGTGTTCACATCATCAAAATAATTCCTTATTTTTATGATGCATATTTCATTTGTATATGGATATATCTCACAATGCATTTAAGTACTCCTATAAATGGACATATAGACTGTTTTTAAATGTTGTCCTACTAAAAACAATGCCATGTAGCAAGAACACCCAGGGCCTGGCATCTTCATTAATAACATCACTCTCTAATAAAAGAAACTGTGGTTCCTTAGACAAATGGCTGATTCTAGAGCTGAGGCAAGAAATATACAAGATAAACTTGAAGCATCTTGTAATGTCCAAAGTGATTAAAAAAAAATAATTGGGATTACTGATCCAGGATGGCCAAATAGGTACAGCTCTGGAGTGCAATTCCCAGTGAGAGCAATGCAAAGGGTTAGTGATCACCGCATTTCCAAATGAGTTACCAGGTGCATTTCAATGGGGCTGGCACAGTGGGTGTAGCCCAAGAAGCAGGGTAGGGCAAGGCAGGGTAGGGTGCTGCCTCACCTGAGAAGTGCAATTCCCCAGAGTACCCCCCTCCCTACCCAACAGAGGCCATCAGGGGCTTTTCCATCCATGCCAGCACTCCAGTTCAGATACTGCCCATCTCCTGCAGTTTTTACTGCCCACAGACCAGGAGATTCCTGGGCCAAAAAGCTCTGCAACCACACTGCAGTGTTCAGCGTTACAGGGTGCTCTCAGAGGGTCTTTACCATAGGCCTCCTGTTACCGCTTGATCTCTGCTTTTATTTTACTGCACCACAGTTTGGATATGATCCAGAGACAAATCTCAGAGTATAAAAAGCAAAGCAAGCTTGTAATCATTTAACTATAAGTAACACAGGTCTGCCCCTGGCCATGTCCTCCCACAACTGGGTATATACCCAAAGGGTTATAAAGACACATACACACGTATGTTCACTGCGGCACTGTTTATAATAGCAAAGACCTGGAACCAGCCCAAATGCCCATTGATGATAGACTGGACAAGGAAAATCTGGCACATATACACCATGGAATACTATGCAGCCATAAAAAACAATGAGTTCATGTCCTTTGTAGGGACATGGATGAATCTGGAAACCATCATTCTCAGAAAACTGACACAAATACAGAAAATCGAACACCTCATGTTCTCACTCATAGGTGGGTGTTGAACAATGAAAACAAATAGACACAGGGAGGGGAGAATTACACACTGGGGTCTGTTAGAGAGGCCTAGAGGAGGGACAGCAGAGGGTGGGGAGGTTGGGGAGGGATAATATGGGGAGAAATGCCAGATATAGGAGATGGTGGGATGGAGGCAGCAAACCACCTTGCCGTGTATGTACCTAAGCAACAATCCTGCATGATCTGCACATGTACCCCAGAGCCTAAAGGACAATAATAAATAAATAAATAAAATAATTGGGGTCATCTCAAAGGGACACACAGTAATGAAACTAAAAGATTCCCCAATGGCCAAAACTGTGGCAAATTGAATAATAAGAAACATTATGTAATGTTTAATTATAAAGCATAAAACCTAGCAAACACTAACTTGGCCAGGTACTCAAAGTAAACATCATAAATGTTCTATGTATAAATGTTCAAGACAAAATTAATAACCCCAGTCTGATAATGAGAAAAACATCAGAAAATATGGAATATAATACAAAATATACAAATTATACAATAAATATTTGAGTTATATAAATATAAATAATTAAATGAATATGTAAATCATATTTAAGATATATCTTAAAAGATGTATAAAGATACAACTTTTATAGAGAATAAAATAAAGATACATCTCTTATAGAGAAGAATTCTGTACCTCGATGAGATGGGGCTATAACTTTTACTACTTGAGTATAAGCTAACCTTAGTGATATGGTTCCAAAGAGCAGTGTATAGAATGAAGGAGAAGAAAGTATCTTTATAGTGTGGCAAACCCTAACTTGGCCTGGTACTCAAGGTAAATATCATAAATTTTCTATGCATAATTAGTCAACACAAAATCCATAGCCCTAGTCTAACCATGAGAAAGACATCGAAAACAAAACAAGCTGAGGGTCTTACTACAAATACCTGACCACTACTCAAAACTCCAAAGGTCATGAAAACAAGGGAAATAAGAGAAAGTGTCATGAACAAAAGGAACCTAAGGAGACACAATGATTACATGTAATGTGGCATCTTCAATGGGATCCTGGAATAGAAAAATGACATTTTAAAAAATCTAGTAAAATCAGGCCAGGCACTGTGGCTCATGCCTGTAATCCCAGCACTTTGGCAGGCTGAGGTGGGCAGATCACGAGGTCAGGGGATCAAGACCATCTTGGCCAACATGGTGAACCCTGTCTCTACTAAAAATACAAAAATCATCTGGGTGTGGTGGTGCACGCCTGTAGTCCCAGCTACTCAGGAGGTTGAGGCAGGAGAATCTCTTGAATCCGGGAGGCGGAGGTTGCAATGAGCTTAGATCACGCCACTGCACTCCAGCCTGGGTGACACAGTGATATTCTGTCTCAGAAAAAAAAAAATCTAGTAAAATCTGAGGCGAGTGTAGTGTTTAGTTAATGGCAGTGTACTAATGTTTCCTTGGTTGTGGCCAATGTATTCTAATAATATTAAGACATTAACAATGGAGAAAACTAGGTGCAGGGTATACAGAAACCCTTTGCATAATCTTTCAAATTTTCTGTAAATCTAAAACTATTGCAAAATAAAAAAGTTCATTTTTTAAAAGTATCCAATAAATAACCTTGTACATGGGGCACTGTGCACATATGATGCTATAATTTGCAAGAGAGATTTATTAAGCAGAATTGTTGTGACAATTTATGTTAAACCTACTATCATCTTTGACTCTTTTATTTGTTTTATCCCTTATATCCAATCACTTAAGAAATTCTGACAATTATCATCACCTTTACCTCTGTTCCTGTGATGCTTACCTACGTTACGGTGATGGCCTTTAAAAGATTCCCTGCATTTACCTATTACTGCTACTACTTATGCGCTTCTTCAAGCCAGAATGGTAATACTAAAATGGATAAATAATGTTGTCACCTTTCACTAAGAAGGTTTGAATGGCTTTATGTCTCCCTTACCATAAAAGCCAAAGTCCTTGCAAAAGCCCTTCACTTTCTGCCTTCCATTATCAGTTCTATCTTTCACAGCACTTACTTTGATCCAGCCACTTTACCCCACTGCTGTTTTGAACAAACAAGGGAAGCTTCAGCCTCAGGGTCTTTTGCACAGTACTGTTCCTACTGCCCCTACTGCCTACAAATCTTTCTCCTTCATACTTACACATGACTTAGTCCCTCAGCTTATGCATGTATTAGCTCAAATATGATCTTCTCAGTGAGACCTTCTCTAACCGTGAGTGGTGGTTATGCACAAGGTGGTCATGTCTTTGTATAATTCCTTCTCTTGAGTGTGGGTGGAAACTGTGATAGCTTCTAATCAGGAGAATATGGTAAAGGAGATGGAATAGCCATCCTGTTATTTTGTTATATTATAGAATGAAGGTAAGCGGATTTCTCCAATGTTATTAAGGTCCCTAATCAGTTGAATTCTTCACAGCCAAATATGGGGATTATACCATGTGGGTCTGAATTAATCGGGTGACTCTTTCAAAATATGGCCTGGGCCTTCTCTGAAGTCAGAGATTCTAAGAAGCAGAGATTCTCTGTCTGTCTGCATTGCTGGCTTTGGAGAAGTAAGCTACTATGAAATGTATAGAAGCAAGAAAAATCATTTGGCAACAAAATGAGGGAACTTGGAAATGGATTCTTACCCAGTTAAGCCTTCAGATAGTGCTGAAGCCCAGCAAAAAACTTGGTTTCACACTACTGAGATCCTGAGCACCCAGAGACCCAGTTAAGCCATGCCTGGAGTCCTTATTCACTGAAAGCAAGAGATAATGAACAGGTGTTGTTTTAAGCCAGCAAGTTTATGATAAATTGTTACATGGCAATAGAAAGTGAATTCATGTCTTTATTTAACATTTCAAGATTATGTCTGTATTTTGTTCATTTGCCTTATTTCTCCTTTTAGTATTGACTACCACCTGACACTATTATTTTGACCTTGATTTTTCTGTTTATCAAGTGGCTGTTTTCTATTAAAATTTAAGTTCTATCAGAGATTTCTTTCTATTTTATCCACGTCTATAAACCTAGTACCTATAAAAAGAGCCTTTACATGGTAGATTAACAAATCGTTTTTGAATGAATAAATGAATAGCTGAATAGATGATGTATAATTGAGATAAAAATTGCCATCATGGTCAGCAGTCAAACAGTTATATATTTTGTTTCTTTAATTTTAATTCTAATTTTCTAAGACAGAGTCTTGCTCTGTTACCCAAGCTATACTACAATGACATAAGCTCAGCTCACTGCATCTCCACCTCCAAGGTTCAAGAGATTCTCCTGCCTGAGCCTCCTAAATAGCTGGGATTACATATGTGTGCCCCCATGCCTGGCTAATTTTTGTATTTTTAGTAGAAATGGAGTTTTTCCATGTTGGCTAGGCTTTTCTCAAACTCTTGGCCTCCAGTGATCCAGTGTGTGATTACAGAAATCAGCCATCACACCCAGCCAGTAGTCATATATTGGGATACATCACTTTAACTGCTCAGGTTGCTGCTCAAGTTTTGTTATCTTGTGTTTCTGAAAGCCCTGGAGTAGGGAACCAACCACTTTTGTAGACACTAATTAAAGGAACTTACAATGTCCTCGTCATATCTAATGACCATTAGGTTTCATTAGACAGTACTAAGCATCTTTGTTTTACGTTCATATAAAATTTAAGGGGCTTCGAGGTGATTCTGGAGGGTTGGAATAGAATTCCATATTGATCACTCTGTAATATAGACCTCAAAGTTTAAGACCTATAAAAGAAAAGCCATTTTAGGGAGTTACCTGTACACTGAGCCCTGAGCAAGAGGGAGAAAACAGCCATGCTGACTAGTTAGGCTGTTTTGTCCCAGATCTGGACCAAAAGGTTTAGAACCAAAACTTTACTGTTTACTAATGGTATAACATGGGAGAAGCTACAAAACTTCCCTCAAAGAAACACTCGTAACAGTGTTATAAGCTGTATCTGAGGACCCATAGAGATGATAGTGAGTACAACAGACAGGCAATGGTTTGATGGTTTGGGGCCCCACCTCTGGGGTGAGAATATCAAGTTGAAAGTCTCCACTTTACATCCACTAGTGAGGTGTCTTGGGGAAAGTTGGTTAGTCTCTCTGTGTCTGATTTTCTCATCTAAAAATTGAGTGTTGTTTTTATCTTACAGAACTGTTGTGAAGATTTAATGAAATAATGCATATAAAAACCCAAGGCCGTTCCTAACATTTAATAAATATGTAGTATATGTATTTCTTTTGTTTTGTTTTATTTTATGTATAAAAATGCTTTATGAAAGGAATAACTTTACTAATGCAAAGTATTATTATTTAGGACATTTATTGATTCTTATTCTAGTCAAGAATATAATATGTAATACAATACAATCTGTCATATCTTAAGATTAGAAAATATTTTCCCCAAATTCTATTTTCCTTAAGTACAAAAATGCATTTAGAATAAGTTTTAAAGGAAGAGTTTCCATTTAAATTTAATGTGATACAGCCACATGTTTTCTTGCTGGCAATATCTTATTTCATTTTTAGCTTTCACCTAATTCCTTGTACTTTATTTTGTGGATTCATTACTATGCAAATACATATGCACTATATTCAAATACAAGCTTTGAGGATTATATTACATTATATCATTTCACAATTAAACAGCTTGCATCCAGTTCTCTCAAGTTACACATGTTTTATATAAGTTGGTACAAGTTACCAAGTCAAAATAAAAAGTGAGATCTTTCATTTGAACTATGAAAACAGTAAAATGATTCTCCACAGGTATTAATGATAAAAAGTTTGTTAAAAATCAGTTGCATTACTAAGAAGATGTATATTGGCTATTGGTTTATTTTAAAAATATAACTTCTTAAAAAATGTGCTGGGTGCAGTGGTTCAAGCCCATAATCCCAGAACTTTAGGAGGCTGAGGTGGGTGGATCACTTGAGTACAGGAGTTCAAGACCAACTTGCCCAACATGGTGAAACCCCATCTCTACTAAAAATACAAAAATTAGCTAGGGATGGTGATGCGGGTCTGTAATCCCAGCTGCTTGGGAGGCTGAGGTATGAGAATTGCCTTAACCTAAGAAGCAGAGGTTGCAGGGAGCAGAGATTGAGCCACTGAACTCCGGCCTGGGCAGAGAGTGAGACTCCGTATCAAAAAAAAAAAGAAAAAAGAAAGAAAAATGTATTTTATCTATTATTATAAAGATCAATTCATTATGATTGTTCTGATTTGCAGTTAATAAATCATCTAAAATTCTCATTTCCTTTCTTTACCCTGGTGCTATGTGCCATTTTTACTATTTAACAATACCTCCAGTTTACGTAAAATAAAAAGAAACTGAAGTGATAAGTAATAATGTTAAAAGCTGTTTTAAAATGTTACTTTTATTAGAATTCATAAAACATTGCAGGAGAAAGAGCTAAAACAAATTGTTATCAAGGCTTTTAATTACTGTGATCATCTTTCATGGCTCAGAATAAAAAGATGCCAGGAAAAAATAAATGGCTTTTTTGGCCACTCATTCTGAGGCAAAAATTAAGGTATCTCACCTTCGTTCAGAAGATTTCAAATACTACAAACCAGTATATTAAGATTTATCAGATGCTTCAAAGCTTATTGGAATACAATGGAATAGCATACTTGGTATCATAGTATTTAAAACATATGGCGTGATATGGTTTGGCTTCGCGTCTTCTCCTCTCAAATCTCAGCTTGAATTGTAATAATTCTTATATGTCAAGGGTGAGACCAGGTGGAGATAATTAAATCATAGGGGCAATTTCCCCCATGCTGTTCTCATGATAGTGAGTGAGTTCTCAGGAGATCTGATGGTTTTATAGGGGATTTCCTCCTTAGCTTGGCACTCAGTCTTTTTCCTGCTGCCCTATAAAGAGGTGCCTTCTGCTATAATTGTAAGTTTCCTGAGGCCTTCCCAGCCATGTGAAAACTGTGAGTCAATTAAACATCTTTTCTTTGTGAATTACCCAGGTTTGGGTATTTCTTCAGAGCACTGTGAGAACAGACTAATACATGGTGTCATTTGTTAAACATTAATTAAGTAAAATTTATGAAGAACTTTAAACTGCATGCATGTTTTACTGACAACAGATTTAAAATTAACTGTATAATTCTAGATGATCCTTTTGAATTTTACCAGTATAAAAAACATATCCATATATTTTTTAATATTTAAAAGGCTCACTTAATGAACTTTGTTGTATTGACTCACATTGCTAGTACTTATGAAAGCATCTGGCACATACTAAGTGCCCATTAAGTATTTTTGTAAAGGAATGAATGAATAGGCTGTAGCCGAGTCAACAGGACTTAACCCCTACCATGGGAAAGTGTCTCCTTTAGCAGTTAAAGCTGAGTCTGCACCACACTAACAGGCATTAGGTTTTGGTGGAAATTCATACCTCATCTCAGCTAATCATAGTAAGCTCATCTTTTATTCACAATAAATAATATTGGGAGGGTATTTAAAAAAAATTTATCCATATAAAGTTATATTCCAGGGCATAGGAATTTATTTAAACCCAATGAAGCTGTCCCCACCTATCATTGACATATTTCCTCTTTTTGACTTTCTTTTCCTGTGTATACACATAGTACAGCTGCCATTTGTACAACTAACCTGTAGTTATATTTTCCATATGCAAAGAGATGAGCTAAGTACTTTAAAACTATCTTACTTCATGTGCCAGCTTAATGTGGAGGCTACTTACATGCAATATAAATAAAAGGACTTTAAATTATTACATAAATTGATAATTTTACACATGCTACATTTTATACATAAATGTTTCATGAATGCATATTTATACATACCTGGAAAACTAAAACTTAAGGAAGATGGTAGGTGCTGAATTATACCCTCCATCAACTTCATGGGGTTGATGCCCTAACTTCTAACCTCAGAAAAGACATATTTGGAGATAGAGGTTTCACAGAGGTAATTAAGTTAAAATGAAGCCAGTGAGGTGGGCCCTAATCCAATATGACTGGTGTTCTTAAAAGAAGAGGAAATTTGGACATAGACATGTAGAAGGAAGATGATATGAAGAGGCAGAGAGAAGATGGCCATCTAGGAGCCAAGGAGAGAGGCCTAGAACAGATCCCTTCTTCACAGCCCCCAGAAAGAATCGGCCCTGCTAATACTTTGATCTGGAACTTTACCTCTACACCTGCAAGGAAATAAACATCTGTTGCTTAAGACACCCAGTCTGTGACACTTTGTTATGCCCAGCCCTAGCAAACTAATACAGAAGTGGAAACATGGGTCACTCTATTATGTATGTGATTCCAGTATGTAACATTTTCTTTTTCTTAAATAATTTTCTTTCTTGGGCCGGGCGCGGTGGCTCACGCTTGTAATCCCAGCACTTTGGGAGCCCGAGGCGGGTGGATCACGAGGTCAAGAGATCGAGGCCATCCTGGTCAACATGGCGAAACCCCGTCTCTACTAAAAATACAAAAAATTAGCTGGGCATGGTGGCATGTGCCTGTAATGCCGGCTACTCAGGAGGCTGAAGCAGGAGAATTGCCTGAACCCAGGAGGCAGAGGTTGCGGCGAGTGGAGATCGCGCCATTGCACTCCAGCCTGGGTAACAAGAGCGAAACTCCGTCTCAAAAAAAAAAAAAAAAAGAATTTTCTTTCTTTTGAATAGTTTATAATCTATACCAAAGTACTGATAACAACAGTCCCAGAATAAGGATGTTTAAGTCATTACAATGCTTATTGTCTGTTTGTGGGATTTTCCTCTCGTTTGACTTTTCTCAGCTACTGGCAGATCCACACAATGGTAATTTGATGGCAACTGCTTGTACATACAGTAAGTGATATTATCAAATCTGCAGTAAAATAACAAAGTATTTTCCTAATGTAATACAAATTTTTGGATATAAGGACATCGTTAATACAATAGGAGAACCGTTAGAACATACAATAGCTTGGCTTTATTAATATCCCTGATCATGTTAGCAATTTTGATCTAATTTAAGTGATGTCCCCATTATAGTGGTAAATTGTGTTTTCATTAATACAGCGAGAAAACCATTAATATGAAAATTGTTCGTTCAGAATTACATTAGTGAAGCGCTTATCCTATTATCACTAAACTGATTCAAACCGAGGTGCTAAGCAATTTGAGTCAAAGCATCTGACAGAAGAGGAGTCATCATCTTTCTTTAGAAGGTCCTCACTGGTTTTTTAATAATTTTTTGACACCATTTACTGTGTTATCAATAAAAGTTAAATAAATTAATATCAACACCATTATTAGTTTATTTATAATCATATGCATTTTATCTAATGACACATACATCCTACAGCTTTACATTTGGATACCCCAATTACTTACAGCATCTCTCCATAATATTAGTAAGTAGTGTGTATAACTTTGGTTGTAAGCAACAGAATATAACCCCACCATCTTATGCAAAAAACATATGAAAAGACAATCAGGGATTTCACAGAATAAATGGGAGAAACTGGCTTGGGGATAGGAAATGAGATTTCTGGAAGTCTCCAGAAGGCAGGCCAGAGCAATGATCTTCCTAGCAACAATGATTGGGTCAGTTAGCTTTGTCAGAATTAATGATCTTCCATCTTTACGTCTGCTTTTGTTTCAAGCCTCAAACATAAAGTCCTGTGGAGATCTTCTGATGGACTCAGCTTGGGTTCTGTGCCTGGCTACATGCTGTGCTGGAGTAATAGTAATATTTTAGGACCTATCCTATAAGACCATACAAAATGGTGGGGAGAGGAAATTATCCCCCACCGATAATTGGCTGCTGTAAAGAAGGATGTAATGGAATTGGTAGTCAACAAAATAAAGGATTCCACTACAATCATGAAATACATGTTGAGGTTTCTACCTCATAAGGAAATTGTGGCAGGCATTACTCCACTTACAATTACCTGGTCCTCCTAAATGGTTATCCTTTGGAATCATGACCATGAGAGTTGCTTTGGCCAACAATATGCGTGCAAAAATGATGTGTGTTTCTTATCTCTGTTTGAGTTTTTGATTATTGGTACTCAACTCCTGAATTACCCTACCACCAAAACCAGCCACCTTCTAGATGGTGGAGCCTCTGTCAGCTGGAGTCCCAGAATGCAGCAATCTAAAGCAAAAGCCATCACTAAAAGGCAGTAATGTGTGACAAAACAAGAAATGAACATTTTCTATGACACAGAAATGTTGAGGGTTTTGTTCCCACACCTCTCCTGCCCAACAGAGATATATGTGGCATAGCAGAAGGAACATAATCACTGTTAAAAGGTAAGCTCCAATTCTTTTTGAATATATGATTTTGAGACATAAATAATATACTTTATGTATCAGTTTTCTCATTCATAAAATGGAAGAATATATATTAACAGCACAGGTATAATATTATAATATCACCTACAGCCTATAGCTTAGGAAGAAAAGAAGGCTAAAGTCAGAATACTTAGAAATAGCAGTATGTAAAATAAATATAGAAAATACTTGTTAAGAGACTGAAGGTCAGCAACCAGAGAGTAAAGAGTAAAACTAGAAGAGTACAGTGATAGGATAGGAAGAGAGTAAAATACTATAGAAAGGGCAGCGAGGGAAATAATATTTCCATTATATTGACAATGAGGAAATAATCGATGACTTTATCCACAGAAAATTACTTCATATTTAATTCAAGAGGATAAGAGGTTTTATATTTTATATTAAAATATTAAGAGCTAAGCACACCATTAAAGCAGAGAAAATAGAAAATGTCTACATTGGGGCAGGAAGTGGGAGAAAAAGCATGCAAAAGAAAAATAGAAAGCTGAGACAATAGCTGATTACCATTTGTGAGTGTCTTAACAATCATGTTAAAAGGAAACATGATGTATTATGAGAAAGCATATAAGTTAAATGAAATAAGCCTTCTGAAACTATTTTCACATTGATCTCTAGCAAAGAACATCTGAATTGACCTGAAAGATTATGACCTTCTAAATCTATTTTTTTATGTGATCCTTCCTGCCATAGGTTTTGAGAAAATTTGCGGTCCAAATGGAAATCAGTGTTGTTGATAGCATTTCAGTAAGGAGTAATAGAATTAATTACATAACTAAGGTTCCAATTATTAGCAAGTCTAAAGATTTTTTTAAACTATGCTATAAACTAAGATATGCTTGACATTACATATTTTTAAAGTTCATTTCTCTATCCCCAGAATGAATCCCAATATATTTTGTTTCAGCCAGATAACTTGGTTGTTCCAAAAATAATATATAGATTTATCACCCCAAAATATGTGCTAAAAATTTCACAAACCTACAGATTTATAGTATCTTACCCCACAGTTTTGAGGTATGTTTAAAAAAATCATTTGAATGTAAGTTAGCCTCACTGCAAAAGGCACACTTTTGATGATATCATGCTACTCTTTTGGGGCTAAGAATTTTATTCTGAGCTCTTCCCCAATAAGTTTGAGAACATTATCTTTTGTTACTCATTTTCTTCATTTCTAAAATGAGAAAGAAATTCCAGCATCTACTGAATAAAAGATAAAGCACACTCAATGAGCATAAACTGCCCAGTTCTGAAGATTATAAATTGAATCATAACAAGTTACAGTCATACGTCACTTAACCAAAGGGGCTACATTCTGAGAACTGTGTTGCTTGGTAATTTTGTCATTGTGCGAACATTATAGAATGAAGTTATGCATATAAAGATGGCATAGCTTACTTACTATACACGTAGGAGATATGGTGTAGCCTACTGCTCCTAGGCTGCAGACCAGACCAGCACGTTACTATACTGAAAATTGTAGGCAGCTGTAACACAATGGTAAGTATTTGGGTATCTAAACATAGTTACACAGAAAAACACAGTAAATATATGGTGCTATAATCTTATGGAACCATCATCATATATGTGGCCCATTCACTGAAACATGTGACACATTACTGTGCATTAGGCTGCCTATAACTTCCTCTGCTTCATGTTCCCTAAAAAAGGAGAGGAAAAGTCTATAATTGCTTGAGATTGTCCTGTAATTTATTTTCGGCAAAAAAGCTATTTTTCTTACACCTCAATGCAATATTTTCTTTTCCCCCTTAGCCCATTGATGCCATTATTGGAACACTAAGCTTGTGGGAGTTATTTATATCCTATTGCTCAAGGTTATTGCCAAGGTCTGATTGCAAAAATTCAAAAATTGCAACCATAGGCATAAATAATGGATTTAGCTTTGGATTGAAATCTTACAGGTATGTGTGTGTGTCTGTGTGTGTTGCACTGAGCTCATAGTTGACAACAAAACAACTTATGAAAATAAAAAAAGGAAATAGTTACCTTCCACTTTCTAACAGAGCCTATATAAGTTAGATTCAATATGACCTTCTGTGTTATTTCCCCATATAGATGGGAGTTGTTTCATCATTTTTTATGGTGTATATGCACATTTTTTTTTAATTTTTTATTGGATTTTAGGTTTTGGGGTACATGAGCAGAGCATGCAAGACAGTTGTGTAGGTACACACATGGTAGTGTGCTTTGCTTTCCTTCTCCCCTTCACCCACATTTGGCATTTCTCCCCAGGCTATTCCTCCCCACCTCCCCCTCCCACTGGCCCTCCCTTTTCCCCCCCAATAGACCCCAGTGTTTAGTACTCCCCTTTCTGTGTCCATGTGTTCTCATTTTTCATCACCCGCCTATAAGTGAGAATATGCGGTGTTTCATTTTCTGCACATTTTATGCTACGGAATGAGGTTGATCCAAGCAACCTATTAATACACATACTGTGCTTTCAGTGCAGGCATTGTAAGAAGGCAGGGTTTCAACTTGGGACCTTGCCTGGGATCATGTTTGGGCCGGGGCCAATCACTATAACAAGTTTTCGGATTTTATTGCTGATCAGTGAAGGAAATGGTCACACAGACCTCTGGGAGCTCAAGATTTTCATTTCTCTTTGAGGGGACAGATGTGTCATCTGGGTCACAGAAATATGATGCACAAAAACTACAGATCAGGGATGGTTTTGTTTAGAAAGAGTGAGTGTGAATCAGCATAGCATTCTAGACTACCTCACAGGTCATTCTCTTCTTCTTGCTCTCTGGATTGCCTCCAAAAATATTTTTAATGAGATTTTCATTGAATTTCAAATCAATAGGCCAACCTAAAGAGAGATCAGGGAGCAGAAAAATGAAGGTAATAGAATTACATAGTGGAAAGTATAATGGTCACTGGCCATTAACATATGTTTTATTATTGTTTATTTCTTTTTCAGGATGCAGAAGATATGGTGTTTGCCTTTATTTTGAAACTAAAGTAAAATATTAACAAAGTGTTTTGGGGTGGGGAGCATTTTACTAGTTAATGTTCTGTTTCCCAAAAAAGATTATTCTCTTTTTCTATGGGTGATATGTTCACGTCTGATGCATTTCCCTCTGTCTGTTTCTAGCTCTATTATTATCCCATTGTGAATGTTTTCCATCCAGTATTAAACCTGAGAACAGGTATTCAAATCTCTGCTTATTTCAAGCATAGATATCTGTGGGTTTTTTCCCTCCTCTGGGATTATCTTTCCAGCTTCCTAAAAAATGGGAATTCAGCAGCCTCTGCTCTTTTTTGGTCCTATAGCAGATAATTACCTGCAGAACTAGTTACTGGAAACAAGTTATGATTCACAAGCTATTAAACTTCTGCCTGAGGTTTCTTGACAGTTTCTTTCCAGATTTCTGAGAGCAAAGTTTGCCTAAGTTTATTGTAACTCTTCTGCTATTGTCTGCTGGAAAAAGTTATTGTTCTACTATAGAATATATTATTGGATAGTTTAAAATACAAACTACCTTTGTCAATTTCTTTAATTGAGTATCCACTCATTAACTACAGAGGCCAAGGTGCAGAACTATAGAAAAACACAGAATACTTAAATAAGGTTTGTTGGGCAGGGAAAAATGTAATTGAATTTCCCCTCAGGATTGGAAAATAGGTTTATTCAAATATGTGTAGTTATGTTTTTTGGTGTCTGCTCACTGCAGCTCTTTAGGTAGGTTATTTTCATTTAAAGACACAGTATGTCTTTAGGCAGACAAACTTCTGAACTTTCCAACTTAAATTATGTTATCTGCAGGCTTTTCTCATCATAGACTTTGTTTTTTATGCCTTATTATGTCTCCTGTTGCTTTTTATGATTTCACATATCATCATTTATTTCGGTTACCCATATAGTGTCAGAATCAGACCCATAAGCAAGAAAGAATCTGAATGCAAGAAGTCCATTTGGAGGTAATCCCGAGAGAAATGTCAGGAGAGTGGGAGAGTGGAAAAGTGAGAAGTAGAAGGAAAGCAGCCAAAACGGATGAGTTAAAGAGCTTCTTACTGTGTTGCTGACACTGAACTAAAGACTGCTGGGGACCTCCGGGAGATGTTATAGAACATGCCTCAGAGCTTTCCCACTCCAAGAGTGAGCAAGTGGGGACATTTATCCTCTTCTTCCCTTCCATCCTTGATTGAGGATTGGTTCATGGGGTTCATTAACTCCTAACTTTAGACCTGCCAGTGTTTAAGCTGAGGCTGCCAGGGAAAGCCTGTAGGTACAGAGCTGCAGGTACTTGCTGAGAGAGCCATGAGTGTCCATGAAAACAGTGAAAACCAAGGGAAATAAATAAGATACAAACAGCTTCACTATAGTTATCAACACTAGGATTAACTTTTCAACAGCTATGCCCTTTAAGTTTTGAGAGTAAAGAATAATGTATCAACTACTGATCTCACTTAGAATCAATAATTTTTACTGATTCTTAGGAGAATTTGATTTAGGTTATGGATGCAACAGAGCTGGAACATTAGTATTTCCCACTTAGCCCAACAATGGGAATATCAATGTGGGCAGTTTATGCAAGAATCTCAAATGGGCACACACAGAATTCTATGCTCAAAACCTCATAACTTTTCATCCACATGGTTTACTTCAGTAAAATAGCTTTGTTTACACATTTTTAGAGCCCAATATTAGATGTTTCCCTATTCTACCTGTCAAAAGTTTTGTTGTTCTTTGCTCACTTTAGGATATAACTAGTATATCAGTTTAGCTTCTTTTATTCTCAAATATTAGAAGAAGCAGCTTGAACTGGCTTAAGCAATAGGGAAATATTTTTTATTTAAAAACTAAAATATGCTGGGAGAGTTCTAACTTCAGGTGTAACTATACCCAAGGACTTGATGTCAATCAGTACCCGTTTTGTTAACCTGCATGCTTTGCTGTCCTATCTTTTGGCTCTGTTCCCAGATAAACCATCCACTTAAAATTCCACCAAGAGCTTCAAGCATTATAGTTACAGCCCCAATTCGGCCAGAACAACAACAAAAGCTTTATTTCCACCAATAGTTCAAATAAAATCCTGGGCCTGAGACTCAGAAGTCCATTTGAGTAATTGGATTGCATTTATATCCCCCTGAATTCCTGAACTAAACACAGTCACTGGGAAATAGGGCATGATCTAACTATCAAGACCAGAGTCACACGCCTATCCCAGGAAGGACTGAGTGTGTGTGTGTGGGAAAGCATTTTCTTGAAGAGGTGGGTAGTAGAATGGGGTGTAGCTCTTCCAGTGGATTGTGGATTGAGGGAGCAGATATTAGTTTCAATTGTATTTTCCATCATTTAATTCATCAGATGAAAAGCAAGGGACTTACAGAAAGAAGATAGTATGGATTCTGACCACACATATTAAGTGTTTATCTATGGAACATAGCACATTTTGCTTTCCATGGATGCTACCACTAGTTTGACTGTATACCTGCTTTTTCTTTCCTACCTCTGTTAACATTCTAACCAATATGATGCCTTCCATCAAGCAACCCACTGAAGAACAACTGTGGCTTCTCAACGCATCTCTATCACCAGTCTAGAAATGGTTCCCACAGAGTAGCCTCATTGGGTTCTCTAGCCCATAACTGGGATTTATACATTTCTCATATTGGAAGAATCCATTGGAGTTGTTTCAAAACATGCCATTGTTAACAAATCTTTTTTTATAAAAGACTGATCACTTATAACTATTAAGTTGTATCAAATTTAAACTAACCACAATAGGCTACCTCTCAAAGTCATACCTAAGCTCAAAAACTCTTCTTGGTCAAAATTGTCTTCCAGTGGGCTATGCATGTTTAAAATGTAACCTTAAAAATGGATCATTTTTTTAATTATAAATAATTCTACAGAGTTCTCCAAATGATACATTTCTTGGATGACTATCAGATAGGAATCACCCCAAAGTCTTCATACTATCTACTATCATTAGTCACCATATCATTTAAGATTTATAGACGTCTCAAATTCCTATCCCACAAAATCTGGTAAACTCCATGTCTGTTAAGACATTTAGAGTTTCTTGGTGAGTACTCATTAAATTGCACCTCATTCCTCTTTTTCTGTTTCTGCGTAAATTTATCTTTATTTTACACCTCACTTCTTATTTATGACATCTCTGCTGCACACTGACCCAAGTTTTTCATTTCCCAAAGTACAGCTTACACAAGAATGGGGACACAGAAGACTTGTGCTGAGACTTAGGTCAGAGGTTCTCAAACTTCAGCACATATTAAAATCCTCTGGAGGGTCTGTTAAGATTACACAGACCCCAAAGTTCCAGATTCAGCAGGTCTGGAGAGGCTCCTGAGAATTTGCATTTCCAACAGTGTCCTGCACCCAGTGAGGTGGTTGGTTAGAGGATCACACATTGAGAACTATTTCTTTACAGTAAAAAAGCAGCATGATCAGGTGAGAGTTGCCTTATTATGCAAATCACTTAAAATTGAAAGATAGATGTCTTATTTTCAAAACATATTCAGCTATTCCCACCTTCAGGAATTCTTCAGTAGTTATATTTCAGGTAGAGTCTAGGTCATCTCCTTCCATTTCTTTCCCTCTTTCTCTGGATTCCTTACTCCTCTCTGAAAGAATTACTTGGGCAATGCAAAACTCCACCTAGTTTATTACACAGTATGCTTGAATTATTGTTGTCTCTTTGCTTCAGAGCTCCTCAATCCCAGCCAAGTCTATGGGCTATTTTCTGAAGTGCTTCGCTAAATAAAATGGGTTCTCTCTACCTATGTATTTCTGCTACTGGTTCTTAATCTAAATAAGAGAGGACACAAACAGATGGAAGAACATTCCATACTCATGGTTACAAAGAATCAATATTGTGAAAATAGCCATACTGCCCAAAGTAATTTATAGATTCTACACTATCCCCATCAAGCTACCCATGATCCTCTTCACAGAACTGGAAAAAACAACCTTAAACTTTATATGGAACCAAAAGAGAGCCCACATAGCCAAGTCATTCCTAAGCAAAAAGAACAAAGCTGGAGGCATCACGCTACCTGACTTCTAACTATACTACAAGGCTACCGCAATCAAAACAGCATGGTACTTGTACCAAAACAGAGATATAGACCAATGGAACAGAACAGGGGCCTCGGAGGCAACACCACAAATCTCCAACCATCTGATCTTTGACAAACCTCACAAAAACAAGCAATGGGGAAAGGATTCCCTGTTTAATAAATGGTGTTGGGAAAACTGGTTAACCATGTGCAGAAAGCAGAAACTGGACCCCTTCCTGACACCTTACACTAAAATTAATTCCAGATGGATTAAAGACTTAAACATAAGACCTAACATCATAAAAACCCTAGAAGAAAATCTAAGCAAAAACATTCAGGACATAGGCATAGGGAAGGACTTCATGACTAAAACACCAAAAGCATTGGTAACAAAAGCCAAAATAGACAAATGGGATCTCATTAAACTCCAGAGCTTCTGCACAGCAAAAGAAACAATCATTATAGTGAACTGGCAACCAACCGAACAGGAAAAATTTTTGCTATCTACCCATCTGACAAAGGGCTAATATCCAGAATCTACAAAGAACTAAAACATATTACAAGAAAAAAACAAACAAATCCATTCAAAAGTGGGCAAAGGATATGAACAGACACTTTTCAAAGGAAGACATACATGATGCCGACAAACATATGAAAAAATGCTCATCATCACTTGTCATTAGAGAAATGCAAATCAAAACCACATTGAGATACAATCTCACACCAGTTAGAATCATGATCATTAGAAAGTTTGGAGACAACAGATGCTGGAGAGGATATGGAGAAACAGGAACTCTTTTACACTGTTGGTGGGAGTGTAAATTAGTTCAACCACTGTGGAAACAGTGTGGTGATTCCTCAAGAACATAGAAATAGAGATTCCATTTGACCCAGCAATCCCATTACTGGGTATATACCCAAAGGATTATAAATCATTCTATTATAAAGACATATGCCACGTATGTTCATTGCAGCACTGTTTACAATAGCAAAGACCTGGTCTAACCCAAAGGCCCATCGATGATAGATTGGACACATATACACCATGTAATACTATGCAGCCATCAAAAGCAATGAGTTCGTGTCCTTTGTAGGGACATGGATGAATCTGAAAACCATCATTCTCAGCAAACTGACACAGGAACAGAAAATCAAACACTGCATGTTCTCACTCATAGGTGGGTGTTGAACAATGAGAACACATGGACACAGGGAGGGCAGCATCATGCACTGGGATCTGTTGGGGGGGAGTAGAAGAGGAACAATGGTCGGTAGGGAGTTGGAAAGGATTAACATGGGAAGAAATGCCAGATGTAGGTGTCGGGGATGGAGGCAGCAAACCTCATTGCCATGTATGTACTTATGTAACAATCCTGCATGTTCTGCACATTTACCCCAGAACCTAAAGTGCAATAAAATATATGTAAAGAAAATTACTTTTGCCAGGCATGGTGGCTCACACCTGTATTCTGGGAGGCCGAGCAGGCAAATCACTTGAGGCCAAGAGTTAGAGACCAGCCTGGGCAACATGGCGAAACCCTGTCTCCACTAAAAAATGCAAAATAAAAAAAAAGTATCCAAGCACGGTGGCACATACATTGTAATCCCAGCTACTTAAGAGGCTGAGGCACAAGAATCTTTTGAACCCAGGCGTTGGAGGTTGCAGTGAGCCCTGGTTATGTCATCAACTCCAGCCTGGGTGACACAGTGAGACTGTCTCAAAAAAAGGTTAAGAAAAAAAGTTACCCTTTACAGAACTGATAATGATTAGAACAGAATGCTGTTAATTGCTGGTAAATATTTGTGATATCTGAAGCTGGAGAGGTGTCCTCACAGAGGAAATCAGGTAAAATGTGTTTGCTTTTCCTCCTCATTTCACTAATTCCCTGTTTCCTAACCAACTCTAAATGTAATCCTGCAGCATAGCCCCCAACTGAGTCAGCTCATTCAGATGTCCAGAAACCATGCTGGCTCCCTTTTCAGTCCTCTTTTCTTTCAGCAGATGTAGTAATGCCATTGGTAGATCTTTGGGGAATTTTCCTTTCTGCTCTCCATCCTCATTACTCCTGCCATCTGGTCCATTTCTGTTTTGCTTCCTTTCAGCAGATGTGTTCCCACCTCCCTTCCCACAGCAACCTAAAGGAATCTCTAGTGGTTCAACATACCCACAAGTCTGGACAGGGACAGGGACAGACAATGGGTTAACGCTAGCATTGTGAAGCCATGCAAAGATGGAAAGAGATTTTCATATGTGTTTAAAGTAAGAAGACATATGCTTATACTTGTTCAAAATATGTGTTTAAAGTAAGAAGACATATGCTTATACTTGGTCAAAACAAGACCCAAAATTTTTCTTTTGGTTTTACGAAGTCAACCTGGAAATAAATTCTTATATTTTACCAAATGAAGGTCTTATTTTATAAGATCCAAATTTCTGCATGCTTTTAACCAAACATTGTGGCCCATACCATTGAAATCTGTAGTGTATTTAATATCCATGGAGTACAAGTATACATCTGCTCATAATCTGTAACCACAGTTACCTGCTGTGGTTGACACTTTACACATGTTTAAGTATGTTATCTGAACGCAATAATGTACTCCTAATAGGGACATCTGGGTACAAGATAAATTTCATTTTAAGTTAGATATTAATTCTACTGACTAAATTGACTAAGCTATGAAATAACTATCATTAATGTAAGCTTACATTTTTTAGTCCTGAAATATGAGATCCAGATTATGAAATATAGTAAAATACAAAGAATGAAGACTCAGTTCTGGGAGGGAGAAAAGAGAGAAAAGTGATAAAAGTAGATGATGATGATAGTTTGCCCACTGAAATAAAAATGCTTTATGCATTTGTTTAAATCCTCAATTCAATATAAATGTTATTCTGCATATAGTGATCTGAAACAATGATTAAAATTTTAAAAAGTATTTCACATTTCAACCTACTGAGAAGACAGGATAAGATTAAGCAGTTATTGATAAAAGTTAAGGTTAAACTTTAGTGTTTAAATTTTGCTTTATAAAATAATCTTTTTGTAAAATAGAATTCTACATCTTTATGCTAACAATTAATTTATGCATTTTATGATTGTAGTGATGAAGATATCAATAGTGTATAAATATATATGTGTACCTATTCAGAAAAATATGTTTTGAAATGCCTGCTGACCTTTTGGAGATCTTCACTGGAAGGGCAGGCACAAAGGATGGTGGGTAGGCAGATATCATTAGGACTCTCTTCCCTGTATGATGAAGATTTCCTTGTCTAGATCCTTTGAGATGGAGCTCCATACACTTTTGAAACTTTCAATGAAATTATGAATGAAAAGCATCTGAGAGAAGCCTCCAATATACAGAAGAACTGAAAGATGATAAACATTGGGGTCAAATTTTGACCCCTTACTAAAAAACTGTAGTGTTTATTAAATGAATAAATACTATGAAGCTATAGAAAAATAAGGGTAATAATGATAGATCTATTAGAAATCATCAATGGGAGTTTTCTTTTTTCATGAATAAACTTTTATTTCTAACTTTTTATTCTCAAAGCATTTATTTTCCTGGTTAATGTAGTTTCTCAAAAAATAATATGACTAGAATGTATATAAATTTAACAAGAATACATCTCCTACATTTTTATACAATATGAAAAGACATGTAATTCTGAGTAAAGAATTATGAGAGAATCCTCTCTTTTTCTTCACAGGAATCTAATTATTATATAAATTCAAGCTAAGAACATAGGACTGAGAAATATGGAATCATTAAATCACAGAACTAGTGGGATCTGAACCATTATGTGCAGCAACAACATTTTATTGCTTTTAAAGTAGGTGTAAGACTAGCAAATATAAAACTTTGTCATCTTTTTTTAGATACTTCTACTTAGAGAAAACCTGAAAGTTCAAAACCCGGGAGAAACCAAGGCTTATTTGTCTTTAGCATATTAAAATTATCACTCATACTAAATAAAAATAAATCTCTCATTCACTACTATAGTTATTCAACTAGGTCGTTTCATATGATAGGACCACTGCATGTGTTGATTTGGAAATGATGGAAAATTGAAATGTCTGAAGGAATCTGATGATGTGAACGAGAACTGCAGTGACTAGGAATTAAACATGTAGATTTTGATGAGGCTGATTTGACAATATAAATTGAGTATCTAGAAAGTATTTGATAAAAAGCAAAAAAGAAGACCCACATGTAGTTCTTAGAGATGAATTTTGTGCGATGAAGGAAGACAAACTATTCATAAAAGAGGAAGTCACTGTCAATTAATTTCAGAGGAATGGTGTCATATAGTGTCCACATGCCACAGGGATAAGAGAATGAAGATGAGAAGAGCATTAGGGAAAATGTGAGCATGAGGGAAGCTGATAGAAGAGATCCAATTAAAAAGGACAACTTGAGCTCAAAACCAGAGGGTTAAGAATGGAAGCGAAGTGTCTCTGGAGGTGGGACATGATGGAATCTGAGGTCAGAGAGGAGGAACTAACTTCAGACATAAAAAGAAAAGATGAGGGTTTTTTTTTTTCTGAAAGCTGGAAGAAAGATGAAAGAGTAGGTGCAAACAGAGAGATACATTGAGTTGGGACAAAGATGAAAGCAGGAGCTCATGAACTCAACCTTCCCAGTTACATGGGGAGTGGGATCACCTGTTGAGAAGGGCAAGGAATATTAGCACCTAGAAGAGAAGAGAAAAGATCTGAAACAACTTAGGTTGGGCACATACTGAGGAGCCAGCAGAAGATAAATAAAAGGACTGCTTAGCACTGACAGGAAACAAGTTGCAGTTCGATTTTCATACTTTACAGGACAAAGTAAGGACACTGGTTTATTATTTGAAAACTTTGACTTGCATACTGGTATCATCATAATTTGGCCAAATTTTAAAAATTATGGTAGTAATTTTTAAAAATAAAAGTTATTGTGTATATTTAAAGTGTACAAATGATATTATAGCAGATAGATAGGCAGAAAAAAAGGTTACTATGGTGAAGCAAATGATCATATGCATCAGTTCACATAGTTATCCTTCTTTTTTGTGGCAAGAGAAGCTAAATCTACTCATTTGGCATGAGTCCCAAATACAGTGCAATTTTATTATCTGTAGTCCTCATATTGTACATTAGATCTCTAGACTTATTCTTCCTACATATCTGCCACTTTGTATTCTATAACCTACATCTTTCATTTCCTCCCCACCCAAACACCCAGCCCTGATAACCACTGTTTGTTCTCTATCTTTGTATTCTTGAATTATTTTTTAAAGAGTCGACATATAAGTGAGGTCGTGCAATATTTCTCTGTCTGTGTCTGCCTTATATCAATTAGCATAATGTCCTTCAGACTCATCCATATTGTGGCCAATAGCAAGATCCCATTCTCTTCTAGGGCTGGGTAATATTCCATTCTATATATGCATCAAAGTTTCTCCATTTGCCTGTTGATGTACACTTCAGTTGATTTCATATGTTGGCTGTTATGAACAGTGCTGCAATAAACATGGGAGTGCAGATATTGTTATGAGGTGGTGATTTCATTTCCTTTGGATATATGCCCAGAAGAGAGATGGCTGGATCATATAGTTGGTCTATTTTAAATTTCTTTAGAAATCTTCATGATGTTTTTTGTGGTGGTTATTGTTATCAATAACAATAACCTCACCATTCAGGTTGCTGAAACTATGCAATGTGTAAGTGATTTTAAACTCATAAGAAGAAAATTGTGTGTTTATTACTAATATTTACTAGGCAAAAAGCCATCTTAAACTCTATTAACTTTATGTCTGCAAACAGCATCACCGTTCATATGCATTTTATTCATGTCTTATTCTGGGTCTGAAAAAGAAAAAATAATTCTAGAAAACCAGTGTTTTCCCCAACTGAGTTCAAAATAAAACCAAAAATATCTGCGAAAACTAGGTACTAAAAAGCTAGGAAATTCAATCTGCTTCCATAGAGGAAACAATGACATAGTTAATATGAAGGCAATAAGAGAAATGAAGCCACCCTGCTATTATCTCAGCAAAGCATTTTTTACTTATTTGGTTTTTTGTTTTGTTTTGTTTATGTATTGGGCACTGGAAAGGAAGAGGAAAAAAGGATTAAGCAATTGAAAAGGCTTTATGTTTTTAATTTATACAACATTGCCAAACCCGAATGAGCAAAATACTATTCATTGTCTATGTCTTAGTGCACAATAAATAGACAAAAATGCAAAACTGCCTAACTCTTTCCAAAACATATTCAGGAAGTGTACATAGAACAAGGCCTTTCTTAATGTGTGGCTTGCAGAATAGTAGAGTAGATATATAGAAAGTAAACAGGAGACAAAAGAAATGTGAAAAATTTTCAAGATACTGCATAATTAAAGTCAAAGGTATTTATGTATGAAAATGGATTTGCCTACAAAATGAGTTTAGAATATATTAGCTACTAAACTGAAGCAAAACAGAAAAAAGTGATCAAGTGATATTTACAGTAAATGTGGACATGGAATTCAAGAAAAGTCAAAAGGTGCAAGTCAAATATTGCCAGGCGATTATAATTGTTATGCTAAGCAAAATGAGATAAATATATAGGGCCAAGGACTTATTGATTTTCAACTTGTAAGCATAAACCTCTATATAAGTCCATTTTCACACTGCTATAAAGAAATAGCCAAGACTGAGTAATTGATAAAGGAAACAGGATTGACTCACAGTTCCAGGGAGGCCTCCGGAAACTCAGAGTTATGGTGAAGGCAAGGGGGAACAGGCGCCTTCTTTACAAGGAGAGAGAGAAAGCACAAAGGAGGAGAAGCCCCTTATAAAACCATCAGATCTCAGATCTCCTGAGAGCTCACTCACTAACATGAGAAGAGCATAGAGGAAACTGCCCCCACAATCCAATCACCTCCCACCAGGTCCCTCCCTTGACATGGAGGACCGCAGTTTGAGGTAAGATTTGCGTGGGGACATACAGCCAAACTATTGTCTAGCTATTTCCTTCATTTCCTTTGGAGTAAGGAGGTGGATAGAGAGAGAGAGAGAGAGAGAGAGAGAGAGAGAGAGAGAGAGAGAGAGATTAGTCTTAACAAATGGAATGATAAGTTAATGTCTAATATAAGAAATTGACTGAGAATCTAGAAGGACTTTATGAGCATCCATGAGTCACAGCCTAAATGAGAATGTCATCCTCACAAGGATGTTAGTCTCCGATTTAGAGTCCAGATGATTTCTTAGGAAACTGTTAGTTTGTAAATATCGTGATTTTAACATACATTCATTTTTTATTGATGTATAACAAAATGAAAGACACTTATTAGATGCTAGTAAAGGTTTAAGAATTGTTTTGAAAAGTTAGAGATAATTGTGGTGTTCAGAGAGAATAAAATTTGATTGTTTACTTGCTCTGCTCTAAAACATATTCTTTCATGCATCGATTGGGAATAATTGGCAAATGCATCTCTGTAAGGTTTATTGATCATTTTGAAGACAACTCAACTAGATTTATAGGTGAATATAATCATGTGGGAGTTACAATCTTGTGAAATACATGACTTTGTATCACTAGGCAGAATGCAAGCCCTCAGTGTTTATTTTCCTTCAAGCTTCCTTCCAATCCTTTCAACAATGACAGAAACGTAATGCTGCATTCTTAGGTTGTGTCTAATCATCCTTCACTCACTGGCAAGACTTGCACTGGTGTTTTTTTGCATGTGAATTATTTACCATGTACTTATTTTTACTACCAGTTTATTATTACTTATCTTTTGAATGTTCTTTTCCCCTGGAGTCATTGAGTCCCATATTTAGAGGTCAGAAATATTCTATTCTTGGCAAAAGTACACATTTTGTATTTGATCAACCTTTATTTCTTGAAACTTACTGGATTTTTCACTATCTCATTTATTCGACAATTAGTCTCTTGAGTATTTATGGACTCCAATTTCTGTAATACATTTTAAGTGTTTGCCTTCTACTCAGATAATTTTTCAGTATCTCTCTCTTTTCCATTAAGTGGAAGTTCTCCAAAAGTTGTTAGTCGTATAAAATGTCAAATTTAAGATGTAATCAGAATTGATATTTTCTTGAAATAAACAATGTCTATATGTCTGTTTCTGTTTTTTTAAAAATAAAGATGAGAGACCACATGAGATGACTGGCATATTCTACCTAACTAGAATACCACATGACTTTCCTCTTAATTTTGGTTTTCCATTTATTTTAACTGTAACATACTTTTTATTGTTAAAGATATATCCCATGCCAAGTAAGAATTAATAAGAAGGAAGCATAGCAGAGGAAATATAATAAGGACCCTTTCATCAATGGTAAAGGTTTGAACCCAGTCACATTTATATATTAGCTGTGATCCTGGGCAACTTCACAGGAGTTTTGTGTCTATTAAATAGCATAGGCTTATGGTTAGAGCTGGAGGCTGTTATCCTCAGGAAACCAAATACTGCATGTTCTCACTTATAAGCAGGAGCTAAACGATGTGAACTTATGAACACAAAGAAGGAAACAACAGGCACTGGGGCCTACTTGATGGTGGAAGGTGGGAGGAGGGAGAGAAGCAGAAAAGATAACTATTGGGTACAGAACTTAATTCTTGTGTGATGAAATAGTCTGTACAGTAAACCCTCATGACATGCGTTTACCTATGTAACACACCTTCATATGTTCCTCCGAATCTAAAACAACAGTAAAAGAATATAAATAGATAGATAGATAGCATAGGCATGTAAGGTACCTAGAGAAGTGCTTGACTAATAATATAGGATCTATGAGGTGGATGTTAGTTCGTTTTTATGCTTTTGGAAGGTATATTAGGTCACTGTTATGCTTTATTAGACATAACTTGATCCATAAAACTATCACATATTTTTATGTGGTCCCACCATGTTCCTTCGATATTCTTCACATTATAAAGAAATCCTGATTGTGTGAGTTTATGTGAACAATGGAAGGAGAATGAATTAACATTTATTGCCTATACTATGCCAGCATAATGCTATGTGTGTTATACATGAATTTAGCAATAAGTAAACTAGAGATAACAAAAAGAAAGAGCCTTTTAATTCATGTTATAGCCTTATGTCAATAAATACTCAAGTTCAAAATACTTTATGATCATTCTTTTCATATTTCTGCTTTTGTTGTATAATCTATTTTTTCCTTTCTTTTGAGCTTCTGTATTGGTAAGAAGGGAAAAGAAAATAAACTGGATACCACAGAGACCTGTGTGCTGGCTCATGTGGTGATGACAGAACTAATTATTAAGAGGATCATGGAGTAGATTATTTGGGTTTTGAACCACGATCACACCCAGATCTTGGCCAAGGCAGGAAACCAGGACAAATACCTCTTTTCTGATCCTTAGGGATTAGTCAGGGGCTTGATTACTAGGTAAGGGGTTATATGCAAAATAAGAAGATGAATAGAGTTAACAGAACCGCCTGTTAGACCCTTGCATTTGTAATATGTCTGGTGGCTAAATAGATATTTGTAATACGTCTGGTGTCTAAATAGATCAAAGCTGAACTTACAGTTAAAGATTAAATAATTCCTATTGCAAAGATTAGATAGTATTTCCCAAAGCCTGTCCCTCATAATACTAACACACAAATTTACTTGTTAAGAAAATGTCCTCTTGTCAAACCATTTGGGGGAATACACAGTTTGCACACGTTTCTATGATAAATGCACCAAGAAAACCTTGCAGTAGAGAAACCTATTCGATTTTATTTGATGCAGTATTTCCCAGAACTATTTGATTGCAGGATACTTTTCTCATATAACATGTTTTAATATTTATTCTCATGTATACTACAAAATATACCTTGTTACATGCCATATTATAAAGGTATGTCTCCAAATCTGTGTGTGTGTGCGTGTGCGTGTGAAGCAAAATATGAAAGGGCCACATCAGATTGCTAATATAAGCTTTGTAGGCAGGTAGCTGATTTGGGGTAAAGGTGAGGAAGGAGTCAAGCAGAAAAAAAAAAAGAAGGAACACATAAAGTAAAAGGGTTGACAACAATGATAGCCAACAAATACAAATAGGAATTTATTCAATAAATGAATTTCATAGAACCTTCTGAACAAATCTATAACAAAGTAAATAAAAGGATAATAACCAGTTTAAAAGAACAAAAATGTGTGGAATAAAAAACAGAGGCACAAATAATACAAGAATAGGAGGTTAAAAAGAACCAATTAGAAATATTCGCAATGATGACATAGTATTGAAATGATCATGAAAATTACCATGAATAAGATAAACTCTAGTTTGGAGAGAAGAAAAAATAATGAGTTGGAGTATGTCTTTGAGAAATTTAATTTACCAAACTTTTAAACATGCTTACTGTATGCCAGATTTTTTGCTAAGTACTTCACAAATGACTCAATAATCCTATAGCAACCCAATAAAATAGGGACTATTGTTGCCAACATTTTACAAATTAAGAAACTGTTATATAGAGGGTACGTTGCTTAAAATCATGTAGTTAGTAAATGAAGAACCCCTAGATCACTGCACCCAGAAACAAAGAGATACAAAGCATGAAAGAGCAATAAAGAGACCTAAAAGATAGATTGATGGAATTAAGAAAATAATACTGTAATTTCCAAATAATGATTAACTCTGAGCAATGGTGGAGAGTTACTAGGGATGGGGATAAAACAGTATCTATAACTTTTTATTTATTTGAAAAATGAGATAACTTTGAAGAAAATGTAGGAAAATGACAATATCTTTACATTTGGGGGATGAAAGTTTGCATCTTTGGATATTTGAAACATCATTAAAAATTAAAACTTTAGATTTTAATTGAAAAAAATCTTCAAAGCCATCTATAGAATAGAATGTGTAGAATTTCATTTTGTAAAATAAATTATATGCACAGAAGTAAAATGTACTTATTTTTTCACATTTGATGGAACAATGCATTTATAAATGTTCTTATATTGTATGGTGGAAGTCCCCAACCTTTTTGTCACCAGGGACCAGATTGATGGAGGAATGGTTTGGGGATGAAACTGTTCCACCTCAGATCATCAGGCATTAGTTAGAGTCTCATTAGGAACATGCAACCTAGATTCTTGTATGTGCAGTTGGCAATAGAGTTCATGCTCCTATGTATGAGAACCTAATGTCACTGGTGATCTGACAGGAAGCAGAGATCAGGCCGTAATGCTTGCTCACCTCCTGCTGTGACATCCTGGCTCCTAACAGGCCATCGATGTACGGTGTCAGTCCGTGGCCCAGGGGCTGAGGACGCCTATTGTATGGGAACAGTTTTCTACATAAGAACATTTTTCTATGCCTTTGGTATCCCATCTAGACCTTAATGCATGTTTTCTGACCCCAATATAGTATACTGCTGGTCATAAATTCCACAATTTTGTTACATTGTGGAAAAGTATACATTACTCTTGGGCATTGTACAGAGATCTTTTGAGCTTATTAACCTGTAGCTTATGAGAATAAGGCAGCTTATCCTTCCCTGCCCTTCCACTTTCATAATTCTTACCACTGCAAATCCCAGACTCTTCAAGTTTCAAAAAACACACATAATAAACTTTTCTATCATTAACTCTTTGATTAGTTTAAATGAACTAATAATATTTCCATTAAAATTTCCCTGAATAATACTTTTACTCATTTTTTTTTAAAAAAAAGTACTATTTGATAAGACTTTTTTGCCTTTTTTGATTGTTTTGTATATGTTAATTGTCAAATACAGCCGACACTCAAATGGTCACATTTTATGACAAGTACATGAAATTGATGAAAAGATTGTTCAGGATAAACAGCCTCTTTTCAACAAATGCTCTCACCAGGTTCAGCAAAAAAAGAAAATGTGTGCAATATTTACAGTTAAAAAGTTCTCGCTATCACTCTTAAAATTCCATAGGCTTGGAAGAAATTAGGATGTTGCTGATAGAAGAGTCTCTAGCTCTTAATGTTTATTTTATACTATACCCTTTACAACAGAATTTCAGATTATTGATCTGCATTGCCTGATTCCATTTCATTGAGTCCTATGAGAGTTGAAACTGCAGACTGAGACAAACTAAAAGTACCAAGTTCATCATGTCTAAAACTGCTTTTTCAGGATATTGCTTTCTCTCTGCTACTTCAGTGCTGTTCCTCTTCCACTGATAGGTTGTAATTGCAAAATGGATGGGGGGAAAAGCAAAAAAAAAAAAAAAAGGCAGTTATGGTCTTATGTGGTACAGTCTGTGATGTGTGTCTGAAAGATTTATGTCCTGATTAAAGAAGCCTTGATTGAATTTTGTGATAGAAAATTGTTTTGCTTATTGGCACATGTGCCCGCACATTCTTTGATCCAAAGGATGTTTTACTTATTGCTTTGAGAAAGTTAAAAGCAAGGCCTAGAGAAGAAAAACACTGTTACATAGAAAGGAGATTAAATGTATTCTGTAATATAAGGAAGGCATTAGGATCTAGTAACCAATAATTCGTGGTCAAGAATTATTGGTTTCCTATGCATTGTCTTTTACAGTGGACATTTCATTCACTCACTCACTCATTCATTTACTCAGTAAATATTTAGCAAATGCTCCTATGTGCCAGGCATGATTTTGGGTACAAAGGGCACATTAGTAAACAGCATGAGAAGGACAATGCAGTTTGGTTTGTAGTGAGTGCTGTCAGCTAGTAAACAAGGAAAGTCCTGAGTGAGGATTTCCAATAGTGGTTAATGCCATAAAGCAAATAAAATAGATTTTGAACTGATGAGGATTAATGTGGATGGGGAGTCTTTTTAGATTAGCTATAAGGTCAAAAATGGCCTGTTTGAGACGGTGACATTTCAATGAGCCAGCCATGTAGCTATCTACAAGGGGTGAAAAGAGTAGAAGGAAAGAGGGTGTCAGAGCATTGCAATAAAAAACAATACATACAAGCTGGGCATGGTGGCTCACATCTGTAATCCCAGCACTTTGGGAAGCCAAGGTGGGTGGATCACGAGGTCAGGAGATGGAGACCATCCTGGCTAACATGGTAAAACCCTGTCTCAGAGGATCCAAGATGGCGGATTAGACACAACTCCAGTGCACAACACCCAGCAAGAGAGACACAGAAACCCAGAGATCTCCTAGCTCCAACCGAGGTACCAGGTGCATTTCAACAGGTCTGGTCCGAGGGTGAGCAAAACCCACTCAGGGCAGACCGAGGTGGGGAGGAGTGCTGCTTCACCCAGAAAGGGCATCTGACCTGTGAGTCAGAGGCTACACCTCTGGTGATCCAGTCCAGATACAGTGCTTCCCCCAAAGCCTTAGCAATACACAGAACAGGGGATCTTTGCCAGTCAAGCACAAGGCATTACAAGTGCGGAGTTGAAGAAGAGTCTGTAGACTGAGCTATCAGCCCCTCCGCCTGCCCGGAGAGAGAGGGAGCTCTAAGAGGGAGTAGCTGGGCAGCTCCTACCCCATGATCTGAGAGAGAGAAAGCTGAAAGGGGGAGACTGCCAGGTGCAGCTGCACGGGTCCCTACCCTCCTACCCCCCCCCCCCACAAACCCTAGAGGGTTGAAGCTCTGACTCTAGTGGGTTGCGTAGCCAGTGCCACAGTCTGATATGAACCCTGAATGATCCAGCCCAGTGGAGAAAGGGCACAACCCACCACTAGAGGGGTGGGACTGTGCTATATGTTTTATCAAAAAACACAGGAAGCCTACATCACAATGGGACAGCGTTCTTGACAACAAAGCAGCTCCTACAGGTCAGCAGAAGAGGCAGGCCTAATCTCCCAGCATAAACAAAAAAGGCACAGGAAGCTTCCCTAGTAAACTGAAGGAGTCCCTAGAAACCCAGTACTGCCCCCACAGGCAGACAAGCGACCTCATCAAGCAGCTCTCTGACACCAAAGCCAGGTAAATCCACAAAGATGGGAAAAAAACCAGTGCAAAAAAGGTGAAACCATCAAAGACCAGCACACCTCTTCTCCTTCAAGGGATCACAACTCCTCAACAACACAGGATCACAACTTGACCAAGAAGGAGTGCAAACAATTGACGGAAACAGGATTCAGAAAGTGGATAATAACAAACTTTTCAGAGCTAAAGGAACACATTCTAACCAATGCAAAGAAACCAAAAACCTTGAAAAAAGGTTAGATGAAATGCTAACTAGAATAACCAGCTTAGAGAAGAACATAAATGACTTGATGGAGTTGAAGAACATAGCACGAGAACTATATGAAGCAAACACAAGTTTTAATAGCTGAATCGATCAAGGAGAAGAAAGGATATCAGAGACTGAAGATCGACTCAATGAAATAAAAAGAGAAGGCAATACAAGAGAAAATAGAGTGAAAAGAAATGAACAAAGCCTCCAAGAAATATGGGATTAGGTGAAAAAACCTAATCTATGCTTGATCAGTGTACCTGAATATGACTGGGAGAATGAATCCAAGCTGGAAAACACACTCCAGGATATTATTCAGGAGAACTTCCCAAGCCTAGCAAGGCAGTCCAAATTTCAAATTCAAGAAATACAGAGAACTCCACAAAGATAGTCCTCAAGAAGAGCAACCCCAAGGCACATAATCGTCAGATTCACCAGGGTCAAAATGAAGGAAAAAATGCTAAGGGAAGCCAGAGAGAAAGGTCAGGTAACCCACAAAGGGAAGCCAATCAGACTCACAGCAAATCTCTCAGCAGAAATCCTACAAGCCAGAAGAGAGTGGGGGCCAATATTCAACATCCTTAGAGAAAAGAACTTTCAACCCAGAATCTCATATCCAGCCAAACTAAGCTTCATAAGTGAAGGAGAAATAAAATCCTTTACAGAAAAGCAATTATTGAGAGATTGTGTCACCACCAGACCTGCCCTACAAGAGCTCCTGAAAGAAACACTAAGCATGGAAAGGAACAAGTACCAGTCACTGCAAAACAAACCAGTTGGCAAAGACCAAAAATGCAATGAAGAAAATGAGTCAACTAATGAAAAAGAAAACCAGCCAGTAGCAAAATGGCAGGATCAAATTCACACATAACAATATTAACATTGAATGTAAATGGCCTAAACACCCCAATCAAAAGACACAGACTGGCAAGCTGGATAAAAAGTCAGAACCCATTAGTGTGCTGTATTCAAGAAACTCATCTCACATACAAAGACACACATAGACTCAAAAATAAAGGGATGGAAGAAGATTTACCAAGAAAAGGGAGAACAAAAAAAAGCAGAGGTTGCAATCCTAGTCTCTGATAAAATGAACTTCAAACCAACAAAGATCAAAAGAGACAAAGAAGGACATTACATAATGGTAAAAGGATCAATCCAACAGGAAGAGCAAATTATCCTAAATATATACGCCCCTAACACAGGAGCACCCAGATACATAAAGCAAGTTCTTAACAACCTAAAATGAGATTTAGATTCCCACACAATGATAGTGGGAGACTCCAATACTCCACTGTCAATATTAGACAGATCAATGAGACAGAAAATTAACAAGGATATCCAGGACTTGAATGAAGAACTGGACCAAGTGGATCTAATAGACATATACAGAATGCTCCACCCCAAATCCACAGAATACACATTTTCCTCAGCACCACATTGCACTTACTCTAAAATTGACCACATCATTGGAAGCAAATCACTCCTCAGCAAATGCAAAAGAACAGAAATCATAACAAACAGTCTATCAGACCACAGCGCAATCAGACTAGAACTCAGGATCAAGAAACACACTCAAACCCACACAACAACTTGGAAACTGAACAACTTGCTTCTGAATGTTTACTGGATAAACAATGAAATGAGGGCAGAAATAAAGATATTCTTCAAAACCAACCAGAATGAAGACACAACTTACCAGAATCTCTGGGACACATTTAAAGCTGTATCAAGAAGAACATTTATAGTAATAAATGCCCACCAGAGAAAAGAGGAAAGATCTAAAATCAACACCCTATCATCAAAATTGAAAGAACTAGAGGAACAAGATCAAAAAAAAAAAAAAAAAAAAAAAACTCAAAAGCTAGCAGAAGACAAGAGATAACTAAGATCAGAGCAGAACTGAAGGAGATAGAGACACAAAAAACCCTTCAAAAAATCAATACATCCAGGAGCTGGTTTTTTGAAAAGATCAACAAAACATACAGACCACTAGCCAGATTAATAAAAAAGAAAAGGGAAAAGAATCAAATAGATGGAATAAAAAATGGTAAGGGGGATATCACCACTGATCACACACAAATACAAACTACCATCAGAGATTACTACAAACAGCTCTATTCACATAAACCAGAAAACCAGGAAGAAATGGATAAATTCCTAGACACTTGTACTCTACCAAAACTAAACCAGGAGGAAGGTGAAACCCTGAATAGACCAATAACAAGGGCTGAAGTAGAGGCTGCAATCAATAGCCTACCAACCAAAAAAAGTCCAGGTCCAGACAGGTTCACAGACAAATTCTACCAGACGTCTGAAGAGGAGCTGGTTCCATTCCTTCTGAAACTGTATCAAACAATACAAAGGAGGGAATCCTCCCTACCTCATTTTATGAGACTAACATCATCCTGATACCAAAACCAGGCAGAGACTCAACTAAAAAAGAAAACATCAGGCCAATATCCATGATGAACATGGATGCAAAAATCTTCAATAAAATACTGGCAAACAGATTGCAACAGCACATCAAGAAGCTTATCCATCACGACCAAGTAGGCTTCATCCTGGAGATGCAAGGCTGGTTCAACATATGCAAATCCACAAATGTAATCCATCACATAAATGGAACCAAAAAGAAAAACCACATGATTATCTCAACAGATGCAGAGAAGGCCTTTGATAAAAGTCAACAGCCCTTTATGCTAAAAACCTCTCAATAAACTAGGCATTGATGGAATGTATCTTACTATGATAAAAGCTATATATGACAAACCTACAGCCAATATCATACTGAATGGGCAAAAGCTGGAAGAATTCCCTTTGAAATCAAGCACTAGACAAGGATGCCCTCTCTCACCACTCCTATTCAACATAGTATTGGAAGTTCTAGCCAGAGCAATCAGGCAAGAAAAAGAAATAAAGCCTATTCAATTAGGAAAGGAGGAAGTCAAACTGTCTCTATTTGCAGATGACATGATTGTATATTTAGAAGACCCCATTGTCTCAGCCCAAAATCTTCTCAAACTGATAAGCAACTTCAGCAAAGTCTCAGGATACAAAATCAATTTGCAAAAATTACAAGCATTACTATATACCAATAACAGACAGAGAGCCAAATCAAGAATGAACTCCCATTCACAATTGCTACAAAGAGAATAAAATACCTAGGAATACAACTAACAAAGGATGTAAAGGACCTCTTCAAGGAGAACAACAAACCACTGCTCAACTAAATCAGAGAGGACACAAACACATGGAGAAACATTCCATGCTCAGGCTTAGGAAGAATCAGTATTGTGAAAGTGGCCATACTGCCCAAAGTAATCTATAGATTCAATGATATCCCCATCAAGCTACCAATGACCTTCTTCATAGAACTGGAAAAAACCACTTTAAACTTCATATGGAATCACAAAAGACCTCGCATAGCCAAGACAATCCTAAGCAAAAAGAACAAAGCCGGAGGCATCACACTGCTAGACTTCAAACTATACTACAAGGATGTAGTAATCAAAACAGCATGGTAATGGTACCAAAACAGAGACATAGACCAATGGAACAGAACAGAGACACCAGAAGAAACACCACACATCTACAACCATCTGATCTTTGAGAAAACACAGCAAAAAAGAGCAATGGGGAAAGGACTCCATGTTTAATAAATGGTGTTGGGAAAACTGGCTAGCAATGTGTAAAAAGCAGAAACTGGACCCCTACCTGTCACCTTACACTAAAATTAACCCCAGATGGATCAAAGATTTAAACATAAAACCAAACACCACAAAAACACTAGAAGAAAAGGTAGGCAAAACCATTCAGGACATAGGCATAGGCAAGGACCTCATGACTAAATACCCAAAGCAATGGCAATAAAAGCCAGGATTGACAAATGGGATCTAATTAAACTCCAGAGCTTCTGTACTGCAAAAGAAACCATCATTAGACTGAATCAGCAACCAACAGAATGGGAAAAAATTTTTGCAATCTACCCATCTGACAAAGGGCTAATATCCAGAATCTACAAAGAACTAAAACAGAGACACAAGAAAAAAACAAACAACCCCATTCAAAAGTGGGTGAAGGATATGAACAGATACATTTTAAAAGAGAATATATATAACGCCAACAAACATGAAAAATGCTCATCATCACTGGTCATTAGAGAAATGCAAATCAAAACCACACCGAGATATCTCATGCCAGTTAGAATGTCGATCATTAAAAAATCAGGTGACAACAGATGCTGGAGAGGATGTGGAGAAATAGGAACATTCTTACGCAGTTCGTAGGAGTGTAAATTGGTTCAACCATTGTGGAAGACAGTGTGGCAATTTCTCCAGGATCTAGAAATAGAAATTCCATTTGACCCAGCAATCCCATTACTGGGTATATACCCAAAGAACTATAAATCATTCTACTATAAAGACACATGCCCTGTATACCATAGCAAAGACCTGGAACCAACCCAAATGCCCATCAATGATAGACTGGACAAAGAAAATGTGGTACATATACACCATGGAATATTACGCAGCCATAAAAAACGATAAGTTTGTGTCCTTTGTAGGGACTTGGGTGAATCTGGAAACCATCATTCTCAGCAAACTGACCCAAGAACAGAAAGCCAAGCACCATATATTCTCACACATAGGTGGTGTTGAACAATGAGAACATGTGGACTCAGGGAGAGGAGCATCACACACAGGGGACAGTTTGGGGGGGTAGGGGAGATACAATGCGGGGTGGGGAGGGAGGGGAGGGTTGGGAGGGATAACATGGGGAGAAATGCCAGATATAGTATGCACCTAAAGTAAAATAAATAAATTTTTTTTAAATGCCGTCTCTACTAAAAATACAAAAAATTAGCCAGGCGTGGTGCCACACGCCTGTAGACCCAGCTACTTGAGAGGCTGAGGCTGGAGAATCGCTTGAATCTGGGAAGTCGAGGTTGCAGTGAGTCAGATTGTGCAATTGCCTCCAGCCTGGGTGATGGAGAGAGATGCCATCTCAAAAAATAACAACAACAACAACAGAACAATACATACAAAGTCCTCAGGTGGAAGTGGAGTTGGCCTGTTCTAATAGAATGTAGACTCAAGGGGGTGGGATATTGTGGAGATTGGGAGAGTGAAACAGTGGTAAATATTATGAGAGAGAATCAATAGTTGCATATTTGATTCACCTGGGGAACTCTTAAAGCTACCACTGCCTAGGCTGCACCTGAAAACAAATCAGTCGGAATCCCTGGGTGTGATAACTATGTATCAGTTGAGAATCACTCACATGGAGAATCACTCACATGAGGATTTACAGATTCTATGGAATGAATCCTGCATTTCTTTCTAAGTGTAATGTCAGCATAGCTCCCTTTGAGTGTCTTCTCCTGTCTTATATCTAAGAATAGATGATAAAGTCTTTACTAAACACATTGACAAAATATCACCATCTCATCAGGTCAACTCTTCATATAGTCCAACACTAAGGAAACTACATTTCCCATAACCAAATATTTATTATTTTTTTTTAATTTTTTATTGGATTTTAGGTTTGGGGGTACATGAGCAGAGCATGTAAGACAGTTGCGTAGGAACACACATGGCAGTGTGCTTTTCTTTCTTTCTGCCCTTCACCCACATTTGGCATTTCTCCCCAGGCTGTCCCTCCCCACCTCCCCCTCCCACTGGCCCTCCCCTTTTCCCCCCAATAGACCCCAGTGTTTAGTACTCCCCTTTCTGTGTCCATGTGTTCTCATTTTTCATCACCCACCTATGAGTGAGAATATGCGGTGTTTCATTTTCTGTTCTTGTGTCAGTTTGCTGAGGATGACGTTCTCCAGATTCATCCATGTCCCTACAAACGACACAAATTCATCATTTCTGATTGCTGCATAATATTCCATGGTGTATATGTGCCACATTTTTCCAATCCAGCCTATTATCAATGGGCATTTTGGTTGATTCCAGGTCTTTGCTATTGTAAACAGTGCTGCAATGAACATTCGTGTAAATGTGTCCTTATAGTAGAACGATTTATAGTCTTTTGGATATATACCCAGTAATGGGATTGCTGGGTCAAATAGAATTTGTATTTCTAAGGCCTTGAGGAATCGCCACACTGTCTTCCACAATGGTTGAACTAATTTACACTCCCACCAACAGTGTAAAAGTGTTCCTTTTTCTCCACATCCTCTCCAGCATCTGTTGTCTCCAGATTTTTTAATGATCGCCATTCTAACTGGCGTGGATGGTATCTCAATGTGGTTTTGATTTGCATCTCTCTGATGACCAGTGACGATGAGCATTTTTTCATATGATTGTTGGCCTCATATATGTCTTCTTTCGTAAAGTGTCTGTTCATATCCTTTGCCCACTTTTGAATGGGCTTGTTTGTTTTTTTCCTGTAAATCCGTTTGAGTTCTTTGTAAATTCTGGATATCAGCCCTTTGTCAGATGGGTAAACTGCAAAAACTTTTTCCCATTCTGTTCATAACCAAATATTTAATCAATACATTCTGCCTTTCATAATTTACTTCCACATTTTTTATATGCATGTCACACTACTACTTCCCCTTTAACTTCCTACGAAGGTCGTTTTACCCATTATCTTGTGTTTTCCTGATCACAGACACAGCACTGGCATTTTCAAAGTTATAAGCAGCAGATTCCTTCAGATTTTCAAGGTCATACATCCATGAAGTCTAACGAGGTGAACTGACTCCTTGAGCGGATTTTCTTTTCAACATTTAATAAAAAAAAACTTTAAGTTGCCATTAATTATTTTTATTTTGATAATGCCAACTTGTCATCAGTGGATTCCAAGTATCAGGTATAGAATACTGTGTATCATCAATCTTGTCTTTCAATTAGGAATGCTGGCCCTGGATGTTCTGGGTATGCTTTAGTCCAGACATGTACTTGGGCTTTTTATGAGTTACGTTAGAACAGTTGGAAGTTTTTCACATTTTTAAAATAAGCAAGTTTTAAAAATTATATGTGATTATACTTCTTAGCTCTCCCTTTACTAGCTCTCATTTTTCTGCCAAATCTCTCTTTAATGGGTTGTTATTTGGAGAGCTATTGATGATAATGCATTGGGGGGCTGCTGGTGGGGTGGAAAAGGTGAAAAGGATAGATTGAGGATGGTCTCATCACCTTCTGCCTTGAAGTTAATAATTATGGGGAAATTGGAGGAAAAAAAAGTTGTTACCTTGATTTTTGACCATTAAGGGAAGATTTAAGAATAACCTTAAAAACTTCATGTTTTGTTCTTTCGATTGAGTAGTAGTTTCTGATCCAGAAGCAAATAAAGGACATTTTACCTATTTCCTTACCCTGGTTTTGAATGACTTACAGAGCAGAAAGGACAATAAAGCTAAATAAGAGAGTAACATTCGACTCTGCTGTTTGCATTTATCAGATCCCATGAGATTAACAGCATTGAAACACAATTCTCATTATGAGATTTTGTTGCCCTCAAGGACATGACTCCCTGATGCCCTGATCCTAAATCGGAGTTTTATGAATCTTGATTACCTTGTGGAAAATAAAATGTATCAGAGAATTCAGCTTCACATCTACTTGTGCGGAGGAGTTAAATTTATTTCCTGACAACATCAGCAAGTCTGATTTTAGAGAATGCAGCTCATTAGAATAAGTTAACCATATTAGAATATATGCAGCTCCACTCCCCTCTGCCAGCTGCTCTGGGTGCTATAATGCATCCTGAGAAGACATAGAGGAAATAGACCCACATTCACCTTCATTCACTGATTTTGTTCAGATCAGATAATTGTTTCAAAGAAATTTACAAACAAAGACATCTCTGACAGCTAAGGTTTAGTCATTTCCCATATCAGGTCCTGGGGAAGGGGAAGTCCTATGAGAAACTGGAGAACTACACTACACCAAACCCCCAAATTCAAGCCATAGGATGCAAATGGGAGTTAAGTAGAAAGACACTCATCAGTACAGCATCCAGTTTCTAACTGAACTACTTGGACTCTCTTCTCCTAGCTTGAAACTACAAAAAGATTTTGCTAATGTTCCTATGCTCAAAATATATTTTATTTTTTTACTTGGTTCTAATCATTCTTTCCACTTACACAATCTATCCCATTCTTCATTCCCGATGTTTCCAATGCTTTTCAGATCATTATCCTCTTAACATTTGCATTACTGCTCGATATCTAAATTAATCCCTGCTCTTAAATTCTCAGGGAACGTGGGTCCTCTTTCCCACACACATGCATATACACACACTCATTCTACCATCCTTTCCAATCTCGGTATATTAATCTTGCTAAAGTACAAGATTTCACAAACTATAGTCACTCCAAATGTATATAACAAAATATTTACATAGAAATATTCATTAGTATTAGCGTATTATTCCACTACTTGAAAACCCAAAGTGTTTCTCCATTTAGAATGAAAGGCAAGCACCTTAACCTGCCCCTATGTATCCTTACTACCTGTTGGAATTCAGACTTAACCAGATTACAGACCTGAAGCAGGACATCCATGGGACCTTACACATAAAGTGCTCAGCACCATGCGTGACACATTAAAAGAATTCAAAAAAGATGGTGTAAACATTATCGCTATTATTTCAATATAACGTGGCCTTAATTAGGCTTGTTAACTCCAGTTCTTAAATCATTTGAAGTATTCTTGTGAATTACCATTTCCACACTTTAAATCATATTTCTCTCCCCTTCACCTATATATTTTCCTTTTTTTTCTTTTTCTTTTTTTTTTTTTGAGACTCACTTAGGAAGCACATGGGCAGTACATAGGAACAAAGGCGTCTGCCATCTGACTACTTGATTTTGAATCCTGACTTCATCATTTCCTAGTTTTATGTAAGTTGTTAACCTCCCTATCCCTCAGTCTCCCTATAGGTCAAATAGGATAATCAAAACACTCATTTCCTAGACATGAGAGATTTAAATGAGACAATGCATATCAAATATTTAGTACAGTGCTCGGCGTGCAGTAGATGCTCAAATGATATTTTCTGAATTATGAAGTTCAAATTCTATGTTCACTGAAAACCTTTTCTCAAACAGCTAAGCCTCTGGTGATTCAATCTTTAATTTGAAAACAGACTGTGCCACTTGCTCTGGGCATAGAATCTTTGCCTTATTACAGCATTGTCATTGTCTTGAATTATGTAACCTTTATTTCAGTATTAACTTTTGCACTCCAAAATGGCTGTTGACTTTTAGAAGAGACAGGGAATTATACTCTGCCTCCCCTACTTAGAATGTCTACCATGAGGATTTTTCCTCATTATTCACTTAGTCACTTATCATTCATTCAACAAACATGGACTGCCATGTTGATTTGATTAAGACCACCTTTATTACAGAATCTTTGATCTCATGGGATTGAGAATTTTGTAGGAAAAAACAAATACAACATTAGAAGAGGACAAGCATTAAATAAATTAAAATAATAGCTACCGAATATTGTTTATTTTATATCACTGATAGAATAGATATGTACTCACACATACATTGTATACTCATGTATAGAGGATAGAACTAGGAAGAAGAGTAAGCTTATATCAAGCCATAGCTAAGAATTGACTACTCCATGTTTCCGAAATTTAGAATTTTTACTTCTTACCATGTGTGATGGTTAACATTAGGTGTCAACTTGATTAAACTGAAGGATGCCTAGATGACTGGTAAAGTATTGTTTCTGGGTGTGTGTGTGAGTGTGTTGCCAGAGAAGGCTGACATTTGAGTTGATGGACTGGGAGAGAGACTCACCCTCAATGTGGGTGGGCACCATCCAGCATGCTGTCAGAGAGGCTAGAACATATCCCATAGAAGAAAATGGGATAAGCTTGCTTGAAGGATCTCCTGGCTTCTTTCTTTTTCCCCCGTGCTGGATGCTTCCTCCCACTCACCTGTCCTTGCATACCAGACTTCAGGTTCTTCAGCTTTTAGACTCTTGGACTTACACTAGTGGCTTGATGGGGCCTCTTGGGCCTTTGACCACAGGCTGAAGGCTGCACTGTCGGCTTCCCTGGTTTTGAGGCTTTTGGATTCAGACTGAGCCACTACTGGCTTTTCTCTTTCCCAGCTTGCATGTAGATGGCCTATAATGGGACTTCACCTTGTGATTGTGCAAGCCAATTATCTCTAATAAACTCCCTTTTACATATACATATATCCTATTCGTTCTGTTCCTGTGGAGAATCCTGACCAACTCACCATGTCCTCTTTAATTGATATAAATTATTGGGGGTAATATTGATTGCTCATTTTTGCTAGTTTTAATAACTATTTCCATGAAGAACTCTTGCTTTTTTTACTAAGTGTGGGCATGACGCGGACAGCCTTATATCATCCACTGGCTAGTGTTCTCTATTAATTCCTATAAAAATAATTTTACGTCTTGAGCATGATTGGGTACCCAGCCTGTTGCTGAGTTGCCGAAAAGGAAACAGGACATTTAGGATGGAACAGTGTGTCAGCAACAGCTGCTCAAACTTAATATGTGGAATCTGTTAGCTAGGCAAACAGTCAAAAGTAGCACTTATCAAAAGCATTTATCAGGGGAAAAGAAAATGCACAGGAGAGAATAGTGTTCTATTGATCTGCAAGAAGTTTATTTTTCCATTCAGCAATGTTAAACTAATCAATTTCTTAAATAAAGCAAAAATACTAGTATTGATAATCCCAGTGATGGCTTAAGTTTTCTAGGACAACAGAGGTATCATATTGACATTGTAATAACGCAAATGCCAGGCTTGATTGTGTTTGACATGTTCACTGGTGAGTTTTGATTGCTAGAACTAATTCCTCACTGTGAAAGAGATGTTTTCAAGATGTTGAGTTTAGGGCTGGTGAATTACAAGGATAAAAAAAGGACTTTTTAAAATGTTATCTTCTCTTGGTTGCCATAGATATTTGGTAATAACAGGAAGTTGAGAAAGAGAAATGGTATTGTAAATGTAATAGAGTTAAAAAATCAAGGCCGGGCGCGGTGGCTCATAACCTGTAATCCCAGCTACTCAGGAGGCTGAGGCAGGAGAATTGCCTGAACCCAGGAGGCGGAGGTTGCGGTGAGCCGAGATCACGCCATTGCACTCCAGCCTAGGTAACAAGAGCTAAACTCGGTCTCAAAAAAAAAAAAAAAAAAAAATCAAAACTAGCTGCTTTAGTCTAATTATATAATAATTCCAAAGATTTAGCAAATTGAATTTTAATGTCCATAATTAGTGTTTTTATGATATTTTTGATATTTATGTAAAATATTATATAGGTGTGTATTTTTGAAAGTCGTTTTAGAGCAGATTTTCATGCCACAGATTACTATGTAGTGAGCTATCCACTACTCATTCCATTTCTATTCATGTTACCTAAGCCCACCCCACTGTGTGCCCCACAAATTTTAGATTCAGTTGTAGATAAGGAAGATAAGGAGGAGGCAGTTAAGGACCATTTATTTAACCCCCAGGTGGAAACCTCAGCTGTCATCAAATGTTTCTAAGTCTGGGTGACTCACAGCACATTTGGGGGATCTGTTCTAGTTGTCCAATTCAGGGATGTTTTTTAAAAAGCATAAATTTGATCTCACTGTGCATCCCTTGTCTTTAATTTTCATTTCTAATATTCAGAGTGAAGATAGGATTAAAAATATTCTTGGCTGGGTGTGCTGGCTAACACCTGTAATCCCCACACTTTGGGCGGCCAAGGCGGGTGAATTGATTGAGCCCAGATCCTGGGAAGTTGAGGCTGCAGTGAGCCGAAAACAGGTCAGTACACTCCAGCCTGGGCAACAGAGCAAGACCCTGTATCGAAAAATATATATTTATTCTTGTTATGTATATATCACTGATTATATGAAAGAAACTCTACAAGCTCAAGAGGAATGTGATAGAATATAAGCGCAAATCATTTTGTTATGGAAAACGAGCCAGTATACCAATATATACTGACTCAGATAAAGCTCTCATAAACTTGTTAAAAAATAAAAGGAAAGAAAGACAATTAAACATATTTTTCAAATCAGTTACAAATTATCAGTGAAAGGAAAATATTTTAAATACTGAAATATTAAAACTATTTTTCTCAACTATGAGCAGTAATCTAAGAGATTGCAAAAGCAAAGACAAAAGTTACTTAGCTTGCACAAATCTTTAGTGAACAAGCCCACATAATTAAATGCTGTTTTTAAAATGCATTTCGTGGGGAAATCCTCTACAATAGGCGTTATAGAAAGGTCAATAGCATGAAACAGTGATACTGGCTAAAATGGGAATGCCCTTGGAGAATGATGGAAACCCACAGAAAAGTATCTCCCAGAATCTCTTCCAAGTTGCTGTTATGAGAAAGGAGATGAAACAAATCTTACACATAGTGTGTAGTCTGAGAAATACATTTAACACCTTGCTCAGTGAAATTTTACTTGCAAAAGCAATTTATTTTAGAGGAAACAACGTATTTTTTTCTGTAACAGCTTGTCAAATAGCTGTAAAATTAGTCAATTAAATGTTGTTTAATGATAAAGGAAACGTGCGGGTGGTTCACCTGTCAGAAGCACAGTGCTTGAATATTATTGGGGAAAGGGCAGGAAAGGGAGAGGTGAAAATGGAGACAGCCAAGGTGGTTAACAGACTGAAGACAGAGAGAAGCAGAGAGTTTTAATGTATCCCATGAGGTAAACTGGAGAAAGATGTGATGAAAATACAGTTTTAGGAAGATTTCTAACATTGTTTGGCTGTGTCCCCACCCAAATCTCACCTTGAATTATAATAATTCCCGTGTGTCAAGGGCAGACCAGGTGGAGATAATTGAATCACGGGGATGGTTTGCCCCATACTGTTCTCTTGGTAATGAATAAGTCTTGTGAGATCGTATGGCTTTATAAATGGGAGATCCTTGCACAAGCTCTCCTGCCTGTTGCCATGTAAGAGGTGACTTTGCTCCTCATTCCCTTTCTGCCGTGAAAATGAGGGCTCCCCACCCATGTGAAACTGGGAGTGGATTAAACATCTTTCCTTTATAAATTATCCAGTTTTGAGTATGTCTTTATTAGCAGCATGAGAACAAACTAGTACAATTTCCATATGAAGCAACAGGTAAAATTTCTACAACATCCCTTTAAAGAAAACTTTCAGTATAGAGTGACAATATTCTTCAAGAATTCTTGAGGAGGTATATCTTATTGAATACATTGAAGAGCAAAGAGAAGGTTCATTATTGCTTAGAATTATTTGCCTTGTATTTTGAATATGACAGTCTGGGAAGTTTGAACTTCAACACAGAGATCCAACTGATCTGCATCAATAATGTCTTCCAAGAATTCCAAGAAAATTATCATAAGAAAGTGAGGCACTGGTGCCAAACTAAGATCAGAGGCATATGTAGAATAATGTATAGAATGATACTTTGTTTGAGATTATGTTACTTTATCCAATTGAATAAGTGTTAACAGAAATGACTGAACACAAATTTCCTAGTGAAATCACCAATTTAGAGCTTCAATAAACACTCAATTTCTTAAAAACAGGGCTCCTTCTGAATTGCAGAGAATAAAAATATCTCTGAGAATACTGGTGTAACAGACTGATGGAAGCATTCTCTAATAGACAATGTTGAAGAATCTGACTAGACCTCTGTCATTCCATTCATTTCTTCTTCCTGGACACATGGGAAGACTGATTGCATTTTCCATTCTCCTCCTCAATTAAGTTTAGGGATTTGTGACTAGTGTTTATTAAATGGAATGTGAGCAAAAGCAGTGTTTGTCTCATCTGAGCCAAAGTTAACATGAGAAGAGGGGAAAGCATTGATGGCTATTGTTATTTTTTTATTTTGTTTTATTTTACTTTGAGAAAGTCTTGTTAAATATATAATGGGATTAATTCAAAGAGAGCAGGAACATCTTAAAATCTCAGAGGTTTGCACTTGTCATTCAAAGCTATAACTTTACCATTCATTCTACTAGACAATTCTTCATAACTCTTGAGTATCTGCAAAGATTAAGCTTAAGGAATTTCTCAAAACGAGCAGTTATTTTTAAATTGGGTAAATAGCTAGCATAATGGTTCACTCATCTGAATTATTAAAGCAATATAGATAACTAATCATATAATAACCCAGGTTCCTCTTCTCTACAGTGAGGTTTGTTTGGTTCTCATTACCATAGATCTATAATTTACTTGCCTCTGAAGGTTGTTCAGATTGGGCTCAAATCTAAGTGAGGCTCATGAGTTCTATTCAGAGACACTAATTGTGTTGTAGCCATCATTTTTATAGAACATTGTAAACTTGTACACTTTGCACAGCTGCGACTATTAACCATGAAATATACATTACAACTATATTTTATCATATAGATAAACGGGATCACTCCTGGAGCTTTCGTCTTCCACAATGTGTATTTAACTCTACAGCAATTCAAACTTATCTTTGCCTCACTCCATGGCACTGAATGTTGCCTCAGGATAAGATCCTGGATCAAAATGGATTAACCTTCAAAGTATGGAAAAGAACTTTACATAACATGTAAACTCTTCATTATCAAAAAGTTGATTTTAAGTATTCTAGGAGTATTTTAAAAAATTAAAATTCATGATGCATATTAAAATAATCAAGATTTTTATAGCCCTGGTGACTTAGGTTGTTAGATATGCCAAAGGAATTTTTTCTCTACTTTTTTTCATCTGTCATTAATTGATGCTATTTTTTACACAGAACTGTCTTCCTTTGGAGTCACCACCTGCAGTAACTTATTATAGATTCTTCAGTTCCATTATTCATATTTGTGCTTCTGTATCTAGATAGTACCCTACTGTCATCCATTTTATGTGACACATGGTGCTTAGAACTTGCTACCATTAAATGCCAAAAAATAAAATAGAAATCCCATTCATTTAATGTTACTATAATCTGACAAGTCTCCAACATGGGCTGGAGAATTGTAACTTCTCAAATCCTGTAGCTGGCAGTTTAGAAACCCAATAGTCAATAAATTATGAAAATAGAAAAATACCTAAAGCATATGAGATATACAAAAATTAAGCTTTTAAATATAAAACTGATAATAGCAAAGACTTTGTATTAGTCCAATTTCATACTGCTGTAAAGAAACACTCGAGACTGGGTCATTTATAAAGGAAAGATGTTCCTCTCTCATACAATGGATTATAAACAATACATTGGAACACTGAAGAAACTCTGGCACTTGCAAACAAAGTTTCATGAGGATGTTGTTTGAGTTATTTATTCAGAGATTTAACCATCAACATTTCAAATTCACCTTGCTATAGAATGGTGTCATATAATTAAGTATCCAAACATAAACCTTAAAAATAGGGCTGGTGAAGATGTCCCATGGACATACACTCCAATGAAATCACACAGGGATGCCCTCCCCTGGTAAGAGGCAAAACTGACTGCATTGAAGAGTTTATGACCTCTTATACTTATTTCATTGTGGAGTCAAAATAACTACGTAATTCTCATGAGTGCACTTAGTTTTATTTCATAACAGTTGACTTCTTCTCAGAAATGTTGCAAACTATGCCTTCCAAGGACTGATACCCAGATACTTGACTAACTAAAGCAAGATAAATGATTCAGAAACTAGTCCCTCTAATCACTATAAAAAGATAATGAATAACTTAAAAAATGTATTTGATTTTTACTCACCTGTCACCTTGATGAGTTGAGCACTATAGTATAGGGGTTTGATTTTAAAATGATATAAAACCAATTTAAACTTGTTTCAGCAAATAAAGAATTTACTGGGTGTCACATATGGGAAGCCCATGGGTAGATGAAGCTGGCTTTACACAAGCAATGTTAAATGCCTCAAGCAATGTCATTTGGACTGTTTCTTTCTCTCTTGGCTGGTTCCCTTTTTATAGGGATTTCAATTTTAGGCAGGTTTCCCATGTGCCATGAAAGATGACCAAATCAGGTATACGATTTGAGATAATATAGTCTGATATCTCAAAAAACGGGGAGCCTTCTTTCCTCACATTCCATATATAATAGGAAAGCTTTATACTGACTCTCCTTATTTTATGGACTTATCACAGGCCCAACATCTATGACCACAGCAATTTGGGTTGGGATGACACTCTAGTCCTATAGCCTGGGGCCAGGTAAGTCAGGCACCATTAGTGATAGCTTTAACATAATAAAATGAAGTAGATTCTGGCATGTGCTTTCCTCTCACGTAAGAGAAATGCTGGTATTCTTATACCACTTAACCACTTCTGGTATTTTCTGCATGCTAAAATGATTTCATGATGGCAAAGAATGTGCACAGCAAAACCTGGCCATAAAATGTCTCTCCATGCCCATTGTAGGGCATCCCTACATAGGAATGAAGCATATACATTTTATTTTTACCTCAGGTATTATGTGATAGAGCAAGTGTGTATGCTCTCTTTAGGCAGATTAAGCCGAAAATAAATATTCTCTTGAATCGAATTGAATTAAACCTTGTAAGAAATTTCTCAGCAGTGCATTCTTATATAAAAATAAGCCAGTAACACGAAGAGTAATATTATTTCATCATAGTTTGCATAATTACTTTCCATACGTATTGTAGCTTAGCTTACATATATTTTACCATAGTACCTATTATACGTTAGCTAAGAAAACAACAATTGTAATTCTATCTAAATATACTTGCTCAAAGATTTTAAAAATTGATCATTCTCCATCCATATTATTGCTTTTAAATGCTTCAAAGAAGAGTTTCAGTGGACTTTCATATATCTATATTATTTTGGCTTAGAAAAAAGACAAAAGCAATAGATACGATGCACTACACTTGAAAATATATATACTTTTTTTTTTGAGATGGAGCTTCGCTCTTGTTGCCCAGGTTGGAGTGCAGTGGCTCGATCTCGGTTCACTGCAACCTCCACCTCCTGGGTTCAAGCAATTCTCCTGCCTCAGCCTTCTGAGTAGCTGTATTTCAGTAGAGATGGGGTTTTGCCATGTTGGTCAGCCTTGTTGAGAACTCCTGACTTCAGGTGATCCACCTGCCTTGACCTCCCAAAGTGTTGGGATTATAGGCATGAGCCACCACACCTGGCCCACTTGAAAACATTTAAAATGGCTATTTGTAGTCTTTCAAAATTAGGAGTTAGAATTTTGGATTAAGTCACCCAAACGTATTATTTTATCAGATTTTCCAGCACAACTCATTCCATTTGCTGGAAGCATTTATTAAATAAATACTGAATATTGCCTATGTTACAGAATTACATGAGAAATAGAAGATTCACCACATTAGAATCAAAGAGAAGAAACAGAACACACATAAAATACACACAGGACAATCTCATATATCCAGATGAATTGGCATTGGGCTCTGTACGATGTGGAAACTTCAGCTAGAAAGAAAACTGAACCTCAATAGAAAGGACACCATGTTCTCTTGCATCACATCTTACTCTCCTCCTGGGTCCTAATCGTCTTTGGATAAGCTACAGCTGTGCAAGCAGAAAGAAAGAACTGCAGCATCAACCATTTGTAAGTTTGCATGTGTTTGACTCTTTGCCCACCCTGTACTGACCCACTCACTAATTTATTGGTCCATTCATGTTTATGCGCTTGTTTCATATACGGGTCAAGGGATGCATGCATCTCCGGTAACACAGAAGCCACTACAAGTGGATGTCTTCTGTTCTCCAGAAGAGAAATTTAGATGACAAAGTTTTCTCCTTGAGGAACTAACATCTAGGTGAAAGTGACAGAAATACGAATACAGTTACGATTGCCTTCAAGAATCTAAAAAACCTGAATAATTAATGCAGAAAGGCAAAATGGCACAGGATTTAGGGGTAATAAATCATATTCAGTATTTCCTCCATTAAATGTAGCATTCTAGGTACTGTAAAGCTAGCTGGAAAATTTTCATAGAGGTAAGCCCAAGAAGAGATGGATGAGTTCATTGATGAGAGAATATGAATTTTTCATAAAGAAAAATTAACGTGAATCAGTCAAGACTTAGGTGTATGCTTATTGATCCACTGGTCCATGCATGTCTGCACACTTGCCTCACATGTGATCATGTCTTAGAGTGGATCAGGTTTCTTTTGCTGCATAAACAAATCCTAGAACATAGTGCCTTAAGACAAAAGGGATTCATTCTCCAGGGTCCAAGATGACAAAAACAGAAGCTTCAAGACCTCTTAAGGCATAAGCTTGGAGGTCTCTCAAAATCACATCCATGTCATTCTATGGTTCAAAGCATGTCACAGGCTTCATTCAGGTTGGAAGGGAGGGAGGACAGATTTTTCTTGTTGATAGGAGAAAGGGAAACATTTAATTGGAAAAAGGCATGTGGATTGGAAAAAAATATTTTATTGCTCTTTGCAAACAATGTACCACACTATAGAGTAGAGGTAAAACTTTTCTGAATTACTGAGTCCATCACTGTTATAATAGAACACTTGGACTTTTAAGGTGATAAAGCCTGTAAAACATGTGATCTGCTCATATTCCACAGTTTAAGTAAATCTTAATTATTCTGAAGATGTCTTACCTTTAGTGTCATTCTTAAAATTAGATTTAAGAGGTTTTTGGTGAAAAATATCCTCCAAAATGGGAACAACTAATGAAGTTCTATTTCACTAACACTTTCAATGCATGTAGTTCAATACCAGACCCACTGCTGGACACTGATCCCCATCTTTTCCCAGCAGGCTGCCAGTTAATGTAGATGCTGACAACTCATTATATTAGGGCTCAACTGCACAAAGAAATGCTTGAACTTTAGAAGGAAGTATTTGATGATCCAAAAAGCTTCAGAAAAATTAAACTATGATGGTAGAATTAATCATAATAAGGTAGTATTGATGCTGGTAATGCCCAAGAGTTCCTCAAATATTTCCAGCTCACTTTATAAATAAGAAATGGATCTAGACACCAGGTGCAGTGACTCATGCCTATAATCCCAGCACTTCGGGAGGCCCAGACAGGTGGATCACCTGAGGTCAGGAGTTTGAGACCAGCATGGCAAATATGGTGAAACCCCATCTCTACTAAAAATACAAAAATTAGCCAGGTGTGGTGGTGGGCACCTGTAATCCCAGCTATGCCGGAGACTGAGGCTGGAGAATCACTTGAACCCAGGAGGCAGAGGTGGCAGTGAGCTGAGACTGCGCCACTGCACTCCAGCCTGGGCAACAGAGTGCAACTCCATCTCAAAAAAAAAAAAAAAAAAAAAAGGAAAAGAGGCCGGGCGCAGTGGCTCACACCTGTAATTCCAGCACTTTGGGAGGCCGAGGCACGTGGATCACGAGGTCAACAGATCGAGACCATCCTGGTCAACATGGTGAAACCCCGTCTCTACTAAAAATACAAAAAATTAGCTGGGCATGGTGGCACGTGCCTGTAATCCCAGCTACTCAGGAGGCTGAGGCAGAATTGCCTGGGCCCAGGAGGTGGAGATTGCGGTGAGCCGAGATCGCGCCATTGCACTCCAGCCTGGGTAACAAGAGCAAAACTCTGTCTCAAAAAAAAGGAAAAGAAATGGACCCAGAAAACCTAACTTGTTTAAGGTCATGACTTGGACAAAGTCAGCCTGGATACCACTACATGAAAGAGACCAGGACTGGAGCAGCTACAATTATTATTCCCAACTATCACAACTTTGATTATATAATTTTATTTGTATATATAAAAATATGGCACCAGGTCTCTTACTATGGCCTGTGGACATCAGGAAGCCTATGGCTTTTGTGAATAGATATGTGTGTATATATGTGTGTGTACATGTATACATGGGTATATATACATGTGTATACATGAATATGTAAACATATATATACACACACCTAAACATGCATCTGTTTATTTTTCATGCAAATGACACATTACCTCTTGAGTAACATCATCAAGGGTCATACTGCTGACCAAGCATGGTGGCCCATGTCTTGTTATCCCAGCACTTTGGGAGGCTAAGGCAAAAAGATTGCTTGAGCCCAGGAGTTTAAGACTAGCCTGAGCAACATAGGGAGACACCTGTCTCTACAAGTAATTTAAAAATTAGCTGGGTATGGTGGCATGCACTTGTGGTCCCAGCTTATTTGGAGGCTGAGGCAGGAGGATCACCTGAGCCTGGGAGGTCAAGACTGCATTGAGCCATGATTACGCTGTTGCACTCCAGCCTGGATGACAGGAGACTCTGACTCCAAAAAATAAAATAAAATAGTATGACTGTTTTTTCCATTAGTTTAAGGAATGTTTTCAGACTATAAAGTTGAACATTCAGAAAGTAGCCTACAAATCCTTTTTTATTTGTTTTTGAAGTGGTTTTGATGCAAAGAGAGTTGAGCTGTCCTCTCAAACTTATTAAAAAAATGAACCAAATATTTTTCCCAAATGAGCACCCTTCCCTAGACTTTTTATTTTTTCTATGGAATGAATGTTTATGTCTCCACTAAATTCATATGTTGAATCTCCACTGTGATGTGGCTTTGGGGAAGTAATTTGGACATAAGAATGGTGGTTCCATAATGCGATTAGTGACCTCCTCAGAAGAGATAGGAAAGAGCTTGACTATGTGAGCCCTGTCTTCCTCCCTCTCCATACCACAATGTGAGAAAACTTCATAATTCTCACAATAATACTGTAATTATCATTGCACTCACTGGAAAAAAAATCTCAGAAGCATACAATGACCTAATCAATATCAAAGGGCTATTGAGTTATGAAACTGGGCTGGACTATAAATCATTTCACAGTACAGTTCTTCCTTTAAAACATTGCCCATATGTGACTTTTTTTATTTTTTTTTTTAATTTTTTATTGGATTATAGGTTTTGGGGTACATGTGTGACTTTTTTTTTAAACATAGGCTACAATTGGCCTAGGTCTGCTTCACCTCATTGTCTAATAATATTCGGTGTGCATTGAGTATCTCTTATATACTTGGCACTCTCCAGGCTATGAGAGATATAAGACTAAATTTAATAGAATCTATGGTTTTAAGGAGCCTGGAGTCTAGTGATGACTGCACCAGACTTGATTGTTTATTTTGTCTCAGGTCCTTTTCCTTCCAAGTTGATATAGTTTGGATGTTTGTCTCTTCCAGGTCTCATATTGAAATGTAATTTCAACTCCAGTGGTGGAGTTGGGCCCTGGTGAGAGGTGTTTGTGTCATAACGGGGATAGATCCCTCATGAACAACTTGGTGCTGGCCTCCTAATAGTGAGTTCTTATGAGATCTCTTTGTTTAAAAGTGCGTGGCACCTCCTCCCTCCCTCTCTTCTCTTGGTCCTTCTATTGCCATGTAACACAATTGCTCTTACTTCACTTCTGGCCATGATTGTAAGCTTCCTGAGGCCTCACCAGAAGCAGATGGCAGCACCATGCTTCCTATGAAGCTTGCAGAACTGTAAGCCAATTAAGCCTCTTGCCTCAGGTATTTAGAGCAATATAAAACTGACAAACACATAAGCCATCATCTATGTCATTGGCAGATAAAGGCTCCCTCTTCATAAAAGAGGTAGCCGGCCATTTTTAAGTACTAACCATTTCCCAGTTTCTAAGTACCTTCAGTATATTAACTGGAATAAATCTTCTCCACAATCCTAGAATAGAAGAACCACTTTTATTTTAAGATGCAGACATTTAGGCACACACATACACACACACACACACACACACACACACACACACAGCAAGAGGAGTATGTTTGTTTTAAACCCATAAGTCTGATTCCAGAGTGTTCACTCAACCACTCCTCTCAAATGCCTCTCAGAAATTGAAACACAGAGGGTATTGTGTCTCTCTCTCTTGATTAATAATCAAAATGGCTCCCTGTTCTCACAATGTTAAAGGTTTACTCACTTTTTTCAGCTCTTTTTTTATCATGTCCTTTGTCTTCCTTGGTGACCTTCTTTTCCTGGTTTCCTGCCTGACCACTGGACTCCAGACAATTTTCTCCCCTTCCTAAACTGTCTCTCTCTTTTGATCATGCTTAAAACCTGTCCTCTTTACCCACATATCTACTCAGCCTTTTAAAAAATCCTGCCAATCTTTGAAATCTTACCTCCAGGAAATTGTTCCTATCTGCATCTCCAAATCACAAGGACTCACTTTTACACAGACACAGACTATTTCAAAAGATTGAACAGTATATGGTTCACTCTCATTCATTTCTGTTTTTCATATTTGCTTGTTTGTCCAAACAAAATCTTGGCTTGCATAAACATAAATCCCATAAACTAGCATAATATTGGCTAAGAAATATTCATTTACAATTTACTGATAGATTAACTTCAAAGTTGCCTGAATTATACTGTTAGGAAAAGCACAAATGCCTCTACAAATATTTAAATTTAAAAAAAAATTTAAAAAAACACAGTTTTTTTTAAGTTGACAAAAAGAGACTGCATTTAAGAGAGAATTTTTATGATCAGATGAAGAAAAATCATTTAGCCAGATAATTTAGACACCAATATTTTGTTGAGTCCAAAAAAAGAGAAACTTTAAAACCACCACATTTCTGTTTGGTTGTCTACATTGATTAAGAGGGAAAGGTAATTTAGCTTTCACCTCTGTGAAATTCATGTGTTTTCCACTGAAATTACTCAGGGATTTATAATCTATTTCCCAATACCTAACAAAACATGGCAAATTTACAGCCTAGAAACACTGACATGTTTGACCTTTGACAGAGATACGTGAAAAGTTTCTCAATTCATGGATGGTCTTTCCTGCAACCTCTTTTTTTTAATGCTTTAAGATTTCTGCAGCATAGTGCTGAAATCTAAATTTCCCCTTTAGTGTCAAGGTTTAAATCTTAATTTGTTTAAGTCTTTCCCAGAAGCATGACACATTCAAGTAGTTGTATTGGTATGATCTTCTCATAATTTCCCTTATTGCAATTCTAATGATTTCTCATTTTAAATTTAAAACACCCAATTAGTTTAGGGTGCTAAGGGATAATTCTAGAAAACCTGCACAGACAGCAAACTTACCATTTTCAAATGGAATGATTAAAAACCAAACAAAGGGCTTTTTCCAGCCAGCTCAGTTGAAACCAATGAATAATATTACATGCATAAAGGAAAAGGGAGGCCACAGAACCTCACTAACTCAGGGGCCTGGTAATGATGAATACAATATTTGTTCTTGAAGTTATAGCTCTGACTTGGTTTGAGTTGTCACTTTTATAGACGGGACGGGTTATTTTAGGAGAGTAAATTGGTGAAGGTTCTCCATTGCTCGGTGACTATCATCAAACACTTAATATGGGATACCCTATTTTCAATGACTATGAACTAATTATCCACAAAATGGCAGTCTTGATGGTGTATTTGGTAAAAGACAATTGTCAAAAGTTTAATACTCCTTGACACTTTGAGATCTTCAATTAGAGAAGCCATGGTTTGGCTATTTTGTTGTTAATGGGATTGTATCAGAAAATATAGGAAATCAAAACATTTCAATTGGACCATTCAACCAGATTCTAAATTTTTAGACTATCAATGTTTAGATATTTTTCTACTATGGTTAAACACTGTTAGCCATTTTTACTTATCTTATTTAATCCTCTCACAAAATGCATGAAGTAAGTATTTTTATATCGGTTTTACTATTTACTGAGGTAATAAGTGTTTATGACTTGGCAAAGTCAGTCAACAACAACCAAATACTAGTAAATGGAAGATTTGACGTGACTCTGTGATCTGTCTTCAAAACCTACGTGCTTTTTGTTACATTTGAGTTGTATGTTTTCCAAATAATCAAATGTGTTGAGGTCAGATTTTGGTAAGGTTTGTCTGCAGTTGAAAATTCTGAAGACAAATTGCAAACTTGTCCTTCAACTGTAAACTCATCTCATTAGAATCTTCTTCAGCCAAAGCAATTTATCTTGTTCAGGGACTAGGGACTTTTCTTAAACAAGTCTTTAAAGGTTGAAATTGAAAAGTAAAGTCTCAAGATGTAAAGTCTAACCACTTCTTGGCAGCTAAAAAATTACATGGGTGGTTTTTTCATCTCTTTCAAAGAGGAAGTGTTCGTTTCATTGAAAGCTCAGCTTGAAGATTTTGAGAAACTTTAAGTTGTATATCAGATATAAACAAAATGCTTTCTGTAACCCAAATGATCATAACCAAGATTTTCATTCTGGAAATACTTCCTGTCAGCACAAGCAATTTTTTCAAAGCATATTTTTGGTGGTTGTAACAGCAACTTGTAAAATATTCTTGATGCATTTATATAAAATGGTACATAAAACTTTCACCCTAAAAATACTTGATTGTGGAAGGGAAGGTAACTTCATGCCAATATAAACTGACAGGATAAAAATGATCTTGTCCTCTATTTTACTGCCACTTCAACTTCACTACCCAGACCTAGACTACTCACACTAAACCAAATAAAACATCCAAATGGGGCAAACATTGGTTCAACAGGGTTTTTGCATTGTGGTGATAAAACAACTGAGTCATTGAAATTCAGGGCTGTACTTCTAGAGGGGTAGCAGCCAAAGAATACTCATGTGTACATATCATCAAGTATTTACTGAACACTCATTACGTACAAAACTTTACACCAGGGTTCAGCAAACTTTTTCTGTAAAAGGCCAGAGATTAGTTAGGATTGCAAGCCGTGCAATCTCTTTCACAGCCACTCATCCGACACTGTTGTAGCACAAAGGCTGCCATAAACAACAGATAATGCTTGGAATGACTGAGTTACAATAAAACTTTGCTTACACACACAGGAGCCAAATTTTGGCAGCAAACTATAGTTTTGCTGACCTTTGCCATGTATCTCTGAAGCACAGAAAGATTAATGAGTAACCAAAGTGTAATTAATGGCTCACAGTTCAGAGGGAGTATTATTATTTAATACACTTGACTCAAGAGAAACAAAATCATAACAACTGCTCACAGAAGATAATAGCAACCATGCTGTTTCTTGAAGGATGATTCGAAATTTTACCAATGGAGGTTTGGGGTGGAGAGGAACTCTACATGATAGTGCTAGCATCAGTAAAAGGACCAAAGATGTAAAGTGGAGATACAGTGTGGAGAGAGCAAGAAGTCAAGTATAACTGGAGCAACAGGACCTTAGGGACTGTGGTAAGAGAGACTAGAAAAGGCAGCACAGGGCCTGTGGTCAGCCATTAAATAATATGTGGAAGGCTATAGGCTCGATGCTTTAGTTTTTGCAGCATTCTAGGTTCAGAAAGAATATACACAAAACCATTAAGACCTAGCTCACCCCTCATCTAAGGAGGGAGGTTATGAGTGAGAAGGTTGGGTACAGAGTTTTACATTTAATTTTTCTTCACTTCCATGTACTTGTTTTAATTAATTATTTTATTTTAGGTTAAGGGGTACATGAGAATGTTTGTTAGATAGGTTTGTTGTTTCCTTCTTGTGTTCATAATTTCTCATCATTTAGCTCTAGCTTTTAAGTGAGAACATGTGGTATTAGTTTTCTCTTCCTGTGTTAGTTTGCTAAGGATAATGGCCTCCAGCTCCATCTATGTTCTTGCAAAAAACATGATCTGATCCTTTTTTATGGCTGCATAGTATTCCATGGTGTGTATGTACCATATTTTCTTTATCCAATCGGTTATCGATGGGCATTTAGGTTGATTCCATGTTTTCACTATTCTGAATAGTGTCGCAATGAACATTCACATGCATGTGTCTTTATGGCAGAATTTTTTTTAACCAACTGCTATTTCTTCCAGAAACATTCACATGCACATGTCTTTATGGCAGAATGATTTCTATTCCTCTGGGTATATACCCAGTAATGGGATTGTTGGGTCAAATGATAGTTCTGCTTTTAGGTTTTTGAGGCATCTCCACACTGCTTTCCACAACAGTTGAACCAATTTACATTTCCACCAACAGTATATAAGTGTTCCCTTTTCTCCACAACCCCTCCAGCATCTGTTATGTTTTGAATTTTTAATAACACTTCTATATATTTTTAATCTGCCACGTACACATGCATTAGATTGGAAACAAGACAAAGTAATTATCATTTTTCACCTCTATATCTCATATTTTTTAAAAATTGTATTTGAAAATATAAAAACAAATTAGTTTCTTCATACACAGAATGTTGGTTTATTATTTATATGTTGCATCATTTCTATATAAAATATTTTGTACAAGCGGAGTTATTATTAGTAAGGAGGTAAAATGATAGTGGACATGAACCATGTGGCAGTTACCCTACCAGACTATACCCTTCATGAGATCAGGGTTGTGTCCGTAACATACCAGATACTCCAAAATATTTGTTAGATGAATAGCTATAAGGTTTTCTCCTCTAAGTATATTCAATAGAAGGGAGAGGCCACTATTATTTTCTAAGTAGCCCTGAAGTAGGTATCTGTTATTTTTGACAATCAGCACCCATTCATCCCACTGGTAGAGAAGTTGCCCAGATTGTCTTTGAGCAGCCAGCCTTCTCCACATTTGCAGTTGGTTGGGGCTGATTGACTCCTAGCTCTAGACTGGACATAGTTATTAGGAATGAAATGTGACCCAATCAGAGCTAAAGGTTAGTCAGAGCTTTCCAACAATGTTGTGGTTAGAAATTACCACACTCCACCAATAGACCAGTTTATCAAGCTCCACCAATAGACCAGGTGTGGTGGCTCACACCTGTAATTCCGGCACTTTGGGAGGCTGAGGTAGGTGGATCATGAAGTCAGGAGATCAAGACCATCCTGTCTAACACGGTGAAACCCTGTCTCTACTAAAAATACAAAAACTTAGCCAGACACGGTGGCACACACCTGTAGTCCCAGCTACTCAGGAGCCTGAGGCAGGAGAATCACTTGAACCCGGGAGGCAGAGGTTGCAGTGAGCTGAGATTTCACCACTGCATGCCAGCCCGAACACAGAGTGAGATTCTGTCTCAAAAAAAAAAAAAAGAAGAAGAAGAAAAAGAAAGAAAATTGAAATTGCCACCAATAATTTAGCACTTGAAAACATATGAGCTAGGGATGCTATCTCCATCCTGTTACCATTTATAGTGTACCCATGACATTAAGACATATAAGAATCCCAAAAACGGAGAGGTCAGAAGCCATGTCTTAGTGACATCTAGGATGTCCCCATTCAAGCTACTTCAAAAAGTGTCCTTACTCCTGAATTCATTTAGTTATGTGAGACCACAAATTACTATATGATAGTGATCATTTATTATTAATTTGCTAGTAAGTATTTTCTTTTCAGCAGCCAATTTCAGTAGGTTTTATTAGGTTTATAGTTTCCCCGTCGGTTCTTTATAGACTGTACTTTGTGAGAAAACATTTTGCCCCCAAATCAGTAACATCTTATTACTTAGCCACTGAAATCATGATATACCTGTTAGTTTCCTGTTTATCAAGCTCCAATTTATATCCTATGACTCAGTTCCTCTCAAATGTCATTCAATGTTGTATTTTTTTCAAAAGATTGTAAAAAGAAATAAAAATTGTAATAATTTTTCTATTCATTTGCTTAAGTTTTTCTTCTGTTTAATAATAGAAAAACTGAGCTAATCATAATCCTATTAAAAACAAAACAAAATAAAACAAACAAATAATAGTGTGCATTTTTCTTTGCACTTGATAATTAGTAAATCATAGCTTCAGTCAGGAGAACTTATATTTTTTCAAATTAGAAAATGATATCTTGACTAAAATAACTTTATTTAATTACAAAAGACCTGATGGATATCCATGTCTTTTTCTTCTACAATTGCATATTTTTTTCTGCCTTATTATTCTTTCCTGTGACTTTTCTAAGTCAATCCCTACCATTTCAAACATTCCACTCATTCTTACTTAAAATTGCCCATATTTTCAAGTAGTTAAAGATAGATCAATGATGGAATTACCATCATTTGTTGCACTGACTTGAAAAAATCATTTGATCTGAGATATAGTGTTGCCACACAATTTCTGTGAACACCTCATGAAAAATAAAAGATTTTTTTTTAACCAATGGCTATTTCTTCCAGAAACTTGAAATTTTATGTGTGTTGGTACGATCTGGACATTTATGTAACATGACTGATTTTCCTCTTCTTGAATTATTCCCATAACTCATCGAATATTTCTAGCATTTCTCACATAGGAATAAAAAGCAATAATAAAACCCTTGTAGGGTTTTCACGGCTTGCATATTGGAAGCACAGAGTAAATATTACTTCCCTTCTTCTTTAAACACATATATTTAAGAATTGAAATCAGTTCATGATAATATAGTGGCTATTTATATTTCTTAAATAGTTGGGGATATTTGCATGTGAAAATGATCATTGAATAAGAATTAGAGATCCCTTTGACCAAAAATATTGTATAATGTGGCCTAGTCAAGTATATGCCCTAGTCTTTCTCAGTTATTCTCTTCAACAAAGGAAAAAATTGATATAAGTAAATTTTCTTGTGTTGAAGAAACATAGATATCTTAAAAATTATAATTATAAGATAATCTATAAGATAGTGAGATTAATCAATTTTATAATCAACATTATTTTTTGAATGTCTAGAAATTTCATAATATTAAGAAGAGGATAATAGAATTCCATAGGCATAAACTTTTCTCTATCGCCTACAACATTTAATTTATTCCAAGACAGACTCTCTAAGACAGACTCTCTTGAGACTGTGTAACAAAGCATGCAGACCTAACTGTGCCCCTTATATTGCTTAAATGCTTGGAAACACACTGAAACATTTTTAAAGTTTTTTTTAATGTCAAATTCTATTGGGGCAAAAAGCAAAGCACTTATTTTCAGAAGATCATTAGTTGCCTAAATGAAAATGTAAAGCTATATCTTCCCAAAATAGTCTGTGTTGAAGGGACAATTTTTTCCCAGTGCAACTTCATAGCATGGCACTAAATTTTGTGCACAGTGAGCATGGCTTCTGTGCAATTTATGGCATATGCATTACAGCAGATCTCAAATAAATTATGAACTCTATGTGTTACTGAGGCACTGTCAAACTCTGATTGATTTGGACAGTTTGTAGTTAATTAAGTTCATTTCCAATTCTGTCTCTTCATCCAATTTCAAAGCATTCTATATTGAAAGCCTATTTTCAATTAGCAAGAAGGATGAAACAAAAAGAATTAATTACAAAAGTGACAATCTCCATTTAAGTCTTCATAGTGAGCAATTATGTATCTTAAAAGTTAAGAAATTGAAGAGTTGTACTTGTCTAATATATTATGTCTTTGATATGTATCTTACGTATATTAAAACTTGACACAGGCATGGTATTACAGTGAAAAAACTGCAATGACTGAAGTTATCTGTAGTTACTATAAGTTTAAAAAGGCCATTTTACTTAGTATTTAATTATTGAGGATTAGACTTGATAATATTTTTTGAAGGATATAAGTATAGCACATATATTAGAAAATCTTATGATAAGACACATTTATTTAGTGAATCTCACAAGTTTGAGGCACATAGATAATTTTTTAAAGCCTGCTAAGTGATTCTGATATAATAAACCACTAATCTCATCTCATCTTTATCCAAGGTCCTGTAAGCCTGACTACCACAACCAACATGAGGCAGATTTGCATAGCAAATACATATTGCGGAGGTATATAGAGCCACCATAAATAAGCTTTGCCACTTAGGTACAATTTTTGACAGGGATTTTTTAGCCTCTCTCTTTCTTAGGTAAGATGTTTCTAAAATGAGGATAATACTATAAAATCTACATGCGGGAGTCAAGGATTAAGGAGAGACTACCGAATATTTAGCTCAGAACCTGGCACAGAGAATGGTTGTCTATTATCCTGATCATAATGGTGATGATGCTGACAGATACATATTAGACCCAGGTTCTGAAACATTTACACCTATGTTGTTATAACAGGATATTATTGCACATGTGATCCTGGAAGTGAAAAAGAGACTCGAGATTGTTGGGTTTGGCTTGAAACACATGGAGTTTGACATGCCAATGGGGATTCAAGTTGGACATATCAAGAAGGCAGACAAGATGAGACAGGATTATGTGACAATATTTGAAGTTTATCAATGTTAATGGGAGATCGTAGCTTTGCAAGCTTCTTTGTGATTCTTCTTCTTAGGTTAGAAGTTGAAATTCCATATAGTCCCAGTAGAGGCAGAGAAGGAAGCTCAGGACAAGATCTAAGGAATGGACTTACAGATGAAAGAAACTGAAAGAGAATGCAAAATCAAATGTAAAGCACAGGAGGTGGTAAGGCAGCAGAAAACTACGAAGAGTGAAGAACTTAAGATACTAAAATATTATAAGAAGACTAATATAATTAAAACAGTGTGCTAATGGCATAGAGATAGTGAAATAAAGGTCAGATAGAAGAAGAGTCAAATATATTAAGTACACAGTATAGATGGAGTTTCAAATCACTGGGATAATATGGCTTAGTAAATAAACGGTAAGTGAATGCTTGAGTAATCTTTAAAGGGAAAGAGAGTTTTAATTATATACTGTATACATCTATTCTTAGGGTAGATAGTGTATCCTCACCAAGAAAAATAAAGACCCATTTATAAAAATATGTACTAGCTGAATATTGGGGGAAGTGATAAAAAGTTCACAATCCACAAAAGAAAAAAATGGCAGATTTGAATAACAAATGTACTAATTCTCAGTTGTGAAATTACACTAAACAAAGTTAACACACAAATAATTATAAAAGGGAGAAGGGCTTTGACATAGGTAAAGCCAAATATTAATATTTATGAAATACAAAGAGCTTCTACTAATCAACTTCTTAAAAGTTCATTTATCACAAGAGAAAAATGGACAAAGCATATAAACAATAAATTTCCAGATAAAAAATACAAATAAATAGCAGGCATATGAAATATAATATTAACATTCAAAAATATATAGCTTTTGATAGCTGTTATATAGGTTTTAAAAAATAAATATATTGAAGTACTTGGTGTATGTGTTATAATATGAAAATGTGTATTCTCATATTTAGTTGGTGGGTGACAAACTGACACAGTGGTTCTGGAAGTCTAACATGATACCATTTATCCATATTCCAAATGTGTGTAGTGTAGAGTCTAGAAAATCCAGCAACACTAAAACCATTGATTCTAAATCTAATGGAGAATTATAAATATAAAAAATATATGACTAACTTAGATATATTTACAGAAAAACTTATTATTGCAATAACAACAACAAATAAAATTAAAAGTTTTTAAGTATCCCTTGATAGGGGAATTATAGATCCAAAAATAAAATATTTCAGAAATTTAAAAAACAGCAAAGTAAATCTACTGACTTGAAAATATGTCATATGTCAATAACATATTATTGGTCAATAAAATAACTTGGGTGTATTTATGTGTGTAAATACATGCTGAAGCAAATCACTGCCTACAAATGCTATCTATAATTGTTAGTTATGAAAAGCTGATTAGAGCAAAGAAGGAAAATTTTTGCTTAAGACTTCAAAAAATTAGTTGGGCAATGGTTTTGCCGGTATATTTATGCTCTTCAGTTTTCCTAAATTTTCTCAAGTCAGTATCAGTTGCATTTATAATATTTTAAAACAGAATTTGCCTTGAATCTTGGTGTAGTTCAAATTATGTTGTCAATAAAAGCAAATTATTTAAAGACAGACTCCCAGAAGCATATCACAGCTAAACTATTTACTTCCCTTGCAACTTTATCAAGTTCTTTCACCTTTTTGTGCCTCAACTTCCTCAAAAGTAAAATGAGCCTAAAAATACCCGCTGTGTAGCATTGTTATTATGAAACATCAAATAAGACATCAATCTGATATTGAAGGTAAAATATATACTTTGTGGCTGGCATATAAGGGGACTTCAATAAATATGTTAGTGTGATTTTTATTGTTTTTGTTGATGATAACAGTGAAGAAGGAAATGACTAGCTTTGATATTTCAAGGAGAGATTAGTTGAAATGTGGAAACAGATAGAATGTGAAATTTGTGTCCTTTGAATTGCCATCCAGTTTTTTGAAGAAGTAGGCTATATCAAGATTATTTTTCTCCAGGCTGGGTGACGGAGAGAGAGAAGCTGTCTCAAAAAAGATTATTTTCCTTTACTACCCCTTACATCACTATACCAGCCTCATCTTCCCCTTCTTTGCAGTTGTTCTGGGTGACCAGCTGGTTTGCAGTTATATTCTTCTTCTTCTCATCTTTGTGTCTTTGTGCCAGTTCTTTCCATCAATGAGAATATCCTTACCACCTGCTGACAGTCAACCCATCTTGTAAAGAAAAGTTCATTCTTGCACTATTGCTTTCATTCTTCATTTCCAAAGTTTTATTGGCATTGCTAGCAAGTCCACTTGGTCACCTTTTATAATCATTTGTGCTCATGTAGGTCATCTACAAGACAAACTTCTCAATGAGTGTGGGAGAATTGAGAGGCAAGGGATGGTGAGATGTATTAAAGTTGATGCCCACACAGAATATAATAAAACACAACTTATGCATAACTTTCAGTGAGTCTTAAGTGAACTTAATACAATATAAAGATGGAGGAGCTAAGAAAAAGGCAACTATTGAACTTAATTTTTTGCCCAGGTAGTTATGATGTTTAAAGAAAATAGGATACTGGGGATTTTCTTTAACATGAATGGAGAGAGACACATTTCTATTACAACTCCTACTCCCTAATTAAAAGAAAAATGGCAGCAACAAAAGTAATCAAGGAAACCCCATTTGCAGTGAAACTAAGGAAGAATCGTAACCCTAAACCACAACCCCAAAATATGAAGATTAGAGTAAAATTGGAATTAAATCAAGGGAGATTATGGTAAAAGAAATAAAACCTTTTTTTTTTTCTTTTCACAGTAGAGGATGCCATTGTTTTAGGTGGCATGTCCTTAAAGGACCAAATAATCTTTCTTGAAGAGGAAGAGTTCTGAATGCGTAGATAAGTCAGAGGCACATGCCTGGATTTTATTCCCCATACCACTCTTTGCATGTAGATGTGAAGGGAGATCCACACAGATCTATCTGTATAGTTGTAAAGGAAATGGTTCAGTGAAATGGAAAGATAAAGGAAGAAGTAAATGTTGTATATAGTGATTACAGCAAGCTGCCTAAAAATAAATAAATGCTAAATTATAATACTTGAAGTCTAAATATAATTGATTATTTTAAAGAGAACTATAAATTCCTGGATTTATCTCAGAAAATATTAAGAAAAGGATTGAAAATGCAGTCAAAAAGATACCTTTCTAACAGTTGCAAGACTATGTCTATTTACAGGGGAAATGTAATAAACCTTTAAGAACCAGGTAATTTCTATTGCTATGTTATTTAAGCTGCCCCACGCCATTAATTTTTTAAAATACTAGTTTAAAGGAAAGGCGTTTCCAGATCTTTTTACAAAGGGAGGATAACTGTGATTCTGAACTATAATAAAAGTAGTGCCCCCAACAACAATGTAAAAGAAAGAAAATATAAGCAAAGTTCACTTCGTTATTTATTATGTATTTTTAAATGGCATAATAATTGTACATATTTATAGGATGCATAGTATGTTTTGATACAAATATCCAATGGGTAATGATCAAATCCATGTAATTTGTATATCTATATATCACATATTTTCATTTTTTATGTTGGGAACATTTAAAATCCTTTCTTGAATCTATTTGAAAATATATAATAAATTATGCTTAACTATAGTCACTTTACAGTGCTACAAAACATTAGAACTTTTTTTTCTTTTTTTTAGGTAAAAAGAGATATCAGGAGAAAAAGATCTTCAATGACATGAACAGAGTGTGTGACAACTAGAAACATCATTATCATGATTAAAATGGAAAGCTATTTTAAATGATCTCCAGGAAGCCAGAAGTAAAATTATCAAGGGAAATCAAACATGTAACCATAAGACTCATTGCAACTATTATGTCCTGAAACATGTTGGTGCATTCTCATAATGAGTATTATTCTTATGTTCTATATTTTCCATTACAGAAAAGAAAAAAAATAACTTGTCAGTATAGTAAAGGTAAGGGAAAAACCCTTTTTTTTTTTTTTTTACAGATTGTGTGTTTTCTAACCAAGAAACGAAAAAGGAAAGACAGTTTCTCTCTGCCAACTTTTTGGTATTCTCTACATACCAAACATAACATAACATTTATGGGACACTAATTGCCCTATTCAGGTCAATTTTATTGTTCTTCTCATGAAAATTCCTTCTAGAATCTGGTCACACATTTACTTTCTTTTTTTTTTTTTTAATGGATTGGAGGTTTCAGTGGGATGGGAGAATCACAAGGAATCAGGTGTTCAGAGGAATGTATTGAGTACAGGTGAGGAACTAGGATGTTGAAAAATAAAAAAAGGAGAGAAGGAGAGGAAGAAAGAGGAAGAAAAAGAGGGAGAGAGAACAGGAATAATGCTTCATTCAAAAAATGGGTATTAATAATGGCTGATCAATATTTTGTGTATTTAAAGCGGAGAACTCTATAAATATTTATTGAGTTTACTTGTTCCAGATCTGAGTTGAAGTCCTGGATATCCTTATTAATTTTCTGTCTCATTGAGTCTAAATCTCGTTGTGGGTCTTATGTATCTGGGTATTAAGATCTCTTATTGTTGCCTTGATCCTTTTACCACTGTATCTTTGTTGCTTTGAAATCTATTTTATCAAATGTGAGAATTGCAACTCCTGCTTTTTATTTATTTTTTTGCTCTCCATTTGGTTGGTAAAGTTTTCTCCAACCCTTTGTTTTGAGTCTTTGTGTATCTTTGGATATTCCGTTAGGTTTTGGCTGTATCTTTTGATTGGGGGATTTAGTTGATTTAAATTTAGGGTTACTGCCATTTGATGTTAACTGGCTATTTTATCTATTTGTTGATGTAAATTCTTCTTTATGTTGATGCTCTTTACCTTTTGGTATATTTTTACAAAGGCTCATACTGGTTGTTCCTATGTATAATGCTTCTTTCAGAAGTTTTTGTAAAGCAGGCCTGGTGGTAGTAAAATCTCTGAGTACTTGCTTGTTCATAAAAGATTTTATTTTTTCTTCAATTGTGAAGCTTAGTTTGGCAGGATATGAGATTCTAGGCTGAAAGTTCTGTTCTTTAAGTATATTGAATATCGGCCCCCACTCTCTTCTGGCTTGTAGTGTTTCCACTGAGAGATCTGCTGTAAGTCTAATAGGCTTCCCTTTATGGGTAACCTGGCCTTCCTCTCTGGCTGCCCTTAGTATTTTCTCCTTCGTTTCGATCCTGGTGAATCTAATGATTATGTGCCTTGGGGTTGCTCTTCTTGAGGAATATCTTTGTGGTGTTCTCTGTATTACCTGGAGTTGAATAGTGTCCTGCTTTGCTAGACTGGGAAAATTTTCCTGGATAATATCCTGAAAAGTATTTTCCAGCTTGGATTCATTCTCTCCATCACATTCAGGTACACCAATCAAACGTAGATTGGGTCTTTTCACATAGTCCCATATTTCTTGGAGACTTTGCTCATTCCTTTTCATCCTTTTTTCTCTATTCTTGTCTTGTCGTTTTTATTTCATTAAGTTGGTCTTCAACCTCTGATATCCTTTCTTCTGCTTGATCCATTCTGCTATTTAAACTTGTGCATATTTCACTAAGTTCTCGTGTTGTATTTTTCAACTCCTTTAGTTCATTTATATTCCTCTCTATATTGTCTATTCTTTTCAGCATTTCATCAAACCTTTTTTCAAAGTTCTTAGTTTCTTTACATTGGGTTAGAACAAGTTCTTTTAATTCCCAGAAGTTTCTTGTCATCCACATTCTGAAGCCTACTTCAAATAATGGAACACAGTCCTTTTCCATCAGGGCTTGTTCTGTTGCTGATGAGGAACTGCAATCCCCTGTAGAGGGAGAGGGGTTCTGATTTTGGGTATGCTCGGCCTTCTTAGGCTGGTTTTTTCCCTTTATTATAAATTTATCCATCTGTCATCTTTACAATTACCGCCTTTCTAATTAGGTTTCTGAGTCGACGTCCAATTTATTGATTCCCAGTGCTAGGATTCAAGCAACCCACTGCACCAGCCACAATAGCAGCGATAAGACTGATGGTGCTCTTCTGCCCGGGAATCTCTGGTCTGGCTTCCTTCTTGAGTCTGCAACAAGAGGCTCTGCCTTCCCAGAGCTCCAAACACCGGTCAGTAAGGGAACCAGTCCCGTTTACTCTGCATGAAGAGCTGCCGCGCCGGCCACAAGAGTCACGCTGGCGACCCGTGGGGCTCCTCCACTAGAAATCTGCTGGTCCGTGAGCGACAAAAATTCGTCTGAAAGTGTGGTGTCCTCTCATTCTCTGAGCTTTCACTGGGAGCTACAATCCTGAGCTGTTAGTGATCAGCCATCTTGGATCTCTCCCAAAACATTAGAACTTATTCTGTCTATCTAACTGTAACTTTGTACCCACTGACCTACGTCTCTCCCTATACCCCGCCCATCCTTTTCAGCCCTTTTATAACTACTATCCTCTCTAGCTCTATGAGATCAACTTTTTAAGCTTCTACATAGGAGTGAAGCTTACTTATTGTCAAGACAAAAACTCTGAATGAAATAATAGTGAAGTTAATCTAGAAGCTTTTGAAAAGAATTATAAACAGGATTCAACTCTGAGCTGCTATTAAGGTAGTTCAATATTGAATAATGTTTATATTAAGAGTATAGGGGTATATGCTTATCTCTACCAAAATTTAAAATTGTCTTTTATAAAATTTGACATTCATTCTAATAAAACTTACAGTAAAATGAGAACCAGTAAGCTAAATATGCAGTCACATAAACATACACACACTCATTTAGAAACATTCTCAGTAAAGATGTTAACAAGCCAAGAATGCCCACCATCAGAATAGATGACATTTTTAGGAAGTGTTATCAACATTAATTGGCTAGATATAAAATGACATAAAAAAATAAAAAAAGAGTTATGCTTATCCTCGCAAAATCTGATCATATGCCAAAAACCACAAAAGATTCAATGGCATATTATAATAAATGTAGCAATGCTTAATAAGAAACTGAGAGTGTTCTGTCTGTCTTTGCCCATGAACACTATCATCTTACCTATTTTCTAGGAAAAAGGAAGCCTTTATCAATTCAGCTACTCTTTGAAAGAGAGAAAGAGAAAGAGAGGGAGGGAAACGTAGAATTAGAACATTGGTAAAGAGAGGCAAATTGGAAAATTAAGATCAGCGACTTTCCAATAACCAAGGGTCTAGATGTATTTGAAGACACGGAGTCAGAAAAACAATTACAGAAGAAAAGGAGCTGAAAGCAGAAATAGGTATACAGGAAGTAAAGAATTTTACAGTTTGAGTACTAAAAGGAGATTTTAAGTGAGTGCTCAAGAAACTCGCTCAGTGAAGCTTGCAGGTGTGACCCATTAGTGGAAGGACCTATGGCTAGGGGCATGGGCAGGCCAACAGACTCAGAAAACCATGGCACTAAATAATTTCAGCGAAAGAAGAGGTTGAATATGACATCCTCTGAGTAAATACAAATTCTACATGGAACATTCCTAAGAGCTGGACAAAATTAATTTATTTTGGCCATGATAACAGATTACCAACAGTGTCCAACCATCTTTTTTATTTCCCAATTGGTGAAAAATGAAAAGTATAGTATCTGCCATTCAACTTGCTGGAAAATATAAGTAGAGTTCCTTGGAGGCATGATTATGATTGTAAATAGTGTGGTGGTTAAAAGTATCAGTTCTAGATTCTTTTTTTCATTGCTTTAATTAACAAATAACAATTGTATATATTTACAGCTTAAATATGATATTTTGAAATATATATAACATCATGGAATGGCTAAATAGAGCTAATTAACATATGCATCACTTTGCATACTGATTTGTGGCAAGAACACTTATAATCTACTCTCAGAAATATCTAAGTGTAAAGTACATTGTCATGATGTCACCATATTATACAACAGATATCTCTTTTTGTGTTTTGTTTTGTTTTTTAGGCAAGGTCTCATTCTGTGCCCCAGGCTGGAGTTCAGTGGCACAACCTTGGTTTCCTGTAATCTTCGCCTCCTGGACTCAAGCAATTCTTCCACCTCAGCCTCCTGAGTATCTGGGACTACAGGCACATACCACCACGCCAGCCTAATTTTGCATTTTTTGTTGAGATTGGTTTTCCCCAGATCACCCAGGACAGCCTCAAAATCCTGGGCTCAAGTAATCTACCTGCCTCAGCCTCCTAAAGTGCTGGGATTATAGGCATGAGCCACTGTGCCTGGCTATAACAGATCTCTTCAATTTATTTCTCCTAATTGAAATTTTGTATCATTGGACCAAGATCTCCCCAATTTTTCCCACCAACACTCCTCCTAGCATCTGGTAACCGCCATTCTACTCTCTGTTGCTATGTGACATATCCAGTTCTAGATTCCAGGATTCAAATCCTAGGTTTGGTTTCTGAACCTTCTGTGTATTGGTTTCTTACCTATAAAATGTGAATAATAATTACACCTCTTACCTAATTTTGTTGTCAGTATTGAATAATTAAAGAACATGTTTAATACAAAACTTGAATTCATATATATTCAATAAATACTCTTTTTATGAAATACACTATATTAAATTTCTTGGGAAATATATCTTGGTACGACACTACACAGTTTGTTGTCTCTCAATATAATATCTTTTAGCTCCAGCTTACCTTATGAATATAACATACCAGAAAAGTCATTCTTTAATATCGAACATGTACTAAATAAAGCACTTTTTAGAAAGATTCTCATATTTAGTTTAAAAAAAACTCAGCAATTAGTTGTCATAAGAAAACTTTTTTTTAATTATCATATGAAATTTCACAGACAATAAAGAATAAATTGTGTTTAGTTTCACGGTAAGCAATTATCCAAAGAAAAGAAAGAAAACAGTTCTTGGATTTCATAAGGAACTATGTTCACCACTTCACAAAACTGAGAAGACAATTTGGATGAGGAGATAGATTTCTCATTTACAAAAATATACTCAATTTCGTTCAGTTCCTGCTATGTCTTCCTTGAAAAGGATGATCAGCTTTATACATTTCTAATTTTGGCTCCATTGAATGTACAGACATAACCTGAATACATCCTTATCATTTATTTTCAAAAGAGATATCATGACTCCCTGCCAGGCTGCTATTTATAATGCCCACAAGACAGTCAACCTGATGACGCAGGATAAAAATGGCTTCTAGCCCTACCCATGAGTCTACTACTGTACTATAAAGCAACTTTGTTAACTTCATTTATTGGATTTTAAGTTGTCATGTATTGGCAGTTTTTCCCTGACACTGACTTCCTGCCCTAGAGTGGAGATAACTCCTGTAACTACTAGTTCATTCTTCATCACTAAGCTTATAGCTCACTCTGGCCACTCTAAGGTAATATTTAAATACTCTGCATCACAGTACCACTTTAGCACTATCCTGAAAATTGAACCATGAAGAATCTGGAACTGGATCTTCTGCCAACTATCTTTACAAATTATTGTGATTGAATAATTCCATCCAAAGGCTCAGTCAGTACCGCACATATATATGAATCCTTGCTACTGATGACTTAGAATTTTGGGTTGATAGGAAAGAGAAAATAAGACATGGTTCCCACTGTTAAATCATTCATAATTTAACCAGAGAGACAAAACAAATGCATAGCTAACCAATAGAGGAAAGTGATCAACTATTCCAACTATCAGGAAAATGTGTCCAGTGCCCACTATCCTCACTGCTACAGTAGCACTGGCAGTAACCTCTAGCTTTTGTTCAAAGCACTACAACAGCCTCTGAACTGGTCTTCCTTCCCAATAGCAATGAAATTGACCTTCCTAATACAGAAATGCAATAATGAAGCCATAATTTATTACATCTTTAAATGAGTCTCCAATGCCTTTAGGACAAATTTCAAATTTCCTAAGATGGCTTATAAAGTTCACCTAGATCTCACCCTCCCTAACCCATCACATAACACTTCCAACTCGCCATTTCCTGCCTTACACTATCTATAGCTATACCAAACCTTTCAGTCCTGAAAACTCTATGTACACATAAGCCTCTAAGTTTTGAAACATGTTAGTCCCACTACCTAAATGTTTCTTCAACAGTTTTCCACCCTACTCCCATGCTTGAATCTGGATAATTTCTACTTGATCTTCATATATAACCAGACATATTACTTTCCCTAGGAAACCTTCACTGATGCATATATCTGATTACCTCCCCAACTTTAGCTCCATATATGTTTATTTCACACCTTGATTATCACTGTATTTTAATTACTTGTACAGTCATTTTGGCTGAGTATTAATGTTCATAAGGACAGAGAGTGTTTCTGTCTAATTTATTTCTTTATTTAGTACCTAGCTAGTACATAACAGACTCTCTCAATAAATATGAATGAATGAGTTGAAAATATTAAGTGTAATACAAGTACAGAAAAAAATAGGTAAGTGTGACTAGAATAATCAAAGGAGGATTTGTGAAAAAGGTGAGATTTGAGTAATAAATAGAAGTTTGACTATCATAATAAAAAGGAGAAAAGCATTTTATACTAATTGGAAGAAGAAAATTTATAGTCAAGACTAACAATGATATATATGTTGAAAAAATAAGCAGATTTTCAAAAGAACTATGTGTACCAGTTATTGCTAGTGGGAAGTATGACCAGCTAGGTCTGATGAAGGAAGATCATGAAGAATTATTAAAACAGTCAGAGGAGCAAGTTAGTTCACTGTGGACTTATTTATACTTAACCTACACAGGGTTTACTGTGATTTTGAATCAGAGAATTCTTGATCTTGAGCAAATCTGGAAAATAATCCGCTATCATCTCATCAAGTATTGCCCCTTTCTCCTTCACTCTTCTTTTTGCATTCTCGTTAAAATCCTTTTGTTTTCTTTTTAAGACAGGGTCTTGCTCAATTGCCCTGGCTGGAGTGCAGTGGCACAGTCTCCTCTCACTGAAGCCTCTACTTCCTGCTCTCAAACAATCCTCCCACCTCAACTCCCAACTAGTTGGGACTCCAGACCCACGCCAAAGTCCAGCTAATTTTTGTATTGCTTTGTCTTGTTTGTTTGTTTTTATAGAGATGGGGTTTTACCATGTTGGCCAGGCTGGTCTCAAACTCCTAACCTCAAGTCATCCACCCACTTTGGCCTCCCAAAGTGCTGGGATTACAGGCATGAGCCACAGCACCTGGCCATTAAATTCTAATGAAATATATGTTAGTACTTTTCACCCTTTGCTCCTCACTTTTACAGTTTTTTCATTGCATTTTCTCCCTATGTTGGACATTTAATTATTACTTTATGTATTCTTTCAGTTTGCTAAACATGTCTTTAACTTTGTTCAATCTGCTATTACGCCTATCCATTGCATTTATTTATTTTTAACACATTGTCACAAGTTTATTTCTTTTTTTCTTAAATATGTCTGTTCTTGTTTTAAAAACATAAGTAGTGTTCATTCTTGTATTCTAAATTTTACCATGTTAGGAATATTTATTTTACAGCATTCTTGTATAATTCCACTATACAATATTACACATTATACAATGTACAGTTATACAATGTATACTTCCATGATCTGAAGATCCTGGGGATCTGATACTATTGGTTTTATTGCTGGAGTTCCTGGAAGTAATCCATGGGGTCTGTGCAGTCTCGGTAGAGACAGCATCCCTCCAAAAAGAATTTGCTTTTACTTCTGCCAAGCACCCTTGTGTTCTACCAACCCAAGTCTTCTATATGGTAATTAATAATTTTGAAGTTGTCAGGACAAAGTAAATAAATTTAAACCACACACAGCTAGCATGAGGCCATATCTGTGTTTACAAGTCTTTAGGAAATGCATTTTTCCCATCCAGAGTTTAGGCTAAATTATCTGATCTCATTTTGGAGTTGAGTGGAGTTTTTTCTTTTTCTTTCCACCTTTTCATTAGGGTATGCTGTTTCAAGCTTCTAGATTTTTCAGTTTCAGCTTCTACGTGGACTTCCCACCCCTCATTCACCTTTAATAAGTGTCCATTCGAAGAAAAGCCTTTTGGTTTCTAAGATTGGAAAACACCTCTAGGTAAATTGTAACTTTAGTGCAGTTGACCACTCCAGAGTTTTTACCTATAGTCAAAACTTATTTTGTTTTAGGCCACAGTGGAGTTTGCTTACTGTCTTAGTTCATTCAAGCTCCTATAACAAAATATCACAAACTGGGTGACTTATAAACAACAGAAATTTTTTCTCACAATTCTGGAAGCTGGGAAGTCCAGATTAGGGTGCCAGCACAGTCACACTCTGGCGAGGACCCTTTTCCATGTTATAGACTATTAACTTCTCCCTGTGTCTTCACATAGGGGAAAGGGGCAAGATACTCTCTGAGGCCCCTTTTATAGGAGTACTAATCCCATTTATGAAGGTTGTGCTTTCATGACAAATTACTTCTCAAAAAACCCTACCTGTTAATACTATCACTTTGAGGATTAAGATTTCAACATCTGAATTTAGGGGGACTCAAACATTCAGACCATAGCACGTATATTCTCACAAGCTCAGCATTTGAGAGAAAGTTGTTATGTTTTATCTAGATATATTTTATCTACATATCTTATGGTGGGAGGGTTTTCTATTTACTCAATCATACTGACAGAAATTCAAGTTGAGCATAATCAATTACTTGACTCAAGAAGTCATGATGTTCTTAAAATATATTATCTACATTGAGTCTCATTCATACTGGTATGCTTAAGTCTCACATCTGTGTAACCTCTCAGCCCAGGACCCATATCCAGAACTAGTCACACCTGGTAGTCAGAGCTGTTGATGACAAGTGATGGGAACTGACCAACTGTCTTAAACAACAACAAAAAAGAAATAACAGAGAGAAATATTGGGGAGTCCCAAAATCAGCCGCAGGCTGATAACCAGGCCTAGTGGATGAAAAATAAAAATAAAAATAAATAAATAAAACTGTCATGTACATCTGGTTCAATATTCAAAAATTCCCTTTAGGAGCAATGATTCAAGCCTAAATATTTTCTCCACCTCTGAGCTAAGTCCTAAAGGCAAGTTTAACTCCCACTAAGATACAACAGACCTTCTCTAAAAGGGAGAGGTATACAGCAAAACAATACAAAACAAAACAAAATCTAAATAAATCTATTTCCGCAGATGTGGCAAAACAGTTGAAAATATGGTGACACCTATAACTGATAGAGATTGTTAGACGTCTTATAATTATATGTCCTTCCCCATCAGAATTATGCATAAATCAGGTCACTTTCATCTTATATTTGCTGAGTTTTTGTTATGCTAAGTGCATATTTTTGTATTCCTGTGACAACATTTTCATATATTTATCTTTATTGCATTTCTGTCACTTGCAAGAAACATTTGGAATTTCAGCGGAATCATCCTTAGCATTATTCAATTCCATCCCCCAACCTTGATGTATTCTATGTTCACTTGGCCCTTATTTGTTACCAAGTTATCATTCTTGAACAATTATATAATTTCCTATTGCTATATTTCTGCTATTGTACATCATGTGGACTTTTATTGATATTTAACTATAAAACTTCTTTTCTATTTATAAAAAAAATTTATCATGCAGTCTGTAAACCAGAAAGTGTTGTGTTTTATGCAACAGCCCTGTAGATGAGTACTATCATTCCTACTGTAAACATGAGGAAACTATAGGTTAGAGAAATTAGACAAATAAAACAAAATATCCTTAACTCTTAGAGAGCTAGTTGGAAGCAGAAATGAGACTCAAAACCTTGATTTGACCATGAAGTTTTGTTCTGAGCAATGAGGTCATTCTGGTGTAGAATATCTAAGAATTGTTCCCAGCCTATTCCACACTGCTAAGGAGGCGACTGAATACCTTCTTTACTACTTTCTAGACTAGAACATCTGCTTATTCATCTGTCCAACAAATAGTAATTTAGTAACAATGTACCAGGTACTTTTCTAAGTGTTTAAAATACATCTGTAAATTAAAGAAAAACAACAACAACAACAAAACTCATGCCCGTGTATCTTTGTAGCAGAGGTGAGATAGACAGCAAATAATAAATACAGTATATTCTAATTTTAAGTATTTCAGGGGGGTTTAAATATGGTGGGAAAATACCTTAAAACTGTAGGCTGAGTGGAAAATGAGAATGCTGGGGAACTGAGGTTGGAAAGAATTGCTGCATATTGTAGTCATGTGTCAGGTTGAACCACATGAAATTGTTTTTGACTTATGAAAATAGCAACTTCATAGCATTCAGCCTATATAAGTGGTCAAGATAGACATCATTAAGAAGGTAAGATTTGAGCAAACATTTGAATGGGATAAGGGCTAGCCAGACAGATAATTGATAAAAGAATGATTTAGGTTCCTTTTGTATATGACATACTCACCTTTTCTCATTTTAGTTTCAAATTCTTTTGATCTGACTATTGGCCTCCTATCATAAATATTCATCTAGTCTCAGCCATCCTCTGTTACATGTCAGAACTCATCATTGTGGAAGTTTAAGGTATCCAGAAAATCAAATATTTTTCATAATGCTGTTAGTGTCATGAGCTTTGCACATATTTCTCCTTTGTCCAAACATAAAATACCATCAAAAGACCTTTAGGAAACTTCAATTTTCAATTTTTTTGTCCCAGTGATTCAGAAGCAATAGATATATTTGCTTGCCTGCTTTTGGCCTTATACATCATTGCCACATGAAAAATAGTTGTAAGATCTTCGGTATGTTTGATAAACCGTGGAAGGCTCAATTATGACATGATCATCTATTTGGGACATTAACATCTGTGCCATAAAGTATTAACTCAACAGGCCTTAGTTATTCAAATCCTGTATATTGCAAAGAAAGGACTGATCCTTGACCAGCTCCTCGGGATAATCTCTGAGCCCTTGGGATCTACTGCCTTATGAGTGTCTTTTAATATATAGCAGGCTTTGTATCATACTGGTTTGACCTCTGGGGACTGGAATCTGAGTAGCTACAGTTAGTCAAGTAGAAGGTGCATGCCTACGTGTCTGACATCATTAAAAATCCCAGGCCCACCCAGGTGTGGTGGCTCACACCTGTAATCCCAGCACTTTGGGAGGCCGACGCAGGCAGATCACTTGAGATCAGGAGTTCGAGACCAGCTTGGCCAATTAGGTGAAACCCTGTCTCTAATAAAAGCACAAAAATTAGCCAGGCGTGGTGGTAGGCATCTGTAATCCCAGCTCCTGAGGAGGCTGAGCCAGAAGAATTGCATGAACCAGGGAGGCAGAGGTTGCAGTGAGGCAAGACCATGCCACTGCTCTGCAGTCTGGGTGACAGAGCGTGACTCCATCTAAAACAAACAAACAACTCTCTTCCCCACCCCAGGTCCCAAGGTAGAGATGAGCTTCCCTGGTTAGCAACACTTTGTACATAGTGGCTCAAACTGTTACTGGGAGAATTTAGTACTGTCTGTGCCACTCTTTGGGAGAAAACAAGAAGCTTCTGAGCTTCAGCTTGTGCTTGGTTTCATCTGGACTTCACTCTATGTATCTTTTTGTCTTTTCCAGGTTTTAATCGATATGTTTTTTACTATAATAAACTGTAACTGTGAGTGTAACAGCTTTTCTGAGTCCTCCTTTTAGTAACTCACTGAGCCTGACTAGTCTAAGGGATCTCCAACACACCAACCACCACACCTTATCTCTTTTTCCTGGGACATGGTAATAGAACTATTACATTTCCAGAATCTAATCATCCTTTACCTGGAATGGAGTCCAGGAGAAGTAGGCATTGTGTTACAGAGCCCCAACCCATCCTAATTTAAGATCCTTCACTTCTTCATGTCGACACACACATTTTGATTCTTCACATTTTCACAATCTTTCCACTCCAACTCTGCCTTTAATTATGGACTGTTCCTCCTACTTTGATTAGGAATGTTTCATTTTGAAAAATAAGCTTAGATACCAGATTTCTGTATTTGTAGCAAGGACCCTAGGTGCCTGTTATACCTCCTAAAAGCTGAAAAGACAAAGTTATCCATTACAGTAAGTTTCTTTTTTATTTCTTTATTTTATAGAGACAGAGTCTCACTATGTTGCCCAGGCTGGTTTCAAATTCCTGGGCTCAAGCAGTCCTCCACCTTGGCCTCACAAAGTGTTAAGATTTTAGTCATGAGCCACCATGTCTGACCCTAGACAGTTTCTTTAATCAGTTATCAATCTCTCAATGCCCACTGACCAAACTATTTATAAATCTCCCATCTCTTTCTGCCTTTTCCATAGTAAAAATTAATATTAAACATTCTTCTTTTCATAATCAAATATAGATATTATGTATAGATATTATGTATATATAACCTATATTTAAACTGCAGTAACGTGGAAAACATGGAAGGTTGGATGATTTATCTAACATTATTCCTAGCTTAAAGATTAAATAACTATGTTTGACATTATTTTTATATAAATTAATAAATAATCTTTCACTTCAGTAAAAAGGCAGTTTTTCAAATGTTAAATACTGGTACCAATAACCTAATATGACAGAACAATTTTCTACAACAATGTTGCTTTTTTTGGAAAAAAGAAATTGGTTTGGAAAATTCATAAGAATCCTAATGTATAAACAATTTTTACTTTATATCTTAATTTTTAAGTTTCATTTCAGTTACACATCACCCCTACAGTGACTTAATATTTTTAAATGTGCAAAAACAATGAAAAAATTAATTAAAATAATATTATCAAATATGTTTTAAAATTTCTTCAATACATCCTATTTCAAAAGTTGTACTCATCTTTAGAAGGACATAGAAATCAGTGTTCAAAATAAGCAATGAATCAACTATTCCAATAAAAGCATCAGGCAAATTACTACTCAGTGTTTAATAGTACCTCAAGCTAACAAAATACAAGAATTCTGTTAGTAGCAATCATTTTTCTATCTCTGTGCATTCTGTTTTTATAAGTAATAAACCAATCCTTAATGCTTCTGTGGAGTAACCTCTAGTCACATTATTACTTGGCTGGTTTTTTGAGGGGGAAGATTATTTTAAGTAGAACCATTACTGTAAGAGAATTTGCTTAAATATATGACTCTAAATTAGTGAAAATTAATTACAACTTCATGATTTGTCATCATTTTGGTTGATATAGGATTGTATTTAAGTATATTATAATTGAGAAATGATCTGAATAGTACATGTACATGTACTATATACCTATATATAGTACTATATGAATACTACATACATACTATCTATCTATATATACATATATATATATATATATATATGTCAAGCCATTCTGATAAGTTATCCATATCATCCATATTGCTATATTTAGCTTCTTTCTGGGAATACAGCTTTGGCAATTCAGAAATGGACTGCAAACTTCTGACTTCCAGATAGCTCATTGTCAGTTAAAAAGTGCAGGTGATCATTAAAATATCTGGAGACATCAGATGCTGGAGAGATATGTAGAAATAGGAATGCTGTTACACTGTTGGTAGGAGTGTAAATTAGTTCAACCATTGTGGAAGACAATGTGGCGATTCCTCAAGGATCTAGATATAGAAATTCCATTTGACCAGTAATCCCATTACTGGGTATATACCCAAAGAATTATAAATTATTCTATTATAAGGACACATCCACACATATGTTTACCGTGGCACTGTTTACAATAGCAAAGACCTGGAACCAACCCAAATGCTCATCAATGATAGATTGGACAAGGAAAATGTGGCACATATACACCATGGAATACTATGCAGCCATAAAAAACGATAAGTTCGTGTCCTTTGTAGGGACATGGATGAATCTGGAAACCATCATTCTCAGCAAACTAACACAAGAACAGAAAACCATACACTATGTGTTCTCACTCATAGGCGGGTGTTAAACAATAAGAATACATGGGCACAGGGAGGGGAACATCACACACTGGGGTATGTTGGAGGGTGGGGGGCTAGGGGAAGGACAGTGGCAGGTGGGGACGTTGGGGAGGGATAACACTGGGAGAAATGCCTGATGTAGGTGACAGGGGGATGGAAACAGAAAACCACCATGACATGTATGTACCTATGCAACAATCCTGCAAGATCTGCACACATACCCTGAACTTAAAGTACAATAAAAAAGTGGCATATATATAAAGCACATAGTACAGTTTTTTGTTTTTTTTTTTTTTGAGATGGAGTTTCATTCTTGTTACCCAGGCTGGAGTGCAATGGTGTGATCTCAGCTCACCGCAACCTCCACCTCCTGGGTTCAGGCAATTCTCCTGCCTCAGCCTCTGGAGTAGCTGGGATTACAGGCATGCGCCACCATGCCCAGCTAATTTTTTGTATTTTTAGTAGAGACGGGGTTTCACTATGTTGACCAGGATGGTCTTGATCTGTTGACCTTGTGATCCACCCGCCTCAGCCTCCCAAAGTGCTGGGATTACAGGCTTGAGCCACCGTGCCCGGCCACACACATAGTATAGTTAACACCTCGGTTTATGAAAACATATACCTCTAAGTCACAGATCTTACTGAACAGTAGATATTTGTAGAAAATAGGCAAATTAGAAATAGATGCATAACTAGATAGTTTACAGTTTCCGGTATAATCTCTATTAACATCTTCCACAATGACATCAATTTTAAGAGCATCTAATAAGAATTTACCATTTGGCCTCACACACCTTGACTCTTCGGCTAGTCACACAATTGTTTATCACTTTTCTTATAAAGTGTGGTGCTTTCCTGACAAAAGAGGTTTTAGATTTGAAGATGCTATTTATGTCATAACTATATAAGCAAGCACAGACATAAGCAAGAAATGATTGCCTTTTATGTTGATTTAATAGAGAATATATATATTTGAATGGTATATGCAGGTAAGAGTTACATTCCAAAAAGAAAAGTTCCTATATCATTTATCTCTGGGACAGAGAAACACTTTCAGACATGTTATCTGAAAGGGTTTGCCTAAAGTACATGTGAAAGAATACAAGACTTTTAAAATAAAATTTTTGTCTGGGTAAAATCAGGCAGATAGAGAAAAGAGGAGAGAGTGTATGAAATTAACTTCATTAACTTTCTTAAGAGAGTGATGTAATCTATACCTGTTTCCTCTTATCCTTCAAACATCAGAATTAATACTTTTTAATTTATAAATAGAATTTACACTTAATTTACTGAGCATCTCTAACGTACCAAGATTGTGCAAACTTCTCATAGTTTCTGCACTTGCTTAATGTTTAGCATCGATGCATTCTTGATTGTCTTAACAGGTCTATAATATGACTGTTACATCTTATGTAGCTTTCTTATATGTTAGTCTGGGTATTAAATCCATATTTATTAGAAATGGAAGTCATAATATATTTGGCTTCAAACAATGTACATCTATTAATTTTAATGAAAATAAACCTAATCAAAAGTAAAAATAATATATGTAAGTTTCTTTAAATGTCTCAAGGGAAGCAGCATTGCATGAAAAATGTAAATAAAGCAAAATCCTTATCTACAGTTAATATGCCTGCCCCTCCAGCCTTAGGTCAGGCAGAAGCTGTACACCATCAAGCAAGGAAAAAATAATCAGTGTGCTAGTAAGAGACATTCATAAAGTTGTGCCATAATGTCTCTAAAAAGATAATTTTAATAATGGTTTTTCTCTAAATACCTAATTTCCCTTTTTCAACTAAGCAGGAATGTCCCACACCTGCTTTATAAGGGTAAAAAGAAAATTCATACAAAGATTCTAAGTGTCATTTTTTGTATTAGTCCATTTCTCCCTGCTATAAAGAAATACCTGAGACTGGGTAATTTATAAAAGAAAGAGGTTTACTCAGATCATGCTTCTGCAGGCTTGTGCAGCAAATAAAAAGGTGACAGGTCCTAGGCAAGTGTAAAACTAAGAAGGGTAGTCACTGAATCTTAAAGATCCAAAGAATCTCATTTGACCCATGTCTCACTCACATGCAAAGCACACTGCTGCAACTGGTGGGCTCCAAAAGCTTTGAGTAGTTCCACCCTGTGGCTTTCCAGTGTTCATCCCCAACACATTGAGTGCCTGTCTCCTGGGATTTTCCAGGAATAATGTGCCAGATGTTGGCAAATCTACTATTCTGGGATCTGGAGGATGGTGGCCCTCTTCTCACAGATCCACTAGGCAATGCCCAGTGGGGACCTTGTGTGGGAATTCCAATACCACATTTCCTGTCTGCACTGGTCTAGCAGAGGTTCTCCATGAGGGCTCCATGCCTGAAACAAGCTTCTTCCTGGACAACCAGACTTTTACACACATTCTCTAAAATCTAGGTGGAGACTCCCAAGCCTCAATTCTCACATTCTGTGAACCTGCAGGCTTAACACCATATGGAATGTGTCAAAGCTTATGGCTTGCATCCTCTGAAGCAGTTGCCCAAGGTAAACCTAGGCCCCCTTGAGGCAAGGATAGAGCTGGAGCAGCTGGGATCCAGTGAGCAGTGTCCGGGAGCAGTGTCCGGCAGCATGGCCCTGGGCTTAGCCCATGAAACTATTCTTCCCTCCTAATCTTCTGGACCTGTGATAGGAGGAGCTGTACAAATGTCTCTGAAATGCCTTTGAGGCCTTTTAACCATTGTCTTGGGTAGTAGCACTTGGATCCTTTTTCCTTATGCAAATTTTTACAGCCTGCTTGAATGGGCTTTTGCTTTTTATCACATGGCCAGGCTGTAAATTTTTCAAACTTTTATACTCCAATTATCTTTTCTTTTCTCACACATATGAACTTATACAGTTAGAAGGCAGCTGGGCATCTCTTTGAATGCTTTCATGCTTAGAAATCTCTTTTGCCAAATACTCTCTAACTGACCACTCTGAAGTTCAAAAGTCCACAGATCCCGAGAACAGGGGTAAAGTGCAGCCAGACTCTTTGCCAAAGCAGAGTAAAAGTGACAGTAACCTTTACTCCAGTTCACGTTAAGTTCTTTATTTCCATCTGAGACCTCTTCAGCCTCGACTTCATTGTCCATATTGTCATAAGTATTTTGGTCATACCAATTCAATAAGTCTCTAGGAAGTTCCAAATTATCCTTCATCTTCCTCCCTTCTTCTGAGCCCTCCACACTACTTCAGCCTTTGCCCATTACCCAGTTCCAAAGTCGCTTCCACATTTTCAGGTATCTTTATAGCAATGCCCCATTCCTCAGTACTAATTTTCTGTATTAGTTTGTTCTTACACTGCTATAAAGAAATACCCGACACTGACTAATTTATATATTCAAAAAAGGTTTAATTGACTCATAGTTTTGCAGGCTGTACAGGAAGCATCATGCTGACATGTGCTCAGCTTCTGGGGAAGCCTCAGGAAAACTCACAGTCATGGTGAGGGCAAAAGAGGGAGAAGCGGTTTATGTGGTTGGAGAAGGAGCAAGAGAGAGCGGGCGAGGTGCCACACATTGTTAAACAAACAGATCTTGTGAGAACTCACTCACTACCATGAGAACAGCACCAAACAGATGGTGCTAAACCATTCATGAGAACTCCACCCCAAGGATCCAATTACCTCCCACTAGGCCCCGCTGCCAACACTGGGGATTATAATTCAACATGAGATTTGAAGATTTGGGCAGGGACACATATTCAAACCATATCATTACTCATCTCTGATAAAACTGTATTTTGTAGATAAGTGAATAAATATATATATATACACACACATATATATATAGATATACATATATATATATAAGTGAATATACATATACACATATATATAGATATACCTTTGACCTACTCCTATGGAATCCATCAAATAATAAAAAATATATATATAATAGAAAACATATATATATTATATATATATATAATAAAAAAATATATATTTTTTTTTATTATTTGATGGGTTCCATAGGAGTAGGTCAAAGGCAGTAAAAAGATACTCTAAGATCAGGCAGTTCCACATAAAATTAAAGAAAACACATTACAGGGAAACAAAAACACCTACTAACAAAATGGCAGCACTATTTTTCCTGAAGTCTATAAATCTGTAAAGGCATGAAGGAGTAATTCTTGATAAGTTGATGCATCACTGGAAATAGTGGGATTTTGGCCAGGTACAGTGGCTCATGCCTGTAATCCCAACACTTTGGGAGGCTGAGGTGGGCAGATCACTTGAGCTCAGGAATTTGAGACCAGCCAGGACAGCATAGTGAGACCTTGTCTGTACAAAAAAATACAAAAATTAGCCAGGCATGGGTAACACATGCCAGTAGACCCAGCTACTCAGGAATCTGTGTTGGGAGAATTGCTTGAGCCCAGGAGGTCATGGCTGCAGTGAGCATTGTTCATGCCACTGCACTTCAGCCTGGGTGACAAAGTAAGACCCTGCCTCAAAAAATAAAAAGCAAAAAGAAAAAAATAAGAAAGAAAGAAAAAAGAAAAAGAGACTAGTGAGATTTTATTGTCTACAAATGTAAAACATACAAATATATATATATATACACATATATACACACATTTAAAACAGACAAATATATACATATATATACAAATATACAAACATATATATGTTAGTTTTAAGTTTGTATATAACAAAATCCAACTATTTTCTTTTTCTTTTTTTTCAGACAGGGTCTATATATGTATTTTTATTGTCAGAAATGACAAGTAGTCTCATCCTAGGGTGTATAACATAGGAGAAAGTAATGAGGTAAGAGCAAATTGATATATTTTGTAGTTGAAAAATTAAAAGGGGCGATGAAGGAGGGAGGGAGGGAAGAGGGAGAGAGAGAAGGGAGAAAATAAAAGAGAAAACGCCTTCCTTAAATGGTGTGGGACCAGTAGAAAAGACTAATTCAAGGATGAGCAAGAGGACAAAAAGCCTAATGGGAAAAGTTTGGTTTGTTATAAAGTCTACAACTAAGGCCCGAGGACATCTCATTTTGGAAAATATACATATTCCTTATATGTAGCTAAGTCCAGGTCCTGTGCTGGTTTTTGAGAATATAGCAGGCAAAAAAAATTTTCTTAAAAAAAGCACCAATGCTCCTGTCCTCAGGGAGTTTAAATCCTAGTAGAGAGGTAAGATAATAAACACAAACTATGATATAATATCTCATTGGGGATAGATACTATGAGGGAAACACAGTACGAGAGTAAGGACTAACTGGGAGGGAAGAAGGTATCCATCAGGACAGGACATGAGCAGATACCTGAACAAAAGGAGGAAGCAAGTCCTAGGGCCAGCTGGAGGCAGGGTGATCCAGACATAGGGAATAGTCAATACAAGGAGGGAGGCAATTATCCTCCTTATGTGTGGAAAGGACATGATGAAGCCCAGTGTGGCTGTAGAAGGAGTCAGGAATAGTAAAGGAACTCAAGAGAAGTTGGAAGTTGAGCAGCCTGCAGACTGCACAGAGGTTATGGAGGACTTCAGATTTTACTGTGAGGTGGGAAGCCATTAGAGTGTTTTGAGCAAAGGAGTGACATGTTATGACATGTGCTTTAGAAAGCTCTTTCTCCCTGCTGCAAAGAAACTGGACTGTGGAGTGACAACAGTACATGCAGGAGAACAGTAAGGAGGGTTTCATATGTATATTTTTCTGTGGATGACTGCTGGTACCACTTTCCAGATAAAAAAAAGGGGATTAGTTATACTTCATTTACCAAAGTGATTCCAGGCTGATCATGTCACATTAACGTTTTAAAGATGCTATTTTATTGTAAAAACACATTTTAAAAAGTTCAAGGCAAAAAATCACTTACGATAAAATCACCTAATCAAATAAATGTTTTCATCAATTTTCTTTCAACCATTTCATGTATTTATATTTATTACCATATGCACAGTAATTTTTTAGATAGAATTACATAATCTATACTTTTACATTTCACCACATGTATCTTCCTATTCTAAGTGTTTTGTTTCCCTAGTTCTATTTTTTTATTTTCTAGTTGCTTTCCTCTTCCTCCAAATAACCATGATATTTCCATCTCTTTCTTGATACATAAACATTTCCTCTTTGAAATATTCTAGTCTCTAAAAATATTGTTTAGCCTTCATAAAATATATTGTGATTTTTTCTGACACCATAATTTTACTTGTTAAAGGTCTAATGTCTTAATAAACTAATTATTGATTTCTAAAAAAAGTATCCAAACTATTTTAAGGAGAAAAAAAATACTTAGGTATTTAGTCACATTAGTGAAGGCAAATCTGTTTAAATATGGTATTTCTTTTCTCTTTTTTTTTTTTTTTTTTTTGGCACACTTGCTGTCTGGGTCATGAACTCCTATTCTCTTTCCTCCCTCAAACTCTCCCTGCAGCTAATTTCAAAGGGGAATGGTGTGTTTGTAAATACATTTGCTATTTAAAATGTATTCCAAGAATGGTTTTAGTGAAGCTTATTACTAGGATTGCATTTGCATTACTAAGTAATAAGTATTTACTCCAAGTACTGTTTGTGCATGGCCATCTGGTTTAATAACACATCCAAGGTTGAGACAGCTCCCCAGGGCTCCACAACTCGCTGAGATCTTTGAAAAGACACCACTAAATCAGCAGACCCAGAATTTTAAAACAGCGTCTAAACTGCTCATTGGCCCTGAATGTAGCTTTCTCCCTTTGGAAATTATAATAACAGAGTGTTAAAAGTGTAGGGTCCAAGACATTTTATTTAGTCTTTAGTCCCAATAATCAATATTTGGGGAAAACATTGATGCTGTGTTATTTTGAACATTTCATTTTCCTAATTATATTCTGACTATATTATTTGAACAAAGGAAAAATGTACTGATAGAAATAAGTACTTTCCTACAATTGTCCAGGAGATAACTGTTGGGTGCAGTAAAAGGAGCTAATCCATTTTAGTGGTATTCAGTTACAAAAGAAATCAATCACTATTTGCAAAAGAAATAATTTGGTTAAGTAAGTCCCTTCCAAAAATGTTATCTTCCTCTGAAATATTTTAGAAATTGATATGGCTTGACTCTGTGTCCCCACCCAAATCTTATCTTGAATTTTACTCCCATAACTCCCATGTATTGTGGGAGGGTATCCAGTGGGGAACTATTTGAAGCATGGGGGCAATTTCCCCCACACTGTTCTTGTGGTAGTGAATAAGTCCCGTGAGATCTGATGGTTTTATCAGGGGTTTCTGCTTTTGCATCTTCCTCATTTTCTCTTGCCACCACCATGTAAGAAGTGCCTTTTACCTCTGCCATAATTCTGAGGTCTCCCCACACATGGAACTGTAAGTCCAGTTAAACCTCTATTCCTTCCCAGTCTCAGATATGTCTTTATCAGCAGTGTGAAAACAGACAAATACAGTAAATTTGTACCAGGAGTGGGCTGTTACTGGTAAGATATCTGAAAATGTGGAAGCGACTTTGGAACTGGGTGACCGGCAGAAGTTGGAACAGTTTGGAAGGCTCAGAAGAAGACAGGAAAATGCGGGAAAGTTTGGAACCTCCTAAAGACTGAAGGGCTTTGACAAAAATGCTGATAGTGATATGAACAATAAGGTCCAGGCTAAGGTGGTCTCAGATGCAGATAAGGAACTTGTTGGGAACTGGAGCATTGGTGACTCTTGTTTTGGCAAACAGACTGGCTGCACTTTGCCCATGCCCTAGAGATTTGTGGAACTTTGAACTTAGACAGATGATTTAGGGTATCTATCAGAAGAAATTTCTAAGCAGTAAAGCATTCAAAAGGTGACTTGGGGTGTTGCTAAATGCATTCCATTTAAAGGGAAAAAGAGCATTAAAGTTCAGAAAATTTGCAGCCTGACAATGCAGTAGAAAAGAGAAAACCATTTTTCAAGGAGAAATTCAAGCCAGCTGCAGAAATTTGCATAAGTAGCAAGGAGCTTCATTTTAATCCCAGCACAATGGGTAAAGTGTCTCCAGGGCATGTCAGAGACCTTCACAGTAGCCCCTCCCATCATAGGCCTGGAGGCACAGAAGGGAAAGGTGGTTTCGAGGGCTGGGCCCAGGGTTCCCATGCTATGTGCAGCCTAGGGACTTGGTGCCCTGTGTCATATCTGCTTCAGCCATGGTGGAAAGGGGCCAACGTGAGCTCTGGCCCTGGCTTCAGGGGTTGGAAGCTCCAAGCCTTGGCAGCTTCCACATGGTGTTGAGCCTGCAGGTGCACAGAAGTCAAGAATTGAGGTTTAGGAACCTCCACCTAGATTTCAGATGTGTGGAAACATCTGGATGCCCAGACAAAAGGAGCAGGGTCCTCATGGAGAACCTCTGCTAGGGCAGTGCAAAAGGGAAATGTGGGTTGGAGCTCCCAAACAGAGTCCCTACTGGGGCACCCCCTAGCGGAGCTGTGAAAAGAGGCCACTGTCCTCCTGACCCCAGAATGGAAGATCTACCAACAGTTTGCACTGTGCACTAGAAAAGATGCAGACACACAACATCAGCCATGAAAGCAACCAGGAGGGGGGCTATCCCCTCCAAAGCCACAGGGATGGGAGTGCCCAAGACTATGGGAACCTACCTGTTGCATCAGCGTGACCTGTACGTAAGACATGGAGTCAAAGGAGATCATTTTGGAGATTTAAAATTTGACTGCTCCACTGGATTTTGGACTTGCATGGGGCCTTAACTCCTTTGTTTTGGCCAATTTATCCCATTTGGAACAGCTGTATTTATCTAATACCTGTACCATCATTGTATCTAGGAAATAACGGATTTGCTTTTGATTTTACAGGTTCATAGGCAAAGGGACTTGCCATGTCTCAGATGAGACATTGGACTGTAGACTGTTGAGTTACTGCTGAAATGAGTTAAGACTTTGGGGGCTACTGGGAAGGCACGATTGGTTTTGAAATGTGAGGACATGAGATTTGGAGGGGCCAGGAGTGGAATGATATGGTTTGGCTCTGTGTCCCCACCCAGATCTCATCTTGAATTTTACTCCCATAATTCCCACATATTGTAAGAGGGACCCAGTGGGAGATAATGTGAATCATGGGGGTGGTGCCCTCGTACTGTTCTTATGGTAGTGAATAATTCTCATGAGATCTGATAACTTTATCACAAGATTCTGCTTTTGGATTTTCCTCATTTTCTCTTGCTGCCACCATGTACGAAGTGCCTTTTGCCTTCTGCCATGATTCTGAGGCCTCCCCAGCCATGCGGAACTGGAAGTCCAATTAAACCTCTTTTCTTCCCAGTCTCAGGTATGTCTTTCTCAGCTGTGTGAAAATTAACTAATACATAAATATAATCTGCAGGTTTTATATTATTTCCTATTGCTTTTGGGAAACTAAAAAAATCTCCAAGTTTCCAAATTAAGATTATAAATGTATATATAAATATATGAATATGTATATATGATGTGGATACATATATACATGCATGCCACTGATTTTTCTAAGAACTTTCCAGAACAAATGGCTTGTGTTTAGTATTTTATTCTTGATACCCACTACTAACATTCCCCAGATAAACCCATAAGCAAGTATTTGGAACAATAGTCAACAAAATATTTTTCATTCCATTATACTATTACCAAAAGTTTGTTACTACTTTCTCTTTTTTTGAGATGGAATCTCACTCTGTTGCCCAGACCTGAGTGCAGTGTCACCATCTCAGCTCACGGCAACCTCCACCTCCTGGATTTAAGTGATTCTCCTGCTTCAGCCTCCTGAGTGGCTGGGACTACAGGCATACACCAAATCATGCCAGGCTAATTTCTGTATTTTTAGTTGAGATGGGTTTCACTGTGTTGGCCAGGCTGGTCTCAAACTCCTGACCTCAGGTGATCTGCCCACCTCAGCCTCCCAAAGTGCTCTAATCCTCACACCTCTAGGATTAGAGGTGTAAGTCACCATTCCCAGCAAGTTTATTACTTTCATTTCATTTCTTCTGATGAAAAAAAATCAGTGCACAAATATATAATGTTGGTCAGCCTCCCTCTGAGATCTTTTACAAAGACTTTACTTTTTGCTTCAAGTACATGATTAAGTAATGCCCTCTGTCCTTAGTATATATAATACACTAAAAGACTTGAATTCAATCCTTTAATCATAAATGCTTAAGGATACAGCCTGTTCTGTGTTCTCTAGATACGTTATCATCTGTACCTTGCAGAATGACTTTCTATTTTAGAAACTGAATTTCCAAAAAGAATTATCATGTACAGAAGATCTAGCTGAGAAGCTCTTACTCAATAGAACCTGAATAAATTAATTCCCTGGTTATAAAGATCCCCGATTCCTCTTAACATTTGACTTATATGTTTAACCAGAAACAAAGAAACCATTTACAGCCAAATCAAGTATCTCTTTAAATCCTCCAAAAAATTAAGGCTGAAATCTAAACTTACCTAGGCCATTTATATCACAAAAAAGCAGGCTCATAACTCATGGTTTTTTAACAGCAAACAATGTTTAATAAAATTCTAATTAGACATCTAAAGTTTCATCATGCTACACTGACCAGAGAAAAAATTGGGGGGTATTAGGTGATTTTTTATAATACTTTGCTTCTGTCACAAATTTTAGGAATTAATATATAACTTGTTACTAAACTCAGGAAAAACCACAATAGTTAGATGTTCTGTTTAGGAATTTGAGTTACTTTAAAATACTTTTAAAGTATAAATTTTAGTTTCTATTTTCTGTCAACTACAGTAGGCAAAAGAATGTTTTCAGAAGACTAGTTCTGAGACCCTAGTAAACAAACATTTCTAACATTTGTGCTATTTTGGCTCTGGTTAGATAAAATTAAAGTAGACTATTACTGGTCTATTTCAGGATTATGGAACATAAGCAGAGGTTGAAGACAAAAGAGAAACTTCAGAAATGAAATGAAATCAGTTAAGCAGCATGAAATCCACTTTCCAATAGGTTCTCATTGATGGAGAAATATGTTCAGGCTTATAATTATTAGCAGAAGGTCTTCTTTTTGTCACAAGTTAAATTGTTTCCTATACAAAGCCGTAACAAAACAAAAACGCCCAACTAGGAAGATGTACACGGTGTTTCTTATCAAATAAAATTTTATCCAATAAGCTAATATGCCTCTTCCAGTGATACAATTAGTTTAGGTAGACATCCTTAATTCTTCTTAATTATAGCAGATTAAATAAAGTCTGATAAATCCTTCAGATCTTAATTTTTAATATTTTGAATGTTTATGCCCTTTACCCCAAATGTATATGTTAAATCCTAACTCCAAATGTGCTGGGATTTAGAGATGGGGCCTTTAGGAGGTGATGAAGTCATGAGGGAGGAGCTCTCATAAATGCAATTGTTTGCCCTTATACAAGAGATCTCAGGGAGCTCCCTTTTTTCTTCTGCCATGTGAGGACATCTGTGAACCAGGAAGCAGGTCCTCACCAAACACTGATTTTGCCAGGGCTTTGATCTTAGACTTCCCAACCTGTGAAACTTGAGAAATAAATTTCAGTACCTTATAAGTCACCCAGTCTACAGTATTTTTGTTATAGCAGCTCAAATGAACTAAGACAAAAGGTACTGCCTAGGAAATATTTTGAAAGGTAATGCCTAGGAAAGTATTTTCACCATTATACATAATTAGTTCCCCTAAAGCTTCCGCAAAATAACAAACTACAAAACACCTTAATCACACTGAAAAAAAACTTATGCCCCACAACTTTCAATCTGGCTCTTCTCGTTCAACTGTTGATATTTTAGTCATTCCAGAGCAAAACCTATTTAGTTAAAAAATCTAATGTTTTTTCTATATTCCAGATTATTCTAAATATGCAACAGAATTTTAGTCAAAGGTGCTAATATGTTATTTGTACTCCTTGATGCTTATTTCTTTAAAATCTCAATGTGTTCTAAAACCGTAAATGTATGCTCTAAAATAATTTCATAAGTCTGAAAACGTGGGTTGCTCCTGTTCAATTTAAAATTATTCTTATATTGGTTCATATTTGTAAGATTGTAATTTTCATCATTATTTATTTTTTCCTGCTGGTGTCCTGAAAGATATATGAGTGGGAAGCAGCTAATGTATCTCTGTCAAGAACATCTTTTGGAAGATTCAGAAAGGTATCATAGAATTTTTTTAAAGACCATTAACTATGCTCAGTTCTGCCATTTTAGTTCTGTGTCCCCAATGTAGTTATTTAAACTCTTTGTGACTTTGTTTCTCAATTTTAAAATGTGTGCAATAATAGTATCTGGTTCGTAGGTGCTGTGGACTAAATTGTGTTCCTCCAAAATTGGTATGTGGATGCTCCAGTCCCCAGTAAGATAGTGTTTGGAGATGGAGCTTTTGGGAGCTACTTAAGGTTAGATGAGGTCATGAGGACAGTATCCTCATGATGGAATTAGTTCCCTTAAAAGAAGTACATCAGAAAACTCTCTTTCCCTTTACATTTCTTTCTCTACCTCTCCTCCCTACCTCATTCACTCATCAAGGAAAAGCAATGTGAACACACATCTACATTGCAGGAAGAGAGCCCTCCCCAGAACCTGATCATATGATCTGACTTCCAGCCTTCAGAAGTGATGGAAAATAAATTTCTGTTGGTTAAGCCCTTTGTCTATGCCTAGGCAGATAAAAAGGGGTCCTCAGAGAATCTCCTACCCACTCCTCAAATGTTTGCATCAGAGGCTTTTGTGCAGATGAGGGAACCTGCCCACGACTAGTCTGGGCTTGCCCACAGCTAAGTGGAGCCAGACCTGTGGGCTGGGGCAAGTGGTTGGAGTCACAGGGAATTCACACCATTTACAGGGGAGCAGCCTGCTCTCCGGCTCCTCTAGTGACCTGTGAATCAGTCTGTTGAGGTGGGAGGCTTGTCAGCAGGACTCCATTTTGCTTTCCTGAGGTATTTCCCGCCCCCCTTTTTGCCTGGTAAAATACTGCTTTACTCACCCTTCAATGTATCTCCAAGCCTCAATTTTCCTGGTCATGTGACAAGATCCTAGTTTTAGCTGTACTAAGGAGCAAAATTCCGCAAAATTATGGCAGCCTGCATTGTTCCTGTGTATATTAATATCATATATAAAATGACATATTTATATATGATTTAACTATAAACTGAATCATTTGATGTAAAATGCTTAGAACAGTCTGGCACATATATTTTAACAATTATTATTACTTTTATTTTTTTGAGGCGAAGTCTCTTGCTCTCGTCGCCCAGGCTAGAGTGCAGTGGTGCCATCTTGGCTCACTGCAACCTCTACCTCCTGGGTTCAAGCAAGTCTCTTGCCTCAGCCTCCTGAGTAGATGGGACTATAGGCATGTGCCACCATACCCAGCTAATTTTTACATTTTTAGTAGAGACAGGGTTTCACCATGTTGGCCAGGCTGGTGTTTTAGCAATTATTATTTGTCATCTAGATGCAAATATTATAAAATCTGTAATTCATCTGTATTTTTCTCTCACAGTTGTCAGCAATTGTTTTCCCCAAGAGTTATCTAAGGCCATGAAAGTGGCTTATCCTGTATCTGATAATGGACATGTAATTAGCCACACACCCAGATCTACCAGTTCTCAACACATAATTTTAGAAAGCAGTATTCAAGGTGCAATTTTAGAGTGAAAATACTAACAAACTATTTCTACCAAGCTCATTTCATTCTTCTAATAAAATCTGTCTAGTTATTTTCATCATAACAATTATGCAAGGGTAAAAGCCTTTATAAATATATATACACAGATACATGTACATATATAAAAATGTATACCCATAACACACACACACACACACACACACACACACACACACACACGCCAGAGCTCAAAAAGGTAAAGTCAAAGAAAGACTTAAGTTACTTGGATAGTAAGTCATTTTTGGTCTCTAGAAACAAAACTTTCCTGAGGGTTACTTCCATGGAAACCTGCAAAGCATCTGCCCCAGGTGCTAGCAGAAATTGCATTGGTAGTTTTCAATTGTGTCTGTGGAGAGTGTTTCGAAGGCAACCATATTTTAAATAGTTCTAAATGCCTGTGGGTGTAGCAAGAAATGAATGTGTTTTTTCCATCTATTTATTACCTACACTTAATGATAGACACATTTCAGGGAATTCCTCTAAATTGTTATTTACTAAAGGGAGCTTTGTTAACTTTTTTATTTTAATAAATGAATAAACATATAATGAAGCTGTGCATTCCTTTGACATATTATTTTCTGTGTGTGTTCCTACGGCCAGCCTCCAGTGCTTTTATCATGACAATTCTAGAATATTCTTGACACTTTAGTATCCCTCTCCTTCAATCTGAGACACAATATAAAGTAGTAGTAAGCACACAGGTGTTTGCATTCAGGTTCACTAATTTAAATTTCAGCTCTTCTACTTTCTACAGAAGTAAACTGAAGAACACTACTGAAATTTTATATTTTTGCACAATGTTTGCTCCATCTTTCTTTCAGTGACATCTCCTAACTAATCACAAAACAGAATTCAAATTGTTCTTTCAGTTATTGAGTTCCACCACCACACAACCTGCCTTTTACTATGTAGTCTTACCCTGCACCAAACCAATAATAATCCTCCCTTCTATTGTTTATACTGTAACCAGAGCAGCTACAACTGGTTTCTCTAGAACTTAGGGTCTTGGCCTCTCCAACCCTGAAGAATGGGGAAGGGGGCCTCGGTGTCCTGGTGAGTGTTACAGCTCAAATAGGACTCATGGACCCAAAGAGTGTGTGGTAGTGCAGTTTATTAGGCAGAGTGAAAGGACAGCTTCCATGCCATGGAAGGCGACCTGGAGCGGGTGCTGCTGAAGTCTTGGGCAGCTAGAGCTTTTACCCATGTTATTCCCTCTCTATTGTTGTTCTCATCCAGTGAGAGGGGTTCTTTCGACCTTTCTCTGGATTAATTGATCTTTGAATCCTTTACTGGATTGGTTACTGTTTTAAAACGGTAAGTCACTGAGCCTCTGCCCCTAAGAGCCAGAGTCAGGAAATCGGAAACAAAGCCCCTAGCCAACCCGGGAAGTTCCTCTAACACAGTCCCTCAGTACCTACTATACACAAGCTTTTGTTGATGCAATTTTTTTTACTTGCTACATGGCCTTTTTTCTTATTTATAGATCATCTCTTATTTTTTTTTTCATGAAAACTCTAATCTGTGTAAATCCTACATATCCAATTGATTTCGCAGAGCCCCTTCTTGTACCATTACTCATAATGCTACTTAGTCTGTCACCACTTTATATAGTACTTAACTGTTATACATGTTGAATTTAAGTCGATATTATTTCAGCAGAACTTTAATGGTTCTCGAGTGACCACAGAAAATACGAGAAGTTGGATAAGAAATCTCCTTTACATTTCCTTTACACCTCTCAGGACACAGCAGCATTTTCTCTTAGGATGAAATGGAAGAATGAGCTCTGCTGAGTATGTTATTCAATTTGTTTAATGTGGCTGACATTACTGCTGTTCCAGGGCTACCTAGTTTCTGTCTCTTCCTGGACATACGGTAAGATTGTACTATCCCACCCTATTGAAGTGAACTGTGGCGATATGATGTGCTTTGACCAATAAAACGTGAACAAAATTTGCATGTGTAATTTTCAGATAGAAACATTAGTCTGGTGGGACTCTACCTCTTCTCTCTTCCTCTGCCATTGCAACCATGGAAGCATGTGTTGATACAGATATTCAATGCCACACTTGTTTATGGACGACAAGTGCATGAACAGTTGCCCAGAATCGAAATGGGCTTGGCATGAGAAGGATATAAACTTTGGGCTTTAAGCCACGGATATTTATCGTGGGAACTGTTTGTTATTGTAGCAGAGCCTAACCTATCCTGACTGACATATAAACGTATCTGAACAGATAAAACTGGCATCTAAATCTATTTTATCCATTAACCGTTGAATGCCTTTCTGGATAATAAATTGATTGCATTTCTTAGTTTATCTTTGCTCACTAGTTCATTCAGTAAAGAGGCTTACTTTTAAGTTTACTATGTATATGGAACTGGACAAGTTGTTGAGGATAAAAAGGATAATCTGAATAGCTTTGTTCCCTAATCTGATGTACCTGACATTCTTCTGTAAAAGACCCCCACCCCCAAAAAGAAGAAAATTACACAAAACAAAACTAATTAAACCAACAAAATGGTATGTAAAAAATAAATAAATAAAAACAAGCAAGAGTCTAACAGAGAATACCAGGGAACTTATTTAGATACGGTGCTCAGAAAATCTTGTGATGGGTGAAATTTAATCTGGGTTCTAGAGGCTGAGCAGCAAGGAGTGCTATAAGAACAGAGGGCAAGAGCACAGGTAAGCAGTGCGTGCAGGTGCTCTGAGACAGGAGAGAGCATTGCTGTTCAGAAAAACTGAAAGAGTGCTTCTATAATTAAGTACTATGTTTCTAGATTACTACCATTTTAATTTTATATTTTCTAAACTCTAGAAAAGTCCTTGAATTTCCCAATGACATTTCTCTGTGTAAAGAACATTTAATGTTATTCACCATGAAGAATTCTTTCAATTCAGTAACCTCATGAATTATGGGGAAAAACAAGTATTTTTTAGAAAACTCAGAAAATAGAAAGAGACATAATATACAAAGGCTATTTACACATATATTTATAGAAAGCCTGAACTGCAAGAAAGAAGACAGCAACATTATTCCACAGAGAAAATAAGTAGTTAAGTTGTGTATCTTGACATTTATGGCTGTGGAATTAGTTTTGACCACACAATGGTGAACTCACTCCAATATAAAGAAATTGAAAAGAGTGCAATCTTAAATCAAAGCTGTCATAAAAAAAAAATAGAATTTTTTATAACAAATCCCAAAACAGGTTGTTCAAATTCTTCCTTAATAGTCTCAGCAAATAGTTGACCTCATCAATGATTCAAGAGTAAGAATTGATGAATTTTCTGTTTTATTGAAATGATGATTCTGGTTGAATAATGCAATTAATTAACTTTACACAATGACCTTGAACATATGAAAATAACACAGTGGCTTTTCTAATAGTAGCCAAGATTGCTTATAAATTTTTATAGGCTTTTTTTTTTAAAAAAATAGTTTTCTTTATTTGCTTCTAGAATTAAGATTTGTCAGAAGTCAATAGATAAATTATTCTCTTGAGGATTTTATAAGGAAAAGAAGAATATTGGGGAAAAAATGTGGAAAAACAATGCTTTGGGTTGCTCTTTGTCAGCTTGATATCGTCTTTCTATTGTTTTTGCAATCTTCTTCCACCAGCCTTGCAGGTTTGGCTACCACAGTAGCCAAATCACATGAACGATGTTTCATAAGCTCGAAACAAACATGTAATAGCAAAGTCACACAAATGAATTATATATTTATTCATTCTTTCAATATGTATTGCATATTTGCTCCAGGTATTGGTGGTTATTGTGCCCATGTTCAATTAAATTACAGATTGTATCTTAATTTCATATTATTGTGAATATGATGGAAGACAAAAATCCAAAAGGTTTTGAAAAGCTAGGTAAATAATAAAAGAAAACATTCTGTTTTCTAAGTGTAGGAATGTATAATTTTAAAAGATCCTATTTATTGATAAAAGCATGCAAAAAAATTCCAAAAGATTTTGAATGGCTAGACAAATATATAAAATGTAAAAACATTCTAAGTGTATGAATGTACAATTTTGAAAGATCCTATTTATTGATATAAGTTGGGGGAAAAAGGTATATTTAGTCCTACCTGATCATTTTCTTTTCAAAACTTCTGATGTTTCCCAAATCATGGCTTCCTTTATTCTACTGAATGTCCCAACTATGTGTTGAGTAAATGGCCTACCAACGGCTAAAGGAACAGCACAAAGCCTTTCAAAAACCAGTTGTTATCAATGAGTGACAGAGGAAAGAAAAATGTTCAAATCCAATCTTATAAAGGTGGATAAATGTCCTGGACTTCTGAGGAGGAGGCCAACTGGTACATTTCCTCAACTCAGCTTCCCTGCCCCCTATTTTGTAGACAAGGGTTTTCAGGATATCTTGCCTGTGGTTTTACTCACTTGACTTGGAGCTAAAACTCTCTGAGGCCAAGTGAGTATCTGGATTAGCATGACAGTGGTCTCTCTGTCAGTAGTCAGCACTTCCAGATATATAGTACAATTGAGCTAATTAATATTATAGTATTATTATTTGGAAATTGAAGATAATTCACAGTCATCCTATTAAACAGAGTTGGAAGATATTTAAATAGAGCAAGTTGTGAAAGGCTGTAGTTGGGTCCTATCTTTTAAAAATCATTTAAAAATCTCTGCCTTTTATTTAGATTGTTAGTCCATTCACCTTTAAAGTAGTTATGGATATGTTTGGTTTGCTTCTACCATTTTATGTGTTTTCCACTATCACCTTTCTTTGTCTGTTGCTATTGTTTCTTTGTTCTTGGATTTCTTTTATCTGCTTTCTAAGATTATTTAAATATATTTTAAAATTCCACTTAAACTTTATATTGGCTTTTTAGTCATGACAATTTACATTTTTAGGTTATTGCTACAGAGATTATAATGTACTAGTTAACTTTCAATATCTTATCTAAAGTTAATATTGTATGAGTTCATGTAAAATATAGAAATACTGCAATTCTCTTTTTATTCTGTATAAAAGAAACCCCAAAAGACAATGTTATAATTGTGCCTTTAATTCACTGTGTGGTTTTTTAAAAAAGAAAATAAAACATAGACTTTTCATTTACCCACATATTTACTATTTCCAATTTCATTCTGACGATTTAAGTTTCGATCTCAAGTCATTTTCCAGCCGCCTTTAGATATTCCCTTAGGGCCTTTAACAGAACTGCTGCAATACATTATCTTCATTTTTTTTTCTGACCTTGATTCATGAAGATTATTTTCACTGGATATAGAATTCTGGGTTAACATTGTTTTATTTCAGCATTTTAATAATGTTCACCATCTTCAGGACCTCATAGCTTCTGATGAAAGTCAGCAGTTAGTTAGATCATTTTTTCTCCCTTATGAAATGTTTTGGGTTTTTTGTTTGTTTGTTTGTTTTGGCTGCCCTTAAGATTTGCTCTATATTTGTGGCTTTTGATAATTTTACTACATTTTGCTTAAGCATAAACTTCTTAATGTGTATTTTCCTTGCATCATTTATTTGTGCATTTCTTTTTAAATTAAATGAAAAAATATTAAACCATCATTTCTTTAAATATTTGTTCTGCTCCACTCATCTTTCTTTCCTTCTTGTATTCCAATCACAATCTTGTTGGAACATTTGCATTACCTAACAGGTCTCAGATTCAGGTTTATGTTTTCAGTCTTTTATCCTTTGTTCTGCATCTGAGATAATATCTTTCATTATATCTTCTTCAAATGCGCTTACTATTTCCTTTGTCATCTCCATTTGGCTATTAAGTTCTTACAATAATTTTCTTTAAGTCTCAGATAACATTTCTATTTATCTCCTGAGATTTTCTGTCTTTTCTTTCACTGTGTGCACATTTTCTTATACTTCTTTTGAGATTGTTATAAAAGCTGTTTAAAATTCTCATATGCCCTTTTCAATATCTGGTTCAGGGTTGTACCTTGCTGATTTTTTCTCTTGAGAATATTTATTTAATGTTTTTGTTTAATTTTGGTTCATATTCTAGACAAACAAATATTAAGTGGAGAGCATTCTGGATGTTATTGATCTATAAATATAGTTTCTTTTGTTTTTGCAGAAAATTATGATGGCTGAACTTGAACTGTTAACACTTTTATGGGTCACTGCTCTGCTCTATATTTGGGTATTTTGTCTTTAGATGAACTTCTTTGCATCTATTTCTAAGCCCACTATTCCCATATTTAGAAATTCTGTGTACAGTTGACCCTTGGACAAGATGAGTTTGAACTGCAAGTGCCCATTTATTTGCCATTTGTTTTCTAATAAATGCCTTTTATCCCCTATATCTGTGGTTTTATATCCCTGAATTTAACCAAAAGTGGACCAAAAATACGTTATTTATGAGATGAAAAGTGATGTATGCAGAGAGCTAATTTTTGTGTCTATGCTTTGGCCAGCTGCAGGACTGGAGCATGCATGGATTTTGGTACCTGTGCTGGAGCAGGTACTGGAATTAATCCACTGCAGATACCAAGGGTCAACTGTATTAGATTATTTTTAAAGAAATAAAACAACTCAGGTAGTAAGTAAAAGACTTTGCATAACACTACTCAATTATATTCTTTTCTAACACCTTCTAAATTTGGTCTGTTTTATTGTTATTATATACATCATAATACATATAATCAATATATATTAAATATCATAGAATAAAGTAATCAATATCTGGTCACCCTATGGTCAGGTTAAGCTAATACAGTATTATTACCCTAAAAGTGCTAAAATAAATATTCTTTTATAGGTATTAGTTATTAACTAGTATATACTTAAAACTAGAATTGCTATGTAAAAGCATATGTCCATCTTTAGCTTCACTGATTATTGCCAAATTGCTATCTAAATAAATCAACTTGCATTCTCATTAGTAACAGATGAGAATGTGAGAGTTCCTTCCTTCCTTTTTTTGAGACACGGTCTCACTCTCTTGCCCAAGCTGAAGTACAGTGGCGCAATCATAGCTCACTAAAGTATAAAACTCCTGGGCTCAAGCAATTCCCCTAGCCTCAGCCTCCCAAATATTTGGGACTATAGGTGTGAACCAACAAACCAAGCTAGCTAAAAAACCAAAACTAGGGTAGAGACAGAGTCTCACTATGTCGGCCAGGTTGGTCTTGAAATCCTGGCCTCAAGCAATCTTTCTGTTTCAGTGCCCCAGATTGCTGTGAATACAAGCATGGGCTACTGCACTTAGCAGAGAGTTCTTTCTACTCATTCAACAATCTTCTAATCTTGGCAGTTTTTTTTTTTAATTTTCATGTTTATGATAGATGATGAGAATAGGAAGAAGACTGAAGCTTTATTCTGGGGTACTATGCTGCTGTTTTCCTAGTCATTTGACTAGAGGAAGCAGGTTTGTGTGGGCTTTTTGTTGCTGTTGTTCTGTGCCTATTGGACATTTATAGATTAAAGGATTCTCCATTACCCAGTCCAGGATATATGAGACAAAAACAAAATCTTAGGAACACACCATCATAAGTTTCATCATGTTCTGACATTACTAGCCAGCCCCTCTTCTCTCCACATTTCTGAGTCATCTTACGGTTGACTTATGTATAATTTATAGGGGTTTTGGTTGTATTCAGTAGTAGTAATAAGAGACATTCATCTACTCCATCTCGTTTCATTTTATATGAAATTCACAATTAGTTTCTGTCTTATGGAAAAGTAAAATTGTGATTTTGACTTGAATTACATTGAATTTAATTATCAGCTTGAAGTGTTCTACTTTATATTCTCAAAATGCTTTAAAATTTGCTTTATACAGTTTTTGCATATATTTTACTGGATACAATCCTTTATATTTTTACTTTTTTTCCCCTACTAGAATCTCATTTCTATTATTATTTTTAATTAGTTACTGTGGGTTTGTAGCAATATTGATAATTTTTACATGAATCACAAAATTTGCAATCTTGTGGACCTTTCTTAACAATGCTGATAGTGTAAATTATCTTGGGTTTGATATGTAAATTATCATATAATCTATAAATAAACACTGTTTTGTCTCTGGCTTTTTAAATTCTGTCTTCTTTCTTTCTCTTATTGTATTTTCTAGCACATTCAGTACTATATTGATTTGAGGACATCTTTTTCTTATCTCTGATTTAAAAGAATGACCTCTTCAAGGAGAACGACAAACCACTGCTCAACAAAATAAGAGAGGACACAAACAGATGGAGAAACATTCCATGCTCATGGTTAGAAAGAATAAATATCGTGAACATGGCCATACTGCCCAAAGTAATTTACAGACTCAATGCTATCCCCATCAAGCTACCAATGACCTTCTTCACAGAACTGGAAAAAACCACCTTAAACTTCATATGGAATCAAAAGAAAGCCCACAGAGCCAAGTCAACTCTAAGCAAAAAGAACAAAGCTTGAGGCATCACACTACCTGACTTCAAACTATACTACAAGCCTACAGTAATCAAAACAGCAGGGTACGGGTACCAAAACAGAGATACAGACCAATGAAAAAGAACAGAGGCCTCAGAGGCAATGCCACACATCTACAACCATCTGATCTTTGACAAGCCTAACAAAAACAAGCAATGAGGAAAGGAGTCCCTGTTAATAAATGGTGCTGGGAAAACTGGCTAGCCATGTGCAGAAAGCAGAAACTGGACTCCTTCCTGACACCTTACACTCAAATTAACTCCAGATGGATTAAAGACTTAAACATAAGACCTAACACCATAAAAACCCTAGAAGAAAATCTAGGCAAAACTGTTCAGGACATAAGCATTGGCAAGGACTTTATGACTAAAACACCAAAAGCATTGGCAACAAAAGCCAAAATAGACAAATGAGACCTAATCAAACTCCACAGGTTCTGCACAGCAAAAAAAAAAAAAAAAAAAACAGTCATTAAAGTGAATCGGCAATCAATAGAATGGGGAAAATTACCCATCTGACAAAGGGCTAATAACAAGAATCTACAAAGAACTAAAACAGATTTACAAGAAAAAACAAACAAGCCCATTCAAAAGTGGGTGAAGGATATGAACAGACACTTTAAGAAAGAAGACATATATGAGGCCAACACACATATGAAAAAATGCTCATAATCACTTGTCATTAGAGAAATGCAAATCAAAACTACACTGAGATATCATCTCATGCCAGTTAGAATGGTGATCATTAAAAAATCTGGAGGCAACAGATGCTGGAGAGGATGTGGAGAAACAGGAACACTTTACACTGTTGGTGGGAGTGTAAATTAGTTCAACCATTGTGGAAGACAGTGGCAATTCCTCAAGGTCCTAGAAATAGAAATTCCATTTGACCCAGCAAGCTCACTACTGGGTATATATCCAAAGGATTATAAATCGTTCTATAAGGACACATGCACACAAATGTTCATTGCAGCACTGTTTATAATAGCAAAAACTTGGAACCAACCCAAATGCCCATCGATGATAGACTGGACAGGGAAAATGTGGCACATATACACCAAGGAATACTATACAGCCATAAAAAATGATGAGATCATGTCCTTTTAGGGACATGGATGAAACTGGAAACCATCATTCTCAGCAAACTGACATGAGAACAGAAAATCAAATACAACATGTTCTGACTCATAGGTGGGTGTTGAACAATGAGAACACATGGACACAGGGAGGGGAGCATCAGACACTGGAGTCTGTGGTGGGGGAGAACTAGGGGAGGGACAGTGGAGGGTGGGGAGTTGGAGAGGAATAGCATGGGGAGAAATGCCAGATATAGGTGATGGGGAGGAAGGCAGCAAACTATACTGCCATGTATGTACCTATGCAACAATCTTGCATGCTCTTCACATATTCCCCAAAACCTAAAATGTGATAAAATATATACTAAAAAAAAAGAACACTAATGTTTTATTATTCTGTTATGAGATTATTTCATTAATCACAGTTTGCCATTATTCCTCTTAGTGTGAATACACAGCATATATTTCACAAATCTAGAAACCATTTTAAGGGAAAAGAAATAATTAATATAATCAATTTGTAATTAATAAAACAATTTGTTTTAAATGAAAAGAAATAATTAATATAATCTAGTCAATGTAAGGGAGATCACCTAAAGGCACATGCCTTATAAAATCAGTCCATTACCTTACAGAATGTTAAAAAAATAAAATTGATTATAACTGTGGTCTCTTTTTCTCTTGAGGCATGTCATCATTTTTATCCTTTCTACATTCAATGGCTAGAATTATTACAGGTAGATCAGGTGTCAGTAGCTGAGATGATAGTGAATCCACATTAATCATTTTTTGCACTCTTAGTTACATAGATTATATATTTTTTTATTTTGAATATTCATTTGTGCATCTTTCATAGACAAAAATCATTTTTATGTTGCAATAGAGGAAAGTTTTTCTGTCTGTAGTTTTTAATAGACTGAAGTATAAATATGTGTTAATTCAACTCAACACAGATGTCAGCAGGGATCTTCTTGACCTTAAGATCACGCAAGAACATTCCAAACACACAAATTTAATGCTTGAGAATTTCACAAGTATTTTGCTAATACCTGGTGCTAAAGCATGGTTCATTTCCTTCATCCCTACTTGGTATTATTTATACCACCGTGTCACAATTAGTACAAACCTTAGCCTTTATGCCTGATTAGACAAGAAAATTCATTACATCAAGAATTTTATAAATTAGTTTGTAGGCTCAGATCACTTCAAATTCTACACCGATTTCACCGACTTGCAGTCCAAACGTTATTCCTTATTATTTTTTTCTTTCCCTCTGGTGCAGAGTTGAAGTATCTATACCAGTTCCCTATGTGTCCTGCCTTATATTTTGAAGTCATCTGTAAAAATAACAAAATTGTTTCTATTTTCTCAAATAAAATATATCACTTTTTAACAAACAAATTAATATAATTCCCAAAATAATCGATGATGTTTAGAAACCTCTTACATATATATTTCACTATTTCTCTAAAACAAATTCAGTTTTGTGATAATCTCATAGTCACATTTTTACAGTACTACTAGAATAAAAACTTTAAAAATTTTCATAAAACTTTATCATACCTCAGAGAATGACCCATACTATAATCATACCATAAATCATATTTTCAGAGCATTAACTGAGAGAAGAACATGACAGGAAATTGATAATGTATACAGCTTGATGCCTTTTCATATATCGATTTACAGGTCATTGGTTGGCAATTATTGTTTGAATACAATTCACTCTACTAATAGGAGACAATTATCACCATTACACATAGTTCAAATTTTCACAAAATGGTTTAAACCAAATCCCAAATTTACCACCATTTTTCTTGGAACGCTGAAGGGCATTTTAACACAAACGGAACACAACATTTACTTGAGCAGTGCAGTCATTTGTGTTGAGATGCAACTGATCTGAGATCTTCCTAATATTTATCAGCATAAGACTGGGTATGCCTTGCCTGTGACAAGAAGGGATTGCTAATGGCCTGAAGACCATCACCAAGGTAGTTTCTGCTCTTTGCAATGTGTGTACATGGGATCACTATAACAATCATACTATGATTTCCTACATTGTAAATCAAACATTTCACCTGCTTTGTTTAAAACAGATTAAAGAAGAATCCGGAAGCAAACCAAACATCTTTTCCTCCATGAGTACTGCTCTAAATGAGCCCAAGTGGGATGGAGATGCTCCTTCATTCTGCTTCATTCTCTATTTTCAAACTGGAAGCAATAATCAGATGCAATTATTAGAAGCCCTGACTTCATCATTCCTACCCAAGGGTGTAATGGCCTAGAGTCAGTGCTTTCAATTATGCTGGGTGGCCCAGGAATGGACAAGCTGATTTACAGATGGCTGTGCTTGGTTCTGCCCCAAAGGCCCCAGAGGAAATGCCTGGAGGAAAAGCTGAATCTCCCTATCAATTGGCTCTCTTTTCTGTCATCAGCCACATGATTAAATAAAAACTGAGCCTGGAAGACAGATTTTTTTTTCCTCTCTTTTATAGTTACCATTCATTTTAAATCACTCTGAAGTTAATATGAAAATTCCATAAACATACTTACATTTCCTCATTAAAGGATAAAAATGAAAGATGAAGTGACAGAGTAATCACTAAACCAACTACAGAGGAAATGCCCATAGAAATAACATACACAGTCCAGATTCCAAACAGTTTGGGCTGAGAAGTTAAAAATGCAAGCTCCTTTTAGGAAACCCATATCAAAAGAATGCTTAGTCACATACAATATATCCATTCTGTTTTGATCAACTGAAATCATTTTTCCTATTTTGGGCTTCTCAAACCATTTGCTGTAGAATTCTTCTCTTTGACAATCTTGTGAGGGAGTCCACACATAAAAGTACACTGAAACAAATTTCAATTACTCTGTCTGTTACTGGGTGAAAAGCAGACCCCTATACGTCCCCTACCCCTGTGTCAATTTCTCTCATCGCACACACAAACATGTGCACATGCACACACATATTTCTCCAAGGTATTTCATGGAAGCAGACTTTTAAAATAACTCCCTATAATTTTGGACGTAATGTAAAATCTAGAACTGTATAATATAAAACCGACACCCAAAGGCTCATCTCTTCCCTTTATTTTCAAAGACATCAATTCTTTCCACATACAGGGAGGAGGCAGAAAATAAAAAATACTTTCAGTCTGCAGTATGATAGGTCCCAAATCTTTTTTGAAACCAACCATAAACAATTATGTCAAAAGCAAGATATACATGTCTATTTTCAAGTGAATATTTGCATGATTTCTTAAGACCCTCTATGACTAGATTTCTGGTTTTGATACAAAGAAAAAGGCTGCCCACAAGCCAGTTTTCTGCAGAGAAAGTTTTAATGGTAGTGAAGAGGAAGAGGGTGTTTAGAAAGAGAAATAAGAAATTTATAATGCCTGACTTGTAAAGGGAGAAAGAAGGTAATGAGAGTCCTAGATTCTACTGCAGAAATGTGATTTACTGTCTATAGCTAGAATTTTAGGAGAAAATAGTGAAAGAAAAATTTTCTCCCACATTTTTCACTTCTATATCCCTCCCTTAAACTTCTTCTTGGTGAAGGTATCCGTCTACCACAGCAAGGGGTGCAGGAGATGTGGAATATTTAATGTGTTTAATAAAATGACACAGTGTTCTACTTTAGCTGTGCATTTGCCATCCTTGTAAAGGAATGAAAAGCTACCTTCCCTGAGAAAGAATGACACCTGAGAAAAGAAAGGAAAGAAGGAAGGAAGGAATCACAAATCTAGAAAATGCCCAAAGAGGGTAAGGTTCGAGAAGCAGTGTGCAATTTTTTGGCGTTGGGATAACCTACAGAAACTTGATTTTCAATTTTAAGGAAAAGCAACACACTAAAAAGTGTTATTTCTTTTTTTGTGTGTGCTTTTTCAAAGATGAAGAAAGTTCAAAATTATTAACAAGTAGCGTTTACAATAAAGATTTATCGATAATAGTTGGAATCACGTGCTAAAGGTAGGAGAATAGAAAAAATGTAAAGCATTGTAGAGGCCACTCTGAAATTCAGTTCAAACATGCACTCAGCTAAGGCCAAGTGCAGGATGCTGCTGAGAGAACTGAGGAGCCAAATGTTTTATCCATATAAAGTTGTTTAAGAACTTTCCAAGACAATGTGTCTATTACAGCAGCAATGGTAACAGAAGCTCTGAGAAAAAGAAATCCAAAGGAATAACAGACATCTGAGAAGGCTTCCTGGAGGAAGACTATCCTAAACTAATTTAATAAGAAAAAAAGTGGAATTTCAATCATCAAGTAAGAGAAAGGGAATCATATATCCTAGATGGGGGAATAGCCCAATACGAAGTAATTAATATTACCCATTTGGGGCCTAAATTTTGCCAGAATAGATTATAATAGACAAGCCTTCCTTTCACTTGTGAAGAGAGATTAAATTGAGTAAGGGTAAAGAATTACATAATGTTAAATATTAGAGAGAGTAGTTAAAACACTTTATATATTGTATTAATCTGTTCTCATACTGCTATAAAGAATTACCCGAGACTGGGTACTTTATGAAGAGGTTTAATTGACTCATAGTTCTGCAGGGTTAACAAAATGCATAACTGGGGGGCTTCTGGAAACTTACAATCATGGTGGAAGGTCAATGGGAAGCAAGCACCTTCTTCACATAGTGGCAGGAAAGAGACTGAAGGGGGAAGTAGTACCACACACTTTCAAGCCATCTAAATCTCATGAGAACTCATTCACTATCATAAGAACAGCAAAGGGGAAATCTACCCCCATGATCCAATAACCTCCCAGCAGACCCCTCATGTAATTTGACATGAGATTTGGGTGGGGACCCAAATCCAAACCATATCATTCTTCCCTGGCCCCTCCCAAATCCCATGTCCTTCTCACATTGCAAAATACAATTGTTCCTTCTCAACAGTACCCTAGTCTTCACTCATTACAACATTAACTCAAAAGTTCACAGTTCAAAGTCTCATCTGAGACAAGGTAAGTTCCTTTTGCCTATAAGCCTGTAAAATAAAAAACAAGTTAGTTACTTCCAAGATACAATGAGAGTACAGGCATTGGGTAAATGCTGCAACTCCAAATGGGAGAAATTGGCCAAAATCAAGGGGTTATAGGCCTCATGCAAGTCAGAAACCCAGGAGGGCAGTCATTAAATCTTAAAGCTCCAAATAATCTCCTTTGACTCCATGTCTCACATGCAGCAAGGGATGGGCTTCCATAGACTTGTGCAGCTCTGCCTCTGTGGCTCTGCAGGGCACAACCCCTGCAGCTGCTTTCACAGGATGGTGTTTATTGCCCTGCCTGTGGCTTTTCCAGATGCATAGTGCAAGCTTTAGGTGGATATACCATTCTTGGGTCTGGAGGACAGTGCAGTAAACCTCTTCTCACATCTCCACTAGGCAGTACCTCAGTGGGGATTCTGTGTGGGGGCTTCAACCCCATATTCCCCCTCTGTGCTTTCCTAGTAGAGGTTATCCATGAGGGCACTGCACATGCAGGAGACTTCCACCTGGACATCCAGGTATTTTCATACATTCTCCAAAATCTAAGTGGAGGTTCCCAAGCCTCAACTCTTGTTTTCTGTGCACCCACAGGCCCAATACCAAGTGGAAGCCACAAAGGCCTGAGGCTTGTACTTTCTGAAGCCACAGGTTGAGCTATACCTTGGACCCTTTTAGCCAAAGCTGGAGCTAGCATGGCTGGCACTCAGAGTGCCACGTCCTGAGGCTACACAGAGCAGCCGGGTCTTGGTCTCGGCCCACAAAACCATCTCTCCCTCCTAGGTCTCTGGGCCTGTGATGGGAGGATCTGCCTTGAAGGTCTCTGAAATGCCCTGGAGACATTTTCCTTATTGTCTTGTCTATTAACATCTGACTTCTCTTTACTTATGCAAATTTATGCAGCAGGCTTAAATTTCTCCCTAGCAAATAGGTTTTTCTTTTCTACTATATGGCCAGACTGAAAATTTTCAAAACTCTTATGCTTCAGTTATTTTTTAAATAGAAGTTCCAGTTCCAGATAATCTCTTAATTCATGCATATGAGCATACACTTTAAGAAACATCCAGGTCACCTCTTGAATGCGTTGCTGTTTAGAAATTTCTTCCTCCAGTTACCCTAAATCATCTTTCTTAAGTTCTAAGTTCCACAGATCTCTAGAGCAGGGGCAAAATGCCACCAGTCTTTTTGCTAAAGCATCACAAGAGTAACCCTTACTCCAGTTCCCACTAACTGGAGTCTCATCTCCATCTGGGACTGCCTCAGCCTGGACTTCATTGTCTATTTCACTACCAACATTTTGGTCAAAACCATTCAGCAAATCTCTAGGAAGTTCCAGACTTTCCCAGGGTTCTCCTAAGCCCTTCAAACTGTTTAAACCTCTGCCTGTTACCCAGTTCCAGAGTTGAGCCATTTCCACATTTTCAGGTATCTTTATCGCAGTACCCCACTCCTGGTACCAATTTTCTTTATTAGTTCTTCCTCACACTGCTATAAATAACTACCTCAGACTGGGTAATGTATAAAGAAAAGAGGTGTAGTTGACTCATAGTTCAGGGGGTTTAACCTAGAGCATAACTGGGAGGCCTCAGGAAACTTACAGTCATGGTAGACAGCAAAAGGGAAGCAAGCACCTTCTTCTCACGGTGGCAGGAAAGGGAGTGAATGGGGAAGTGTCACACACTTTTAAACAACTAGATCTCATGAAAACCTATTCACTCTCAGGAGAACAGCAAAGGTATGTCTGCCTCCATGATTCGAGCATCTCCTACCAGGCCCTACCTCCAACATGTGGAGATTACAGTTCAACATGAGATTTGAGTGGGGAGACACAGCAAAACCATATCATATGTGATAACAAAAATGACAAAACACCATCAAACAGATTGTATTAAATACTGATTGATTGAATCAGTATTAGCTCATGTAAACCAAATGCCAATTCTAGAAAAACAGGTAGTAATATTACCTCCATATTATGTATTAGAAAGTTGAGGTTTGAAGTAGTTTAGTAATATGATGGAGATCAGAAGAGATAATATTTAGACATATCAGGATTTGTGATTTCAATGTCCATGCTGTTAATGAATATATTTCAATGTCTCATTCTAATTTTATATATTTTAGATAATAACTATCCTTGGTCTCCAAAAACACTTAAGTAAAGAGAATTAAAACCTGTTTTGTTGATTATAACGTACACGAAAAAAGAAGGATTTTCTCTAATGTTGAATGGAGGTGGAAGGAGGGGTAAAAGAAATTGGTGAAATAATTGGCCAGGCGCAGTGGCTTATGCCTGTAATCTCAGCACTTTGGGAGGCCAAGGTAGGCATATCACAAGGTCAAGAGATCAAAATGATCCTAATCAACATGGTGAAACCCCATCTCTACTAAAAATGAAAAAATTAGCTGGGCATGGTGGCACTCACCTATAGTCCCAGCTACTAGGGAGGCTGAGGCAGGAGAATAGCTTGGATCCAGGAGGTGGAGGTTGCAGTGAGCCATGATCACATCACTGCACTCCAGCATGGCAACAGAGTAAGAATCCATCTCAAAAAAAATATGCAAAGAGAAGCTCAGTAGTAGTGCAGGGTTTTATAAGCTAGGGGATTTTCTCCAAATGAGTACAGGGGAAGCCACCAGAACATCATCTGCAAGTGACGTAATCAGATGTGTTTTTTAAAAACATGCTCTGGTCGTGGTGAAAAACAATGGTTCAGGGACAATGTTGGTGGGGACACAATTATTGAAGGATTTCACGTGCAAAGTAATATTGTGTTGAATTAGGAGACAGAAATAACAGGCCTTGATGACTGAGTCAAGATGATATCTACATGTGTGGCTTGCACAATAGAGAAATAGTAATTCTACATAGAGAGTCAGGAATCTCAAAAGCATAGGGAGAAATGATGAGCTCAGTTTGGGATTTGTTTGAAATGCTTTTATGGTACTCAAGTGGAAATGACTAATGGCTGGATATATTGATCTGATTCTAAGAAGTGAGATCCCACCTGGATCAAAATTTGTGATTAGTTAATGCCATAGGAATAAAAAGGATTACCCAGGATGAGTGTGCAGAGTAAGAAAGGAAGGGGCATTAAGACAGAATCCTGAAAAACAACCTTTCAACAACAGAGAAAGAAGAAATTGTAGAAGAGGATGAGAATGACTCTAGAGAGAAGGCAAGAGTTTATAGAGTAGTTAAAACTACAGAAACAGAGGTTTGTTTTTCTGTTCAAGAAGAAAAAAATGATCACTAGTGTCAAATGATGAGAGCTTCAGACAGATGAAGGAGACAAGTGACCACTGAATCAGCAGCTGAAGATGTTATTAGTTAGGCATCTTAAAAGGATTAGAGGCCAAATTATAATGTATTTAGAGGTTAGTTAAAAACAACAACAAAAAGTTCAACGGGTGTATATAAATTAGTGATTTCTAAAAGCCAGAGCTGGTGCCCAATAGAGGAAAACCCCAGAAAACTAAAAACATTATAGTTTTAATGACACTAAATTATTTTACAAAATTATTATAGAAGGATAATTTTTTTTACATTTTTTATGCTGAAATGTATGTCTTTTATAAAATAATGGTCATAGAAGATAGGAGTAGTTGTTTTCACGTATTATTTCTAGTTAAATCTGTTAGGCGATTCCAAAATCTGAAACCTACTGTGGATGCTAATTAAACTGCTTGATTCTAAAGGGATGCGTGTCCAAAAAAATGTTGCAGTAGCCCCTGATGGGTAGAGAGAAGGTAGAATAAAGGGGAATGTAACTCATTGGGCAAAGGCATTTGCTTCATTCTAAGTTTAGAGAGCAGTTCTGAACGGTCAGTAGAGAAGTATTTGCATTTCGTCTTTGGCAGTTTCATTATGTTGTCAATTATTATAGTGCAATGTTCTAATACGAGTTTCATCATGCATTCAAATTGGAGAGAGGAATCATTTAGCTGCCACAACAAATTGAGCTCAGCAGGCTTCATTTCAGAAATTTCTGTGGTGTCAAGTGGTCAGTCCTTCAGGTTTAATTTCTAGATATATGAGATGCAAATTGCATGATCTTTTCTCCTCTGATAGCCAAAGCAAATGGCTCCAATGACATTGTAACATACCTTTAACTGGGAGGCAAATAACATTATCAGCTTGGGATGTGGTAGGAAGAATCACAAAGAAAAGATTAATTATCTTGTAAAGGTATTGTATTATCTTAATTGTTCACATCACTCAAGCTTTTCTAATTAGAAAAGTAAATACCAGCCAAGGCAGGTTTTGCCCTTGCACAATGAAAGAAATAAAGGCTAAACATTTGCATGAAGTATAACTTTTCAAATATTTAAACTTAATAAGGCCAATCATCAGTATATACCTGTTTTCTTGTCACCAGACTTCTCAAAGATCAACTATAGTTCTTGCATGAAATGCAGAAACATCATAATCTACTGTTAAATAATACAAATACTTCAATATTTGAGGCTACAAGGAAACCTACCAATCCACTTCCCTATTACCCAGTATTGTTCATTGATTTCAAAAATCTAAAATTCTTTGCTCTATCGAATTCATTCCATGTGTCCTTTAGCCCTGTAGTTTATTTGAAAACACAGTGGAGATTACACATAATCCCCCAGTTTTCTCTTCCAAGCGGCAGCTGTCATTTCTTGTGCAGAACAGTTCCCATTCCATCTTCCTGATTAATGCTTTGTCTGTAAATTTTTAGTTCTACTAAACAATCAGAATCGGATCCTGCCCCCCAGACCTCTGTGTTACCTGCAAGGCATTCATCAGACTCCTGCATGAGTTGTATTCCACCATAAGGCATGTCCTCAACTGATCCTAAGGGACACATAAAATATCTTTGCTACTATAAATATTTTTCTTGATAAAACACCCAGCACATATTAGGTTCTCAGAAGTGTTGCTTCCATTAGACCCAATTCCTCTGTGTCAGTTTCTGGCCTTCATTTTGAAGCAGTATGATCTAACATAGGAAGAGCAAAGGCATTACATCCATAAGGATCTACAATTGAATCTAATCTGTAAGACTAGTTCTGTAACCTTAGATAGAGCACGTCACCTCTCTGGGTCTCTTTACTTATCTGAAAAATGAGATTAAAAATAGTTCCAACCTGTTAAGGTGCTTCTAGGGGACCTTGTAGTTATACATTTAGCTCAGTGCCAGGCACATAATAAATAATAATTTTGGGCTGTATCCTGTTGTATGGCCATAATCTATAACCTCTCTATTGAAACTCAGTTTGAAAGCTGTTTCAGAGGTTAGAATGTAGAAGTGAAAAATTCTTATTATTTAAAAAGGTCATTTGAACCTGCCCACATACCAAATGCTTCTCTGGGACTTAATTCTGATGTGTCCCTCTCACTCTTACACCTTCAAAGTGGGATATTTTCAGAGGTGTGATGGGCTGTAACACACTGTTTCCATAGCTGGTTTACCAACTCACTGATCTACAGCATTTCACTTAGGGCTTTTCTCTTTTTGACAGGAAGGCTTGAGGGAGATGATGATCTTAAATGCCAAGAGGATTTTCCACATAGGCACAGGGGAAGAATGCTGTGAGCATCTGTGCACAGCATGCAGAGCAGATTTTGAGGGCGTGCAGCTCCAGTTATGTGTTCAGTTAATGGACCCTTGGGCTTGAGGACATTGTATGGTGGAAGGGAAGAAGGGTTAATTTATCCGGAGCTCAATTTATGAAACCAATACTTCAGTCTCATTTACATTCACATTAGCAGGACATCGTTAACAGTGAAGGTACTGGATGAGATCATGGCTGACATGTAAGATTTTATGGATATGATCTCTTTGCAGTCTCCAGCCAGTTGCCTGGAACTAAAGCAAAATATCATGCAGTCCCATTTGTCCAGCCAGGTCTGTTCCTCTGGTGTGGCCAAGAATTTCTCCCTTCAATTTTTGTCACAGTTTTTAATCACTTTTTTTGAATGCTAAAACGTCAATGTAGCAAAAGCCATCCAGAAACCTACCTCAAACTCTCTTATGCCTTCCTTAAGATGATAAAAATTTAATTGACTCACTTAGAAACTAGGCACAGTCTCTCAAGACCTTTGCTTATTTCTGGCCATTTGTTCCTGGTTCATCTTAAAATAAGGTGAACCTTCTGACATACATGAAGTTGATGCTACTAATCTAGTCATGATGACACTGAATAAATCATCTAACTTCTCTAAACTTCATTTCATGTCGATAAAATGGAAATCCAAATAATTTCTATGCAGCAAGATTGATTTGAGGATGAACAAAATCATCCATGTGCAAACTTTGGTGTCAGTTAACCAATGTGCCTCATATGGATGGGCCCAGGCCCTTGATGGCATGCCAGAAAGAATAGCTCAAGAGAGCTATTGGTTGAAACATTATCCCGACACATGCGTGCGCACGCGCGCACACACACACACACACACACACACACAGCACAAACATCAAGTTGTCCCCAATCTTGAGTTTCTGTTTCCCAGCATTCCCTCCTAAGCCCCAATCAAAGAGTAGACTGGGTGAGGCAATGTGGAAAAACAGTGCATAACTTGATATTGCCTACTGACTTCAACCAGGACAGGGGGAGAAACAGCACAATACCAGGGATATTCCTCTAGTGTTTAGGCCTAAGTTAATACTTGTACAAATAAGAAAGATTTTTCTCTTCATGACCAGTTTTAAACCTGTCTTCCAAACGAAAGGTAGAGAAACATGTATTTACACCCCAAATTACTATTCACTTCAACTGTCTATATTATCTTCATTGTGATCAGGTGGTTGCCTATTCTCAGGCCAATAAAAAATGGAGTAAGCTTAGTCTGGCCATGAGACGAGTGCTTAGTTGTTCTTAATCAAATTCTTATGGTGTTCTTGGATATACTTGCTCTAATAGTTGAGAGCATATACACCATTCCAAAGTATTATCTCCGTTTTGTTGTATTTCCTTCCTGAGGACTGGAAGGCTGGCATAATTTCTTTCAAAATTATTATATTAACTTCTGCTGGGTCTACCAGCTAATCTTTATGTCTCTTTCCTCCTCCTGTACAATAATAACTATCATTGCATTGGTACTTCTCACTCAACTCATCATCACATGGATACTTCTCACTCAACATTTAGCACGATGCCTGACACTCTGTATGCTTTCAACAAATAGATAGTATTATTATTACCAATCTGTTTCAGACACGATCAAAGGTGTTGCTAATATCAAAAATGAATAATCCACAGTCCTTGTTCACAGAGAGGTCAGCTTCTTTTAAAATTTGAGATTAAATCACATTTCCATTATTGAGAGTGACTTTTACCTAAAAACTCTATCTTTTCTTTCCCAATCTCCCTTGAATGTAATGACAAACATATCACAATTCCTGGCTAATGCTGTTGGATGATGTCTGTAACCAAAGAAGTGAGCTCCAGTGGTGAAACTTTCTAATACGTTCACTCAATACTCCTCTTCTTCACCCACAGGAGGTAAATATTATTTGCAAGACAAGAAAACGGAATATAATATAAATTTTCAGTAGGGCAGATACCTAAATGGCCAGTCATATTCTCGCCTACCTTTGCCACACATTTCCAAATGAGGAGAGCTGTAGCTTGAAATAAATATTCAGGTACAGCATGGTCAAGTGTCTTGTATATGAAATATTTTCCAAGACTCAAAAATGGGCATTTTCTCAATCAAGGCTAAGGACCCTTACTCTAGAAAAGTAAATGTGACACATTTTACTCATTTTACCAGACTGAAATCTCCTCGAAAAAGAGAGTCGCGTTCTCCATGCTCATTCCTTCAACCAACCCATCATCTTAACAATGCCTAACATAGAGTCCAGGCTCAATAAATACCTATTAAAATAATAAAATCATTTTGTGACCAATTTACCACTTTCAAAAAAACTGGGCAGCAAGAAAACGTAAAAGCAGTAGGAAATCAATTTGCAAGATTAGGAAAAGGCTATTCTGAAAACAATTTTAAAAAAGGTTAAATGCAAAATAAGAATAAATCTCTACTGTCATGCCTCCATAAATCCGTATTTGTTGTCTTCAACTGATAGTAATTATTTGCCAAGTTCACAAGTATTAACTAATGAGGAGAAAGAACTGAAATGCTGACTTGAGAAGACTTCAAAAGGTTGGAGGAGTTACTCTGCTTTAGTTATTTAAGTTAAAGAAATCTTTTTCAAACCCATCCACCAATGCTTCATTCAAATGTCACTTTCCTGATTGCTTTTGTTATGTGCCATTGAGTCATAGAGATTTCACAGGTGACTAATGCAGTGGCAATGTGATAAATCATAACCAGCAAATAACGTCAGAGATATTCCAAATGATAGACGGCATTTCAGAGGACTGCCTGTGGGAAACCAGGTATTTATTTTCACTTTGTACCACCCTCTAACTAGTCTACAGTTGACAGTAGGAGTTGTCAGAAAGGTAAGATGTTCCTGCCAGCCCAGTGTTATTTAGGCACACAGAGATGACTTGTGACAAGTAAAGAAATTAGTTTCTTTGTTGTTCTGCCAAATTAAAACTAACGTCAGGAAATAAACATTTGAGGAGAAAGCAAAAACAAGTTCAGGCCTTTGATGAGGGAAATAATTGTTGCATTTTTATAGGGATTTTTCATATATTTTCCTCATTAAATGAAAAAATATAAAAATACAAACTTTTGTTTCCATGAATAAATCTATACTTTATACGTGAATCATCACTTTGGACTCAGCATATCTTAGTCTTCTATCATTGCAGCCTGAGGAATGTAATAAATTCTGAAATAGCATTCAAATAAATATTCAACAAAACACCAAACAGCTTTAAATACCTAGGTAAGATACTAGTTGTATCTCCACGAAGGACTTGCTGTACACATTTCACATAGCAACTTAGCAATAATGATGCTTTCCTCATCTGAGTCTTCTAAAATTGTATTTAATCAACATTGATGAAATTATTCTGCTATTTAAGGGGAAAAGTGGCATCTCTTTTCAAGCAGAATCATGATTATGTAATATTCCAAACCTTGATGGACTCACTTATAACTTGATATTATAAATACATTTAAGCCCATACAGCATCTAGGAGGCAAGGCCATTTCAGGAAGAACATACAAGTAGATTCTCTGTGTCTTTATAATCCTCACATAATTATAGAGAGAGAACTGGTCTTGTGTAAATTTCAAAACAATGAAGATTTTAGCTATACATTGATTTTTTGTTTGTTTGCTTTATTAGCTTTTCCCAAAATGTGTGTGTTTTCTAACAAAAACTTTTTTTTTTTAGACCGAGTGTCATTCAAGTGCACTGGTTCAATCTCAGTTCACTGCAACCTTGCCTCCTGGTTCAAACAATTTTTCTGCCTCATCCTCCTGGGTAGCTGGGACTACAGGTACCCGCCACTACACCTGGCTAATTCCTTTTGTATTTTAGTAGAGATGGAGTTTCACCATGTTAGTCAGGATAGTCTCGATCTCCTGACCTCATGATCCACCCACTTTGGCCTCCCAAAGTGATGGGATTACAGGTATGAGCCACTGCGCCTGGCCTAACATAAACTTTTAAAACTTTAAAATATGTGTGATGTAACACACACATATTTTTTTTTTTTTTTTGAGACAGATTCTTGCTCTTTCACCCAGGCTGTAGTGAAGTGGTGTGATCTCAGCTCACTTCAACATCTGCCCCCATATTGAGTTCAAGCAATTCTCCTGCCTCACTTTCCTAAAAATAGCTGAGATTACAGGCACCTGCCACCACACCCGGGTAATTTTTGTAGTTTTAGTAGAGATGGGATTTCACCATGTTGGCCAGGCCACTCTCGAACTCCTGACCTCAGGTGATCTACCCACCTTGGCCTCCCAAAGTACTGGGATTACAGGTGTGAGCCACCTTTTTATTTTTTCTGAATAAAAAGCCACATACCTTTTATTCAGAAATTACATACACTGCAGAATCTCATCTCCAAAAACAATGGGCAGAAAAAGTCAAACTAAACGGCTTGAGACAGAAACAAAAGTATCATTTCATCACTTGCCAAATTCACAACCCTTCAGAGAGGGAGGAAGAGAAGAGGCAAGCTATTTACCAACAGAGAAGAGCTCATTAAAGCCACTTGGCCGTTTACAGTAATATCATATTATCTCTGGTGGACCCTAATAGGAACACAAGCACATACAAGTATATTCCCATTCTCTTATTCCCATTTCTTTCTTGTGACAAGAAAGAAAAGCTGAGAAGGCATCTTCCTCAAAATTCTGAAGGGAAACTAGCCTTTAAGTAGGCACTTTTCGTGCACTATGCATTAAAGTGTTTTAATAGCATCCATTTATCATTTTAACAGCAAGCATTTACTAAAACGTATATGACCAGGTGCAAAGAAGGAAGCACATAATGTATCCAGAGGTTTAAATTTTGAAGAGACAATGTGAAGTTATGTCAGAAATGGGAACGGCTGTTCTTTTCCCTTTATTTTGCCTAAAGCATGTGATTTTCAAGTCTCAGCTCTATAGGAGACAAAACTTTTGATAAGAACACTACCAATTGACTTTAATTTGAAGACATGATTGAAACAAGGCCTCATCACATCATGTTAATCTTCTGGTTCACAAGGTTGGATACCTTGACCATTAGCCGTGACAACATAGTAAATATAATAATGATAATAACAGACATTGTGAAGAAAATCAGAATTTACCTACCAGTTTCACATAAATTGTTTGAAGCCGTTCTTCTAAAAATCCTAGAGATATAGACCTTATCCCCATTTGACAAGGGCAACATGAAAAATGCTGACCTGTTGCCTAGTTGGCATATGGAACATATTCAAAATCATCTTTGCCCGGGAACCACAATAATTTAAAACCACTGACATCTGTGGTCCCTCAAGAACTAGTAGAGATAATCCCATTGATAAATTTCAGAAAAACTTCAAAGTCTGCTTTCCTCCACAACTCCAGTGTATGAGGAGTATCCTATGCGCTGGAGCTTTGCACAGTAAGACAGTAACATTACTGCTCCTGAATACATACATAATCTTTCTCTAATTCTTTTCTCTTCTCTCTCTCTCACGCACAAATACAGCCTATTAAAGTATGTTATTTTCAGGCTTTCAGTATTTTTTTCTTTCAGCCAATGAGATTGAGCCTTTCATTGTATATCTTAGTAAACATTTTTGACCCATGTGTCAATACTTAACAGGCACCTTATAGGGTTGGCTCCTCTGAACACAGCAAAGGCAGAATATCACATTGTGTTTTGAAATGCAAGTTTGCAGCAGCTCAGAGTTTTCAAGAAAATTGTAAAAGAACAAAATGGTAAATATCAGCAGACAGGAATGGATGAAGTAAAAATATAAGGAAAGATCTCATTAAGCATTAGTTGAGTCTAGGAGAGTAGACCAATATTTAATTTGGTGATTATTGTAAGGAAACTAGAAACCATATATGACTTCAGAGTTATTGCCAATGAAGAATCCAAAAACGTATTTCCACATGTCCTGTGGTCATAAAACAACTCCTAGGAGACTTCTATGGCTTACAGTTTGCAGATCCCAAAGCTTAATGTATCGTGTAAGGCTGAATAGCTACTTTAGATTATTGAGAACGGGAGTTGCAAACTTTTTTTAAAAGGGTAAATAGTGCCAGGTGCGGTGGCTCACGCCTGTAATCCCAGCACTTTGGGAGGCCGAGGCGGGTGGATCATGAGGTCAAGAGATCGAGACCATCCTGGTCAACATGGTGAAACCCCGTCTCTACTAAAAATACAAAAAATTAGCTGGGCATGGTGGCATGTGCCTGTAATCCCAGCTACTCAGGAGGCTGAGGCAGGAGAATTGCCTGAACCCAGGAGGCTAAGGTTGCGGCGAGCTGAGATGAGATTGCACCATTGCACTCCAGCCTGGGTAACAAGAACGAAACTCCGTCTCAAAAAAAAAAAAAAGGGGGTGGGCAGATAGTAAATATTTTGCACTTGTGACACAGATCCCTGTCACACTTGTTCAACTTTGCCATTGTAGCCAAAAACAACACAGGTCATACTTAAATGAATGTGCATGTCCTTGTTTCAATATAATGTTATTTACAAAAAGGAAGCACTGCTAATTCACGCCATAGATTGTAATTATTGTTTGGTTTGTAAATGTTTCTTTGTGCTATGCTCACTACTCACATTCTGTACATGAAAGCAGTGTCTGAACTGCTCCCATTTATATTTACTTCTAGACTCATATGAGGACAGAAGATCTCAAGTATGATTGTGTAGTAGCTTATTTTTTGTCACTGACTTTCACAATTGAGGGACCTGAGGCTAGTTTGGTAAGGGCACTCCTAGATTCTAAACATGCTTCTCTGTCTTCAGTGTTCATGCTTTTTCCTTCCAATACGTGAAATTTATTGTCAAAGGTTTGTACAACTTGTCTTCTTGTTCTGAGAGTTTCTCCAACTGCAGATAACCTATTTGATCGTCCCTTGGTTACAGTTCTGGCTGATTTTTATAAAGGAGTTAATAGGTAATATCATTTGATGTTACACATTTGAGTGTATTTTTCTTATCAAAAGGAGACTCTCAAGATTGAAATGTCTTGAATATACAAAGGAGTACTTCTCTAACTGTATATTAAATACATCACTGTGAGGAATTGGACAAGAGATTTCAGAAGTTTACATAATCAATCACACTTTGTAAGCCTTCTTTATCTACTCACAAGTAATGCTTTAAAATATCTTTCTACTCTTTTTCTCTATCCTATTTCAGTTTCTGGAACTTGCATAATGTAGCCATGATTGCCCGAGGCATCTTTCCCCAGGTCTGCCCTGTGCTGTCATGCCACCGTCTGTGTTGCTTTTGGAAATGGGGAGCTGTAATTAAAGCCTCTGACTCAGCAGTGGAAAACATCAGTGATTCTTTTTCTGACTTTGGAATAAAATAAAGACCGTATTCCTTCTTCTACCCCTAGTGTAGTTCTATTCTGAACCTTTTCACTAAGATCCCAGCTTACAAAATTTTGCTCCTCTCATGAAATGCCAATACTAGAAGAAAAGGTAACATAAAAAGGCAGAACAGAGAGTAATTTATTCTATTCTCTAGTCTCACCATGTGGTGCTAAGAATGGAAAATTTTATAGAAGAGAGGTCATAAATAAGATGGAAGATATCAGCATCATTCTGATAAGCCCAGTTGTCCTGGAATTGTGGATACAGAAGATAAAAAAGAAATGCATGGTTCTGTTAAATAGTGTTAACACAAATACACAGTTCACACATCCAGATGCAGCTGTTGCTTCTTGGCTGTAAAAACAGAAGTTAGAATGCATGTATTGGAACAGCCTAAGAGTCCAGGAATTTAAAGCCACATGCAAAATATTCCCTTCTATGTTCCACTTACACTCAGAAATAGATGTGCACCTCTCTGTCATCCATGTTTTTAAACACAGATGAGAAAGCTGCTAGACGAGGACACAGACCCAAACTAAAAAGTCATTTCCCAGCAAGTGACGCAGCACTCTCTACTGTGACTTTGACTTGAACTCCACAGCTGTGGCAAAACTCACATTATGGCTGCAGGAAGGAAATTGTTCCCAGGTGAGAAGTAAATCATCTCACTTGGCACGAAAATGTTGAAAAGGCAAATTCCACCTGCTTTTGTCTAGGCAAGATATTTTTTTTCAAATGCCTTCCTGCAACCTACTCGAGTAGTTCCCCCCATGTCCAATTTACATCCTGTTTCTGGGAAATGACTTCAATTTTGCATTCTTTATACACATAGACATGTTTATGTGTCGAAATGATGAGGAACCTTAGGGCCATAGCACACACTTTCTAATTCACTAAAGAGAGAGTTTCAGAAAACTTCAAATGCAGATGGCTTGATTATCAATTCTTCCATTAATTCATGGATTCATTCATTTCTTATTTTATTCAACAAATGAGTCCCAAGTGCCTATATTGTGCCAGGCACTATTTTAAGCTCTGGGACTATAGCAGTAACAGACAAGGTCAATTATCTTGTTATCATACAAAAAGACAGATAAAAGAATACATACATAATAAATAAATAGACATATGCTTTCCTATTTATTTCACACTTAGCCTGTATCCAACATTTATGAAATCATTTTTTCTAAGCTCCTTCTCTAAAGAAAAAATGAAGAAGAGGGCATCATGGCCTTTGCCCTAAAGAAACATAGAATTTTATGGTGGTGGCAAGCATTCAAGCCATTTACTATAATACAAAGCATAATTTTTAAGTTCTATAATAAAGATACAAGAAAAGTGTTGGCAGAGCACTAAAGAAAGAGCAGACAGTGACAAATGACAGGGGAAAGCATTTATGGAGAATTCTTGAAAAAACGGTTGATGATATTGATGATGAGAATGATGAATATGATAGCAACTGATATTCCAGGCAGTGCTCACTTCGTATTATGCACTGTTACAGGTACGTTATTATAACTTTACACGTGTGAATTCCTTTCATCTTTGTAACCCTGGAAGGTAAGTGTTTCTTATTTCCATTGTACCCTCACTGACACTGAGGCCTGGAAATGTTAAGTAAGTTTTCTAAGGTCACATATGTGGTATGTGAGGGAGGTAGGATGTGAACCCAGGTAGACTGGACCCACAGTCCTCGTTATTAAGCACTGCTTGACATAGCCTCTCATAGTAAGAGGAATTTCAGCAGGTAAGAAATAATCCAGCCTGATAATACAGTGAAACCAAAGGTACAAAGTCTTGAAGGTTCCAAGCATACTGAAGAAGAGAGAGTGGGCAATTTGGACGGATAATCTGAAATAGGAGAAATGTAGTGGAAATTGAGGCTAGAAAAGAGAACCCATTGTGGGATTTACAAAGGCCATGTTACCTAATTTTATTCTTTAGGTCAGCAATGGGGAGCCATTGAAAGTGCTTAAAAATGAGAATACGATGCTACTACTGAGAAGGATTTTACATAATGCATACTGCTACATTCTGACCCTTGTGGTAGGTGCTTTATGTATATTATTTCTAATCCTCAAATAATGGTAAAATTATTAACACAGCTTTAACGATGACAAAACTGAGGCACACCGCTGATATAAAGCAAGACTGGGATTTAAATTCACATAATTCAGACGACTACACTATTTCCTTTAATTCCTGTGAAGCTAGACTTCTAACAATGTTGGGGAGGTAATGACAGAGCTGAGAGATTACAGGCAAGGAGACCAAAAGTGCACCTAGTAGTCTTTATTATTTCATGGGCTTTTAAAAACTTGTTAAATACCAACCTGTGTGTCTACCTTATTTCTTCAATTAAAGTGTGATTTCATTCTGAAGCCATAGAAATGATTACTTCAATTACTAGGAGGTTGTTCACTCATTTATTGTTTTTTCCAACATTCAGTGTTACTGTGTAACTGCTTTGCAGGCTGTGCACTAGGGGGTACTGAGAATACCATGATAGACACAGTCTTTCTCATTGTGGAATATAAAATCAAGCAAGGAAGACAGATAAAGGTATTGATTACAATGAAAACAGGATAATAAAGATAAATAGAAGGTGCTATGGTTCCCCATAGCACAGTCTTTCTAGCCTGGTTGAAGATTATGTCAAAAAGAGATATGCGGAGGAGGTTTGTAAGGAAGGAGCAAAAGTGTTTCCTGGAGAATGAGGAGTTACCAAGAGCATTAGTAAGAAAGATCACGCATCTTTCAAGCATCTTCTAATTGGAGAAAATAATCTACTCAACGTTACAATATCTCATTGAATTTCAGACTTTTCCTGCACACACTGATGAGGACTCGAACAACTTCCCTGTTGCTGGAGTTTCTAGGCTGGGTGTCAGCTGCTCAGGATGTCAAAAGTGTCTTGTGGTACAACAGCAGTGAGTTGCACAGGGTAGTCATAGATAGTGCCAAGCTCCACCCTGCAATTTTAAAGCTAAGTTAAAGACAGTGCCTAAGGTTTCCCTGTGCTCCCTCCTGCTCTTTTCATGGGGAGAGGTTCCTAATTAAAGTGTCTGCACCAATGCTGGCATCAGTTGGTATAAATGATTCAAAAAAATAATTGGGTAATTTTTATTTGATTTACCAAAGATGAATGTGCAATTGTGCAAGGTCAAGACATGGGAGTATCTTGGATTCATAAAGGCTGGTAGCCCTTATTTGGGAATGTTGTGCTTTCAACTAATGACAGTAAGAGCCGGCTGTTATATGTGTTCAGGAGTCTACCCAACTCAACAGGCTACCTACCAATCAGAATTTCCAGAACCTCTGGAAATTTATGCCATTTTTTTCAAGAAATGACATGATACAAGTAAAAGCTGTGGAAATGGAAAAGAATAAAATGGCGTCAACAACAATAGCCTTCAGCAAAAAAAGACAGGACGTCACAGTACAACAATGACACAGATAAAGGCCCTGTTGTTACAAATACAATTACGACCCCAAAAGGTAGCATTTGTACAGAGGGGAATAACGCATTTTCTTGGAAAAATGACCTCCTTTTCCTCAACGTCTTTGATTTATGCCATCTGATTTGTGCTGGGATGAATTTAATTGGTGGCAAATGCCATCAACATATAAATTTCTAGGTTTCATCTTGAATTTCACAACTGAATAAAGTTCATGAACAAATATATATATATTCATTCTGCTTTAAAAAACATTTTCTAGATTTTCAAGCCTTTTGCTTTCTTTCTCCCTTCAGATGCGGTGAGACATCTTTTCAGGTCTCACCAGCTGACCTCTAATTATCCACAGCTCTGGTTTTCTCACATGTTTCGGAAACTATTTAGATAATAGTACTGCTGTGTGGCCCTTTTATTGGAACACTTTTTAAGTGAACTCTAGGGGAAAAACACGTAAGTTGTAAACCGAGGCCATGCCCAATGGCACAGTAATAATGACTTTAAATTTTATTTTATTAAATAAATAATTTTATTTTGGAGACAGCCACTGAGCACCTATTATATGCCAGGCACTGTGCTAAGAGATACATAAACATCATCCTATTTATTCTACCTAATTCTATGTACTAGGAGCCATTATTATCTCCACCTAGTAGAACAAGGAAGTGAACATTAGGGGACTTAATTAGGCTGTTGAAGGCCACCACTAGCAAACTAGCAAGTGTGTGTGTGTGTGTGTGTGTGTGTGATCTTCAAAGGATTTTGTGTGTGTGTGTTCCAGTTGCTTTGGTTGTATAACAAGTTATCCTAAACATTAGTGGCTTGAATCAATGATCACATTTATACTTTACATACAAATCTGCAGTATGGGCAAGACTTCGTGAGAATAGCTTGTTTCTGTTTTACTCAGCATCACTTGGGGTGGCTGGAAGGCAGGAAGCTGGAATCATCTGAAGGCTCCTTCACTCATATTTCTGGCAGTTATCTGTAGACTGTGTTTAACTGTGGCTGTTAGCAGAAACGAGTACACAACATGGCTTCTACATGTGGCCTGGGGTTTCTTTCTCACAACATGATTGCTAAGTTCCAAGGGCAAGCAGAGAAACGAGAGAGAGAGAGAGAAATCCCTGTATCACATTTTATAGTCTCTCTTCAGAAAGCTTACAGCAGCTCTTCTGCTACATTCTATGCTTTGAGAGAAACTCATTGGCCTTGCCAGGTTCAAGAGGAAGAAAAATAGACATGTCCTCTTGATGAGGAATTGCAATCTTCTGGAAGAGCAAGTGGCCCTAGAATTATTTCTTTGGGCATTTAAAAAATTCAGTCTTCCTCACACCACACTAGCTGCAGGAGATTTTTTCATACCCCAGTGGCTGCTGGAATGCCAGCAAGACAGAACTGTTCACTCCCCTGGAAAGGGGGCTGAAGCCAGGGAGCCAAGTGGTCTAGCTCCGTGGACCCCAACCCCATGGAACCCAGCAAGCTAAGAGCCACTGGCTTGAAATTCTTGCTACCAGCACAGCAGTCTGAAGTTGACCTGGGATGCTTGAGCTTGGTTGGGGAGGGGCATCTGCCAACACTGAGGCTAGAGTAGGTGGTTTTCCCCTCACAGTGTAAACAAAGCCACGGAAATTTGAACTGGGTGGAGCCCACAGCTCAGCAAAATTGATGTAGCCAGACTGCCTCTCTAGATTCCTCCTCTCTGGGCAGGGCATCTCTGAAAGAAAGGCAGCAGACCCAGTCAGGAGCTTATAGATAAAACTCCCATCCCCTTGGGAGAGAGCATCTAGGGGAAGGGGTGGCTGTGGGCACAGCTTCAGTAGACTTAAATGTTCCTGCCTGCCAGCTCTGAAGAGAGCAGTGAACCTCCCAGTACAGCACTCAAGCTCTGATAAGGGACAGACTGCCTCCTTAAGAGGGTTCCTGACCTCTGTGCCTAGCGACTGGGAGACACCTCCCAGCAGGGGTCAACAGACATCTCATACAAGAGAGCTCCAGCTGGCATCTGGCTGGTGCCCCTCTGGGATGAAGCTTCCAGAGGAAGGAACAGGCAGCAATCTTTGCTCTTCTGCAGCCTCCACTGGTGATACTCAGGCAAACAGGTTGGGAGTGGACTTCCAACAAACTCCAGCAGACCTGCAGCAAGGGGCCTATTAGAAGGAAAACTAACAAAGAGAAAGGAATAGCATCAACATCAGCAACAACCAAAAATTTACAAAAAACACCCATCCAAGGTCACCAACATCAAAGACCAAAGGTAGATAAATCCACAAAGCTGAGGTGCAGGGGAGCACTCAGCTCACTCCCCGGTGGGCTCCAGGTTCTTGGTCTCTCACTCTCTCAAGAATGGGAGAGGGTCCAATGGCAAGTGTGCTTGTAAACTAAATACTGGACCACAAAATGGTTTCTGTAGAAAATTTATCTATTTAGGTAGAGAAAGAGAAAAAGGAGAAGAAGAGAAAAAGCTTTCATGAAGATTGTGTGGAAGGGGACCCCAGAGGGAAAATCTGCCTGGATGAGGGAGGCAGGGACTTTTAACCTGGGAGGAATTCCCACCTTCTCCAAGTCCTCCCCATCCCTCACCACCCAATCAATGAAGAGTTCCTTTAACTTCCACTGGAGTGATTGACTTATGACTTTTTCCTGTGCCCATGAAAATTAAAACAAAAACCATTAAATCTCCTGGATGGAGACGGACAGGAAGGAGGCATGGCACTGGGAAGTTATTGCCCTTAAAACTACACCCTCTTGAGGGCAGAAAGAGAACACATTCCCTTACAATGACAAAAATCACATGATTATCTCATTAGATGCAGAAAAGGCCTTCGATAAAATTCAACACTTCTGCATGCTAAAAGATCTTAATAAACTAATTATTAATGGAACATATATCAAAGTAATGAGAGCTATTTGTGACAAACCTACAGCCAATATCATACTGAATGGGCAAAATCTAGAAGCATTCCCTTTGAAAACTGGTACAAGACAAGGATGCCCTCTTTCACCACTCCTATTTGACAAAGTATTGGAAGTTCTGTCCAGGGTAATCAGGCAAGAGAAAAAAATAAAGCGTATTCAAATAGGAAGAGAGGATGTCTAATTGTTTCTGTTTGTAGATGACATTATTGTATATTTAGAAAAACCCATTGTCTCAGCCCAAAATCTCCTTAAGCCATTGAACAACTTCAGCAAAGTCTCAGGATACAAAATCAATGTGAAAAAATGACAAGCATTCCTATACAGCAATAATAAACAAACAGAGAGCCAAATCATGAGCAAATTCCCATTCACAAATGCTACAGAGAACAGAATACCTAAGAATACAACTTACAATGGATGTGAAAGACCTCTTCAGGGAGAACTACAAACCACTGCTCAAGGAAATAAGAGAGGACACAAACAAATGGAAAACCAATCCATGCTCATGGACAGGAAGAATTAATATTGTAAAAATGGCCATACTGCCCAAAGGAATTTATAGAGTCAATGATATCCCCATCAAGCTACCATTGACTTTCTTCACAGAATTTGAAAAAACTACTTTAAATTTCACATGAAACCACTAAAAAGCCCATATAGCCAAGACAATCCTAAGCAAAAAGAACAAAGCTGGAGGCATCATGCTACCTGACTTCAAACTATACTGCAAGACTACAGCGACCAAAAAAGTATGGTACTGGTACCAAAACAGATATATAGACAAATGAGGAAGAACAGAGACCTCAGATATAACACCACACATCTACAACCATCTGATATTTGACAAACCTGACAAAAACAAGCAATTGGGAAAGGATTCCCTATATAACAAATGGGAAAACTGGCTAGCCATATGCAGAAAACTGAAACTGGACCTCTTCATTACACTTTATACAAGAATTAACTCAAGATGGATTAAGGACTTAAATGTAAGATTGAAAACCATAATAACCCTAGAAGAAAACCTAGGCAATACTATTCAGCACATAGGCATGGGCAAAGACTTCATGACTAAAACACCCAAAGTAATGGCAACAAAAGTCAAAATTGACAAATGGGATCTAATTAAACTAAAGAGCCTCTCCACAGCAAAAGAAAATAAGAGTGAAGAGACAACCTACAGAATAGGAGAAAATTTTTGCAATCTATCCATCTGACAAGAATCTACAAGAAACTTAAACGAATTTACAAGAAAAGAAAAACCATCAAAAAAGTAGATGAAGGATACGAACAGACACTTCTCAAAAGAAGACATTTTTATGCAGCCAACAAACGTATGAAAAAATATAAGCTCATCATCACTGGTCATTAGAGAAATGCAAATCAAAACCACAATGAGATATCACTTCATACTAGTTAAAATGGCCATCATTTAAAAGTCAGGAAACAACAGATGCTGGAAAGGATATGGAGAAATAGGAATGCTTTTACACTCTTGGTGGGAGTATAAATTAGTTTAACCACTATGGAAGACAGTGTGATGATTCCTCAAGGATCTAGAACCAGAAATACCATTTGACCCAGCAATCCCATTACTGGGTATATACCCAAAGAATTATAAATCATCCTACTATATATATAAACACACATGAACATGTATATTTATTGTAGCACTATTCACAATAGCAAAGACTTGGAACCAACCCAAATGCCCATCAATGATAGACTAAATAAAGAAAATATGGCACATACACACCATGGAATACTATGCAGCCATAAAAAAGAATGAGTTCATGTCCTTTGCAGGAATATGGATGAAGCTGGAAACAATCATTTTCAGCAAACTAACACAGGAACAGAAAAGCAAACATTGCATGTTCTCACTCATATGTGGGAGCTGAATAAGGAGAACACATGGACACAGGGAGGGAAACATCACACACACCAGGGCCTGTTGACGGGTGAGAGACTAGGGAAGGGATAGCCTTAGGAGAAATACCTAATGTAGATGACAGGTTGATGGGTGCAGCAAACCACCATGGCATGTGTATACCTATGTAACGAACCTGCACATTCTGCACATGTATCCCATAACTTAAAATATAACTTTTTAAAAATCAGTCTTCCTCAATATATAACTCACATGAAAATATTTGAATACCAATGAAAAGGAACATCCTGTACCACACTCACATACAACTCATGTATATGAATGTATGTATAAATATGCAGACACACACATCTGTATACTTATATCTACATAGATGACTTCTTGGCATCATGAAAATCCTCAATCTACCTGTGATGAAGATTTTAGACTCTAAGAATAGAGGCAATTTAGCAGAGATCATTCATAATCTAATTGCCATTAACTGTCATACCTAAGGAACACTTTCTCTTATACTCAGTTTTTTCTGGGCCACAGGATCTCAGCTATCCTATTTCAGAAGACGGTTGTTTCTGTGTATGTTTCACCTGCATTATATACACAATATGTCAGCTAGTTCAGGAAATAGGATCAAGAAGACATGGTCGCAAAGAGAACAGACAAGGGCTCAGACAGTAGCATTAGATCTGGTTTGGAATCTTGTCTCCACCTCTTACCAACTAAATAACCTTGGGGAATTTATTCAACCTCCAGATGAGTTTTAGTTTTCTTATCTACAAAATGAGAATATTGTTGCATTCCTCACAGGATTGTTGTGAAGGGACATGAAATAGCATCTGTAAAGTATCTGGTGCAATGCCTAGCCCATAGATGTTATATAGAAAAATTGTGTCAAAGTTTAAATAAAGAAGGAAATACCAGTGTTTTTTATAGTATATAATATGTTTTTATAATTTAGCTCCTGTTAACCTCCCTGGCTTCATCCTACATCACACTCCCCTAAGTCAACTTACAATCACTATGCTCTAAACTCTATGACCTTCTTTCCATTTAAACAAAATCTGTCCTGGCCTCAAAGTTATTGTGAATATTCTTCTCTTTTCCTGGAAGATTCTTTCCTCAAAACACTACGTCGTTAATTCTTTTGCATCATTCATATAATTTAATCTTGAGGAGGTCTTTTCATGATTGACTTCTTACCCAAAGGATTTCTCTTTCCCTAAATAATTATTTATCATATTGTTTTGATTATAATCTTTCTAACAATTCTTTGTACTCAAAAGTATCTTTATTATGGATTTGATTTACTATGTAATTATATGGGTCTCCCACAAGATTGTGAGCCGTGTAGAAGCAGATAAGAGCTATGACCTTCTCGGTCTTGGTCCAGGGCCCCAAAGAGTGTCAGATTAATAGCAGGTGCTCAGTATATATTGGATAGATGAATGGGTAGATGAATGAATAAACACGTATGAATGTGTGTTTATAAGTATTTAATGAGGGTAAAGTGAGGAATGATTTAAAAAGGAAACAGCACGTAAATTAGCATTTCGATGGGAGAGATGACACTACGACATTTACCTACTGTCCTACATTGAAGGGATGCAACAGAGAGGAGACCTAGGTGATTTCTCTTTATTCACTGTAGGGTTCACCCTGGAGATGAATTTACCACACGCTGCAGTGAAATAAAAAGCTACTTTTATCTTTTCCTTGATGCCCTTCATTCTTTCCCGTGGGCCTTGTGAATGCATGACCTGGGGATTATTTCTGTTTTTTTCACTTCTCGTCTCCTGGGTTTAACTCAGAGTATCTAATTGAATGCCTCTCTATGAAGAAAATTTGACTCCGTTTTCCAGGAAATGTTTCAAAAATCTCAAAATACAAATGCATTGCACATGCAAATCAGTCCTCCAAAAACAAAACAATTCTAAAAATCATCCAAGCTTGCATAAAAATAAACGTTAAACTCCTTGGACTATTTTTTACTTTTCTGGCCTTTATACCGGAGGTATTTGGCAAATGAAAATTCATCAGTGTATAAATGAATTTCTGTGTTTGTGTAAAAAGTCCTAATTAGCACATACAGTGAAGTGTGGAGAGATGCCTATGTAACATTCTCTGGCTGAGATTTAAAACCAAGGTCTGTGCTCTGAAATAAGTGGACAGCTGCTATGTGCTTAAACAAATAAAATAAAAGGAAAGAAAATAAGTTGTTAACTTGCGACTGTGGAGTGGAACTTGACTATATCTCCAGAACAGATGTTTCAGGTCTGGGACATTTTGCATGGAATCATTAGAGACTTCATATCCAAAGACTCCTAGGGAGCTGTCTGACTGTTCTGTTTAATTAATAGATCTCTTTGCAACTCTAGAAGCAGCGGAGCCAAGAGACTATTACTGGTGTGCGGTGCCAATCACTTTTCCACCTTGAAAACTCTTACGGTCACTCCAGGTGGTCTTGAACTAGTCACCTGGCCTCTGTAGGCCTCAGTTTCCCCACCTTCATTGGAGAGAATACGAATCCTTTCTTGTTTCACAGAGATACATTAGAGTAACTAAACTAATGAATTGTACAAAGTTGTTTGCTTTCCAACAACCCTATTTTTAAAGTCCCAATTACTTTCTTTTTCTTTATAATCATCATGAATTCAGGCTATAACAATTCTGGGATTAAAGCCACATAATATAATATTCTCACAGTAGTTTAATGGCACTAAACAGTTTGCTTTTCATCATTCATGGTCAATCATTCAACACTAAATTTAGTATTAAGTAATTTTGTAACAATTTCAAGAGAAAAAGGGTTAAGCAAGATAACATGGCTCTTCTGTGCCCATAAGCTTCTCTCTCTTTTCTTCATCAGCCTGGACACTTGGAGAATTGAGGGAAGAACATGAGATACTCAATAGGGTGCTTTGCACAGCACCTAGAAAGGTGCCTTTCTTCTTATTCCACTGATTTACTAAGTGACTGATGATAAGTAACATCCTTAAGCCCCATGCCTAGCTTCCCAAAGATCAGCTCCTCAGCTATTAAGGGATGTTGTTTTAATATTGACAAAGAAATCAACATATTTTTTACTGAGTGGTGGTTGCATGTTTTCTTCCTGGTGGAATATGATTTCCTAGTGTCCTTGAAAGCATCACACTTCCCTCTCCATCCCCTCTTTGTACTGGAAAATATTTCCACGCTCTTTGCATCCTCAAAGAGACTTCCTATTCACTTAGTTTAGTTCCCTTGTGACCTGAAGTCATTTCAACTATAGAAGACAGATGACTTCAAGCCTCCATCTTGTGCTTGAATTGCAATACAAACCAAATTAGATAAAATAAATCAATAATATCTTTGCAGGCCAAATTCACTTAAGTAACATTTACAGTACAATTGCCCACTTTGCCTATATACTTTAATCCATTAACACCACATCTGGCACCTGAATAAATATGAAACCCCAGCTGAATACCAATGAACTAGGATTCCATCATTAATTTGTGTTGAGTGAAAGGTTAGTAAATTTTCATGTCTTTTTTAAAAAGTGATTTTGAAATAAAGAAAAAAGCTGGTATATCACAAAGCTTGATTTGTTTGACTAGCTTTTGCATTGGTCTCATAGCTCATTGATGGCTTAGAAGTTTATATTGCTGTAATTACATGGACCACTGCATTCATATCTCTTATGTTGTAACCCCCCCAAAATATAGCCCAATACATTTGTATTTGGATTCTAACTTGGAAAGCAGGCCTTAGATAATGAATAATAGACATACATGCTGAACTGTGGCCCAGAAAGTTTCATAGTGGGTTCTGTGTTCATAAAGTTAACCAGATGCCTAAATACTACTGTGGCTAGCATAGGCATAACTCAAAGATCTTTGTCAATCCAATTTGCTAAGGTTTCATGTAAACTGCAACTGAATTAGTCCCTCCAGTTCCAAAACTACCAGTGGAGTCTAGTATGTTATACTGAACAAAGCTCTGTAGATAAGACTTTTATGTAATCATTGGTTTGAACTTGGGAAGAGCTCTCAAACAGCTTCTTCCTACCAATATTAGAGCCCTAGTTATGTGAAAACCTTGGTTTCAACTGGAAAGAGGTGACATTGGAAACCTAGTCCCAGAGGTTTAGGAAATTGAAAAGCAGTCAAGCATCTGCCTGTACAGATGTCTGTCAGACCACTGCTGCAAAAGCAGTGACAAGACAGTTAGCAACAGTATTCTCACTACATGTATATTTCAGGGTTTGGGGCTACCTAATATTTTGGCTTTTTTTTTCTTTTACAATGCCATGGCAGACGGCTCATGGGTATATTTTATAACACTATAGTGCAGGGACTAAGGTGGAAGTTTCAGTATTAGAAGCCTAGATTCAAATATTGGTGCAGCTACTTACTTTCTACTTTCTCTTTCATGGGAGAATCACTAACTTTTGTAAAATGGGAATAAAAACAAAACCTAATTTGTAAAGGCCTATGGTGAGCACTAAACTAAATGACAGAGAAAGGAATCAAGGCACAAAGATCAGGAGAGGGAATGAATGGACATTTAAACCAAAGGCGTGTCCTTAATTCAGGCAGGCGTGGAGTGAGAGTGAGATGAAGGTCTTGAATTTTTTTCCCACCAGTGGTTCTAATATATATGCTGCTTAGATTTTTGGCCCCACTCACCATCCTGAATGTAATTCTAATATTTGAGGATATATGGTTTTGCTTTAATGATGAGAACATGATGCAAGTATTTCACCTCGTGCACAATCAAAATCAGATAACCTTTTTCATGCTTAAAGGAAAAACTGTGTTGTGCCTGCAACAATAGTATGCTGGTACCCTGCATAGCTTCCTAAGAGTTATCCAGTGATTACTATTCGAATACACCTAATGCTCTTCATAAGTGACGACTTTAAAACCTGGCACAGAATAATAAAGAACCCGGCCTCTGGGCCAGAGTGTACCACTGATGTTCATGATCAGACCATACAATCTGGCACACGTTGGGGATTGAAGTTATTCAGCAACTACCAAATGGCTACAGTAAAGCTTTGGAAATGACTCTTTCATTTAACGTGGAAATAAAGTTCTCTCATACTTGAGGCTGAGTCCTTAATTCTGTAATGCAAGCTCATATTTCAGAGCTAACTCATAGGATTTATCCAGCAAATTGTGTAGATAAACAGGGGGGAAATTAGCTACAAAGACAGAGAAAAAGCATTTTTTGCTACAGTCTAAATCACATGGAAAAACAATTTATAAAATGAGTGTTTTAACAAAGCAGAATGTTTTTACTAGGTAAAAAAATACTGCAAAATGTTGGCAACAATAGTTAGCATCCAAATAGTCAAACCTAATTGTTTGTGAATGCAACATAATTGAATCCTCATAGTAAGAGCTTTAAGAAAACCAAGTAATGTAACATGGGCTTTTATGACATTAAAAACAAATAATTTGTACAGAGTTATTATGTTTGAAGAAACATATACCCATCAACTCATTTGATTTCATTAGCAATAGACAAATTGGTGAATGTTTTGTTTTGTTTTGTTTCTGCTTTGAACATCACAAAAGATAAACCTTATTTATTTGGAACAATTTCTACTCTACTTCCTTAGAATTAAGCCTACAAAGTACATGCTAAAATAAAGCCATACTTAAAGTAAAAATGACACTCATAATTACTAGTAGCTGTTAACTGTATTAATCAACTGTCAGTGACATTTACAGCACTTCTGCAACCTCTAAAATTGGAAGCAATGTCCAAAAACTACTGAAAAATAAGACTCATTGACATAAGTGCAAACTTCTACTACTAATGAAAAATTCTGCTCAGTTAGGAAGCCAAAAAATGGATTTATAATAACTTAGGTTAGAGGAAATAGAAATAGACAACAAAGAAAAATAAAATAAATAAATGTAAGTGACTTTAAAGAACTTTAAAGCGATTCCCAGCTTCTGCCATTTTTGAGCCCTGTTGCACATATAACATTGAAGTGAGAAAAAATTAAGTAGAGAAGCAAGTTATGGATCACACACTCTAGTGTAATCAAACCCCAGCAGTTACAGCAAGAACAAAATGTCAGCTTTAACTAACCACCTTATTGAATTCCCCAAATCTATGACCCACAAGATAGCCATATTAATTTGGTCATGCTCAGAGCCTGAGGGAAATCACTCAGGAAATAAAGGATATCCAATAGAGACAAAATTAAATGCAAGGCATGCTAGCTTTTCAAATACGCACAAAATCATTAGACCATGCACACAAACTTGTCCGAGTTTGCCTGGAACTTACCCGATCATAGTGCTGAAAGTCCTGCATCTGAGAACATTCACAGCCCCAGACAAGAAGAGTGTCTCACCCTCCCATTTAATCTGAGCTTCTCATTACCGCTGACTTACTCACCTGAACATACCTTTGACTAAACTATATATGGAGCAATGGTTCTCAGACTTTACTGTGCATATGGATCACCTAAAAAGCTTGTGGAACAGTGTCCTGGGCCCCATCCCACTTCCATGAGTTGAAGTGGAGCCAATGAATTTGCATTTTTAACAAGCTTACAGGTAAGACAAATGCTGCCAGTTTAAGCACCACATTGTGAGTAACACTGCTGAAAACTTCAGGTGCCTTTTCAATTTCTCAATTTTCCTTCCCACCTTCTGAGTTTAGTTTTCAAGAGTACCTATGCATGAACAGATTGTATATGTCTCTTAGAAGTAGAAGTATTTCATCCTGGAATTAATGATGACAATAGAACTACTAGAAAACTTATCCAATAAACTGGTTATTTATACAACATGAAAAGATGTGAATATTCTATTTATATGAATTTCATCAGTTAATGCAATTGTAAAGCCTTTCTAAAATGCTAATTCCTTTTGGGGAATTAATAGAAATAACAGGAAGCAGAGACAAGCCTTGGTCACAGCCAATGTGTTTACTGCAGTTATAAAGCTAGAATAACCCTAAATGATTTGAAGAAGCCCAGCAAGATTTTTATAAAGATAAACTATATTAGAAGTTCTCTGATTCTCTGACATCAACTGTGTTTCCAGCAATTCAGTCCTAACACTAATTTCCCAGAGTAGGCCACATTGCAAGGATTAAGAGCTCAGTCCTACAGGACTGCCCCCACGTCACATGCAAGTCTCTCTGGCTATAAATTTGGAGGTCCCCACAACTACCTCCTCAGGTTCTATAATTGCTAGAATGATTCACGGAACTCAGGAAAAGGCTTCCCTTATTGCTAAGATTTCTTTTTTTGAAAGGATACAACTCAGAGACAGCCAAAAAGAAGTGCTGCACAGGATGACGTATGGGAGGGCCAGGAGCAGGGTTTCCACATCCTCTCCAGATACGTTCTTCTCACAGCATCTCAATGTGCTCACCAACTCAGGAGCTCCTCAAATGCCTTCATTTAGAGGGTTTCATCAAGGTTTCATTACATAGGACTGACTGACTAAATTATTCATCATTTGTGCTTAAACTCCCTCTCCCCAACTTTCTCCTTGGATAGGGGACTGGGGAGGAGTTCTAACCCTCTAATTACTTGGTTGGATTTTCAGAACCTGGGGACAAAAAAAATTATTTTGTATTATACCACAGCAGGAATTTACTTTTATTTATCTCCCTCAGGAAGGAAGATACAAGTCGTGGAAGAAAAAGCTGTTTTTTGTAAGAGATTAAGTTTCAAAAGTCATAGCTCTGTCTCCAACACCTATAAACATACTTTGAACCAAGGATCATGAATGTCCACAAGAATGCCACAAAGTTACTGTGCTCCATTTCCTCTAGTTACTGTGGTAGGGAAGTCAGTGGAGATGTTTTATGGAGAATTTTTAATAATAGAAGCTGAATCAGAAAGAAATTCTCTGAGTACATTTATTTAATTAGAATATTATACTTTCTAAGCATTTCAATGTACTGAATATTGAATGTACTGTTTGTTTAAAGATAATTTTGACCTGTGGTGATGGTGCACACCCAAAGTCATAGCATTTTCGGATGCCAAGGCAGGAGGATTACTTGAGTCCAGGAGTTCAAGACCAGCCTAAGCAACATAAGGAGATTCTGCCTCTAAGAAAACAAAACTTTTTAAATTAGTTGGGCATGGTGGTATGCAGTACTAGCTTAGGGGGCTGAGGCAGGAGGATCTCCGAGCCCAGGAAGTGAAGGCTGCAATGAGCTGTGATTGTGCCAGTGCGTTACAGCCTGGGTGACAGAGTGAGAACCTGTCTCAAAAAAAAAAAAAAAAAAAAAAAAAACTAAAGGTAATCCTTACAAATTTAACATCTTTTGATAAATTCTAACATTTAGAAAGCGCCTCCAATGTATTCATTTGCCATTTTTTATGTAATAAATTTGAAAACTATTGCATCAGCACTCATAATTACGTCCACTGCTTAATCTCTACAGGCTGCATTTGGAAATAAACTCTTCATGTTTCCTTTGTGCTAAAAACACTGCCTATTTTCTGGCTATAGTTGTAGTTTCTTTTTAATTCACATTAACACAGCACTAAATTTCCAAAGTCATCTCTAAGTTAATGACAACAATAATAACATCTGCAACAATTACATGTTATTCATTGTTTCCTATATGACTGACCCTGTTTCATGCAATTTATTTTCATTCTTACTGTTCATCCTCACTCTAGAGCCAAAAGTAAGGTGAGATGACTAAAGCTCTCATCTTGGGTGGAAAATTTGAGGGGCTACCAAAAAGTTGGTAGTCAAGATAAATAATTTTAATAATTTTCTAAAATAAAAATTATTATAAAATTTATGAACAAAATGTCAGAAATTGAAATAAAGAATAATACCAATTTCTCCTTTTGCCTCAGGTTTGAATATGCCTCAGCACAGCAATGTTACTGATTTTTCACAACTCCACAAAGTGCATGGTAGTATTGTTCCCATTATATGAACAGAAATTTAGAGAAGCTAAGTAACTTGTCCAAGGTCACAGAGTTGCTTAATGGTAGAGGCAGGATATAGGCTGCAAGCTCTTCAGCTACGATGCTACTGTGCCTCTCAATCACAGTGCTGATGATCAGTGTGAGGGTGGGGGTACAGTACCCACCCTTATATCAATGTGTTACTAGAAGAACTCACAGAACTCACTGAATATTATGATTGCTATACTCTTGGTTTTGCTTTATGAGAGTGAAAGGTTATAAAGTCATGCAAGGGAAGAGATGAATGGGGAAGAGTCTGAGAGCATTCCAAATATGGAGCCTCCAGGTATCCTCTCCCAGCAGAGCCCCCAGCACTATCTCTCCCAGCAGTGATTTGTGACAATGTGCACAAAGTATTGCTTATTAGGGAAGCTCACTGGGCCTTGTTATCCAGAGTTTTTATTGAAACTCAATCACATAGACAGAGTTGGCAGCCTCTGTGCCTGACATTTGGTCTCCAGTCCCTCTAGAAGGTGAGTAGATACTACAAGGCCTGAAGCCTTATCATTAGTCATGTGTTTAGGCTGTCCAGTGTGGTCCAACATCCCAGGTAAACAAAGGTACTCTTATGAGGCAGGACATTCTCATGGCCTAGAGATCTCCTCCCAGAAGCCAGGGGCAAAGGTCAGACCTCTCTTTTGAGTTAGGTTAATTGTTTACTATGCAACATGTCAGCACTATGGGCAGGAGAGAAGTAGGGCATCAATAAGGAGATGGATACCTCTTTTTGAAGCAAATGGTGTAAGTCTTCAGTTGATAAAGTAATGACCCCACGTTTCAGCTACATTGTCTGTGTCTTTGGCAGAAAAAAACACAGAAAAAAATCTGAGCTGAAAAATGATATTCCTTTTAGGTTCAAGACTGCCAGTAGGGAAAAGAGCTGCTAAGCATTACAAGCTGCCCACTTTACTACACCTACCTTACTGCTTTGGTGAAACAAGATGCCAGTATGAGTCTGTTCTCACACTTTTATGAAGATTCTCCCCAAGACTGGGTAATTTAATAAAAAAGGTTTAATGAATTCATAGTTCTGCATGACTAGGGAGGCCACAGGAAACCTATGATCATGGTGGAAGGGGAAGGGGAAGCAGGCACTTTCTTCACAAGAAAGAGAGAGCAAAGAGGGAAGAACCCCTTATAAAACCATCAGATCTCATAAGAATTCACTATCATGAGAGCAGCATGAGGGAAGCAGCCCCCATGACCCAATCACCTCGGTCCCTCAACATGTGAGAATTACAATTCAAGTTGAGATTTGGGTGGGGACACAGCCAAACTACATCAATGCCTAACTCTAAAAACAATCAGTATCGAAGTCAAGAAATCAAAGGAGATGCGCACATATCAATATATTATTTACTTTATAAATCATCTCTGTCAGAGACCATATCTATTCCAGAGACCATACCTATTCCACCGATTCTTAATGTATTTCTCCTGGAGCTCCTGGATGTTACCTCTATAGCCTTAGCACAAGAATAGAAAAGCTTTCTACCATCAAAGAGGTAGAAAGCTTGCTGCTGGCATGTGAGATGGTTTTAGGTGTTATATGAACGAATAGCTTTTATTTTATTAGCTAGGTGTTTATGTAGTATGTTGTAAGAACATTTTTAATAGAGGAATATTGGAAACATACTAAAGAAAATATTTAAGCTTTTAAAAAATTATGAATTTAAAGAAAAATAGAAAGTCACTTAAAAAAATAACAGAAGAGGCTGGGCGCGGTGGCTTACACCTGTAATCCCAGCACTTTGGGAGGCTGAAGTGGGTGGATCATGAGGTCAAGAGATCGAGACCATCCTGGTCAACAAGGTGAAATCCCGTCTCTACTAAAAATACAAAAATTAGCTGGGCATGGTGGTGCGCACCTGTAGTCCCAGCTACTTTGGAGGCTGAGGCAGGAGAATTGCTTAAACCCAGGAGGCAGAGCTTGCAGTGAGCCAAGATCCTGCCATTGCACTCCAGCCTGGGTAACAAGAGCGAGACTCTGTCTCAAATAATAATAATAATAACAGAAGAAGCCATATTTGGATATGGCAAAAGTTAGGAAGAAAAGAACATAATTAAGTTTAGAAAACCATGGATTAGTAATACATATATTTTCTTCCATTATTTTAAATAAGAGGGCTTTAATGTTATGGCTGTCAGAAAACTGGTTTCTGAAATTGAAATCTAGCTATGTGCAATTTAAGCTTTTATTTTCAGAAGAATTTAAACTGAAGCCTTTTTTTTTTTTTCTGTTGAGAAGCAGTTTTGCTCTTGTTGTCCCAGCTGGACTGCAATGGCGTGATCTCGGCTCACTGCAACTCTGCCTCCTGGGTTCAAGCGGTTCTCCTGCCTCAAACTCCTGAGTAGCTGGGATTATGGGTGCGCACCAGAATGCCCAGCTAATTTTTGTATTTTGAGTAGAGACAGTGTTCCACCATGTTGGCCAGGCAGTCTCGAACTCCTGACTTCAGGTGATCCACCCGCCTTGGCCTCCCAAAGTGCTGGGATTACAGGCATGAGCCACTGCACTGGCCTGAGGAATTTTCTTAAGCTTCTTCTCCTTTTCTTTTTGCCAAAGATCAGTTTTGAAGAGGGAGGTGGGGAAGAATTCTTTCTAATTGAACACAGAAAATCTGATCATTCTGAAATATTTTTGGTCCTGAATCAGTTCACTGATAAAAATTTTCTATTCAAAGTTTCTCCCAGTGATAACATTATCATCAGATGCTAACAACCCATCATTCCTGTGCCTGATGATTATATTTCTTTGCTAGAAAATCAGTAGGAGAGCTGAGATGGAGGAAGGCAGCCCTGGTCCTTCCAGGTCCCCAGGGCTCCTCTCCCACCTCATTATGACCTTTAGAAAGGGCTCCTCCTCCCTCCCCTACCTCACTCCTGCCATTAGGGAGGAATGGGACAGTGACTGTATCATCACATGGAAGGATAAATGAGTTCCTGTCTGTAGGCACCCTGAAACACTTGAAATTCGAAGAGAGGTGGTGATGGAATAGCAGGGTTGCTGGCTGTGTCTGTGATCACAGGAATGAACAGAGCATGTGGCTAGGCAATGGGATGTGAGGCCCATTCTCAATATGGAACAAGTTACTGGTTGTACTTGGAACCCCCACATGCCTTTGTTGTCATAGAGCATGATTAAAATGAATGAGCAAATGTTAAAGTCAGGGCTGCAATCATCTCCTGGATTGTTTCCCTTTCTTTTTCTGATTTACTTGTTTGCAGTGGATGAGGAGAAAAGCAGTGCTGTAGAAAACTGGATTTTAAGATTCATAAACTGCAAAGGTAAAAATCACAGTGACTTGCTATAGAGGCTTTAAAAGAGGATGTGGAGAAATAGGGACACTTTTACATTGTTGGTGGGAGTGTAAATTAGTTTAACCATTGTGGAAGACAGTGTGGCAATTTCTCAACGTCCTAGAAATAGAAATTCAATTTGACCCAGCAATCCCATTGCTAGGTATATATCCAAAGGATTACAAATTGTTGTATTATAAAGACATATGCACAAGTATGTTCACTGCAGCACTGTTTACAATAGCAAAGACCTGGAACCAACCCAAATGCCCATCGATGATAGACTGGACAAGGATAATGTGGCATGTATACACCATGGAATACTATACAGCCGTAAAAAAAATGATGAGTTCCTGTCCTTTGTAGGGACATGGATGAAGCAGGAAACCATCATTCTCAACAAACTGACACAAGAACAGAAAATCAAACACCGCGTGTTCTCACTCATAAGTGGATGTTGAACAATGAGAACACATGGACACAGAGAAGGGAACATCATACACTGAGGTCTGTTGGGGGGGGACTAAGGGAAGGACACTGGCGGGTGGGGAGTTGGAGAGGGATAACATGGGAAGAAATGCCAGATATAGGTAATGGGGATGGAGGCAGCAAACCACATTGTTATGTATGTACCTATGCAACAATCCTGCACATTCTTCACATGTACCCGAGAACCTAAAGTGCAATTATATATATATATATCTAATATAAAATAATAAAACAAAATGTATGAACCTGATTCTCAGTTTATGGTTTCCTGTGTGACACTGAGGAACCAGGTTAACCTCTCAGTTTCCTCAGCTGAAAAGGGGGTATAATAATAACAGCGATCTCTTGTTGTATTTAAGATAATTAAATAAGATAACGCAGTAAAGCATACAATGTTCAGCACATAATTCTGCCTCTTAGTATTCATTTAAATGAATAATTTAACGTTATTAAATTATTAACAACTTAACCTCTTTAAGTTGCACTTCCTTATCTGTGGAATGATAACAGTAACCACTTTCCGTCTATTTCATTATGTTAATGTGAGAATCAAATGAGATCCTGGAAACAAAGTATCTGCAACATGATTCTTGGGAGCTTTTCTGTCCTTCCCAGATTTCAGTGAAATGGGCCTGAATGTTCTAAATTTTTTTAAATTTATGTGTTCCCACTGTTTACACACACACACACACTCAGAAAATTTCCCATCTTACTTTTCATTGCCCCTATATCCATGCCTGTTTACATAGGCATTCCCAGGAATCCATGTGTCAAATTCAGACCTAAGATTCTGTCCTCCTTCTATTCTTATAAGGAATCGCATCACTTTGAGCATGCATGAGCTTAGTAACTTTACTGAAGATCGTGAAACATGTGTCTTGTTATGGTGCCCCATCTTCTATTCCGTGCTACACGCCACTGGTGTCCACATTCCAAAAGCCATGTGCTGCCCACCTTGTCATGCACAGCTGGCTGGTGGAGGTAGTTCTAATGTTTATACTGCAACTTTTGGAATGATACTTCCTGCTTCCTATTCCAAATATTTTCCTTTGTCAACTAAAAAACAGGCATTGGAAGGCTGTAATTTTAATTCCAAGTCAATTCAGGATATATTTATTGATGCCCTTATTTAGCCTTAGATAATATTGGTTTCTCCAAATGCAATAATAGCTAAAATGTATTTCCTTCTCCAAAAAGCTGGCAGCCAGTTGCAAAAAGAGCAAGGATGGCAAATGGTTACAGGACAGCATCAACAATGAAGTGGGGACAACATCGTGCATCTCCCACTTCTGGAGAAGGTAAAAAAGGCACAACGGGATAATAAGATCTGCAGGAGAAAGACAAGATAAAAAAAAAAAAGGAAAACGAAGAGAAGGCCGTTTAAGGTAGACAAAAACTACTGCAAATGAAAAGAAAGAAAAAAAATTTAGTAGCATAGAATGTTGAGGGAACAAAAAATATCTTATTGTGTTTAGAGTACAGGCTAGGCACTGAGATGGATCTCTTCTCCAATGTGTAAATATTTCTAAAACTAAAACAAAATTGAAAAAGTCATATTTTAATACTATTTATATAAAAATAATGATCAAATACAGCTCAGAATTATTATCTGGAATAAAAACAGGGATTGAAACAGGCATTGAAATCTCGAGCTTATTCTCATTTTATGTATATATACATATATATATATATATACATATACATATCAGAATATATATATCACAATACATTGTAATAGGAGCAAGCAATAACAGATATGTAATAATAATTGCAATAGATAATTATGTCGCTTCAGGATATCGTGGTATCTGGAAAGATGACATATAAGAACCCCAAAATATAGGGTTTTCAAGGGCATATACAAATGCAGTCTTGGATGCTAAAATGAGAATCCCAAATAAAAATAAATAAAAGCATATCAATTTTTGCCCTTGGGGGCTAATTTTCCTGTTCTCTATCATTAAAAGTTATTCATTGCAATGAAAATAGGTTTTTACAGCTGGTACTAAAATTTCTATTTAAAAAATAGCTACAAGATTATAGTTATCATAAACAGAGGAAAGACAGCATGAAATTGGAGTTTGTCAAGATAAAAGAAGAACCTAGACTTAAAACTAAACTCAGAGAAGACCCATGTAATAAACATGGTTATTCCACCTTAGAGAAATGAGAAATGTCCTATCTTTTTCCTATATAAATGGTTTTTAAAATATATATATATATTTCCAATGTAAATGGATCTCACCTTCTAAATTTGAGAATAGAATCTAGACATGTTTGAATCTCAGGGTTTATCCCACCAAAAGTTCAAGAATGACCTCCTGATCTTTGCCCAATATGCCCAGCCTACTTTTTTTATGAAAGTGTGGGTCCAATGTTCTTTACAATGAACAGTACCAACTGTGTGGTGAGAATTCACGTAAAAATTTACTTCGGCTGTAGGGGTAGCTGAATAACATCTGAAGTACCCTAATCAGGAATCTACTCTAGGGTTCTCATTAGCTCCTAAAAGTTCTTAATCAGTTATGTACACTCCAGAGGCAGGTATTGCTAGTGCTTCAAACGTTACTATATAAATTTGCCAGAGTTTATTAGTTAAAATAAAGGATATTAGAAGTGATTTTTGTTGATAAAAAGTAACAAAAATAACATTATGGAGATACTTTGTTAAAAAGTACTGCTGATAATGCCTTTAATGCCTCTGGGTTAGTACTCCAGATCTAGAAGGTTTGAGCATCTGTTCTCCACAAAAATGGAATAGTTTGGGATTCAACAGGATTTTCAAAGGGCCTATAAGGATGGAAGGTAGAGTCTCTACCTATAAGAAATAGGCTGTATGACTGTTTATGTGCCTAGTTGTTAACAATGTCCGTTTGTATGTCAGAGCTTGACAAGGAACTGGCGGTCACTGAGACACAAAGCTTTATGGTATTGCTGGACTGTGTGAAGACATCTAGTTTACACTGACTTCTAACTGCTGGAAGTAACCGATAATTACCAAAGGACTTTACTAATTGTGAAAGTCAAATAATCTTTACGTGAGTTCCTGAAATTCCAACCTCCATACATACACACACTTGCAAATAATCCTTATCAAAGTCATGGCACTTTAGCACTATGGTGATTTTGATCCCCAAGTGATGTTTGGCAATGTTTGGAGACATTTTTGTTGTCACAATTGGAGGTAGGGGTGATACTGGCACCTGATAAATAGAGGCCAGGCATGGTTCTAAATATTCTACAGGGTATTAGACAATCATCCCTCCCCCAAAAATTTATCTGGTTTCAAATGTCATTAACACTGATGTTGAGACATTCTGAGCTAAGATTATAAGGATACATCTGGGGCTCCATGCCTGAAAACTGACAAGACCTAATTCTCTAAGTCTTACTCAGGAGAAGCCACATCTTCATTTCCTTTCAGAATATCCTCTGGATTCCATCCCAAGATCCCCTTTCTCTCTCAAATAAACACCAAGAATTATATAAATCTGTTAATTCTTGGTGAAGCAAAGGAGCTCATCATTAAAGTTTTGCAGAACTTCTATAATGCACAGTGTTTGAGTACAGATGCAGATTTTTATATTATCAATCTTGAGAAGGTAGAAAGCACTAAGCATATTCCAACTATCAATAGCTCAATAAACCCTCATCTTGACTTTGAAGAAACCACACATTCAGTCCAATGGTTGTGAGGCACTGACATTACACATTCCATGTTCTAGTTTTTTTCTAAAAGGTAGAAGGGGCAGGCAAGCATGGCAGTGCTATATAATAATATCCATAGTAATAATGGACACAATGATGAAGCTAGTTATCTACTGCTGTAAAACTGATAGGGCCAGGCGCTGTGCCTCACATCTGTAATTCCAGCACTTCAGGCACCTGAGGCAGGTGAAATGCTTGAGCTTAGGAGTTTCAAAGGAGCCTGGGCAACGTGGTAAAACCCTGTCTCTATAAAAAATACAAAAATAAGCCTGGCATAGTGGCTCATGCCTGTAGTCTGAGCTAATTGAGGGGCTGAGGTGGGAGGATTGCTTGAGCCCAGGAAGTGGGGGTTGGAGGAAGCCGAGATGGTGCTGTCACTGCGCTCCAGGGTGTCTCAAAAAAACAAACAAAAAAAAGGATCCCATAGTACTAAGAATGTGCCTTATACTATTTATATATTTTATAACCACCTTATTAGAAAGGTGTTAATTTCCATTTTATAAATTAGGATACTAAGTCAAAGAAGGTGATTTAGGTTGCCTACATTCACACTGATACTTAATGAAAGAGGAGGGATTCAAACCCATAACAGAAATGTGTCAAGCCCAAATTCAGTGACATTAATTCATTTCAATTTTATTAAGTTTTATATACTAGGCACTTATTTGGGGAACTTGAGATAAATCAAAGAGCAACCTGGACTAATATCTCTTGACCAGTTAGGTATACCATCTATAATATGAACATTTTCAGCTATAGTAAAGCAATGAATTGTTTGCTTGTCACTAGAATGGATTGTGAGATTCTTTTTCACTCATGTTTGTCATCATCTTCATTCCCATTCAAATCAGATTTTACTGTTAGGTGACTTTTACTTACTTTGTATGTCAGCCAAATGCAAGCATTAGACCAGAGCAAAATCTTTCTGATTTTCCCAGCAAATCAATAAAACTTAAAGTTTCATAAACTAGAGCCCAAGCTCTTAAAGCTTAGAGACTTGGAGAGAGAAGCATTTACTTGAATCAGAGTTCTCTTTTGGGTTCTGTAGGAAGAATCTTACTGAGATCCAAGACTCTTTAATCATCAGAGACTCAGTCTTCACTGTCATTGGACTCAACGTCACCTCTCTCACCCAGGCAAAAATTCCCTTTGACTTTAGTAGCTGAGAGAGTAACTGGAGATTGGCCTGAAAAGTGGATGCTGCAGCTGAGGGGTTGAAGGTTTGCAGAAACATTGGTTTTGTCTCTTAATAGTGGGATTGCCAGTCATGCCATTGTAAACACTAATCTATGTTTCAGGTTAGCAAATATGGTAGTGTCACAGAATTGTCATAGAATGGTGCTCAAGGGTGCCCATTTTGGACAGAGATAAAAGAGGAGACATTCAGGAACCAAGAAAAAGAATGCATGGCCCACATAAGGGTGTAACCAGCAACTTGGCAACACATTAGTTGTTAGTCAAATAATATGTTTGCAATCTGGAGAAACGGAAACTACTAAGGAGGGGCAACTATAAATGCTTAGAAAGCTAAACTTGAGAATCAGAACAAAGCTCTGATCTCTGCTCCATTACCTATCAGCTGCCTAACTTAGGGCAAGTTACCTTCCTAACGCTTTCACACCTATTTGCTTTACTCATAAAAAGACAATATTGATGGTATTTACCTTGAAGGATAAAAATGAAATAATATATATAAAACACTTAGAATGTGTGTTTTATATATAATAAACAATGTTTTTATTGTTTATTCTAACAATAAAAACTAGGGATTGTTATTGTTAGTTAGCCAACTTGCTCATTCAGGTAAGTATTTTCAACGTATCTTTGGAAGCCTGAAATCGGAACTTTTTCTATAGTGTTCCCTGTATAACATGAGAAAAGATAGCATATTTTCAATGGCCTTTCAGTGTAAGAAACTTGAATTATCTCATCAGTAACATATGAATTACCTGAAAAAGTTTCAAATCCTAGTTTTGCCACAGCAAAATCCTTAATGCCTTAATCATTAAACTAATCACTTACCTTTACTCTGAAATTTTCTTTTTTAATTTTCTTCATAAATAATGATCATCTAAGTTTAAATAAAAAATATCAATATCCAGGAAAGAATTTCAAAACTGGGTAAGTGAAAGGTATTGTTTAGCAAACATTCTGTATTCTGAAAGGAACAGGAATACTTTGCCACTAGTTCTGTGGCCATGAACTAGGGGAAAAGAAAGTGGTTACTAAATAATGCTCCAGTGGATTATGATATGAGACAGATCATAAAATTGAGATTTAAACTGAAAAAGACCAAAGGAAGTGATGAAAATTAACTTAGATGGTCAGAAAGTAAAATTGAAAAAAAGGAAGGAAATGAAACTTACAAAAGGAAATACAAAACCACAGTATGAGGGAAAGCTCCTTTGGATATTAGCATGGTGGAAACTGAGCTCCTAAGTACTCTGTCGATAAGCATAGCTGTCATTAATCTTTTGTGACAAGACACTTTGGAGTAACCAAATTGTGATAGTCCCAGTCCAGTCCCTTTATTATCCTCAGGATGGAAGATGACTTTTATATACAGTAATTGTTGTATTGTGTTTCTCCATTTTAGTAAGTTTTAACAGAAATGGCTTTCAAGAGCTGTCTTAATAAAAGTGATTTAGAAAAAAAAGTACCAAACTCCACTTATTTCTTTTTCACAGTGTTCACTTAGATATATTTGGATTTGAACATTTTTTTAGAAGGGCAGTTACTATGTCATTTTAAGCAGAAATAAGAACTGAGAGGTTTGCATTTGGTCCAGATTTTCTAACAAAAGATACACCACCAATTGTGTAATTAGTGCTGTTTGCACATGTTCTGTAAATCTCAAATCTTATGACATTTACACTTTTCATGAAAGAGATTTTTAAAAGAGGTTAAGATCAAAGTTAGACAAATCCAGATCTAAACTATTATCTCTTAGTGCAAAACCAGAATTTATAGCAAACGACGTTTCCTTTCCAAAAAAGAGAGAAAGATGGTCTTTTAATCTGCTACAATAATTATAGAACTTTGAAGAGACAAAAAATTGAGAAAAAAAAATAACAAGACAGAAATCAGGCCCCCCATAATGTACTTCTCAGTAAAAAAAAAAAAATGCATGGTCGGGCTGACAGGGAAGGCTCTGCAGTTCCATCAACTATATTTGATTTCAACTTCTTCTTATTGTATGACCATGAATGAGCAAATTTCTTAACTTCTTTGAGTCTCAGTTATGCCACCTGTTAAGCATAGATGATAACAGAACCTATTCCTTACAGTTGTTTTGAAAACTAAATGTTCCAAGTAAAAATGCTTAACAACTAGTGCCTGCGACATGGTAAATCTTTATGGAGGGCAGACACACTTGTGGTGGGTTGAACGGTGGCCCCCAAAAGATATGACCATGTTCTGGATCCTGCAAATTTGACCCTATTTTTAAAATACAATCTTTGAAAATGTAATTATAGATCTCAAGATGAGATTATCCTGAATTAAGCAAGTAAGCTCTAAATCCAAAAAAAAAAAAAAGTATCTTTACAAAGACAGAAGATAAGGCACACAGAGAGGAAGACAATATGCAGGTGGAGGCAGAGAGTGGAGTGATGTAGCCCCAAGCCAAGGAAAGCCAGGAGCTACACAAGATGCTATGAAAAGGCAATCAAGATTTTTCCTGGAACTTTAGAAAGAGTATAGCTCTGTCAACATTTTCATTTTAGATTTCTGGTCTCCAGAACTTCAAAAGAATTAATTTACATTGTTTTAAGCCACCTAGTTTGTGCTAAGTTGCTATAGCAGCCCCAGGAAATTAATATAGAGCTATTTTTTAACAACTTTATTGAAAGATAGCTTCAATCCCTACAGTTCTTCCATTTAAATTATACAATTCAATGGTTTGGGGTATATTATGTAATTAGATTTCTTTATATTGTGATGAAATACATATTTTTAAAAAGCTTCTCATGTTAACCATCTAAAAATACAAAATTCTCTGTCATTAATTATAGCACAATGTTGTACAACCATAACTCTCTCCTTATATTCCAAACGTTTCTTCACCCAAACAGAAACTGCAAACCCATTAAATAATACTCCCCATTTCCCTCTCCTCCCCACCCCTAGTATCCTCTGATCTACTTTCTATGATACAGAGCTTTTTACTATTCTAAATGCTACTACTTTTACCATACCAACAACATTTGGAGCTGTGATAATGCCGTCTCTGTGACTAGATAGGTGACTTTTACAAAATGTAATTGCCAGACAATTACCTATAAATGAAAATATCTCTCACTTCCTCAATTGTGTGCCATAGGAGGCACTCATCTACCAAGCAACTGATTTGGACTTTGCAGCTGTGTGGCCCAATAAAGCCCACAGGGCTCCGAAAGTGATTATACAAGAAGGGCTGCATTCTTATTCACCTCCAATGTCTACATCCTGATATATTCTTGCTTTGTCAGTGGATTGAAACCTTTTCTCTTCCTGGGTATACTTGGTGGGCAATTTGGGTCTCTAGAAGTTTTCTCCATAATCCATAAGCTGTATGCTATATTGACAGTAGGCAGAATTTCTAGTTCACTCTCTTGATATGAAAAAAAATTGTCTGAATTTTTCCCTTATCCCATTTTTGATTTCTTTACGATCTGAAACACGGTTATCTGGGGGAGATATTTTATAGTATTTGTTCTACTATCTGCTCTTTATGCTACTTATTCATTAATTCTACAAATGTTAATTAGGGGAAATGACACGCTATTCTAGGCAATATAAAGGAAATAAGTATTTGCATTTCCTTGGTCTATACTTGTATTTATCATCATCATTGCTGCTTACCAGGCTTTAAAGCATGTGCAAACTTTAGAAAGTTCTTTTTCCTGGTTGTTTTAAAGATAATCATTCATAGGCCAGGTGCAGTGGTTCATGCCTGTAATCCCAGCACTTTGGGAGGCTGAGCTGGTGGATCACTTGAGGCTAGGAGTTCAAGACCAACCTAGCCAACATGGTGAAACCCCATCTCTACTAAAAATACAAAAATTAGGCAGGCATGCACCTGTAATCCCGGCTACTAGGGAGGGTGAGGCAGAAGAATCGCTTGAACCTGGGAGGCAGAGGTTGCAGTGAGCCAACATTGCACCACTGCAATCCAGCCTGGGTGACAGAGCAAGACTCCATCTCAAAAAAAAAAAAAAAAAAAAGAAGATAAGCATCAACAATAGTTGGGGTTAGGTCACAGGGCATAATATTTTAAACCATTTGCCAGAAATTTTTTCCATTCCTTAGGGAAAAAAAGGCTCTTTTTGATCCAGAAAATTCCTTTTATGTATAGTGATGATCATATCTGGGGTTTGGGTCCTACTTCTGCTACTAAAAGTAGATGGACTTTAGGCAAGGTATTTAATCATGCTAGGTCTAATTTTTCTTACTCTGTATAAAGTATGATGCTGGAGTCTACATCTTAGAGTTTTAAGAATTAAATGACATGAATTGTTTAAAACTACTAGCACAGTATCTTGCACATGAATGCTTAAGGAGGGTTATACCAAGTGACCAGGTTAGAAGACCAGCAATCTAACACAAATATTAAATCGTCTTTCGTTTCAGAAAGTTTCCTTCCTCTAGAAAATTTATCCTATTATTTTTACAGGCAACTTCTTAGATATCTTTTTTTATTTTATATCTTAAAGATAAGATCTGTGGTTTGAGATTAGACCTAGATTGAATAACTCTTTTCCTCAGCAAAATATAGCCCTCCTCATTCAGTAATCCAATGATCATTTATTAAACACTCACCATCTCCAGGGTGCTATGTTCTGTGCTTTGTCCTAGAAATTCATGACATAGTGGTATACAGACTTGTAAGCCAATTATCAAAAAAAATAAAATAAAGGTTGTAATAGGAGGCTATGCTGGGCACTAGGGAAGTATCATGAAGCCGACACAACTCCAACTTGCAAGGGCAAGGGAAGTGGCATTTAAGGTGAGTCTAGAATCAGACATAAAAGGCAAGTAAAAATAAAAGAAATATAAGATTCAAGGTGCAAGAAAGGGCACAGCATGAATACCGACTTCTACGTTTGCTTTATGTGCAAGAAAAGAAACTCTTGAGAGTGAGACAGGAGCTGAGATTGACAATAGCCAACCTAGAGCTGAGGAATTTGGCTCCTCTCTCAAAGATAGTGGAAAGCAATTGTAACTTTTCAAATAATTAGCTTCCTTCCTTCCTCCTCTCTCTCCCTCTTTCTTTCCTTCTTTCTTTCCTTCCTTCCTTCCTTCTCTTCTTTCTTTCTTTCTCTCTCTCTCTTTTCTTTCTTTCTTCTCTCTGTCTCTTTCTCTCTCTCTCTCTCCTTCTCTCCTTCTCTCCTTCTCTTTCAGTGGAGTTTCACTCTTGTTTCCCAGGCTGGAGTGCAATCTTGGCTCACTACAACCTCTGCCTCCCAGGTTCAAGCAATTCTCCTGCTTCAGCCTCCAGAGTAGTTGGGATTACAGGCATGCACCAACACACCCAGCTAATTTTTGTATTTTTAGTAGAAACAGGGTTTCACCATGTCAGTCGGGCTGGTCTTGAACTCCTGACCTCAGGTGATCCACCTACCCCTGCCTCTCAAAATTCTGGGATTATAGGAATTACAGGTGATGATCCACCACATCTGGCCATAATTAGAAATCTTAATCATATTTCCAACTTGCCTCCCCTGGTGTTTTCCACACTCACCTATTCAGTCTATTGTAAAATTTCAAATAATTAGCAATCTTTATTTATTTATATTTTATTTATATGTATTTATTTATTTATTTTGAGTTGGAGTTTCATTCTTGTTTCCCAGATGGGTGCAATGACACAATCTTGGCTCACTGCAACCTGCACCTCCTGGGTTCAAGTGATTCTCCTGTCTCAGCCTCCAGAGTAGCTGGGATTACAGGCATGCACCACCATGCCCGGCTTTGCCAGAAGAAAAGCAGAGCCCCAACCCTCAAGGCAAGTGAAAGGTTACAGTCAAGTGAAGGGGCAAGCAGGTAAGTATGCAATCACACCTGGATACATTAAGTGCTGTTGCAGAGGGCATTCAAAGGTACTTTGTGAGAACAGTAAAAAGATACCTAATCAAGTCTTGGTAAGGTCAGAGGAAGAGCTCCAGAAGAAGGGTTTCTAAACTAAGCCTTGAAAGATCAACATGGAAAAATGCTCAGGAATTGTGGCTGGAAGAGTCCACTAGGCTGAGAAAATAGCATATAGAAACTTATTGTCTCAAGGCAGAGAGAACACATGTAGAATACAAAGCACCAAAAGATGTTCAGTATGACTAGAACTTACAGTGAAAAGTGGGAAATAGTAAGATACTTGGCTGCAGAGAGAGAGAGAGAGAGAGAGAGAGAGAGACAGAGAAAGAGAATCATTATGTGAAGAGCTCATTAAAACACGTTTTGGAATTTGGAACTTATTTTGAAGGTAATGGGTATCAAAAAAGAGTCTGTGCAGAGAAGCAGCATAACCGTACTTGCATCTTAGAAAGATCGCTTTGAAGATACAAAAATATCTTCAGTTCATGACAGAAGTCAGGAAAAGAGAATCATGGGTTATCCCTGTGGGTGAGGAGTGATTTCAGACTGAGAAGAGGGCAGACTGGGAAGGGATTCCGAGAACAGCGTCCTGTAAGGGAATATTTAGAGAAGTGCTTGAGGGATAAAACAAGAGATGAAATCAGTTCTACTCTGTAGAAGCCTGCTGCAATAATCCTGATAAAGGAGGAGTATCTTAATTATGATAGTGGTAGTGGTATAGCTTGGATAGATATTTAGGAAGAAGAAGGCAATGGACTTGGTAATGTGAGAAGTAAAGAACAAGAAGGAGTTAAGGATAATGCCAAGATTTTTGATTTGGCAAGCCCAGTGGCTATGTTTTCATTCTGGTGAGGAATTCAGAAGAAGGAGCTCTGCTTTGGAATAAAGTGATAGATTCAGTTGTGAATGTGTTAAACTGAAAGGAATGTTCCCAAAGAATATTTTAACAGAGACATACTTATGAGGGAATTGATATTCAACATAGACAGAAAATATAGATTTGGGATTTACTAATAAGAGGTGGTCACAGAAGCTTTTGGAGTACTGGAGATTGCCCAAGATAAAAGAAATAAGGGATGAAAATGGAGCTTGAATTTATCAATTTCAATTTTAGCATTTATAAAATTGGCAAACACAGGCACATATTAAAAGTCCTAGCAGGAGCAGGCAGAGGTAAGAAGAAAACTAAAAGAAAGTATTACTATATGAACCAAGGAAGGAGTAATAGGAGGAGAAAGTATTAAATCCTGTCATGGGCTACAGAGATTCAAAAATAATGACTAACAAATTTCACTTTAGATAGACGACTATAGACATATATGACTGACAGTCAAGAGCATATTGAGAGTAAAGATGAGAAATCAGTTATCAAACTGATGCAAACGTCGAAGCAAGAGATGATAAGATCTAAACTAGTTCAATAGGAATGGGGTATTGGCAGGAGACAGACAGGGGATATCTATCTGTCATCTGTTACAGCATTAGACATGTTAGGGGATACAGATAACAAGGCTTCACAATAAGGGGTGAGGGATGAAACAGAGTCATGGAGAAGAGAGATGGCCAATTTAGTCAGGGATTCATTGATTGCAAGAAGCATTGAGATTTCCAAGTAAAGCAATGTATAACTATAATGTATCAATTAAAACAGAAGTATCTTCAGTTCATAACAGAAGTCAGGAAAAGAGAATCACCAGTTATCCCCGTGGGTGAGGAGTGACTGCACAATGAGAAGAGGGGAGGCTGAGAGAGGATTCTGAGAACATTGTCCTATAAGGGAAGAGAAGGAACACCTAGAAGGACAGTCACTACAATAGAAGAAGAACCTTGAAAATTAAGTGAAACAAGAAAATCTTTAGTCTCAAGTGCTACAGAAAGCATCAGTTCCATGGATTAGCTCTCCTGGACTGACTCAGTACTTATTCCACGAGTGTGATGTTACTAAGAATAAATGCCCCTGTAAACACTCTGGGTTTAGAATAACAAATTAATTGATCCTTTATAAAGAAGATGTAGACAAATGTCAATATGGAACAGAAACAAGTTAGTATCTCTGACAGAATTAAGGTTTTGGTTTGGATATAGTTCATTGTCAGCGAATGATTTTTTTAAATGACACATTGAATAAAACATAAGAGTAGCCAATTGATAGCCAAAGTGAATAGATGTACCCTGTAAGGCTATATTAGTCATTCTGCATTTCTATAAAGGAATCCCTGAGACTGGGTGATTTATAAAGAAAAGAGGCTTATTTGGCCCATGATTCTGCAGGCTGTACAAGCACGGCACAAACATTTCCTCAGGTTCTGGTGAGGCCTCAAGTAGGTTTTACTTAGGACAGAGGTGAAGGGGAGGCAGGTGTGTCACATGGCAAGAGATTGAGCAAAATTGCCAGGTTTTTTAAAACCAGCTCTCACATGAACTAATAGAGCAAGAACTCATTCATTGCCACGGAGAGGGCGCAAACCATTCAGGAGGGATTCTTCCCCATAACCCTAACGCCCCCAACAGGCCCCACCTCCGACACTGGGGATCACATTTCAACCAGAGATTTGGAGGGGACAAATACACAAACCATATCAAAAGGTAAGAAAAACATTCTCTTAATAATCTGAAGGGAGCACAATATGAAATATTATGTGACCAGTCTCTACTTCCCAATAGATTTTGCCTTATCTGTCTGTTGATGCCACATTATAGTCAGACAAGATGTTGACATCTAGCATCCCATGAGAGTATTATATATGTATGTATGCCCCAAAATACATATATCAAAAATGCCATTTAGTCCAGAAAAAAAATATTTTAATGATAATCAGCAATATATTTTAGCTGAATAAAATTTTAAAATAGATACTCTGGAGGAAGTGAAAATGCTTAAACAACTATGAATGAGAAGGAAGAATCAGATATTTTAAAGCATGTAAAGAGAGCAGGGAAAAGCTCAGAAACTAGTCCAAACTTACAGGCATTTTAATCCACATTAGCGAAATACATTGGTAAAACCAAACTCTCTTAAATTGCAAAATAATTATATTAATGAATAAATACATTAACCATAATAGAGGTCTATGTTCTTCCATGCACAAGTAGCTTTCCCTCATATGTTTGCTAATTTGAATGTTTTCATATATAATTAAATTGGTAGCTTTAATAAGATAAATGCTACATACTGAATGCTAGGTTGATCACTAAATACAAATTATCTTGATGTACAATGACTGCAATGAGAATTATAAATATCTCAATGCACTAGATCTAGCCCCCAGAATAACACCAGAGTAACACTACTCCCTTAAACTGGCCCTCCCCACCCCAACTTGCTGGCTGTTTTATACTGAAAAACCAAGGGGGTTTGGTGTTCAGAAAGTCTTCACATTAAGAATTTAGACAGCCTGAAATTACTTGGTGTCCAAATCTAACAGTCTTGCAGCCTATCGTAAGTCCACAAATGGAATTTACAGGAAACAGAAACAGTTATAGAAGATTGTGTCCTTTTAAACTAAAGTTCTGAACCACTGACTTTAATGGCTAGAAAGTTGTATTTTGGCTCCAGACCATTGTCAAATGCCTCCTATGGATTCCATAATAAAAACAGAAACTCTAACCTTAAGAGTAAACTGCAGGGGTTCCTTTTGCCACATGGTGATCTAATAGAGTAGCCATGACTTCATATTTATTAATATCCATATCATCATTTTAATATACCACTACATCTTTCCAGGAGAGTGCACAGAGTGCAGCAAAAACCATATTTTACAAGCCAATTTTAAATGCCTTTTAATGATGATTCATGGTGCTCTAATACAGATTTCTCATCAATATCACCATCCTGCAGGCATGCATTAAGGCTGCAAATCATTCCTTGGGTGATCTTACTGTCAGACTCCAAACGTACTGCAAACACAACTCAGATTTCTGAGTTAAGCATTTCCCTTGGATGCAATGGGTACATCCTGATTTCTGCAAAATGGAAGGAATGCCCATTAGGCCAGAGATAGATTTGAGTGTCCTCAGTTGGAAGACATAACTGAGCCTCTCTCTACCCAAGAATGAACATGCAGACACTCCTTCAATATGGAGCACCGCCCTCCTGCCCCACAAAATAACCATGAGTTGAACATTTGTCTAAGTTTGTACAATTTGCAAATCGTTTTATTATTTAAGTCTTTTTTTCCCTAGTAAGTGTTAATCAGCATTCTTGCTGGTGGTCCTTACGGTTGTTACTATGGAACTTATGAATGAATTTAGAGATAAAGGGGGACACCTGTGGATGAGTTCTTTCCATTATCATTAGCATAAACCCTTACAGGCCAATTCCTGCAAAGTTGTGATAAACTGCTGGAAATAGAAATGTATGATACAAAACATGGTGGGAAAGCTTAAATTGTTGAGTGTTTAGCATATTTTCACATTGGTATTAAAAATGTTAGAAATAATTTAATCATTGCCTGATTATAGCAATGTTAGGAGCAATGAAATCCTTGCCTTATTACATATGGACTCATTCAGAGCCTCATTATTTATTTGGCAAGCATTAAGCATCAAATCAATTTAGTCAGATACTTGTAAATGGGAAATTCAAGATGAAAGTGAAAATGAAGATTAGAGGTAAAATTAAAACTATTTACTTCTAGCAGGAATAGAGCAATTTTCCTTGCAAGAGACCCAACCCAACAGAGTTTAAACAGGAAGAAGGGCAAATGGCAGAATCCATCCTGAAGAAGAGAACTTAAAATGACGAACAGTCAGCAAAGTATCCTCCACTTACATTTGCCTGGAACAAATGACATCAGAGGAAGAGGGTGATAACTTTGATTTGTAGTTGTGAAATATACGCTGTGCTTTTATGCAACTGATTATTATTGGAATGGTTTCCATTTCCAGCTCAATAGAAATGGGAAGAAGGGAAGTACATGCTAATCACTTGGGAATTTGTAGTTTCAGTTTACATATGAAGATGTACTGACATTAGTGGGATGCAATAAATGTACTGAGTGGTATTTTGGTTTTGGACTTCAAGTAGTGGTCACATAAATGGCTACATATTTTCGCATTGCAATGTGTATGGAAAAACATCCTTACTAAACTGAAGATGGAAATAATGTCATCATAAGCAGCTATTTGGCTGTTGTATGTAAGGACATTTTCTAATGCATTGATCCATACTACTTACTGGATTGGGATGCAGGAAGCTGATCAAGCTCATTGTGTAATGGGGAATAATTGCCAATAAAATCATAAGAAGGCCTTAAGGAGAAAATAACTTTTTGGGAACTAGAGATGAGTAGAAGTAATGCCAGGTCTACTTCAGGGGAGTATGTGGATGTGTTAGCCTGGCTCTTACACACCAGATAGCAATACCTATGACAGCATAGAGAACCAGAAGCAGATGGGAGAAGAAGTTGGACTTAATTCTAGTCTTTCAGGCTAAGGCAAAAAGATAAACATTTAGACTGAATATTGGAAGCATTCTGTGTTTCTCACTAATCAGAGCATTAACTACAGGAAGCAAAATTCATGATTATTACTGAAAGGAACACTGTTTAGCCTAGGAACAGGAAGAATATGTATTTTGTATTATGAAATTGGAGGAACAACAACAAAAAAACCAAGACAATGGAAATTATTCTTATTACATCAGGCACTGAGTCAGAAGCTTTCCATATAACATTTCATGTGAAGAAGATTCAAATTCAATAAAGAGAAAACAGATTTGGGCAGATTATGTCACTGTTACAGGTCATAATGTTGGATATAATTGGCTGGGATTTAAAACCAGCTGTCTGATTCTAAAGCTTAAGCTTTTAAAAAATTGCAATCTTGGTTTACCAAGTATAAACCATCAGGTAACAACAACTCTCATTCTGGCTTTCTCTGGGATTCTGCTGGCCAGCTGGAGAGGCTGATGGAGAAGACCTGAGGTCAAACAGCTTCTGCGAAGTGACCCCAAATTCAACAAATAGTCATTTAATCTGCTGAAGTGGTGAAAGTGACTTTAGTCTCAGTCAGTAGTGGATCAATTCATCCCCATTGGAATTTATTTTAATGCTTAGATTTTACTAGTCAGCTCACCAGAGAGTCAAGAGGAGGGTCAAAGTAGGAAATCCTTTAAAAAATCTACTTTTTTTCACTTGGGCTTACTTGAAGTTCTTTTGTAAAAAGAGACAATATTAACGTAAAGAGAGGGAATTAATATGCCCCTTTGCTCTGGTAATTACTGGGTAATTCTGCTACCTATTGCCAATCACTACGCTATTTTCAGGCAAAGTCCTGTTGATTTTTTAACCAATTCATTATTACCGAGTTGCATTATTTTCTCTATGTTATCAAGTTTTGCTCCGTTTACATCCTGGCAAATAACATAAAGCTGCCAAAGCCTAATCAAATGTCTATGACAGTCAGTGTTTTAGAAATGCTCTTTGCCTCTCTGTAGACACCAATTCTTATTACCCATACATAGAACTTGAGTAATTATTTCATTCTTAGAAAATTTACAGTTCCTTTAAAAAAATTTAACACTCATATTTCATGGGTTCAAGATTGCCCATGTGATTAGGATTAAAATCGTTTTGCTACTCTGATAAAGATTTGTGGTCCTTTGTGGTCATCATAACCAAGCCAATTCTAAGAAAATGAAGGATTCCTTGCAAATAAGAGACATCTTATTATTAATGCTACTGAGCTCTTCTAAGCAAAGACAGAAACAGTGTTGCAGCTATACTGGAGAAGAAAGACGGAATGTAGTATCTCTCCAGATATTATATCAAGAGGAACACATAGGACAAGAAAATATTATAAAACACAGAGAGAGGTTAAAATGAAAGTCAAATACTTTAAGTCCAGGAAACCTTAGTAAAGAGACTTTAAAAAGGCTCATCAGTGCCAGTTACAGATGCATATTTTGGTTTGTATTGTAAAAATTGGAAGGCACTAGAAATACATATTAAGAACAAATATTAAGCAAACCACCTGGTTATGTATGTGCCTATGCAACAACGCTGAATGACCTGCACAAGTACCCCAGAACCTAAAGTAAAATTAAATATATATATATATATATATAAAATTTAAAAACTGTTAAGGAATTAAGTGCATGTGGAATCAAGGTAGTGAGGAAGGAAACGATGTGCTGACAGAATAAAGAAAGTAATTTTGACTCGTTAAATAACAGGAAGACAATAGGGAGGAGGTTACACTGACGTGGGTTAGGAAAATATTCCCTGTAGCCCAGAATCCCTTATATATCCTTTGATTGTAATGATTTCCGTCCCACCTAATCAATATCTTGATTTTGTACTCTTTATCTTCTTCCCTTTTAAAAACTAGTCTATATGATTATGTTTTTTTATACAATATATTTTAACTGTTCCTGCTTTCAAATATTAAAATATATTGACATTCAAAATATAAAATGCTCAAAATTATATTTTTTAGATTTATACCATGTCTTTGCAGGTAGCTCTAGTTCTTTCATTTCTGTTGATATTTTATTATTCGAATATATCAAAATTTGTATAGTTTGTTGACTATAGCTAAATCTTTGGGATATGCACAGGGCTTGGCCATTACAAACAAAAATAAACCAAATTGTTTCCCAAAGTACCAACTGACTCTATTTCAAGTAGTGTGTGAGTGTTCCTATTGTTCTACATTCTCCTCACACTTGGTAACCTCAGATTTCTTTTTCCTTTAACCAATCAGGTAGGCATGTGCTGTTATTATAATTGTATCTTAATTTGCCTTTCTGATTAATTTACTGATTAATAAGACTGAGCATTTTTCACGTTTATTGCCGATTTTGGTATTTACATTTGTGAAGAGTCCCTTAAAATCCTTCCAATTAAAAAAAAAAGTTTTTTTAATCTTATTGTTCTCCAAAATTTTTTTTATTTATTATAAACATGAGTTATTTGTCAGTTAAATGTGGTTTATTCTATTTTTCATGCTTTTCATTAGGTCTTTCAATGAATAGAAATTCTTATAGTGTAGTCAACTTAGAAACCTTTTCATTTGTGATATTTTTTGCATCTTGTTTAAAAATGTCCCCTGACCTGGAAGTCATGAAGATATTCTATTATCACTTAACAACTCATTATTTTGACTTTCACAGTTATGTTTACAATTCACTTGGAGTTTATTTTTCTGTATGTTAAGAGGCTCAGAATAATAGCTTTGTTGCTAACAGATGTTCATACAGGCATGGACATTTTTTTTCTAAACTATTTCCAAGTTTAATATTCTGTTTCACTGGTATATTCATCTATTTTTAAATAATGATTAATTATCATAGATTTATATTGAGTTATTCAGTTAAGCAAGTTCCTCTACTTTGTTATTTTTACTTTAAGGTTATTTAAAAATATTTATAATAGATGTTCAAATATAGAAGGATGTAAAAGATTAGTAAAGCAAATTACTATGTTCTCATAAACTGTTTTAAAAAACTATCAACTCATGACCACTTATATTTCATGTCTATAGCACCACCCAGTTTTCCCCATCACATCCAACATAAAACTAGTTTTAGGAATAGCTCAAATGTCATATTCTTTTATCTGTATACATTCTGAATTTTTTCATAACTACAGTGGCATTATTATACAAAGCAATGAAGACAGAATAACTAATAATAAGTCTCCAAATCAGTGTTCAGATTTCTCTGATTATACAGATAGAGGATAGATCAACAGACATAGATGTTTGTATATATGTGTGTACTTTTTGTGTATATATACATTTTATGTATGTATATGTATACAAGTTAAGTATCCCTAACACAAAAATTCCAAAATCTGAAACACTACCAGTCGCAAGCATTTCAGATACAGGATAATCAACCTGTATATACTTTTATGTATGCACAGACATATATTTTATATCTATACATGTATAATTTTACGCATGTCCTGTTAATGTGAATGCACATATACACTCTTTATCGATCTATATTTTCAATGTGTAATATGCTCGAATATGTGTTATCTTAGTCTGTTTTGTGTTGCTATAAAGGAATATCTGAGGCTGTATAATTTATAAAGAGAAAAGGGTTATTTTGCTCACAATTCTCCTGTACGTAAGGTTCAAGATTGGACATCTGGTTAGGGCCTCAGGTTATTTCCACTCATGTTGGAAGGGGAGCTGATGTGTGCAGAAGTCACATGGTAAAAGAGGAAGCAAGAGAAAGAGAGAAGAGAGGTGTCAGGCTTTTTCTAACAACCAGCTCTCAGGAACTAATACAGTGAGAACTCACTAACCCACCCCTTAGAGAGATACTTAGTCTATTCCTAAGTGATCTGCCCTTACCCTCCCTTTAAGCTCCAACTCCCAATACCATCACTCTGGGGGTCAAATTTCCAATGTGAGATTTGCTTGGCTGAAAATACTAAACTATAGAAATGTGTATATGTATACACTATCAGAAAAATTGAAAACTGATTTGAGGAATTATTTTTAATTATTGCATGTCTTTGTCTAATAACATAGTTGTTTTTGTATGTTGGGCATGTATATATGCTTTTCATATTTCATATTTATACACAGAGTGCATGTATAGAGACACAGGCATATGTAAAGTCTTTTTTCGATCAGAATCCAAATTAAGTCTCCATTTTGTAATTAGTTAATTTATTTGAATTGTCTTTATTTTTAACATTTAATATTTCATTTTTATAGGGAAATTGCAAAAATAGTATGGAATTTCCTGTTTTCTCATGCTGTTTACCCTATTATTAACACTTTTTTTATAATTGAAAAGTGCTTCAATTATAAAACACTTACTTTTATTCATAATTGCACTTTAGATTCTGGGATACGTGTGCAGAACATGCAGGATTGTTGCATAGGTACATACATGGCAATGTGGTTTATGACCTCCATCCCCCTGTCACCTATATCTGGCATTTCTCCCCATGTTATCCCTCCCCAACTCCCCATCCCCCACTGTCCCTTCCCTATACCCCCCCACAGACCCCAGTGTGTGATGCTCCCCTCCGTGTGTCCACGTGTCCTCATTGTTCAACACCCACCCATGAGTGAGAACATGTGGTGTTTTATTTTCTGTTCTTGTGTCAGTTTGCTGAGAATGATGGTTTCCAGATTCATCCATGTCCCTACAAAGGACACAAACTCATCATTTGTTATGGCTGCAGAGTATTCCATGGTGTATATGTGCCACATTTTCTTGTCCAGTCTATCATCGATGGGCATGTGGGTTGGTTCCAGGTCTTTGCTATTGTAAACAGTGCCACAACGAACATACGTGTGCGTGTGTCTTTATAATACAACAATTTATAAGCATTTGGATATATACCCAGTAATGGGATTGCTGGGTCAAATGGAATTTATATTTCTAGGTCCTTGAGGAAGCACCACACTGTCTTCCACAATGGTTGAACTAATTTACCTTCCCACCAGAAGTGTAAAAGTGTTCCTATATCTCCACATCCTCTCCAGCATCTGTTGTCTCCAGATTTTTTAATGATCGTCACTCTAACTGCCATGAGATGGTATCTCAATGTGGTTTTGATATACATTTCTCTAATGACAAGTGATGATCAGCATTTTTTCATATGTTTGTTGGCATCATGTATGTCTTCTTTTGAAAAGTGTTCATGTCCTTCGCCCACTTTCAAATGGGCTTGTTTGTTTTTTTCTTGTAAATCTGTTTTCGTTCTTTGTAGATTCTGGATATTTGCCCTTTGTCAGATGGGTAGATTGCAAAATTTTCTTCCCATTCTGTTGGTTGCCGGGTCACTCTAATGATTGTTTCTTTTGCTCTGCAGAAGCTGTGGAGTTTAATTAGATGCCATTTGTCTATTTTGGCTTTTGTTGCCAATGCTTTTGGTGTTTTAGTCATGAAGTCCTTGCCTATGCCTATGTTCTGAATGGTTTTGCCTAGGTTTTCTTCTAGGGTTTTTATGGCATTAGGTCTTATGTTTAAGTCTTTAGTCCATCTGGAGTTAATTTTAGTGTAAGGTGTCAGGAAGGGGCCTGGTTTCTGCTTTCTGCACATGGCTAGCCAGTTTTCCCAACACCATTTATTAAACAGGGAATCCTTTCCCCATTGCTTGTTTTTGTCAGGTTTGTCAAAGATCAGATGCTTCTAGATGTGTGACATTGCCTCTGAGGCCTTGGTTCTTTTTCATTGGTCTATACATCTGTTTTGGTAACAGTACCATGCTGTTTTGATTACTGTAGCCTTGTAGTATAGTTTAAAGTCAGGTAGTGTGATTCCTTCAGCTTTGTTCTTTTTGCTTAGGAGTGTCTTGGCTATTCAGGCTCTCTTTTGGTTCCATATGACACTTAAGGTAGTTTTTTCCAGTTCTGTGAAGAGGGTCATAGGTAGCTTGATGGGGTTAGCATTGAATCCATAAATAACTTTGGGCAGTATGGCCATTTTCACAATATTGATTCTTCCTAACCATGAGCATGGAATGTTTTTCCATCTGTTTGTGTCCTCTCTTCTTTCCTTGAGCAGTGGTTTGTAGTTCTTGAAGAGGTCCTTTACATCCTTTGTTAGTTGTATTTCTAGGTATTTTATTCTCTTTGTAGCAATTGTGAATGGCAGCTCATTCTTGATTTGGCTCTCATTAAGTCTGTTACTGGTGTATAGGAATGCTTGTGATTTTTACACATTTATTTGTATCCTGAGAATTTGCTGAAGTTGCTTCTCAGTTTCAGGAGAATTTGTGCTGAGATGATGGGGTCTTCTAAATGTACAGTCATATCATCTGCAAATAGAGACAGTGTGACTTCCTCCTTTCCTAAGGAAGGAATACCCTTAGTATTCTTTATTTCTATTTGTTGCCTGATTGCTCTGGCAAGAACTTCCAATACATATTGAATACAAGTGGTGAGAGAGGGCATCCTTGTCAAGTGCCAGATTTCAAAGGAAATGCTTCTAGTTTTTGCCCATTCAGTATGATATTGGCTGTGGGTTTGTCATAAATAGCTTTTATTATTTTGAGATACATTCTGTCCATACCTAGTTTATTGAGAGTTTTTAGCATACAGGGCTGTTGAATTTTGTTGAAGGCCCTTCTCTGCATCTATTGAGATAATCATGTGGTTTTTGTCTTTGGTTCTGTTTATGTGGTGAATTATGTTTATAGACTTGCATATGTTGAACCAGCCTTGCATCCTCAGGATAAACCCTCCGTGATAGTGATGAATAAGCTTTTTGATGTGCTGTTGCAATTGGTTTACCAGTATTTTTATTGAAGACTTTTGCATCTATGTTCATCATGGATATTGGCCTGAAATTTTCATTTTTTTGTGATTCTCTGCTGGGTTTTGGTATTAGGATGATGTTGGTCTCATAAAATGATTTGGGAAGGATTCCCTCTTTTTGGATTGTTTGAAATAGTTTCAGAAGGAGTCGTACCAGCTTCTCTTGGTATGTCTGGTAGAATTTGGCTGTGAACCCATCTGGACCTGGGCTTCTTTTGGTTGGTAGGCTATTAATCGCTGCCTCAGTTTCAGCCCTTGTTATTGGTCTATTCAGGGTTTCAACTTCCTGATTTAGGCTTGGGAGGGTGCAAGTGTCCAGGAATTTATCCATTTCTTCCAGGTTTACTGGTTTATGTGTATGGAGTTGTTTGTAGTAATCTCTGATGGTAGTTTGTATTTCCGTGGAATTGGTGGTAATATCCCCTTTATCGTTTTTTATTGCATCTATTTGATTGTTCTCTCTTTTCTTTTTTATTAATCTGGTTAGCGGTCTGTCTATTTTGTTGATCTTTTCAAAAAACCAGCTCCTGGATTTATTGATTTTTTTAAGGGTTTTTTTTGTGTATCTATCTCCTTCGGTTCTGCTCTGATCTTAGTTATTTCTTGTCTTCTGCTAGCTTTTGAGGTTTTTTTTAATCTTGCTTTTCTAGCTGTTTCAATTTTGACAATAGGGTGTTGATTTTATATATTTTCTTGCTTCTCATGTGGGCATTTATTGCTATAAATTCCCCTCTACACACTGCTTCAAATGTGTCCCAGAGATTCTGGTACATTGTATCTTCATTCTCATTGGTTTGGAAGAACCTCTTTATTTCTGCCTTCATTTCATTGTTTATTCAGTCAAAATTCAAGAGCTGGTTGTTCAGTTTCCATGAAGTTGAGTAGTTCTGAGTTAGTTTCTTAATCTTAAGTTCTAATTGTATTGCACTGTGGTCTGAGATACTGTTTGTTATGATTTCCATTCTTTTGCATTTGCTGAAGAGTGGTTTACTTCCAAATATGTGGTCAATTTTAGAGTAGGTGTGATGTGGTGCTGAGAAGAATGTATACTCTGTGGATTTGGGTTGGAGAGTTCTGTAGATGTCTATTCAGTCTGCTTAGTCCAGATCTGAGTTCAAGTCCTGGATATCCTTGGTAACTTTTTGCCTCGTTGATCTGTCTAATATTGACAATGGAGTGTTAAAGTCTCCCACCATTATTGTGTGGGTGTCTAAGTCTCTTCATAGGTCATTAAGAACTTGCTTTATGTATCTGGATGCTCCTGTTTTAAGTGCATATATATTTAAGATCATTAGCTCTTCTTGTTACATTGATCCTTTTACCATTACACAATGCCCTTCTTTGTCTCTTTTGATCTTTGTTGGTTTAAAGTCTATTTTATCAGATACTAGGATTGCAACCCCTGCTGTTTTTTGCTCTCAATTTGCTTGGTAAATCTTCCTCCATCCCTTTATTTTGAGCCTATGTGTGTCCTTGCATGTGAGATGGGCTTCCTGGATACAGCCCACTGATGAATTTTGTCTTTTGGTTGGGGCATGTAGTCCATTTACATTTAAGGTTAATATTGTTATGTATGAATTTGACCCTGGCATTTTGATGCTAGCTGGTTTTTTTGCCCATTAGTTGATGCAGTTTCTTCATTGTGTCGATGCTCTTTACCATTTGGTATGTTTTTGGAGTGGCTGGTACTGGTTGTTCCTTTCTATGTTTAGTGCTTCTTTTAGGAGCACTTGTAAGGCAGGCCTGGTGGTGATGAAGTCTGTCAGCAATTGCTTGTTCATAAATGATTTTATTTCTCCTTCGCTTATGAAGCTTAGGTTGGCTGTATATGAAATTCTAGGTTCAAAGTTCTGTTTTTTAAGGATGTTGAATATTGGCCCCCACTCTCTTCTGGCTTGAAGGGTTTCTGCTGAGAGATCTGCAGTGAGTCTGATGGGCTTCCCTTTGTGGGTAACCCGACCTTTCTCTCTGGCTGCCCTTAGCATTTTTTCCTTCATTTCAAGCCTGGTGAATCTGATGATTATGTGCCTTGGGGTTGCTCTTCTTGAGGAATATCTTTGTGATGTTCTCTGTATTTCCTGGACTTGAATATTGGCCTGCCTTGCTTCGTTGGGGAAGTTCTCCTGGATAATATCCTGAAGAGTGTTTTCCAACTTCGATTCATTCTCTCCATCACATTCAGGTACACCTATCAAACATAGATTGGGTCTTTTCACATAATCCCATATTTCCTGGAGGCTTTGTTGATTTCTTTTCAATCTTTTTTCTCTAATCTTGTGTTCTCACTTTATTTCATTGAATTGATCTTCAGTCTCTGATATTCTTTCTTCTCTTGGTCAATTTGGCTATTTAAACTTGTGTATGTTTCACAAAGTTCTCGTGTTGTGTTTTTCAGCTCCATTAAGTCATTTATATTCTTCTCTAAGCTGTTTATTCTCATTAACATTTTGTCAAACCTTTTTTCAAAGTTCTTAGTTTCTTTGCATTGGGTTAGAACATGTTCTTTTAGCTTACAGAAGTTTGTTATTATCCACTGTCTGAAGCCTGTTTCTGTCAATTCATCAGACTCATTCTCTAATTAGCCTTGTTCCCTTGCTAGTGAGGAACTGTGATCCCTTGGAAGAGGAGAGGCATTCTGGTTTTGGGTGTTTTCATCCTTTTTTGCACTGGTTTCTTCCCATCTTTGTGAATTTATCTACCTGTGGTCTGTGTTGGTGACTTTCATATGGGGTCTCTGAGTGGACTTCCTTTTTGTTGATGTCGTAGTTATTTCTTTCTGCTTTTTAGTTTTCCTTCTAACAGTCAGGTCCCTCTGCTGCAGGACTGCTGGAGGTCCACTCCAGACCCTGCTTGCCTGTGGATCACCTGTGGCAGTTGCACAACAGTAAGAGTTGCTTCCAGTTTCTTCTTCCGTTATCTTTGTCCCAGAAGGATACCTGCTAGATATAAGTCTGAGCTCTCCTTTATGAGGTGTCTCTTTGGAGATTAGAGTTGGGGAGCTACTTGAAGAGACAGTCTGTCCCTTATGGGAGCTCAAGCGCAGAGCTGTAAGCTCCATTGTTCCCTTCAGAACTGCTGGGCAGGTATGTTTATGTCTGCTGCAGTGGAACTCATAACCACGTTTTCTTCCTAGGTGCTCTGTCATGGGCAGGTGGGGCTTTATTTTTAAGTTCCCGACATGCTGCTGCCTTTTTTCAGAGATAACCCTGCCTAGCGAGGAGGTAGCCTAGTCAAACTCTGCCAACAGAGGCATTGCTGAGCTGCCGTGGGCTCTTCCCAGCTGCTGTGTAAACTTCCTTGCAGTTTTATTTACAGAGGTATAGTTAGAACTGCCTTGATAATGGCGGTCTGCCTTGGTAATGGTGGACTGCCTTGGTAGTGGTAGACTGCCTTGGTAATGGTGGATGCCCTTCTCCCCACAGTCTGGACAATCCCACGTCCAGCTATGCTTGCTGTGAAACTCTCAATCCAGAACATTTCAGATTGCTGGCCTTTGTGCGTGTGGGACCCTCATCTGGCTCCCTGTTTTAGCCCCCTTTTTCTCAGCTGAATGGGTGGCTCTGCCTCCCAAGCATTCCAGGCACCAGTTGAAACAGCACAGATTTGTGTGAGTTTTTGTGCAGAGACTCACTGTACTAGCTGAAACAGCCATGCTGGAAGCTTGCGGTGCTTTTCAGCCTGGGAATCTCCTGGTCTGTAGGCAGTAATAACTCATTTGGAAATGTGGTGATTACTCACCCTCTGTGTTGTTCTTGCTGGGAACTGCACTCCAGAGCTGTTCCTATTCGGTCATCCCTATTATTAACACTTTCATTACTGTGATACATTTGTCAAAACTAATGAACAAATCTAGAATTACCCAAAGTTCTTTTTTTTAGATTTCTTTCCTTTTTTTCCCTAAAAGCCTTTCTCTTCTCCACAATCCCATCTAGAATACCAATTATTATTATTATTATTATTATTATTACTACAAAATTATTCAAGCATCATATCTCCTTAGGATTCTCTAGAATTTCCCAGATGAAATTTTCTCTTTGTGATGATCTTACCAGTTTTGACAAATACAGTCAGGTATTTCATAGGACATTTCTTTTATTGAGGTATCTGTAATGTTTTCCTCATAGTTAGATAAGAATATGGGTTTGGGAGCAGACCTACAGAGGTAAAGCTTCTTTCTCATCACATTATGTCAAGGATACACACTGTCAACATGACTTAACGATTTTGAGCTTAACCTTTATCAACTGTCTGAGTTAGTATTTGTCAGGTTTTTCAACTATAAAGTTATTATTTTCTGGGCTTTTCATACTGTATTTCTTTGAAAAAAATTGCTGTGTACATCTCACACTTAAAAAAAGAGTAGGGACTTACATTCCACCTCCTCAAGGGCAGTTAACATGTAAATTATTTGTCATTCTTCTGCATGAGAGACTTCCCTACGCTTTCCCATTTACTTATTTATTCAATCACTCAGTTATGTCAATATTAACTCATGAACATTTATTTTATACTTAAGGTTATAACCTAAAACTATATTATTTATTTAGATTTGGTTCAAATTATTCTAGCTTTGGCCATTGGGAGCTCTTCTAGTTGGTTCCTGTATCCTTTTGACATGCCTCCATCATTTTGTATTTTAAGCAGTTCTGATTTTCTGGCTACACAGCATGCACCACATTTATCTTGAATATCCACTCCCCTGGACTTAAAATCAACAATTTCTCCAAGGAGCATTGGTTTCTTTCATCACAAAATGGTTTTAGAAATTAAGATCTGGAAGTTGGGTGTTTATTATAAATGAGATACAGTTGCTGTCAACAGACAGAGTTAAAAAACAAATAGAAGAGTGACAATCCATGCCATCACACACAAGAAATGAAATGTAACCAATATAACAACTACTAGAATTGTTCAGCCCTGCTTAGATGTGTAATCAGGTTTTTTCAATATTTAAAAAATCAGTCTATTCATCCATCTATTCCTCCATCCATCCATCCATCCATTCAGATATGCTAAGGCACTAACCCTTCACCTTAAAGAACTAAGTATATGGCTGCAGCAGAATGACAAAGAAGTAAAGAGCTGCTTTCAGGTAAATGAAGTAAGTTTTGGTAATACTTCAGTGGAGTGGAAGAGATAAGAAACGGACCCACAAATAGATAACATATGTTTCCAAGAAATACTGCAAATGAATTAAATGTGGAAAGGACAGTTTCTGTAACAAATTGTGCTAGAATAACTGAATATTTATACACAAAAATATTCTTAATACTTCCTTTACATCATATCTAAAAATAAACTCAAAATGGATTGTAGACCTAAATATAATCTCTAATACCATAGAAAACATAGATCGTTGTGACTTTAGTTTATAATTTAAGATTTTTAAAAATAAGACAGAAAAAATTGTTAAGTTGGACTTCATCAAAAATGAAAAAAATTTGCTTTTCTAAAGATGCTTTTAATAAATTGAAAAGGCAAGCCACATACTGAGAGGAAATATTTGCAAAAGATATATTTCTTACATAGGATTGCATATGGAAAAAAAATGTATATATTTAATAAAGAACTTCTGTCTTGACTATATTAAGAACTTCTATAATATAATTGTAAGGTAACAAACAATTTTAAAATTGGGAACAAATCATACCTTTCTCCAAAAAAAATATAAAACACATACGAACATGAAAAGGTGCTCAGCGTCATTAGTTCAGGGAAATTCAGATTCAAACCGTAAGAATATATTAATATTACTTGATACTCACTAGGAATGGCTAAAATTAATACCATCAACATTAGCTAGTGTTAGAGTGAAGGAAAACAATGGGAATTCAAATAAAACGCTGGCAGCAATGCAAAATGGTAAGCCACTTTATAGACAAGCAGTTTCTTATAAAGTTAATCATATGCTTCCCATGTGATAACATGTCTGCCCAAAGATCTGTATTCACCCCCTTCAGCTGCTATGAATAGAACGGTTCATAGCAGCTCTATTAGCGATAGCCTCAAACTGGAAACAGAACAAATGGTCTATCAACTGATGAATGTATAGACAAATTGTTACATATCCACACAATGAGAAACCATTGAGCAAAGGAAGGAAACAAACTACTGGTATATGTAAGAATATTAATAAATTCTTATGTATTATATTAAGTGAAAAAAATACAGATATAAATGTATATAATAACGGACAGATTGCATTAAAAACTTTGTATCTCATATTTGTGTTGTGGTTACATGACCGAACTTATTTGTCAAAATGCATCAGATTTGTCAATATTATTGTATGCAAGTTATACTTCAACAAACTATGCATCAATTAATATTTTTAATGAGTATTTTTTGGCCTATGCTTATGGGGCTCTGTCTAATGTCATGGGTAGGCTGGTTGGCAAATAATTATAATACTATGTAATCCATGCTGTATCCAAATATGTACATATACTCTTCATTCAGCTAGCTGTTAGGAGACTGGGACTGTACTAAGCACTGCAATGAAAACTGTTCTCACAGAATTTAAGGTCTGGACAGGAAATAACTAACGCTATCTAAGATATAGGAAAAGACTTCATAGAGGTGATTTCAGAGTAGAGTCTTAATAAAAAAGGTCATAACGCAGAGAGAGACATACGTACAAAAGTACTAGGACTATTAAATTTTATGGGGTGTTGTTAACATGTAAGTTAGCTTTGTGTGGCTTTTCCTAATCAGTGAAGGCATATTCTCTGTGAAATCCCAAAATGTGAATTTATGTATATTATCTAGCTGATAATATAATACAATCTCAAGGTTCGTGTTTTCTAGTTTTGGACTCATCTGAATCTCTATTAAAATGCTAGGGGAAAAATGGTCAAATTTAGGTCTTATAATGAAATAATACATGCTTTGCAATAGGTAAAATTTGCCAGTAGTAAGGTGCTTACAGTTTATTTTCTAAGTCTTATCATTCAGATAAGCTAAAAAGGCCCAAAGGCCAGAGACTGGCATTAACTTCTATCAAAGTAAGGATCTTATCTGTTTTGATCACCACTGTATACTGTAGTATCTGAGATCTGGAAAATGTCCAAGAGCTATTTTTGTTGTTGAATGAATATGAAATCATGTTCTAATAACTTATTTCACTCACTGACTCTCTGGCCATAGCCAAGAAAGGCATCTATAGATCGGTAGCCCCAGTCATTGTGCTTTTTTTTTCTGGAAATTCCCACTTTAATCTTCTAGCTAATGAATTTGAATAAATGTATTAATATCCTAATGGTCAAGCAGAGTTTAGATCATAGATGAGCATCACAAAAATATCCATACATTTAAAACACATTTTCTCACTCTCTAAGCACTTCCTATAGTCTCTGGTTCCTCAGGTATATCATAAATCTGTATCTGTCTCGTAGCTAGCTTGTGATCTCCTTGGAGACGTGTTGAACTGAATGGCAAACCATGGGCACTTACCCTGCAACCTGCCTGCAAACACTGTTAGAATAGTTAAATAACTTGAAATCCAACTGAGTGACAGTACTGTTTATTTCAATACCTCCCAACTCAACAATTGAGATTATATTGTGTGGCACCTATTGTTTAGTACGTTGTTTCATCACAAGAGAATGAAATGGGGTTCAACATAATTGCATGAGAAATGATGGGTTAAATTTGCTGGTAATTCAAGAGCCAGTGAATCAGTTCAGCTCATTTCTGGCATTTTGACACAGGCTTTTCTATCTGTGTTTATTCTTTTTTCTTCTTACATTATGTGAGTGGAGAATCCGTTTCCTTTCTGAATTGAAAGAAACACAATTACAAATCATAAATCACCTTTGCCATACTTTCACATGGTGCTGCTGACTGATAAATTACAATAGCAATAAATTTGTCTATTATTGTTAGAGGGAGGAAGAAACCCAGACCCCTAGATTTAACCACAGTTTTCCTCAAAAACATCTTGTAAACTCAGCTTAAAGAGAGTGTGTTAGCTTTAAATTAGTCTTCAATTAGCTCAAAAGCAGGAACATGAATAACCAAAGAAAAATTGCCCTTGGAACTAGCAAAAGCAAATACTTACTTTATAATGTTAAAATGTATTTTGTGGCTAAAGCTTTGAACCCTAAGCTAGGACATCTGCTTTATTTGCCTTTCTAGGCCATTATTTCACCTTGAGAATTTGAATAAGACCCTTGAATGATGTGTATCTCATTTTCCTTATAGCAATAATACTTTACATACCACTACAAAGTTTCCTCTGAAAATAGTCTCACAATATATGAGAAAATACTTAAGAAAGTATTTTGTATTCCATGCAATGTACAAATATTTGTTGTCACATAGACTCTTTTGTATACACACAGCATTGTGTTAAATCCTATAGAGAAGTTATTCCGGAAGACAGAATCATCAGGGCTAGTCAACCCTGACTGGTTTTTAAGTAACCACTTAAAAATTCTATTATGACCTTTCAAAGAGCAAAGAAAGGCTCACATATTTTTGGCTTATATAGATGCTGAGTAATTCAGAGTCCCAAGAGAGGAAAAACTAGTTGAATTTGTTAAGTGATTTCATTAAGATGAACAAGGTAAATAACACAAGATTTAAATGTTGAATATTGACTATAATACTGTCCCTTGACCTAGAATTTAGAGTTTAGTTGACATAAGGGTAGACAAACTTTATTTTCCCCCACATTTGGAGGCAAATGCAAACTGCTAAATTCAAAAGTCCCCAGTCTCCACGTCCTCATATCCTGTGTTTCTCTTGAACTATAGCGATTATTCACGTCCTTATTTTTATACCACTGAGCTCTACTGTGTCTGACCCCTTTTACTGCTTCTCTGCCAACTCCACCCAACATCTTTCTCTTTCTTCCCTATCCAGCTGTCTTAGTCCATTGTGTGTTATTATAAAATAATACCCAAGGCTGGGTAACTTATAAAAAAGAAATTTATTTGGCTCATGTTTCTTCTAGCTATTATATTAGGCATCTGGTGAAATCCTCAGGCTCTTCCACTCATGGCAGAAAGTGAAGGAAAACTGGTGTATGCACAAATCACATTGTGAGAGAGGAAGGAAGGGAGAGAGAGAAGTGAGACACGCTCTTTTTTTTAACAACCAGAAGAGATATGTATGTGTTTACTCTTTGCTACCTCTTTCCTTTTCCTGATTTCTCAAAAAAAAAAATCACAATCACAGATTGATCAACTCTATTCAATAAATGTTGCTGGAATCTGAATCTGTCCAGTTCTCTTAAGCCCTACTTCTACTTCTCTAATTCCATTGATCATTCATTCAAGAAAGCTCTTTTGAGCGCCCACTCCATGCCAGGTACTATGCTGTAAGCTCTGGCACAACACCGATGATAAAGCTAGATATTATTTGAGCTTTCATGGGGCCTCTAGAACCTTTCCTGAATTATTGCTGTAGCCTCATAATTTGTCTTCTTTTATAGAAATATGTTGGCTTTGAAATTATTTTGTATATCGTAGTCAGAATATTTTTTCTCTAAAATGAAATTTTAGCTATGATACTCGTTGGCCATGATACTCCTAAGTGGATCTTTATTGCTCTTAGGATAAAGCCTAGGCTCCTTAACATAGCCTACCAGACACAGCATGACATAGTCCCAACTTGTATTTCTGGAATTATGCTTCCAATACTCCCTCTAAAATTTTCCTTTTACTTTGAACAATATGATCCAGCCACATTTTCAATTGCTGTAAGCTACGATGCTATTCCTCACTTAGCACACTATTTTTTCTACATGAAACACTTACTCTCCTCTTAATCTGGCTGCTCACTTTTTCTAAGAAGCAATGCACAACCCATCCACTTATTAAATCTGTGCTCCATTCCTTTCTTCAGTGCTCTTCATGGCATCTTCTATGATGTCATGCTGATATTTGAAAATGTAATTTTGATTTAGCTTTTTTCCTTATGCTAACATTATCAAATCATTCTCACATAAAACCCTTGTACATATCACTGGTATTGTACATATCACTGTAAACAGATAGTATATCTGCTTTCAGGGAAATAAGTGTCAACCAATGGTATGCAGGTTTACCTGTGAAAATTTTAAAAGTATAGATGCTTATATGAAGGCCTAATCCTAGGTGCATGAAATCATAATTCTGGGGTATAACACAGTTATATGGTTTTTAAGTCCTCAAGCTATTCTGATATTTATAGTTAAGAAACACTACACACACACATACACACACACAGAGAGAGAGAGAGAAGAGAAAAAAAAATGAACACTGCAATGAATCAGTAATTTTTCAAGTGTGATGTTGTCCCTGGAGCTCCAGCATCAGCATAATTTAGACACTTGTAAAAAACACCAATTCTTGGATCATACTCAAGATATACTGAATCAGAAACCCCCTGATTCAGGAGGTGGGGCCTATCAGTTTGTATTTTCAAGAACCCTCAAGGTATTTTTTATATAAACTAATATTAGAAGACCACTGCCTTAAACCAATCTTATGATCAGGATAATATATTCCACCCTAAACTATCCATGCAGAGCATAATATGGTAGTTGATTATAGCAGCCTTTGCCTTTGAGACTAAGCATGGTTTCAGAATCCTTCTCAACATAGAGATTCAGGAAACCAATGACAATCAAGCAGAGTTATAACTTGAGTTGAAATCTACCTTTGATTTCTTTATCATCATTTCATATGGGATTCATATTTGCTTCTTATTACACAGAAAATTAATTAAGTCACAGGATTAAGCAACGGGAAAGAAGGATTGGGCATGAAGACAAGAACTTTCTGATGTTCTTGAGGAAGAAAAGAACAAAAGGAATAATGTGAAGGAAAGTATCTCTAAAGGCAGGGAATATTGGAGACAACAGTGGCGAGAAGCTAGATAAAGAGGAAATATAACAGGGCATTATAGGCAGAATGAAATGGAGTCGAGAATGCACAGGGTTTTTAGCTAGAATATATTTTAAAGCCAATCAAATTAATTTATACCTGCACACAGTACTGAGCCCTATAACTCCAAACCTAATGCTTGAATTTGATATAGAGTATAATAATGGCAGTTAGGAACAATCAGCTAGGAACTTTCCTAACAGATCTGTCTCATTCAATGAGAAACAAGAGGCAAATAAATATTTTCAAACTGGTTAAATGTACGGCAGTTTTTCCAAATAGGCTAAATTTTTAAAATGTAAGATAATTTTGAGAATTTCTGAGTTTAAAAGAATACTGTAATGGGCTTCATACAATTAATGCCTAAGCTTTTCAGACTCATTTATTTTACTTTTATTAGAAAGCCATTTTATTTGACAAATGAAATTACCTCTGAGCTACTAATGCTTCTTTTCTTTGAAAGGAACAGGAAATTTTATAGGAATAGCCACAGTTTTTATTTATCCAAACCATTATAGGTTTGAAGCCTCAAAAGGTCCAGAATCATGCATAAATAGGAGTAACCAGAGTGTTGAAATGTATTTATAATGGCCCCATTTAATAAATATCTCTCATACTATCCATTATTTACAATATTTTGAAAGCCTGAATAGTATTATTAGAATGTATGCTTCCATGCTGAAATTTGTGTACCTTTGCTGTCACCAACAGGTTGCTGCGTGAATTAAATGTTTTCATCTCAATATGTTTTCATTGTATCTAACAGCTAAAAATTGAGGAATATACTATACTGTTATTTTTCCTAAACTTGAGATGTTTTGTAGAGCATAATTAAGTGTTAACATATTATATCTGTGGAGGTGATTATTTTTTCATTTGCCTGAAGAAGATGGTGTGGACATATATCAGCCAAAGAGCCATTTTTTTTTCTCTAGCAGCAGATTTATTTCTCCATTAAATGTAGAAAGATCATCAATATCCACTACATGGCTTCAATTAACTGAACATTTTGTCAACCTCTGCTATTCTCCAGCTGCTGGATATACCATATGAGAGAATAGAGAACTTGTCCCGTTTTCTCATCTTCCTTCTCAATTTAACAAAAGAAAATAGAATGACAAGAGGATATTAAAACTAAGCCTGCCTTTTAGTTGACATCTGCACTTCTAGAGACAATTTGTGAACAGTTACGTAAAGAAAGGACCAGGGTAAAGACAGGAGCACAAAGGTGTTGAAGATGTGTCTCTTTGCCCTACCTCATTCCATTTTCGACTACCTTGGTTCTTGGGCTTCCCAGAAAATCTTAGCATCAATTTAGACTAAAAGAAAAAAAAAATTCAGACAGTATTTTTCATTTGCCAAGACAGAAACACCCAAGCAAGTTATTGGGTCAACTATGAAATAACATAAATTGTTCATTAATGTAATTTTGTATTATGACAGATACCTTGTGATTCATTTATTTTTTTTAACAATCCAGGCTGTTTTGTTCCTATCAAATAAGATAATTTTTAACATATCATTAAACCTAAAATATCTTAGATGTAGACAGTAAATTAAAATGTGTATTTAATTTTAATTCTCTTTTAATGAAAATGTACAAAAAATTAGTTATACAGGTGACAACATGAGAGTAAGAACATAAATTCTCTCCCTCTCTCTCTCTCTCTCTCTCTCTCTCTCTCTTTCTTTCTTTCTGAGATGGAGTCTTGCATTGTCTCCCAGGCTGGACAGCTGTGGTGCAATCTTGGCTTACTGCAACCTCCATCTCCTGTGTTCAAATGATTCTCCTGCCTCAACCTCCTGCATAAGTGGGACTATAGGCACGCACGACTACACCTGGCTAATTTTTGTATTTTTAGCAGAAACAGGGTTTCACCAGTTGACCAGGCTGTTCTTCAACTCCTGACCTCAAGTGATCCTCCTGCCTCAGGTTCCCAAAGTGCTGGGATTACAGGTGTGAGCCACCATGCCAGTATGACGTTACATTCAAGTGTAGCCCATATGGATAGATTGATTCAGACTATCTGAAGGGCTATTCTTTTTTTTATGCTGATACTCATTTATTCAAGTATCTATAATGTGCTTAGTAAAGTACTAGATGATTGGAATGCAAATCTCCACTTTAAGTACTGTCTAGTCGAGGTTACATGATGACCCAAAACAATACTTGTAATACAGTGTGACAAGAGTAACAATGGATGTGTGCATCCACACATGTGTGTGAATATGGAACCAGAACCTAAGGCACTAGGGAGTGAGAACCTAAGGCTCTGGGGAGTGAGTCTGGAAGGCTTTCTCAATAAAAAGTTATGTGAGCTGAGTTTTCCTGATTTTAATTAGGACATTTCATGATAAAAGAACACCTTTGATGAAGACATGAAGATATTGCCATGTTTGTTGTCTTTAATCAAACAATTACAAGGCAGGCTTTGTACAATATGCTTTAAAGGAGATCACCCTTAATAACCCCCCAATCATGAGCACATTACTACTATTATCTCACCAAAGGGTAAAAAGTAAACCCAAAGTCAAACAAGGTGGATTATAATTCAGGGATTCTTATTCCAGAGCCCATTTGGTGCAACACTGGACATGAGATGGCACTTCTAAGAACATTCTATTTTTCTCCACGACTAAGAATCTGTTGTATTTGGAATAGGAGCTATAAGAGGTGACACAAATAAGAAATGAAAGTTTGAAAGAAGATGGTCTTTATATGTGAGAATACCAAGTGTTGAATTTTATTCTGTTGACTACATGGTGGTAATGTAGGATTTACAGAAAGGATAGACAAAATTATGTAGTAATTATGTAATTTTATAATGACTGTGTATTCGTTTTATAAAAATCAGTAAGCTAGATAGATGTAATGATAAAAGCAGAGAGATAACATAAGAAACTATGGCAATATTTTGAGCACAAGAAAAGGACTTGAACTGAGTGAGTGGGAGTTGAGGAGAAGTAGACTAACTCAGGAGAAATGGACAGATAGATTCTACAGGACCTTTTGACAGACTGAAAATGTGGAGAAAGACAGAAAAAAAGAAGAAATCTGTGGTGACTTTCATGTTCACAGCCTGAGTTATATTTGGATTGTAGTAACTCCTGCTGACAGAAAATATATGAAGAAGACACATTTGGGAGTGGAGTGAAGAAAATGATGAACTCTCTTTGGGGGATGATGTAACTAATATAACTAGAGAGAATATCACGGAAGTTGATTGGAATGATCATGGGTGCATAGACCAAGGCCAGAATGTGTATCTGTGTGTAACTAATTTTTAGGCTGTTGAAGTTGTGCCAGTAGGCTAAATTGACTAGGAGACTATGTATAAGTAGAAGATAAAGTGACCTAGATAAGAATAAGAAAGGATCCCATGAGACGGAATGAGGGGGGAAAAAAGGCCAGTGGAGAGACAAAGCAGAAAAAAAATATCTGGAACAGAAAATTTTGGAACATAGGCAATATCATGAGTGTTAATGCAGAGAATGTAAGATGAGGACTTCCGCCAAGATGGCGAAATAGTAACAGCTCTGGTCCGCAGTTCCCAGAGAGAGCAATCCAGAAGGCGAGTGAGATATCTCTGCATTTGCAACTGAGGTACCAGCTTCATCTCACTGGGACTGGTTAGATAGTGGGTGCAACCAAGGAGGGCAAGCTGAAGCAGGGTGGGGTGTCGCCTCACCCAGGAAGTGCAAGGGGCCGGAGAACTCCTCCTAGCCAAGGGAAACCATTAGGGACCTTTCCTGACACTCTGGCACTCTGGCTCAGATACTGAGCTTTTCCCACTGTCTTCACAACCCTCAGACCAAGAGATTCCCTCCCATGCCTACAACACCAGCACCCTGGGTTTCCATCACAAAACTGGGTGGTTGTTTTAGCCACAGCAGTTTTTTTTTTCCTCATTCCCCAGTAGTGCCTGGAACACCAGTGAGACAGAACCTCTCATTCCCCTGAAAAAGAAGGCCGAAACCAGGGAGCCAAGGGATCTGGCTCAGCAGGTCCCACACCCACGAAAACCAGCAAGCTAAGATCCACTGGCTTGAAATTCTTGCAGCCAGCACAGCAGTCTGAGCTAGATAAGGTCTTTGGTTAGACTATGGTCAGATGAGAAAGAGATTTGGGTGTCCACATAGTGGAAGTGCTGAAGTGATGCATAATGTGGACTAGAAGTGCTAGAGAAGAAATTAATGGTAAGTAGAGCCTAGGAACTAGAAGTTGTGATGAATTTAAAGGGTAGAAGTTGTCTCATCAAGACATAAAAAAATTGAAGGACTGAGAGATTATGGTGAAACAATGTGTCACTATCTTTTAAGATTCCAGAGATCAGACATCTCTAAGCACTTATACTACCTAGGGATTTGGCCATGAATAGAGTCACAGGGAATGGAAATGAAGGTCCTTAGAGGAGAAACAGTTAGAAATTTGGAAAGGTGGTCATGCAAATCTTTGAAGCACCTGAGGCAGCCGACAGAGTAGGAATAAAAAGGGAGACTGAGGCAGGGGCCAATTTACAAGAAGTACAAGGTTTGAGGAGCATGTAAGAAAAGAGGCCAGCAAGTTAGCAGGAGCCTTGTGTGCAGATGGTGTCCTCAAGCAGGTGGATTAACAGTTTAACAGTGGACGTGGTGAATTAAAGAAGGTCAACATCTTCTACCAACCACAAGATGTGCGCAATGTGGAAAATTGACATGTCTTCACTAAAGAGAGCAGAAAAGTCTAAAAGAATTTCCTCCTATAAGCATCTGGGTTAAAGCCAAGGCTTCCTTTACTGCAATTTGAACTTTTTCCTACATAATATTCACTCTGCTTGTGAGTATAATAGTGTATTTGTCACTATCATATTTAACCTGCATCGGGATTACTGCATTACATCTATTGCCTCATTTCTCATTATGTTTATCATTGTACCTTCCATAGAATACATCTTAGAGCTATATAAATAGTAACCTTCCAATAAGTACTATGTAAATGAAGGAATGGATGTGTGCTAATCAGAAATACTACTGTGTCTTTTCACATTGGATGACACAATAAAAGCAAAAAAACATAGAATGTCTGTTCTCCAAGATATCAGTTTATTTGCATTGTTTTATATATATAGCCAGCAAACAAAACAGCTAGAGTTTTAAGTGTTTATTCTGGCCTGAATGATCATGTAATGCAGCTATCTATTTTGGTCAAATTAATTGGGAATATGGCAATAACCCTGCTTCAATTTATGTTTCACATAAAGAGGCACAGCAATGAACAAATTAAACCAATTAGCTATAAAAATCTAGGTACCAAAACCCACATTTTTGAAAATAAAAAATCAGGGATAATATTGCCAAAGATATATTATGTATTCTTCTAGTTTTGACTTGAGCCTCCCAATTTAATTTCCTTTAATCTGTCTCACTTTTATATTTCCTGATGATGCTTCCTCTTGCAGTTTCAGAATCTGAAATTACAACACAGGAGACAGCATCAGAATTCTCAATGCTCAGAGTGACTGTTGTAACTAGCAAGACTACAGCTTCAGTCACTGTTTCAGTTAAAGGATCAATATTTGTATCTTGTCCAAAGTCTGCTGTCTCTCCTTGACAATAACTTCCACTACTCCCTGGAGGAATAACCTGTAAATGCCTGCAATTTTCTACCTCAGGTTCTCTTTTCTCACTCACCATCCATTGTCTTGGCAAAATATTTTTCTTTCTCACAGTTTCCAAGCCTGTCCTTGTTACCCCTTCATCCAATCATCTGGCATTAGCACTGTGATTAGACAGGTGACCTGCAATTGGTAGAAGCTGATCTCAAAGAGGTCAAATGGTAAAACTGGTATTCAGATTTTTTTTTTTGAGACAGTCTCGCTCTGTCACCCAGGCTAGAGTGCAGTGGCACAATCTCGGCTCACCACAACCTCTGCCTCCCAGGTTCAAGTGATTCTCCTTCCTCAGCCTCCTGAGTAGCTGGGATTACAGGCAAGTGCCATTTTGCATTTTTAGTATGGACTGGGTTTCACCATGTTGGTCAGGCTGGTCTCGAACACCACAGGTGATCCACCTGCCTCAGTCTCCCAAAGTGTTGGGATTACAGGAAAGTGTTGGGATTACAGGCATGAGCCACTGTGCCCAGCTGGTATTCAGATTCTAAAAATGTATTTCCCATCAACAGAATAAAAAATTTCAGCTATAGAACCTGTTGCCAAATGCCAAATGATGATACAGCAACAATATTTGATCAGTATTCTTTAGGTGTGTCACTTTTATGAAGCCAAATAGAATAATTTAAATAGCCCATCTTTTATATCAATTAGCAAATTTTACAAGTAAAGAGAGGGTTGAATTTCTTTGATAGTGTGAAGCTCATAAAAATAGCCGACACCTGCATTACAGCTTATAAAGGATTTTTTAAAATGTGGTAGAAAGAAATCTAATGTATCTGCTTATATCAGGGATTTTATAATATCTTAATGATATACACATCTACCTTAATCTCTATATGACACACTGAGGGCTTGCAAAGATGTGAAAGTATTAAATGGAGAAGAGAGTACCTACTTGCAGAAAGCAACTGGGAGTAGGAAATGAGATCCTTGGATTCTAGTCTTACTTTTTCTCTATCTGCCTGTTTGACCTTGGGCAAGTTATTTTGCTTATGCTTCTTTGCTCTTTATTTGTAAAATGATAGACATAAATCATTTCCTTCTAAATTTTCTCCCATTCTGTTATTCAAATGAAAATTTGCAAAATAATACTATAGTGTTGGCTAGGTCTCATAGCTAATATGTCTCTACCTACCAATATCTGTCTTTCAAATATTTTTCTCCAAATGTTTTTCCAAGAGATAGTAATCTCCAAGGATTTTAAGAAGTAAGCTATGGAAAGATGTTGATAAATACAGTTAAGCTTTCCCATGTATTTCAGGATTGGTCACGTCACAGACACCTTGTCCATAATATACGATGCTAAAACTCTTATAATATATTAGGACTTTTTTTCAAATAACATCATCAAGTAGAAGACAAGAATTGAAAGCTTCTGTTATACACTTAGGGGTCAGGAAACATCACTCAAGTACTCCATCTGTCAAGGTGAAAATTAACAAACTGTTGTAAATATCCTGCATACTGTCACTAACTTTTCAGGCATGTATCACAAAATGAAACCAGTTATTCAAATAGGAATCTCCAGATTAGTATGTTCTTCTGTGGCACCAGATTAATGTAAATACAGATATTTATATGCTACGCTTTGGGGGGAAATGCATAATTGCACTAATTAAATTTTAAAATAACTTCACTATTTAACACCACACTTAAAATTTTGTCTGTACGGAGGTACAGGATAAACAGAAATGAACGAATGAATGAAAAAGTGAGTGAATGAGCAGACATAAAACTATAAAACTGGACCATATTAAATACGTCCCATGCATTCTTCATTTGCTCTTCACAGAGCTCTCAAAGGTACCTATTATTAAGCTCATTCCCAGATAGCAAATTAAAGCCGATTTAGAAATGTTAAGTAACTTGCTCAATGTCGCAGAGTAGGGAAGAAGACAGCTGAACTATTTAGGCCCACGTCAGAGCCCACACACTCAGTAAGCTGCCATGTTCACATCATGAGATATTTGTGAGCATTCAGTTACGTCATGTATGTGAAATGGGCAGCACAGTGTATGGCACATGTCTAGATAATGATATGGAAGAGAATAAGCAATAGTACAGAGGCAGATTCAGAAATAAGAATTCATGGTTCAAACCTTACTTCTGTCACCTGCTAGCAGTAAGACCATGGGCAAATCACTTAATCTCTCTGTACCTTGCTATCCAAATATTTAAAACCATGGTAACAAAAGTATCCATTTTCATATGGTGATTGTGAGCATTGAGTGGATCAATACTTGCAAACTCTTTGATCAATGCCTAGCCTATATGAGGAACTATAATTATAAATTATTATTATTGCAAAGGCAAGGTACTATAGCACTCCAGAAATAACAAAGAACCTTCACTGAGAACATCTTCTTTGCTTCTCATTTTATTATCATCATTATTCCCATTTTGCGAATGAGAAATCTAAAAGTCAGAAATGTAATTTTTCAGTCATATGGTTAGGGAGTGTCTCAAACTGAGGCCCTCAGACTTTAAAGCCATTTACTACATTCTATATCCTTTTGCTTTCGTCAGGAGTCAAACCAAGATCACCCTCACAGGAGGTCAGCATTAGATCATCAACTCTTGTCTCTCTTAAGTCTTTTGGAAGGAAATATGGGTTGCAGCCTGACACCAATCAATCAAATTATCAATCTAGAGATAGAATCAGAAATCCACTTCTTTTCTCAAAATTAAGGAGTACTTTGGGGAGTAAAATAGGTGTAGGCGAACGATAACCTGTGGGAAAAAGCCAGCTACTTACCTGATTTTGTATAGCCCAAGAGTCGAAAATGGTTTTGACATTTTAAATGGTTGAAAGCAAACAAACAAATAAAGACCACTTTGTGCTATGAAAAAAATCATGAGAAAATTAAGTCATTATTCATACATTTTTATTGGCAGAGAGCCATGACCATTCGTTTTCATATTGTCTATAGCTGCTTTGTACTACAACAACAGAGCTGAGCATCTGAGACGGAGGCTGTATGGCCAACAAAGTCTGAAACTTTACCATCTGGTCCTTTACAGAAAAAAAAAAATCTACTTTTGTTGCCTCTGCAGCTTAGTGATGGAGGTACTAGACTGTTGAGAAGAAGTTATTTTTTACAAAAATGATGATTAAACCAATGTCCTCCTAGAACCTCAACAACTACCCTATGTAATGACTGTCTATGTCTCTGAAGAAGAGTATCTAGAATTATTGAAACACAACGTTAAAATGTTTGCCTTTTAATTACTGATGTTTACCCCTGGCTGTCATTAACAAGCGTTTGTAAGAGAGGTTGCCAAAGCCAGCCCACAGTATCCTTTCACAGAGAAAATAGACTGGATGTGATGACTTCAATTCAATTCAGACCTAAGCTATGTTGACTTGAGTTGAAATGGAAAGTCCCTAGAATGCCAGCCTCTGAAGATGAACTCTGGGCATCATATTTTGAGATGGAGGAAAAGGCTGCTGTATCCTTGATAAAAGATGGCATGCTAAACTCTAGACACACGGTGTAGAAATCAGCTGTCATTCTGCTCAGGGGCTAAGGAGCCCAGATCATGACCCCATATTTGGAACCCTGGGAATAATAAATGGTTAGATTTGGTATCAGCTGAGGCAATGGTGTTCCCTGGTTTCACATTTCTAATGACCTTCTGAAACCATAAGCTTAACATTATTTCTTAATGAATTTCCTTTGTTCTATTTCAGGAGCCCTCAGCACTCCTTGGTTACACTTGGGTGACTTATAATTAGTTTTGCAATACTAACATAGATTACAATTTTTTTAAAAAAAGGGAGAGAGTAAAAACAAATATGCTTTCAATTACAACGGGGGGGGAGGAATTGTAACAAAATTTGTTGGTATTGCAAATTACCTGGTTTTATTACTTGTTCTCTTATTTATTTATTTATTTATTTTAATTAAGATTCTAGGTCCTTTAACCCAGGCTTGTTCTTTCAATGACATTCTATTTTCTAAGATTTGAATACGTGATTTTAAAAATATATTCTTTAATGTTTATGAGAGTTTGTTTAGATAAGCCACCCTGGCTATTAAATTGGTCTTCAAGCAAAAAACAGCTATTAGTGCACAGCATGTCTAAGAGTCATTGGATCTCAGAGCTGGAAGTATTCTTTGAGCAACACGACAGAATCTGTGTGAGATTAGATCAAGAAATCTGGGGTTTGACAAACCTCAGTTTGCAGCCTGTTCCTGCTACTCATTAACTGTAATTTTTAGCAATTTATTTCAACTCTCCAAGCCTCTATTTCAAAGGAACTGTCTTCATATAGTTGTGGTTAGGATTAAACATAATAATTCATGTAAAGTTCTCAACACAGGAAGTGCTCATTGTACTCACCATGTGCCTTCAAGGGAGCCCAGTTTTATTTCATACATGTCAAATTACCAAAATTCTTCTTAGGTTCATCTTCAATCATTAAGTGCCTCTCTTGTCCAATCCTGCCTTGTAGAACTACACAAAACAAATCTTTACAATTGCCCTATATGTATTTGAAGTCATCCTATCCACCAATGGTTTCTCTTCTTCAAGCTAATTAAATTAAGTTCTCCAACCATTTCTTATATTTTATTGGTGGTTCTCAACCCTGGCTACACATGAAAATCCTCTAGGAAATTTTTAAAATCCCAATGCCCAGAAAACTTACCAGAAAAATTAAATCAGAATCTCTGGAGGTGGGGAAAAGGCACTGGCATGTTTTAAAGCTCTGCAGGTAATTCTAAATATGCAGCTAGGGTTGAGAATCACTGTTACATGATTTTGAGTTACTTCATTATGTAGATGAATGTATTCCTAAATAACCTCAGTTTCTAAGAATACTGCCTAAATTGTTGCTCTCGAATACACTGTACTTCAGATGTGGCCTGAGCAGGACCACTGCTCAGGTATGAATGTTAGTGTTTTCTCCAATTTTATATGTGAAAATCTTCACCTCTAAGGTGATGGTATTGATAAGTGGGGCCTTTGAGAGGTGATTAGGTCATGGAGACATGGAATGAAATTACTGCCCTTGTAAAAGAAGTCCCTTTCCCCTTCTGCTGTCTGAAGATAAAGTGAGATTGACCATCTATGAGGAAGAAGACCCTCATTAGACATCAAATCTGCCAGCACCTTGATCTTGGACATCCCAAGCTCCAGAAGCAAAAGAAATACATTTCTGTTGTTTGTAAGATACTCTGCCTATCATACTTCATTTTAGCAGCCCAACAGACTAAGACAGCCACCAACATGTCCCCTTGTCTGAGTGCAATAAAATTGTCTGTGTTATTTTAGCAAACACAGTCCATAAAATAACATAAAATTGTTATTTTATGCACAGTCCATTTACTGTGCATAAAAGTAATTGGGGATCTCATTAAATTGGAGATCGTGATTCAGAATCTCTAGGATAGTACCCAAGATTCTGCACTTCCAGAAAGCTCCTAGGTAATGCTGGTGCTGCTCGTTCATACAGCACTATGAGTAGCAGAGGTCTACTGGCTGATAGAATCACATTAGAGTTACATACAAGTACAGAGAGAGAGAGAGAGAGAGAGACCAAATACAGTCGTGATCCTATCATAAGTCTTTCCATTGAATCTTTTATAATCTGTATGTATCTGGCAAGTTTGTAAGTGGGTTGGCAAGCCATCTATCTCAAATATTGGCTATTTTCTCAGATGTTCTGCTTGGTGCCTGGTTTGGAAACCAGAATCCATTTATCTTTGCAGCAGCTAGAAGGGTGAATTTAGCTACTTGAAGGGATTCATAGAAATATGAATATTGCACTTTCAAGTTTCTAAGAAAAAAACTTTCTAAAACATTCCTAATCATTTGAACAAATAAACACCCACTCTGAATACAAGGATCATGCCTCTGGTGACACTTCAACATGATGGACATATAGAAGATGCTAAATGAGTATTAATATATTAACTAATTGATGAGATGTACTTACTGGACAATAAAACATGCTTTTTATGTTGACAGAGTAACTAAAAAGGGAGAGACTATGCCAAAAATGACAAATTATATGGCATAAACAGTGACTGTAATTTAGCTAATAAATGTGAAAATCAAAAAGGGTTGAAACAAGGTTTTGAAGGAGTGATAATTTGTGAAAAGGTAGAAAAAGAGGGCCAGAAAAAGGCATTTCAACCTTTAATATGAGTAGTTTTATGGTCAGAGTCAACATCATGCTTGACTTGGGATATCTAATGAGACTGCAGACCTAAATGGTGTACGTGTAGGACCTTCTGTCACATAGTGTCAGGGATAATATATTATGCTGAGGAACATGTGAGTTATATTACAACTGCAAGGGAATAAAAATTAAAACCCTTTCATGTGGAAATAGACATAATTGTGCTACATTTCCCTGCAGAAGAGCATACAGTGGCAATTTTTCTTCATATAATATTACATTAGTTTTAATTCTTATTAATAAGATACAAGAGTCATTAACACTATTAAAAATCTAATTATGTTAGCAATTTTCCATCATGTCATATTTGAGCAGTTAAGTATTGGTATTTGTTTTTCCTAATGGGATTCAAAAGTCTAATTAATAGGCTTTCTTTTGTGGTTAAGTAAAATGAATCTCTATGAGAAGTAAGCCATTTTTAATATCTGTAGGCAGCTTATTTTCTCATATATTACCAAGTCATCTGGCCATCTGTGGTATAAATAACTAGATAAGAATTATGAGTTTATCATATGAAGTTGAACAATGCCCTTCATTTCATGTGATGTGATGGCTACTATATTCTAAGAACTTTGACATTTACTGGACAAGTAGTATAGAAAGTGGTTATGCAGTAGACTATTACCTAAGGAAACTGAAGATAGCATATTGGATGAGTCAGATGGTTTTTCTGCTTAAGCTGGTATTATTTGGGGTCAGTACATACTCAACTAGCAAATAGCCAAAAGTTGTGTTTCTTAACTCCAGACTTGTTTAGTTAACTTAAGGTTAATGTCTTAAAAAGAAATCTGGGTCTACTGACTGTGTTTCTTTATTCCCTGGTACCATGCTAGTATGTCTATATATAGATTCAAATATATAATAGCACTATATAATATACATGGCACATATCACATATATATGTAATATAATATTACAATGTAATGTTATATAGAGATAGATATAGATATACTAATATAGTACAAAGGAATAAATAATATTTTTATAGGCTGCTGTATTTTCATTATTATTAAAAATACCCTTATGGGCCGGGCGCGGTGGCTCACGCCTGTAATCCCAGCACTTTGGGAGGCCAAGGCGGGTGGATCACGAGGTCAACAGATTGAGATCATCCTGGTCAACATGGTGAAACCCCGTCTCTACTAAAAATACAAAAAATTAGCTGGGCATGGTGGCGCGTGCCTGTAATCCCAGCTACTCGGGAGGCTGAGGCAGAAGAATTGCTTGAACCCAGCAGGCAGAGGTTGCGGTGAGCCGAGATTGCGCCATTGCACTCCAGCCAGGGTAACAAGAGCGAAACTCTGTCTCAAAAAAAAAAAAAAAAATACCCTTATGATATGTGATTCATTGTTATTAATCAGTCACAAGAATTAAATCATCATATCATTTTTTTTACTCTTTGATGAGATGATATTATGCTATCATATATTATAAATATGTCTGTGCTTATTTTACTAGTCCTATGAATTTTAAATTCTTTAAGATTATGGGTCATCTGTTAACTCATTTTTGAAAATCACTGATTTCAAATGTATAAATTGCATTCCATCAAACTGAGCCCTTTAGAGATAGTAAGGAAAAGAATGGGGGTTGTTAAGATATAAACCTGTGAAAGGTGTAAGATATGACTACCCTTATCCCCAAAACTCAGACCAGCCTTACTTATATCTGTTTTACATCTTAATCTTTTATATAACATGTACTTTTGAAGGGGTTTCTTCCCTTAAAAGACGTTTCAAAACCAATATACAGATTTACAGATAAGATGGCAGATTGACTACACATTTTTATTGCTATTCCCTTCCCGAGACCGAGTAGAATGACGATAAATGAATTTCAAGGCCTGCAACCATAAAGATAATGATAAATGGAATGGAGAAAGCAGACCTAACTCTGGGAATTAGAAGTCAGGTATGAGTGGTAAGTGACACAGAGATAATTAACAAGCTGTCATGGAGGAAATCTAAGAAGCAACCAGATATTTACCTCACAACTGCAAAAACTCAGAAACCCATTCATTGCTCCATATTTTCCTGAAAGTGGAGACGGAAGTGATACCAAAACCAGGAAGCTGCTTATGAAGCATTTTACTGCCAAATTGTCCCTACCCCAGCAGAAAATGGGAGAGCTAATCTCTTCTGAGGGAAGAAAAAAAATTTTTTTTTTTTTAGACGGAGTTTCGCTGTTGTTACCCAGTCTGGAGTGCAATGGTGTGATCTCGGCTCACCGCAACTTCCGCCTTCTGGGTTCAAGCAATTCTCCTGCCTCACCCTCCCAAGTAGCTGGGATTACAGGCACGTGCCACCATGCCCAGCTAATTTTTGTATTTTTAGTAGAGACGGGGTTTCACCATGTTGACCAGGATGGTCTCAATCTGTTGACCTAGTGATCCACCCGCCTCAGCCTCCCAAAGTGCTGGGATTACAGGCAGGAGCCACCGCGCCCAGCCAGAAAAAAATTTTTTTTACAGAATACTAGGTACACGCTGTTGGGGTGGTGGTAAAATACTGAAAAAAGTGCTAAAAGGAAAAGTTAAGTAAATTTTGATACACAGAATGTTAGATTCTCTAGCTTTTTTTTTCCTCACACACAATGTTCAGAATGCTTATGTTCTATGGAAGATTAGGAAGTGAATATTCTGAGCACTTTAACCAATAAAAAGAGCAAACCATAACAATACCTACATTTTTTTCTACACTAATACAACTGCCCAACCAGATCACTCTAAGTTAAAAACTCATTTAACAAATCACAGTCAAAAGCTCAGTTCCAAATCCATTTTCAGTTTTCTACCATTAAAATATGCAAAGTCAAGATCCCTGGCTATAAGGAAATTTCTGTGGTGAAATATAGAGACTCAAACAAGCAATCAAACAATATGAAGGAAACAGAATTGTGGAGAGTTTTTTTTTTTTTAATTAAAAGCTGTCATTAATATTTTTAGAAATACAAGTGAATAGTCTGCTATAAAAGAGAAAAACTTTTTCTTTTTTTTTTTTTTGGAGACAAAGTTTCACTCTTGTTACCCAAGCTGGAGTGCAATAGTGCTATCTCGGCTCACCACAACCTCTGCCTCCTGGGTTCAGGCAATTCTCCTGCCTCAGCCTCCTGAGTAGCTGGGATTACAGGCACGCGCCACCATGCCCAGCTAATTTTTTGTATTTTTAGTAGAGATGGGGTTTCACCATGTTGACCAGGATGGTCTTGATCTCTTGACCTCATGACCCACCCACCTCGGCCTCCCAAAGTGCTGGGATTACAGGCTTGAGCCACCGTGCCCGGCCGAGAAAAACTTTTTCAAAACTGCAAAACAATTATTTTTAAAAGATGAATGTTCCTAGAATAAGGGAGCTATAAGTTACTATGACAACAGAAATATAAGATTCAACAGAAGTGATAGTAGAACAAAAAGCTAGACATGGAAAATATAATAGAAAGATAATAAAATTAGAAAAGTCAGAAACGAGGCCCAATATCTGTATACTTGGAATTCCACAAAGAAAGAGCAGAGAAAGGAAGGCATGATATCAAAACATTCAAGAACATTTCAGAACGAAAAGATTTTAGTTTTGACATTGAAAAGGTCCACTGAGTGACCAGCACAATGGATGATTTTGGATCCACACTAACAACAGACATATACTATAATATCCTCATGAAATTTTATGACACTAGGAACATAAAGAAGGTGTTCCAAGCCTCCTTATGGAGAGAACAAGCAGACTTCACATAAAAAGAAGAGTCTGAATGGCATGAGTCCTCAACACCCATTTGAGAAGTTATAGAACAAAGACAGAATGCCTTCAAAGTTATGAAAGAAAAAAGATTCCCTGAGTATGATTCTCAACCTGGCTGAACTAAAATTTAGTGTAAAGATAGAAGAATGATTTCTACAGATTTATGCATATGCTATATTAAAAGAAAAAGGGGGGGGAAACTACTCGAAATGAGATCATTCTCTTAAAGCAAGTAGAAAATACACTTCTCCTCCAATTTTTAACAAGAGACAAAAGGATCAGTCCCCAGGAAATCATGAATGAAGCACCCAGTAGCATAGCTGAGGAGATGTCTGGAGAACCAGCGTGAACATCCCAGGAGAAGTTGCTTTTATAATGTAGCAGGTATATTACCTGACGCTTTTTCTTAGCAAGAGATAAGAGAAGATTTACACAACTGACGGAAGAATTTGCAGTTGCATTTGCGATGCGTTTAGACAATTAAGCTAATAAATAGCAATAAAAATTAATTTCAGGGAAACAAAAACTTACCAGAAAATAAAATTAATCATAATACCTAGATTAGCTGAGAATAGCACTTTCATAGTCAAATAATGTATATGCTTAATATTGATATAAGAAAAATTATGACATAACTGTATTGGAAGAATGTGTGTGTGAGAACTTTGGAAGTGTGTGTATGTGATGCATGCACATATGCAGGTAGATGACGTGGTTTGGATGTTTGTTCCCTCCAACTTTCATGTTGGTATGCAATTCCCAGTGTTGGAGGTGGGGCCTGGTGGGAGGTGATTGGATCATGTAGGTAGATCTCGCTTGAATGGTTTAGCACCATCCGCTTGGTGATGGGTAAGTTCTCGCTCAGTTAGATCATCTGAAAGAAAATTGTTTAAAAGTGTGTGGCACCTTCTCCCCTTGCTCTCTTGTTCCTGCTCTTGCCATGTGATGAGCCTGTTCTCCATTCACCTTCTGCCATTATTGGAAGCTTCCTGAGCCCTCACCAGGAGCAGATGCCAACCATGTGCTTATTCAGCATACAAAACCACAAGCCAATTCAACTTCTTTTTTTTATAAATTACTCGGCCTCAGCTATTTCTTTATAGTAATACAAGAATGACCTAACATGGTACAGCATGTTAGGGGAGATGAAAGGGACAGAAAGCAAAACACTGATCTTTTATAAAGGAATATCAATACATAATGTTTAAAAATGAAAATGAAAATATAAATGTATACAAACATTCTTTAGAAATACGGAGTGAGCTAAATAGATTAAAGTAGTTACCATAGCCAGGCATGGTGGCTCACACCTGAATTCCCAACATTTTGGTAGGCCAAGGCAGGCAGATCACCTGACATCAGAAATTCGAGACCAGCCTGACCAATATGGTGAAACCCCATCTCTACAAAAAATATAAAAATTAGCCAGGCATGGTGGCATGTGCCTGTAGTCCCAGCTACTCAGGAGGCTGAGGCAGAAGAATCCCTTGAACCCGGGGCAGCAGAGGTTGCAATGACCCAAGATTAAACCACTGCACTCCAGCCTGGGTGACAGAGTGACTCCATCTCAAAAAAAAAAAAAAAAAAAAAAAAAAAAAGGAATGGGAATGGGATGGGGCCAGTTATTTTTTATAAAATATAGAACAATTGCATGCATATAGTTGATAAATTATATGGAGGCTTACATACTTTAAATACTATTTGATAAAGTTAAATTAATTTTAAAATTCTAAAGCAAAAAATCAATAATAAAATTAGGTCTAAAATGTGTTCCAACTTCATAAATAATTTGATTTAAATACTCTAAACTAAGCTTAGTTAACTAAAGATACTATACTAAAGCATAATATACCACACAGGATGACAAAGTAATTTCCAAATTCATTCCATCCTTGACCAAATGTAGTTACTAAGAATAACATGTTGAATAAAATGTTGAAAGTAAATTTAGGATCAGTGAGAAAAATCCCATGCTTGACTAAACATGTCTGCCATGCATAGAATAGTGGAGGATGGTAGCACATAGGCAAAACATTTTACAACCTAAGAGATGACTAAAAGGTCCAAGAAGTCCAGCTTTATAGATATCAGCATGTTGTGTTGTTCCAAGCAGCATCACAATAAATGGAATGATTATATATATATTTTTAAGTAAAATGGAAGGAGGGAGCTATTAATAATTATGCTGGGATAACAGGTGTAAATATTGACTATCCTAAACAAACCAGGACAGTCCCTATGTTTACCTATTGTCCTAGCAGAGTTATTTATGGTAGCTCTAAGTATAATCTGTAATACTGAATGGATCTGTTTGGTGCTAAAGTTATGAGATAGGGTAATTTTTAAACTGATGCTGATGAGTGATTGACAGGATATGGGTGTATGTGCGCGTGTGTGTGTGTGTGTGTGTGTGTGTGTGTGTGTGTATTTCAGTTCATTTATGAGCGTAACATAAAAAATCCAAAAAAATTAAAATTTAACCTTGTAATTTGCAGATAGCAACAAAAATGAAAATATAAAAGCTATGACATATAATTATTATTTTCATCTTACAGCAGAGAAAAAAGAAACATTCTAGGACAAAAAATGTGACTTTTTAAAACCTGTTTTATTGTTTTAATTATTTTATCACGTTTTTATTGTATCTGTTTTACTAGATCTGTTCTTAGTATTTTAAAGCTACAGAAGTTTGAGTTGCTGCTCTTTTGCCCTTTGGATTTGAGAAAACATTTCTTTCTTAAAACAAGATAATTTCATTGCTTTCATCTCATTTTTGTTATTTCTCTGCATCTTATTTTGCTTTCTCATTTGTTTTATTTTTGGCTGGGTTAATGGCTTTTCTATATTATAGTTTTTGACTAATGAATTTTGGACTTTATGCATATTGCTCCCTTTTTTCTTTCTCTGTATCATCTTGTTTATTTCCTAAGTCAGTATTCTAACTTCTCTTAATCGAATTCATCCTAATTTTTTCTTGTATTAGTATATCCTTGGGGCGGTGAGATTTCATCTGAGCATGGTTTTGCTATTTCTCATATGGAATCTTCATTACCATTATTTTCTAGATAATCTTGTAATCTTCAGGTACTTTTTTTGACACAAAAATGTATTGAGAGAGTTTTAATTTTCTTACTTTTCATCTGTCAGATTTTTCTTCCTGGTTTGTTGTTAATTTTTAGTTTTATTACATTGAGATCAGAGAATGTGTATCATATTTTCTTTGAGGCCTAATATAAAATCAAATTTTATCATTTTTGAATTTGGACGTTTGAAAATATATTATGTTCTTAGTTTTCAAGATATAACATCTTACAATTAACAATTACATAAATATTATTACATCTTATGTTATTTAAATCTCTCATATTCTTCCTAATTTTTTCCCACTTGCTATATCAAAAAATATGAAGAGCAAATGAAACCATTATGTAATCTTAATGTGTTACAAGCATTCTTTGTATTTCTTGTAACTTTTATTATATTAATGTTTGATATTTTATGCATAGATGTTCACAAGTGACAAATCTTCATGTGGATTAAATCCCATTTCATAGAATAACGTCCTTCTTTGTCTATTTGCAGTGATTTTTTCAGTGGTGTGATAGATCTTATGTCAGTGCCTTTGATATTAACATCCTTACATTGCACTTTTTTTATGTTCCATGACTTGGTATATCTTTGGCAATTGTTTAAATTTCAATCTTTTGAAGCAATTGATTAGAGATTTTCTGTTTACCTATATATATTTATATATGTATATTTTATAGATTAAATTTGATCCAGTTGTAGTATTATTGGTAAGATATGTATGTTAGAACATTTTGTTCTGCTTTGAGTTTTCATGGATACTTTTATCATTTTTTTGGTTTTCCTTCTGGTGCTTTTTAGTTTATATTAATATCTTTGTACTAATGCTTACTTTTTTTTTTTTTTTTTGAGATGGAGCCACTCTCTCTCCCAGGCTGGAGGGCAGTGGCACTATCTCGGTTCACTGCAACCTCTGCCTCCCAGGTTCCAGCAATTATCTGCCTCAGCCTCCCAAGTAGCTCTGATTACAGGCACTAGACATCACACCTGGCTAATTTTTGTATTTTTAGTAGATATGGGTTTCACCATCTTGGTCAGGCTGGTCTTGAACTCCTTTCCTCATGATCCACCTACCTCAGCCTCCCAAAGTGCTAGAATTATAGGCACGAGCCACCTGCCTGACCCAAATGCTTACATTGACAATAGCTTTGTATAATATAGTTAGTATATTTTAAAGACAATATTTATTACTTCTGCATATAAACAATAAATGATATACTATTTTTCCAAATTCTCTTCTACCCAATATTAGTATATAATTTTTTTCTTATTTACTTTTATGCCTTTAAATATTTGTATATCTCCATATTTTAATTATTGAAGTTTAAAATGTGATTTTTTGCTACCATTTTCTTTACTGCCTCCTATATAAAAATTGAGGAAATCAGTATTCTGATCACCATCTTTTCCACTATCCCCTTCCAAGATAAACTTTTGTTGGTCTAGAATTAAATGGATTTAATTCTCACCAGGAATCCCTTTGCTATAGTTTCTTCATTAATTTTGTCTTTGGCTTAAGTTTTTCATTGAGAATTTTTTAAATAACTGCTCATGGAATACACAATTTTGGAGTTGGTGAATATTCAAGTACATGTTCAGTGACCTTTATATTTGAGTGATATTTTAGGTAGACATAAAAGTATCAGGTCACATTTTGCCCCTTGTGGGTTTTTAGACATTGCACTCCTGATTCCTGGAACTAAGACCTGCCACAAGGAGTATAAGGCATATCTAATCACTTACTACCCCTCCCCTATATCTTTTTTTTCCCCTGGTTGACTAATGGATTTGCTCTTTTTCATTAAATCCACTGTCTTATTCTTTCCAGATAAATATTTTCTAATACACATTTTACCTTTTTAAACTGTAAATTTTTTTTTTTTTTTTTTTTTTTGAGACCGAGTTTCGCTCTTGTTACCCAGGCTGGAGTGCAATGGCGTGATCTCAGCTCACTGCAACCTCCGCCTCCTGGGTTCAGGCAATTCTCCTGCCTCAGCCTCCTGAGTAGCTGGGATTACAGGCACGCACCACCATGCCCAGCTAATTTTTTGTATTTTTAGTAGAGATGGGGTTTCACCATGCTGACCAGGATGGTCTCGACCTCTTGACCTCGTGATCCACTCGCCTCGGCCTCCCAATTCAAACTGTAAATTTAAGCCCTCCTTTATTTCTATAATGTTTTCAGTTAATATACATATTTATTTTCTGCCCTATTATTTTTACTCTCTTTTTCCAGAACGCCAATTACAGAAATCTTGGCATTTCTTTGCCCATGATCAACATCTATAAATTTCTCTCTAATCTTTCAAAAAAAAGCCTAATTTTTCTATTCCATTTCATTTGTTTGCTTCCCTCAATTCTGTGCTCTTTGGACTTTACAGAGTTTTGAACAGCATCCTTCTTTGCACGGTTTCCAATCTGCCTGCATTTTTATGATTTTTCCCGCCTTTATTTCTCGAGGTCTGCTAACTCACATTTCATCTTCTAAGATTGTCTGGACATATTTTGTCTTCATTATTTAAATGTTACTTGGAAATTTTATTTTATACTGTTGACTGATATCATCATTTTCAAAATACAAATATTTTACTCCACAATTTTTACATACCCCATTGCAACATTATTATAATGAGTATTCTTCATGTCAATCATATTAATTTTCCTTTTGCTTTCTTCATATAATTTTATATTATCATCATACAGACAAACTTTATTTATATTCTAGGTAATACTTATGGTTTCTTTTAGTGAAATGAATTATTGGAGCATCTGCTTAAAGAGAACTGATGAGGAAAGAATGTCAGAGACTTGTTACAGCTTAACAGAAGATCGTACGTCCTAATCTTGTACTGTAAGGTCTTTTCGTATTTACTTCTTCCTAGCCATACTATGTTGGCAGTGCACCACTTTGCACAAGGTTAAGATTTCTCCCCTCATCCTTCGTTGATATACTACATTGATATACTACTTAATGATATTAATATACTACTTCCTGCAAAATGTATATCTTTGTGATCGTCGTTGAAACTCAGATAACCTCTTGAAACTCTATGCCAGCAGAACGCACTGGCAGGATCTTATGTTCTTCCTGTTTCTTATGGGTTTTGTCCTTATGGAATGTGCTTCCTATTTCAGAGGAACTTTGCCTTTGTGTAAGTTCTACATTCGTTTTCATCTTCTTGTATCATGATTCCACAGCTATCTTTGATGCTTACTGTATTTGAAAATGTTTCTTAAAATATTCAAGTATTGTTCAACTTCTAGTTTCATTAGCAATAAATTTATATAAATACATACACACATATATTTCATTACAGATAAACATATATATGTATATACATGTATACATATACACATATATATGAACATATATATTTATATATACATACCTCTACATTTTTTTGCTTAAGAAGTTGAAAACTGTCAGTTTTTAAATAAGTCAAAATCATAAGTGAGAGTGGAAATGTTTGTAAGTCTTTTTTAAGTCTTAAACAGAAAAAAAATAGCTTCCTCTTGAGAAGATTAGAAATACAGAATTAGCATGAGGCCTCAAGGGGTATGTGCTTATCTCATCTTTTGCCCTATTCAGTATACACTGTTCAGATTAGAGAGAATTTTTAAAAGGTAAAGATTCTGCACAGAAACATTTATCTTTTTTCTATCTGATTTTATGGTCTCAGATAATAAGTATTTCTACAGCATACAAGGGGGGAAAAAAGCTCAAAAAGCTTACTCTTTATAAAGTATTTATGAAGTTCTTCCTGGACTTTTATATAACTTTGCTATATTAATATTTTTAAAAATAGGCCAATTGAAATAAAATTCTTGAAGCATTTTCATGAAGTGCTAACATCAATTTCACTTACAAATATTCCTAAGTATTTCATTTCAAGATATAATTTTAATCTTGCAACAAAATTACTAGAAATAAAAGTAGCCTTACATTTTACCATTTATTTATTTATTTTTATTTTCAGAGAGTGTCAGTCTGTTGCCCTGGCTGGAGTGCAGTAGCACATTGCAACCTCTGCATCCCAGGTTCAAGCAATTCTCCTGTCTCAGCCTCCCAAGCAGGCTGGGACTATAGGCACCCGCCATCACATCTGGATAATTGTTGTAATTTTAGTAGAAACAAGGTTTCACCATGTTGGCCAGGCTGGTCTCGAACTCCTGACCTCAGGGATCTTCCCACCTCGGCCCCCCAAAGTGCTGGGATTACAGGTGTGAGCCACCAAACCTGGCCCATTTTATCTATTTAATAAAACATCCAATATCATATTTGTAATATAATTTATAATATATAATTTACTTTAAAGCATAAAAATGATTTATATAAAATTTGTATTTATTATACTGTTTAAACAATTATAATTCCTTATAGTATTTCTATTTTAATCATGAGTTCCTACAAGTACACAGAAAACAAATAATTTCAGCTGAAACAGAGATTAAAAAGCAGAGGTGCTAAATATTGTTACTACCATTTATATAGCAGCCACTAGCACTAAACTCTTAATCGTTATCACACTCTTGTGAGATACAGAACTATTATAATTCCCACTTTACAAAGAAGAAACCAAGGCTCAGAGAAATTATGTAACAAGGTCACAATCACAAAGCCAGTTAAGTGGCAAGGCCAGAATTTCTACCGAGGTGGAATAACTCCCGGTTCATTCTCTTAACCTCTTGCCTAGAATTTACCCAATAAAATAGCAGAGGATTAAGGAAATCACATCTACTTGATGCAATGTTCAGCACTATTGGGCATGCTCAGCATCTGGAACTCTGTTCTTCACTTACTAATCCATGGGTCAATTCCTGTTACATCAATGAATCAATCACACGGCCTGGCATTTGAAGAAGGATCACATTTTATAGGAAGTGCAACTATAAAAGGTCCTCCCACTGAATCTAATAATCCAACAGTAAAGAAAAGCCCAGGTTACATGTTCCTTGGATCAATCTCTCTTGTCACAAAAGGGAATCTTGTCATTTTCATTTTGCTTGTTTTCTCTCTTTTTTTTAAAATTTGAGATAGGATTAAATTCAACCTTCATGCTCCTACAAAAACTCAGTTATTTGGTATTGGAATAGATTGGTTCTCAACTCGCAGCAATTTTGCTCACATTCCTCCATCCCCCAGTCCAGTGGACATTTGAGAAACTCTGGGGACTTTTTTGGTAGTCACAGCTGAAAAAGAGGGGAGAATGCTTTTAGTGTCTAGAGGGTAGAGGACAGTACCAAATATTCTACTATACAAAGGGCAGCCCTCAATAATGAAGTATCCAGTCCAAAATGCCAACAATGCTGAGATTAAGAAATAATGAAATACAAATTCGTAACTTTTAATTTTGATGAAACCCTGGTTTTATTAACAAAAAGGAAGAAAATAATAAATAACTTGTAAAGATTACTAACATCCCCTCCTCCTCATTCCTGGCCCAAGCTTTAAATGACTAATGGGGAAAATGAAAAGAAAGAAACTAGGCTCTACAGCAGTATCTTAGAACTTAGCAAACTTGAATGGATGAAAACTACTGAAAATGTACCTGCTACTTATGTTGACTTTGGTTTCCAACTCTTCTATGTGTTCAGTGTTCCAGAAGATTTCTGAAGAAAAGGACTTATTCTTTTTTTTTTTTTTTTTTTTTTTTTTGAGACGGAGTTTCGCTCTCGTTACCCAGGCTGGAGTGCAATGGCATGATCTCAACTCATCGCTACCTCCGCCTCCTGGGTTCAGGCAATTCTCCTGCCTCAGCCTCCCGAGTAGCTGGGATTACAGGCGCGCACCACCACGCCCAGTTAATTTTTTTTTGTATTTTTAGTAGAGACGGGGTTTCACCATGTTGACCAGGATGGTCTCGATCTCTTGACCTCATGATCCATCCTCCTCGGCCTCCCAAAGTGCTGGGATTACAGGCTTGAGCCACCGCGCCCGGCCGAGCACTTATTCTAAAACCTGCCTTTCATCACTAATAAAACCTGACTAATACAGTAGAAAAATAAAATAGTAGAAAAAAGATTGACCATTTAAATAAAAATTGGAAAAATATAGGCTAACTATATTAATACAAACTATATAGTAAAATAAAATGTAATTTGAAATGAAGAGTTTTCCCACATAATTACAGAAGTTTCAATTCAGCAGAAAGATTTCAGATTTTATAATATGCACTTGATATCATAATCTGAAGAATTTACAAAGCAAAAATGAACAGACCTACAAATTTAAAAATTCACAATCATATTAAGATACCGTAATATTCCACACTCAGAAATTCATAGGAAAAAAATAGCAGAGAAGATCTGATTATCATTGATATTTTCAATCCACAGATATACTGCTCCCAACAACTGCTGAATATAGTTTTTAAGCATGCATGCAATATTTTTATAAGGTCATGCATGTTAAAATGTAAAATAGGTCTCAAAACATTTCAAAGGGGTAATAAAGCAAGACACCTACAACCAACTGATCTTTGACAAAGTTGACAATACCAAGCAATGGGGAAAGGACTCCTTGTTCAATAAATGGTCCTGGGATAACTGGCTAGCCACATACAGGAAATTAAAACTGAACCCCTTCCTTTGACGATTTATAAAAATCAACTCAAGATGGATTAAAGACTAAACTTAGGGCCGGGCGCGGTGGCTCAAGCCTGTAATCCCAGCACTTTGGAAGGCCGAGGCAGGTGGATCACAAGGTCAAAAGATTGAGACCATCCTGGTCAAAATGGTGAAACCCCGTCTCTACTAAACATACAAAAAATTAGCTGGGTATGGTGGCGCGTGCCTGTTATCCCAGCTACTCAGGAGGCTGAGGTTGCGGTGAGCCGAGATCGCGCCATTGCACTCCAGCCTGGGTAACAAAAAAGCGAAACTCCATCTCAAAAAAATAAAAATAAAAAAAGACTAAACTTAAACCTAAAATTATAAAAACCCTTAAAGAAAACCTAGGAGATACCATTCAGGACATCAGACTTAGCAAAGATTTCATAATGAAGACTTTAAAAGCAATTGCAACAAAAACAGAATTGGCAAGTTCGACCTAATTAAACTAAATGCTATGCTTTCTTTTAAGAAAACTATTAACAGAGTAAACAGACAATCTACAGAATGCAAAATATGCATCCAACAAAGGTCTAATATCCAGAATCTATAAGAAAGCTAAAAAAACCAACAAGCAATAAAAACAAACTACCCCATTAAATATGGACAAAGGACATAAACAGGTACTTCTCAAAAGAAGACATACATACAATCAACAAGCTTATGGAAAAATGCTCAATATCACTAACTGTTAGAGAAACGCAAAGCAAAATCACGATGAAATACCATCTTATACCAGTCAGAATGGCTATTACAAAAAATAACAGATGTGGTAAGGTTGCGGAGAGGATGGAACACTTACATACTTCTGGTGGGAATGTAAATTAGGTCAGCCACTGTGGGAAGCAGTCTGGAGATTGCTGAACTTAAAACAGAACTAGCATTCAACCCAGCAATCCCGTTACTGGATATATACCCAAAGTAATATAAACGGTTCTATCATAAAGACACAATCACATGTATGTTTATTACAGCACTATTCACATTTGCAAAGGCATGGAATCGACTTAGATTCCCATGAAAATAGACTGGATAAGGAAAATGTGGTACATGTACACCATGGAATATCACACAGTCATAAAAAAGGGAAAAATCATGTTCTTTGCAGAAATTGGATGAACTGGAGGACATTATCCTCAGCAAACAATGACAGGAATAGAAAACCAAATACCGCATGTTATTGTTATTTCTTTTTTTTTTTTTTTTTTGAGAGGGAGTTTCGTTCTTGTTACCTAGGCTGGAGTGCAATGACGCAATCTCGGCTCATCGCAACCTCTGCCTCCTGGGTTCAGGCAATTCTCCTGCCTCAGCCTCTTGAGTAGCTGGGATGACAGGCACGCACCACCATGCCCAGCTAATTTTTTTGTATTTTTAGTAGAGACGGGGTTTCACCATGTTGACCAGGATGGTCTCGATCTCTTGACCTCGTGATCCACCCGCCTCGGCCTCCCAAAGTGCTGGGATTAAAGGCATGAGCCACCGCACCCGGCCCCACGTGTTATTTCTTATAAGTGAAAGCTAATAGATGAGAACACATGGACACAAAAAGGGGAACAACAGACACTGGGACCTACTTGAAGGTGGAGGGTGGAAGGAGGGTGAAGATGAAAACACACACACACACACAATTTTTCATGCAATTTTTGGGGATGATTATAAAGACCATCCTCACATTGCCCTAAGACTTAAAGAGAGAGAATGTGCTAAGTCAGAACAATGTCTGGCTCTCCTGACAATCCTATTTCTCCAGGAAAATTAATAAATGAACAATTCTGGTTTGACATTTCAATCTTTTATGGACCTTTCCAGGAAAAGCTAGTACCTTCAAGTATAAGTACTTCTGGAAAACTGAAGGGTTCCACATGGCCAATGGCCAAATAGAGGTGGCTGGGCTTGGCAACTTGAATACAACATTTGAATTTATTCAGCTTCAGTGGAGGATTTTTAGTCATCACAGTGACTTTGAAGAGTAAAAATATACCCTACGTTATCTGCAATCCAGATAATTACCAATAGGCAGGACCAAGTTGAATGAATATTTAATCCTCAAAACAGTTTTATCTTTAAACTTCAGTTTTGCTGAATCTAAAGTGAACAAAAGACTCACTCATAAGAGTATGATTATTCCCCTTACCTGTTAATCTATAAACACAGATGTTAGATTTGCAACCAGACAGCTTAGAGTGCCAGTGAAACAAACAAACAAAATAATATGTGTGCTTATTGAGTAGTAATTTGCTAAGGAGTCTTTGAGGGAGGAGAGAAAAGAGTGAGTGAATGATACTATGTATATGAAGCATATTAAAAGAATAAATGAACAGCTAGCTTCTCAGGCAGGTCTTTTGCACTTAATTAACTAATCAATTTTCCATGGTTCTAATGAATATTAATAGCAAAAGTAGAATGCCAATTCATGTAAATAATCCTAAGCATCACTGATGTGTACTTTGAAACAGCAAAGGCAACAAAAAGAAAAAAGTAGCATAAGTCAGCAGATTGAAAGAAAAGTAAGTGTGAAGGACCTAATTAAAGCTTAGTGTTGTTTTTTCCCCCTCCTTATAGAAAAAGATGTCACAGGACTGCTTTTACCCAAACATTTACCCAAGCACATAGAACTTAAACATCACATAGACTTCCAGGAAGAATAGAGAACACAGGAATGCTTTTTCTTTGTGTTTGCTGTGGCATTGGTGAGATAGGAATGACCAGTTAGCATACCTTCAACTTCAAATGTTCTGCCTGTATTCAAAACAATTTAAGCAAAGTAATTGATTTCGCATTTCTCTCTTATTATTTTTACTCATTCACATGGAAGAGACTTAACACATTTCTCATACAGATTGGTTTTAGGGCCAAAGACACTGAGAATCTAAAGTTGCACATGTTAGACTCTCAGAATAAGAACGTTTATTTGGTGGTGACTGATCTGTCTGGAAATGAATGGAAGAAAACTGTAATGTAAATCTTGGAAACTATGGGGAGAATCTAGGTTTACAAGGAGGTGGCTCCTGTAGAATTCCCTAAAACAAATATTCTTTTTAAAGAAAAATTGAGCTTGAACTAACAATGGTCAATGTGCTGGTAACATTTTACATTCATAAATGACTCCAAGTTTACAACAAAAATTCTCAAATATAAATACCAATATCCAAATCTTTAGTCTCTAGCTCAAAATGACAATAAACTAAGCTGTATAACAGAACAATATTCCCAAGAAAATAAAGAATGTTTTGAAAGGTTTGAATGGCAAGCAAGTCTCTTCACATGCTCTGGTCTGACAGTTTTCAGTACTGAAGGATAAGAACTTTCTGTTTGAACTGAATCTATCAGGTCAAATTCTCAAGTCCCAGTTGCGTTTTCCATGGGGTCTTCCATGTAATTCCATGAACTTCTCAATAAAAACAGATTGATTATGACAGTGAGTAGCTTGTTTAGAAGCCAGTCAACCTTAGGAAATATAAAAATGATTGCAAGGGAGAAAGGTTTATCTTGTATTGTTTTCCCCTTTAATAGCTATCCAAAACATCTGCAGTTTTCACAGGACAGGAAGGACCATCACTCATAAAGGGAGAAAGACAGGGTATATGCAGCGACCACACAGTTCAGTTTTAGCTTATTCCCAGAACTCTGTAACACTGTATTTAAGCTAAAGGCTTATTTTAAAAAAAATGTTGAAGATGAGACTAACAAGTTTGGACTTTTTTCTCGGGGGCTGAGGAGACTCAATATTTTTTATCATTGTGAAAATGATCTTGAAAAAGTTGGCTATATACATAGTTTCTTTAGCATATACACATTCTTTTATTTATAATAATCTGAATCTCACCTCTACCAAAGCTTTATAGGTATGCCACCTGGTTCCCTTTGTGGCTAATTCCAATAGACACATCTTAGTTCTTCTCTTCCCTGACTTCTAGCTAATATCTAATACTTCCAACCTCATATTTTTTGCAACACTACCTCACTTTTGTTTTCCTTCTGTTTTGGCTTCTTTTTTCTCCCATTCATCTCTGTTGATGTTCATCAAGATTTGGACCTAAGATTTCTTCTTTCACTCTACCCACTCTACTTGTGTGATCTCATTCAAATTTGTGATCCCCAATCTATGTCTACAATCAAGATCTCTCTTCTGAGACTCACATTCATCGATCCACATGTCTAATGAATTATAAGATTCTTTTAATGTCTGCCGGGCCCATGAAATGCAACTGAAATTTTTTGGCTTCCCTCACAAACCGACTCTTAGAGTAAGGGGACCTTCGATCCGTTGTTCTAACCAGAAATTCGGGTTAATGAAACTTAACTGAAACTTTTTGGCTTCCCCCACAAACCAGCTCTTAGAGTAAGGGGACCTTTGATCCTTTGTTCTAACCAGAAATCTGGGTTAATGACAACATGCATATTTCTTTAACATAATCCACAACATAAACATAGTTTCCACAGTAATCTTCCTAAGGCGTATATCATAATCCCACGTCCTTGAGGACCCTAATTCTTCACTGCCCAAGGATTTGTACCTTTATGCTCTTCCCCTTTATTTTCCCAGCTTAAAATATCTGTGCACCCCCATCAAAATCTTATACTTTAGGAATAACAGGAAACATAGAAGCCCTTGGAAAGAGCTTATTCTGTCTTCTCATATGGCCCCAAGACCCTCTGTTCAATCCTCTATGCATCCCTTTTTGTGCCTTCAGCTAATATCTGCCTCACGAGGAGGAATATAAGCTCTATAAGTGTAGGCACTCTGTCGCCTTTTTCCTTAATGTCCCAACATTTAGCAAAATACCTGATGCACTCAACACATGTTTAATAAATGCCATAATTCAGTGGTAGCCTCCTAGTTCACATAATGGAAGCCCATCATGCTAGCAGCAACTTAAAGGCAGAGTTGATCCCAAAGTAAACAAACATGTGGGCTTCATTCTTGTTTCTCATTCATGAGCTCAAGTGTATCTATTTTTCTGGTCTTTTTGAGACATAATTTTTTTTCATTCTAGGGACTCTCATTCTCAAAGGAGCAATGATTTCATTGAAAGCTGATTTACAACAACTTCTGGGAGGCAGAACTTACAGGCGGGTTTTAACGGCACTTTCTGCTCGCTTGTACCACATGCATCATTCAGCCATAGCTCACAATGCTATAAAAATGTCTCTACTTGCATGATGAAACACGTCTATTCCAAGGTATGCCAGAGATTTGAAAATAAAAAGTAAATCTCCTCCTTGGGTGGGATCCACATTATCATGCAATTTGTGGGCTGGCCCACGTGAGCTGTTTCAGGCACTTTTAGATCAGTGGAGCAGCTATTAAAGTGCCATCAAAGCATTTTTGACTCCATAGAATTAATCATGAAATCTGTTCCTGCCAGCTCACTTATCATATTCGAAATATTAATTTAGAGCAAAATTAAATCGGACACCCACCGACAGCAACATTTTGCCCTTCAGAACTCCCCTTCATATTGATTTATTAATGGCTGCCAGAACAGCATACCAGAACAATCTATTACTTCTTTCTGGATGTTTCTTTATGCTTACAAATAGTCTTTGGGAAGGAGAGGTGTTATCTGACAGTCTTTTGACAGGGGTGTTTTTCAATTTGCATAACATTTGGGGGATTCATTGGGATTTAAGGAAGAAGTATCATTTTAGTATCAATAGCAATAGGTAATTTGCTTTAGGAAGCTTTAAAGCCGGGGGGTCATTTAACTGTGGTGCAAGTCGGAGATGATATAAAAACTTAGTGCATCACCGAATCCACTCTCTACTGTGATAAGTGCTATAAAAGCAAAATGGAAGCATAGGGTGTCCTTTTATGAACTATGTAAATATTCTTTTTACTTTTACTATTAAGATCTTAAATACCCGCATCAGCACTTGAATACCATGAAAGTTCAAATGCTCAACTGTGGCAGTACATATTCCAGGTAGTAAAAGCAAATAGTCCCCTAATCCTGAAACAAAAGGCTCTTTAATTCTCTGGACCTCAGAGAGAAATCACACTGAGCAGAACCACTGAACAACTATGACAAGGCCCAAATTCCTCATCCCATTGGTGTACATAGTGTTGCCAACAGGGATACAGACAGGAGCCAACTTTGACTGAACCATGGGCCTCTTGCTTATTCATTCAGACATTCCACACATTTTAATTGAGTGCCTAGTACCACGTGCTGTTCTAAACACTGGAAAAGCAAAGTTGAAGATCCACATAAGGCCCAAGCTCACAAAGAACTTAGATCCTCATTAAGACAAGGGGGATGGTGACAGAAAAATTTTAAAAAAGGAATCAAAGAGACAATTTCAAATGGTGGCAGGTGTTGTGAAGAACATAATAGAGGGTAATGGAATAGAAGGTGACTGTGGGGTGGCAGGGACAGCATTTTAGTTAAACAGCCAGGAAAGACCTCTATGAATAGCTGAGAGAAGAGCATTCAGGCAGCAGAAACAGTCGGCATCAGGTTTTGCTATAGGTATTAATGTGTGTATGAGAAACAGGAAAAAAAAAAGTCTGTGATGGGAGAATAGTGAATGAAGGGCAGAGAAGGTCAGCCAGGCAGGGCTCAGATCTTTGAGGACCTTGTGTGCCTAGGTAGGTGCATACACATTGTAAAATACAGCTCTGACTGCCCTATGGGAAAGTACTTGAAGTCTACTATCTCATTGAATTTCAACCATCACACTATGAGGTGATGGTTAAATACTGTCATCATTTCTATTTTAGAGAGGTTATATAGATTAGCCAAAGGCAAAACTTGTTAGTAAAGGATCTAATATCTTAGCTATACCAGACATGAAACTCAGTTTGTAACCTTCAATTGAAGCATAAATATGTTACAACAATTTTGAATTGCTTCTTCTAGATCCAAGGCAATCTGTATCCCATGGTCACAAGTTAAAAGATACCTTTTGAAAAAAATGTCATCTCACCCTCACCCTCTGCCCAGTGTCCTACATACAAAGCCAGATTTTAGAGGTGAATTTTCCCGTCCACTGCCTTTTAGTTAGCTACTTGGGATTTGTCCTGTACTCTAAGCTGTCTCCTTCCTGGATGGCACATCCATTCTGCAGTTCCTTGACATACGATCCCATTGTCCTCATCTGAACATAGCCATGATGTACCAGTGACAGGGCCTGTCCTCATTAGTCTCTGTAAATGCTGTCTATGTCTTCATGGATGCAATCCAAAGGTTCCTCATTATTACACGTCCAGCATGAGTTCAACCATCTGGAGCATTCTCATTACGTGCAAAAAGATAAATAAACAGTTTGATACATAGGCTATTCTATTAAAGTAATTTCTCTCTTTTTTATTTTTACTTTTCTTCTGAATCATACATCAGAAATTAGACCAGAGAAAACTACATGAGATATGAATAATAAGAATTTCCCCTAGTAAATTAATGAATCCACCATTTGCTAGCAAAATATAACCCTCATTTAAATTGAGATATTTTGTATTGTGTTTGGAAAATCTCTGAGTAGATTTTAAGCGCTCTCACCACAAAAAATAAGTGTGTGAGATAATGCATATGATGATTGGCTCAAATGAGACATTCTACAATATATACATATTTCAAAATATCATATTGCACATGATAAATTTATACAATTGTTTTTGGTCAATTTAAACATGAATGAAATAAATTGAGACATTTAACAGATAATGTTATGATTATGGTTCAGAACTATGTTTATTATCTACCCAATCCATTCATTTATCTTTATATCTATATCTACCTACACATATACATTTACTCATATAAATTTAAAAGAGCATAGAAAAAATGCTAGTGGAAGACACCCTAATTAAAGTGTAATTACAATCAAAACGCAAATGATGACTTTGGCAGGAAACTATCAGCTCTTGTGTCTAGGCATTGATATGTGTAGCTGAGAACTATTTTCCTAAAACCAAAGTAATACTGTAGAATTTTTTTCCTGCTTCTGCATATGAATGAGAACAAACTAAGAAATAAGAAAAAAATTAGAATTAAATTTACATATTCAGATATTTTCAATTCTTTCTACAAACTAGAGCAGCACAATCCTTGAAAGAGACAAAGAGATAATGAGAAAGAAAGAGAGAAGAAAACAATAAATCTGAGCCAAGAAATTGCCTAAACTATAGTAAAACACAGACCTAAAAACAGAAGACATTGTGTAAGCTCTGACATTGCACATAAGACATTTGCCTCACAGTGCCTTGCTCTCATCAAATGATGCTAACAGAATTAAGTACCTACTTGCCTTAGTTGATTTATAAAGTTTAGAACACCTGCAAACTTTTAGGTGATGAATTCCTACTCTTGACTCGTTTGACCTCCTGATTTCCCAGCTTGCTACTGGCCATCTAGCATCTAAGATAAAAAGTACCAAAAAAAAGCTGAAAAATCAAGATAAATAATTGGTGAATGCAACATTTTTAAAAACCAAAATTAATATAAAATCCATAATGATAAAAATAGTAAAACTTTAGAGACAGTATCAGTGTTACTGATTTTTTATTTGCTTCGAGCTCCATAATGGAACTGTATTTTTTTACATTAATTTAAGTTTCTTTAAGATATTATATGTAAATATCATTTATCTTGATTATTGGGTTTTTGGTGTTCGTTAAATGTTGGAACCTAAGCAAGTTCTTCCTTCACCTCCCTCACCTCACCCTAGCCCCTGCCTTGTCTACCAATGAATCTCTAGGGATTCTGAACAAATCAGTGTCTGTGTTATTGATGCTTGGGGTTCATGCATCCAGCCTTGCAGAACTTTAGCTTCTCCCCCAAGACAGCTGGCTTATCACAAAACTTTTCAAAAAGAGAAAGAAGGCTTTCCTTAAGAAGAAATCTTTTACCCATTTTACTTTTTTCCATCCTGCTATCACATATATATGTGATAAAAGCATAAGATACATGATAAGGGTCAAAAAGAATTCCTTTATGAGCCTTTCTCCAATATGAAATTGATAATTTTCTCTCTTCTCATTGGCTTCATAATGGCAGCTAACAATTCTATCTAAGGTAACAGAAGTAGCTTTATCTCTTTCAAGTTACTTTCTTATTTTTAATGGTGACCTTTGCTCTGAAACCTTCATCCTTCTTATAGCAAATAGTTAGAGGTTTTCTCTTGATCTGTAAGGGAAAAGAAATACAAGGAGCTAGACCATGGGAGACTCCTGAGGTGCACGTGTGGTACAGGGCAGGAAAGACTGGCCCCGATATTGCTCTTATAATACTAGTGATTAACAATGAAACTAGAAGTCTCCTTTTTCACATATCACACACCATACTTCTGTGAGTAACACCGGAGCTCTGCTTCTTAATTCCCTGAAAGACACCTAAACTGCAGGCAAGCAGAGATACACACCTCTCCCATGCACTGAATGGTTTCTCTGGAGCTTCATGTGTTTGAATTTGCCAGAATGCCCTTCCCTTCTCTACCTGCCATGGTCTGAATGTGTGTGTGTGTGTGTGTCCCCAAAATTCATATGTTACTAAATCCCTAATACAAAAGTAATAGGAGATAGGACCTTTGGGAGATAATTAGGTCATGAGGGCTCCATGAATGGGATTAGTGCCTTTATAAAAGAAGCTTGGGAGAGCCAGCTATCACCTTCTGACACATGTGAATGCAAGAAGAAGGTACCATCTTAGATGTAGAAAGCAAGCCTTCTGACACTGAATCAGTTAGCACCTTGGTCTTGAAATTTGCAACCTCCAGAATGGTGAGCAATACACTTCTGTTGTTTATAAATTACCCAGTCTAAGGTATTTTGTTATAGGAGCCCCAGTGGACTAAGACTTTATCTGACAATGCTCTTCAATCCCGTAAATCAGTTCAAATGTCTCCCTTTCAAAGAAGTTGTATTGGCTTCTTATTGCTGCTGCAACAAACTACCTTAAGACAAGTTTATTATCTTAGAATTCTGGAAGTAAGAAGTTCAAAAGTGGGTCTGGCAGGGTCGCATTCCTCCTGTAAGCTCTCGGGGAGAATCTGTTTCCTTGCCTTCTCCATCTTGTTAAAACCATATACAATCCTTGTCTCTTGGCTCCTTCTTTGTTAAAAACCAGCAGTACAGCATTATAGCATCTTTTCCTTTCTCTCTCCCTCTCTCTCCCCACTATTATCACATTGTTTTATCCTCTCTGATTTTATGCCTGTCTTTTATAAGGAGCTTTGTGATTATGTGAGACCTACCCAGATAATCCATGGCATTCTCCCCAACTTAAGATCTTTTAGTCACATGTGAAAAGTTTCTTTGGCCATGTAAGGTAATATATTCATGTGTTCTGGGGCAGGGGTGGGAGTAGCATTATTCTATCTTCAGCAGAAACCCTCACTGATTTTCGGACATCAGGTAAAACTTCACTGTCCTCTGGCTACCACAAAACCTTAACTGTGCGCCCCCACCACAGAGCCAGGTATAGGCAGTTGCCCAGGGCAGTTATCTGTAAAGGATGTTAGAACAACACTGTAAATGTAATAAGTTGGAGAAAATTGTATTTGCCAGAAAACCTCCAAGGATGGAAGTCTGTTTGGTTAGAGGGAATACTTCGATAAGCTACTTAGAGAAGAGAGAGGAATAGGAGATGTCTCTTTAGACATCTCCCAGGAACGAAATGGCCATGACACTGCCTTCTAAAGAGGATTCTTATTTTGCAGAGACGACCTGAGACTGCCAGGGCCATCTTTCTCTGCCTTTCCATCCACAAGCTCAAACTCCTTCCTAAACAAACAATAAACACACATTTAAACAATGTTAGTTGAAGGAGAAACCAAACCTCAGCCAGCACAGAGGACCAATGTATGTACCCAGTTGGGCATCTGTCTACACTTCAGCTGCTATCACTTTCTTATAAATTTCCTCATCTGTAAAATGGGGACAAAGGTATTTCTGCATATGTTGTTGGGAAGATTAAATATGTAAAATATTTAGAAAAGTGCAGTACACACAGTGAGTTCTCAATAAACCTTGACTGCTCTATTGGATATGATTGTGCTTGTGTGAAGGTCATGTGGTTTGATAGACTGTGTAGTCTCCAAATCCCAGAATGAATAATTTCTGAAGTGGCTAGAACTTTACTGTTCAATAAAGAAGTTAGTGGACACATTTGGCTATTTACATTTAAGTTTAAATGACATAAAAACATAAAATCCAGTTCCTCACTCACACTAGCCACATTTCAAGTGCTCAATAACCACAAATGGCTAGTGATTATCTTACTGGGCAGCACAAATATCGAAGGTTTTTATTGTCACAGAAAACTCCTTTGCATAGCACATTCAATAAATGCCCCAAGGTCAAGGAATATTGTAAGGTTTTAGGGAGCTAGAGAAAGCTTAATATACTCGCAGAATCATACATACGTGATAGTCATAGCTTTTTAATGTAAATTTTAAAACCATAATAGATTTGAAATCAAACAAGCACGGCATTGTTAACTCTAAGGTGAATATATAGTGGGGCTTTCAGGTTTCTGGTTGTGATGAAAACAAGTTGTTTTGACCTTCACCCTCTGTGAAAAGCCAATCCAAAATGATTATCCTCCTTGTGGTAATGACTTCATTTTCTTATAATCTTTAAAACCCTGGCCTAGATCAAGAGAGGCAAGAAAAGAGGGCACTTATAATTTAGGTCATGTTCACGTTATCAGGGATGAACGATATGCTCTAATATCCTGAGTCTAACATATCATCTAACTTACTCTAACATTTCTCTTTCTGTCCTAACCACGTATTCTCCATTCCAGACTCAGTGAAAGTGAAGAATTTCTACTGAGGTCATCAGTATAAGGAGTTCAAAGTGTAGTTTCAGGCAAGCATGTCACCACTCCAGTATTCCACACCCACAGCCAATATTGCTCATCAATCCGTAACACTCCCTCCATTTTATTGGATGTGGCCTCAGAATCCTTCTCAACACAAGACTCCAGGTAGCACCTATCCAACAATCAATATTTGCATTTGAGTACAGACAATGACAAGTAGCGGTCATCTCTGGGTCAAGGAATGTTTAATGGATAGAAAGAATCAAAGGAACAGAGGAAAGTCAGTGTTCCCACTTAATGCTACTTTCCTTAAGGTACAATCAAGGTTTCATTTCTTTTCCTTTTTTTAGTATAAGAGAAATGTTCTTTAACCAAGAACTCAGTGGAGCAACAGTGCCACCCAATGGTTGGTTAGGTTAGTTTTGCATTTAACTGTTACCATCTTAGAGAAACCTACTTCCACTCATAAAAATGGGAGCTGGGATTTACTACTAGCTTTTTCAGCTGCTAATCACCGTTTTCCTAAATGATAGATACAGAACAGGTAGGGGGAATTCTGAGAAATGGGAATTGTCTTGAAAAAAAATTTCAGCACGTTTCTGCTATCAAACAGCTCAACAGGAAGAAAGATTCCATGTTAATGTAAAAATGAACGGGACAGATTTTCACTTCTCATATATAAAGGGGTGGAATGGGCAAAAGTTTCCCCACCCACCTCCTTGCCCCAGAGGTGAGCATGGTTCTTTCTGCCCTATTTTCTAATAAATCGCTGTGCTAAACGTACCCTACTAGAAATATTAGACTAGGTATAGGTATTGCAGCATTTTATATGCAAAAAGGGGTGTAAAGCCTATGACAAGTGTTATAAATAGAACTATTATTTAGTTTAAAGGGAAGCAGAATTTACATTTCCCAAACCGGAGACCACTCAAGCTTTGAGATTCAAGTAAGCAAAATAAATCTGAGCTTTTTGCACTGTGAAATCGAAGCTCTAACTCTATTAATAGAAGGCGTGAGTAATAGATTTTCCTAGTTTGATGGTGGTGGGATTTTATTACCCAATCTTCGTGATATGCATAGTTCACCAGCCACTTTTCCAATGTGAGGTAACAGGCAGTCCTCGGGCACTAAGGTTGCATGTTGTTAAGTGCTGGGTTTTTTTCCTCCCTTGGAGGGACTTATTTGAAGTTCTGGAGACATCCTCACAAGACTTCAGCCCAAGAAAAGGAAAAAGCCTGCTCTTCTTTTTAACTTCCAATCAATCAAAATGTTCACAGAGTATTTAAAAAATAAAACCACATTGATAGTCTTAAAAAAATATTCCAACGAACAGAATGAATTGGTGCTAGGTTGATCTGATCATTTTTAATGTATAGAGAAGTTGCACAGAAATATTTATTACTGTTTACTAGGAATTGCTATGATTAATGACTTTTGAAAAAAATAAAATTTCCAATCTGGAATTCATTTATGGTCAAAGAGTTTTTGCTCAGAACTTTTAAATTCAACCTTTGTCCTCTGGTTTTATTTACTTTTTATTTTGGTGACATGAACTGTGTTTTGCTGATAAATATGATTGACTGAAAAAAGACTGGCCTTAAAATAGAAATGTATGGGCTGAACAGAGGCACTCAGCAAATATTTTATGCAATGGTCAAAAATACAGTGCTAGTCAATCTGAGAAGAATATTCAATAAACTTCAGGTTTCTTCCTTGAGTCAGTAGGTAGGAAGTTCAGTTCTAAGAAGTTTCATGGGTTATTTTAGCATTTTTTAATAACTGTAATTTTTTTCTTACAATGATAAAATTGCATGAAGTAGTTCAGTGAGAGGCAGGATATGTGAAGTGTACATGTACAAAATTTTAGATCAGCTGACCTGTGTGTGAATCCTAGTACAGCCAGAAATTATCCATGTGAATTTGTGAAAATTACTTAACATCTATGAGCTTCATTTCCCCAACCTGTTAAATGGAAACACCAATAGCACAAACCCATAATATCATTATGGATTAATGAGCATGGGGTATTCATAGAGAAGACTGAATATTCAGAGGGAATGTCAAGTCAGCAATGGAACTGGAGTAATAGGAGATGCAAGGAGAAAGGAAGATTTGCAATCCAATCATGATAATTATTTTGAAATACTGATACATCCTTAGGCTTAATGAATGTGGCCAGAGACGATAAACTAATAGGTGTGGACAGCCAGTGATGGTCTTGCAGATATGTCTTGTTTGATGACAGTGTTTAGTTTGGGAATGTGTTTACTTGGAAGAGGGGCCTATATTTGCCATTTGCCACCAATGGTCCCATCATTTTCTACTGTGTTCAACCCATCTGGATTTTCTCATTTCTATCTCTCTGGGTCTCTCCTGGCTTTGGAATTTTTGACCCGCGGTTGGCAAATAAAAGAAAATAACTGTTCAAAATGAGTCCTGAGATTTCAAATGATCAATTATGTGGCAGAATTCATGTTATGGTCCCTAAATTGACTGGCAGAGAGATTTCAGCCTACATGCCAGCTCTCTTGATTGGCGGCAACTGCCCCAAATGTGTGTTATGAAGCTTCTGAGGCTGCTGCCAAGTTCAGCGTTAAAGAGGGCAAGAAAGAGATAGCTGTCCTGTGTCCTACTTCACTTGTCCTCAGAATGCAATCCACTGAATATGAGCAACATATTATTTGATTTTTTTCCTATGCTGTTTAATATGGTGGTCACCAGCCACATGTAGCTACTAAGCATGAGAAATATGACTAGTCCAAGTTGAAATATACTGTAAGCATAATATGCACACCAGATTTCAAAGGGTTAGTATACGGCATAGAGTATAAAAATCTCATTAATAATTTTTAATATTGACTATGTGGTAAAAAGGTAATATTTTTGATATATTGTGCTAAATACAATATAAAAATTAATTTTACCTTAAAAAAACTTTTTTTCTAGCAGTTGCTAGAAAATCTGAATTTATATATGTGCCTCAAATTATATTTCTGTTAGACAATATTATTATATATTATATATCTTAATAAATAATATAATAATAAAGTAATAATAAAAATAGTCACTGGCCTTCATTTAGATTATTTGTACAATTTTTATTGAACTACAGACCCCACCAAAGTATTATTTGTGTTCAAAAAATAAAAGGAGATAACTCTCTAAAGGAAAAATGATCAAATTTCCAGTAGAGATTCTCTTTATCTTTTTTAATTCAATTTTCTCAGTGTTTTCATTGTTTTATTTATTTATTTTTCATTTGTATAAAATTATGGGATACAAGTATAATTTTGTCAGTTGCATAGATTTTAATGTAGTGGTAATATCTTTTGATCGTTTTTCTCAATGAAATTTTCAAAATACCTTCCTCACCACACACAAAAATCCACTGAGAAACACTGCTCTAGAAAGGGTCAGCAAACTAAAGACAAGGGAAAAACATCCACCAGCTACATATCTATGTTTCTATATTGTCTACAGTTCTTTTTGCATTACAATGGCTAGGTTGACTAATTATGACAGAGAGGATCCCCATGTGTCCTCAAAGTCCAAATTATTTACTGTCTGGCCCTTTACAGAAAATGTTTGCTGATCCCTGCTCTAGAACAATAATTTTAAATGGGTTTTCTTAAATTAATCCTCATAACAGACATTTAGGTCAGTTAACAGACGCAAAAAACTGCTTAGGAAGATGTTTGGATCACCAGTGTTACAAATCACAGGTGCGTTCAGAAATAAAACTTTATTTTCTAGCTTCTAAAAAAATCTTCAAATTGTTTTCTTTGAAATCATGCTTTGTAAAATGAGATCCTAGGGGCAGTGTTAAGAGACTGAGAGTTATTTGAGGCTGAAATGAACAAACATAAAGGGGATTACTTCAGGTCCTCTGCTCTGCTTAAGATTCCACACAACTTCATGTTGTACTGACACTAAAGTTTTACTTTACCCAACCTAAAAATGGACATCTGAATTAATGGTAAATTACTGCGAGTTTCCTTACAAAGATCATAAGTATCCTAAACTTTTGGTTGCTTAACTAACAGACATTTTTATAAGTCGTGATGAGAAATTGAGGCTATGATATTCCTACCTTTGTCTTAATAGGTCCTTTTTTTTCTTATAAGTTGTATCTAAATCTTCTGGTTTTGTGAATCCATCAGAGGAATCTTCTGGTTTGTGGTTTATGAGTCGTCACATAAAAAGTACAGTGTTCCTATATCTAAATTGGCATGATGTTTGGGAAAATATACTCCAGAGTTTAATAAAGCATTGTTTCATTCTTCTAAAACCTAACTATCATATTAAAGGTTGCAGATGTTCATTTCCCAATTTTATTCATTTTCTTCACAACTGGTTAAAAACAGAAAGAAAAGAAATTACAATTCTAATTGTGACTCTACTTAACTAGTTCAAACTGATTTAAGTATGAAAATCTGAAAACTCAGCAACAATTTAAAAGTCTATTTGAGCAGTAGATCATAATTCCTAGGAGAAATGGCAAGGTGCTTTATAGTCTAATGCTTCCTTTTGAACTGTATATCACTTTTTCTATTTAGAATTCATTTGAATGCAGAATTGAGCTAGGTTCCCTTCATTGGAGACACTCCAAATATTTTGACAGTTATTTGAATACCATATTGACAAGCCCATTATATTTACTGGTTCTAAAACAAATAATTTCCACATATCCTAAGCTTTAAAACTCTTTAGTAGAAATTATTAAAAGATTATAAAGTGTTTGTCTGTGCATTTTTAAAGGGAGGGATTTGTGACTTCTTAAAATAGGAAAATATTTGAATAGCAGCTATAATTCTAGTATATTCACAAATCAGTCATTAAAATGCATAGAGCAGAGATGCCGCAGCTGTATACAGCTTTTATTATTCAGACTGCTAAATGGGTGAAACATATATTTTAATTTAATGTATAATGCACAACTCAGAATGAACCAGAATGATTCTTCCCCTGTCTCTCCTAAGGAGAAGCCAGAGATCCTTTAATGAGTTGCTGATAATTTATCCTGGACAACAGCCAGTTGAGATTTATAGAATATGCCAGCATCTCTTCATAAAACATTGCAAGACCTGGCAGAAATTTAGTCAAAAAACCAGCTCATAATATTTCTGCTTTTATTTATATATTTTCATCAGGGATTTAATTGCTAAGCATTCAGCTTTGGTTATCAATTTTGGCCAGTGAGAACTTCAGCTAATATAGAAAGTTAGCAAATAAAAGAGCATCTTCCTGTTTTATTATTATGAGAATAGAAGTCCTAGGTGGGTAAGGAGCATTTAAAGACCTCACCAAAGAGACCTACAGAGAACCACCTCAATATTACTAATAAAGGGCAAGAAAAGGTCCCATAAGGGATGTCCATGCTCATTTAGTAATCTTAGTAAGTTAGTGGAGGTATGTTTGAAAGCAGAGTAAGTTACATGACATCCTTTATTCAGAGTGTGATAAGATTCTTCTATTGTGAATAGGCCAGACTCCTGTCTGAAGGACTGTGGCTGGAGAGTACTGCTATTTGCATAAGGGTCAAACTTTCTCTCCAGCCCTCAGGATGTCATCTTGAGTCTCTTGCAAAATAAAACCTCTCTCCTTATATTTTCAGAACAAACAGAAATGCATTTATGGCTTCTCATATCACTATAAACACTTGTGGTCTATTTTCTTTCCTGAAATATAAGGTTTTCTCCAATAACAATTTATTTTTTTCTTAAGGGCTCCAACAACCCCTCATTGGAAAGCTAAACTTCTCTTTTACAAGATAAATCTCAGTGTTAGGGCTTAACTAATTTAGTGTGTTTAATCAAAGACTGAAAAATAATTTTCTTGTGTCTTTTCATGTCTAGAGCTTCATACCAGCACTTAGTCTCTCAGAAAGGACCTTGCAAAACTTTATGTCGGTTCTGTTGACTTTTGGATTTAGTCAATTCACGATATCAAGAGGGGATTTATCTTTTAGTATTATGGGTAATTTCAGCAGAGAGAGGAACAAATTAGGGTTGAGGTTAAATGGTCTTGGGAGACTCTGTACTTGACTTAATTGAATTGCTAAAGCAAACCATGACATACAATAGTCCTCGAAGCTATGAGTGTCAGGTAGTTCTCTGTGCTCTCTCGTGCTGACTCAGCTCTTAGGCTGGTGCCTGCTGGAGTCTAAAAACCTGTTAGTATTTTCAAGAGGCCCAGACTCAACATGAGATCCTATGGTATCTCTTCTAGAGTTTGATCATCTTAGTCATCCGTGATATGGCCTCATATCTCCCATATTTAGACTGGTTGTAAAATAGTTTCAGTATTTATTCATGTTTTATCCACTACTTTATGAAAGGGATTTGTGAGTCCTTGTAATATAGAAGATGAATCTCATAACCTTAATAAAATGTAAAAGGAATTCAGGACCATCAAGAGGTAGAGTAGGTAAATATGCTGCCTCCCAGGGCTTACAGAATGGAAATTGGACTAGATGCATGAGCTGGTGCTTCTGGCTGACAATACAAGAGGAACACAAGCCATGATTCACACCAATTGTTACTTTCCCTCAATCCTAAAATTTATTTTTCTGTATTATTCATATTTCTACGATGTTGTAGCCCAAGTGTCTTATATGTTTAAAGTTTACGGTTCCTTCCTATTTATTTAGTCAAAAAAGAAGCAAGAAAAGAACAGAGGAGGTCAGTAATATTATTCTTAGAAACACTGATTTGTCCTTCCTTTATTAATGAAAGAAAAAGCTCATTCAAATCCCTCCCAAGACCACCTCTGACACCTGCAGCATTGGTCTCATTCTACTTCTCCTGGAACCTTTTTCATTATTTCGCTATTTTCTATCTTGTGCATCCTGACACCCTCTCACCTCTTTCCTTCTGTCTATGAATATTACAGGTCTCACCTATAACAGGAGAGAGACTTCTTCCACCTGTTAGCCTCATCTTCAAGCCTACTATTCCCATCTCTCTGCCTCTTTCAATAATCAGACTTCTAAAACGAAGAGCACATTCTTACAGACTACTCATTCTTACTTCCTTAACTCTCTGGATGCTACTGCCACAACCTCTCTGACATTTATCAAGAAAACCTTGCCATTGGCTCCCCCTGTGCCAGACTCAAAACCTCTTCCTGCCTTTTCTCTAGTCCAGAGCTCCAGTTTGTACCTAAACTATCTCAACCCCTGACCCCAATCTCTCCCCTTGCTAATGCATTGCCTTTATTTCTACCAGAGTTACCTTTCCAAGCAAAAGTTGGATTATGTCACCTAGAAGGATTAAGGCTTTCCTCGGCCTAAGTTTGGCCTTATTTCTAGATACTTCCTACATGTACACAAGTATTCACTCCTAAGGCACACACTCAGAGCCTTAGCCATTAGGAGCCCATTTCACAATGACGTTGTTCTGCCTAGAATATCCTTCAGCAACGTGTCCATTCGGCAAATACCTGTTCTTCAGTTCTCTGCAACTCCCTCTCTCTTGCCCTGAAGAATTAATGTTGTGCATGGCCAGGGCACTTGATTAGATTGCTTGGCAGTTGTTTGCTTATGATGTGTCTTCCCTGCTGAAATGTAAACTCATCCAAGGAAGAGAGTTTGTCTTATTTCTCTTTGAATCTCTGTGAACTTAGTCAATGTCGAATATATATTTAGCAAATTAATTATCATGTTAGTCTAATGTTATTATTTTACTGTTGAACCTGACTATGTGTATGTTTATAACATATTCCTGCAGTATTGCCAACGGCCCTTGGCTACCCAGAACTTGTCATGGGCATACTGTTACTATCTATAGCCTAACACTGGCATGCAGGCCAGAAATGATAATCAAAATATTTCAGTATTACTACCATCCACATCTGATTTTTAATGTGTACCATGTGTAGAGCCCTGTACTAGGCACTTTTTAAATAATATCTCCTTTCTTCATCAAAACAGCCCTATGAGATAAGCACTGGTATCACCATTTTCCTGTCAGGAAACTAAAGTCTAGAGAGGTTAATACTTTGCCTAAAATGACATGGCTATTAAATGGCAGTGCCCAGATCTGGATCAAAGCAACAAGCACTGTGTGTGCTTATCCACTTGGCTGCAAAAGAAAGGCTCACATCTGAGGATGGTTTTATTCTGTTGTAGTTTGTCTGATTTGTTTTGTTTGTTTAATAAGAGCAAGGTAAAGTAACAGTGTTTTGGGAAGACAATGTCCAGCTCTGTTTTCTGTAGTAAAAGTGTAAACCTCCATCCAGGCCAAGGGAGAGAAGAAGGTAGTGCCTGTAATAAGGAAGAAGTGTGAAAGCCTCTTCAATCTTTACACACACTGTGTGAATCTGCTCTTGCTCAGACTCCAAATGAAAGCCCTGAGACCAGGTTTGAGTTTTCAGTTTGCCTCTTTCTGACCCTACTAATAAGTTTAGTCTGTGTCTTTTGTACAGTACCTAGTTTGGTATCATGCTTAATTAAAGGTTTGTGCTAATTAATAATAAAGTAGGTAAATCGGAACCTTGAGATTTCAATTCTCTATTCCATTGCCTCTCTCTCAGCCTGACTAAAACCTTGCTCATTATCTTCCTGCAATTAATTCCTTATTCCTGAGGCTTCTTCCTATTATCGCAAGGGATGAAGGTCCTGGATGGAGAACCTCATCAAGATGATTAGGTCACACTGCATTTACCAATTAAACAATACTTAGTTATTGATTTCTACTAAGAAATGAAATTGATTAGCAGACCCTTTACAGAGAGAGCTATCACTCTAAGAAGTTACCATTTCATAGTTCTGTTTCTAGAGAATAACCTGGCATTTTCTTAAGGTCAGATGGGATACCACAGTACTAACTATTTAAAAAGATAAATCTGTACCTTATCACTATTAGAGAGTGCTTTCAGGGCCATTGTTAAAAGCTCATCATATAGACACAAATATTAAACTTTTTATGTATGAATAATGCAATGTTGTAAAGAAAAGTGCACCATTAACTCTTCGTTATGTGCATTTCTTTATGGCCTCATTACAGCTTTCTCTCTCTCACTACCCCTTCTCCCCCACTATCTATATTTATGCACATATATGTGTGTAATCATATGTAAACATGCACATGTGTTTGTATATTTATACATATGTGTATGCATATATGTGTGCATTACATATACAAGCTGTTTTATGGACACATATTGTATGTTCTTAGTACCAGAAATGTCTTGTCATTCTACAGTAAAAATTATTTCTAAAGAGATAAACCAGATAAACCTAGGTTTGCCTCAGTATCAATGGCTATAGGTAGCATAATATCCTTATCTTAGTGTGATTTATTTATTGTATGCCTCTCTTCCTCTCTCTCCATATATATACTCATTTGCATTTGGAAATAGAATGGTTTTGTTGGATTTGAACCTACAAGCAAAGAGCACAAAACTGCCAACAAATGTGGTATACAGAATACCAACAGTGTGTGAGGGGGTTGGGGATGATACATTGTAAACTGTTTTTATAAGGTTACAGGCTTATTTCATGTATCATAATAAAAAGTTTGAAAACACATAAGATCAATTATTTTATAGCTAAAATGCTTAATCTAAAGCTGAATAAATATTGAATTTAATTTGATTTAAGAAAATATAGATGTAGAAAAAATTGTGAAGAAAATGTAAAAAAATAGAAGATGTGGGTTGAAAACAGATTAGGTTCAGGAGGAAAGAGGACTAATAACAGTTAATATGTATATGGCATTTACGTTATATATAATATTTTACAAATCCTACCACATCTCTTCAGATTTTAAAAACTAAGACTCTGTGACATTAAGATTTCCCAAGTCCACATAGCTAAAAAAATTGAATTCCAAACCTGTCTGGATCTAAATCCTTATTCTTCCTACTCAAAAACTTAATGTATTCCTTGTTTTAAAAGCTGCAAGTATCTTAAAAAGCAAATATGTACAAGATAGGGGACTTGCTCATGAAAGTGAAAAACCACCATAATTTTCCTGAGAATAACACCTAATTTTGATAACATTTCTCTGTGATATTAAACATCTGAGCAATTTTTTTTTGCAAAGTGTGGTATCCCAGGAAGATTAAATATGCTTGTTCACTGAGTTATTAGAAAATAAACGGTTCTCCTTCTTTTGAAGTCAAGATGTAGCTACCAAATTCAAAAGCAGAATACAGGCCACTGTGAAAAGGTAAGGTTTTATGCTGCGGTTCACACTGGTCACTATACAGATGGGCTACCCCCAGGAAGAGGAAAGTATGACCCTTGCTTTTTAGATGCTCATCAAATTATTATGAGATTAAAAATAGAAACAACTGCAAAAATGTACGTTTTTGCGGAGAGGAATAGTTCAGACTACATACATGCTGCTTTTTAGTGAGAATGCAATGTTAGTCAAAGTATTGGGGCAAACACTTAAAGAAGGCAACATTTCAGTGTAGAGGGGAAATAGTATAATATTGATATCATGGACTTGGATATCATAATAATAACAAGGAAAATAATAATAATAATAATCCACACCTGAGTGTGGATCCGGCTGGGCCTCTGTAGTACACAGCTGTGGTTACTGCCACAGTAGTGGCAGTTCACCCTGGGTGAACTCTCCATTTTTCTGGTAATGGCTTCCCACTTTGCTTTGGAAATCAGCCCACCATTATACTGAATCCTGTGTTTGGAAGGAGGGCCTTATCTGACCCCTGATCCAGGCTAGGTGAGTGACCCAAACCTGACCTCTCAGCATATTCTATCCTGCCTACATCAAGAACGGCTCTGTAGCTGTAATTGGTCCACTCAGAGCCAGCCCCAGGACTTTTTGGAAACTTCTAAGAATGGAGATTCTCACTTTCACTGAAGATGATGAGTAAAGCCTCTAAGTCTGGCTGCCAGCAGTCATGCTACAACCACGAGAAAAACTGCCTGACAGTGGAACCAACACATGGGGAAGCTGTGACGGCCAATGCAAAGGAGCCAAGTACCAATGAGCCTACATTTGCATTCCTTGAATCAAGCCATATCTGAAGCCAGCAAGAACCACTGAATTTTTGATTATATGAGTCAGTAAATCACTTCTCCCTATTTTTTCTTTCACCAATTTAAGTTTGGTTTCTATTTCTCACAACCAAGAGTGCTGACTAATACAGCTAATTACTACTGGCATGTCCTTAGATGAGTGATTTACTTCTGAAAGTTTTAGCGAGGGTTTTTAAAATGCTGCATATAAAAATTCAACACAATTTATTATTCGTTGACAGGGGAAGTACGTGCTGAAGAATAAATAATAAGCTGCACTGAGAGTTCAGAAGGCCTTATTTGGATGCCAATCAGAAGTGCAAGAGAAGAAGAGGCCAGCGAGTGTGATAATCTTGCTCCCCAGCAGATCCTCTCAATTTTCAGGTCTAACGAAACTGGTTTGGAGTCTAAAGTGACAAGGCTAAGAGCAGGGAGGAGAAATGGGTTAGGTCATGTCCATTTATGTCAATCACTTTCACATTCCAAGGTATAGTATTTCAAATGAAAAGCCTTAGACATATAAAGGAAACAAAATAGGTCACTTGGGCCACAGTGAGTCTTTCAGGAAAACCTGTTCTGGCACAATCAGGCTACGCTAAACTGTATTGTATAAAACTATCATATGACTTGAGAATAACATCAGTGGAAGTAATTTGGGGCTTTCTGTTTTAGTTCTGTGGCCTATTTTTCACACTTCTCTATTGTAGAAAGAAATTAATAATGACACAAATTATCTTAATTATTTCCTTCTAGTGCACAGTTTGATAATCAACAATTTAAATAATGCACCTACATTAAAATATTATTATATTTGAAGGTTTTATTTGAAGTTCTATAGAATTTCAGGTGTATTCTTGGGTGGTTATTCTCAGTAAACAAGATCAAGCTCATCATATGTATCCAACAGCACAATCAGTGGAGATAATGATAAAAGAAAGAAAATTCATTTATATGCTTTAGAATCATGATTCAGAATGTACATTTAACATAAAATTCAAAATTATTGTAATGTGGCTATTAATAGTACTTTCCTTGTGATTTCTTTTTTAAAAGGTAGATACGGCCTCTATTTGTATGAATGTAATTCAACTAGGAAAAGCTAAAGCTTTATGCCAACAAAAATTGTTTCAGGGATTTCAAACACTAGACATGAGTCAAATACAATATGATAATTCTTGTCATTTACACTTGGAAAATCAATTTCAGAAGTATGATAGGGCATTCAAGTGGAAACATTGCAAGGTACATTTTTAGGTTTGGCCATGCCACTTATAAAAGAAATATAAATCCCAGCACTTTAGGAGGCTGAGGTAGATCATGAGGTCAGGAGTTCAAGACCAGCCTGACCAACAGGCTGAAACCCTGTCTCTACTAAAAATACAAAAACTACCCAGGCATGGTTACCCATGCCTATAATCCCAGCTACTTGGGAGGCTGAGTCAGGAGAATTGCTTGAACCCAGAAAGCAGAGGGTTGCAGTGAGCCAACATTGCACCACTGCACTTCAGCAAGGGCCAGAGTGAGACTCTATCTCAAAAAAAAAAGAAAAGAAATATGAGGAAAAGAAACACCATGCAGAGATAGCTGGATTTAGTTACCCTTGCTTAATTAACTTGTAACAATAAGAGACCCAGAATGATGATGTTTTAAAGTCTCAAGTGTTTTACAAAAATGATTCTATTAAAATACTAATATTGAGCAAGTAACATCTGTTGCCTATTAACAGGAGTCCAAGTTTGAACACTTCTCCTCATTGTATTATTTATTTATTTAGAAGAGTTTCACTCTTGTGGCCCAGGCTGGAGTGCAATGTTGTGATCTCCACTCACTGCAACCTCCACCTCCTGGGTTCAAGCGATTCTCCTACCTCAGCCACCCAAATAGCTGGGACTACAGGTGCCCACCACCATGCCCCGTTAATAATTTTTCTTGTATTATTAGTAGAGAAGATGTTTTACCATGTTGGCCATGCTAGACTTGAATGTCTGACCTCAGGTGATTCACCCGCCTCGGCCCCCCAAAAAGCTGAAATTACAGGCATGAGCAACCACATCTGGCCTGTATCTTGCTAGGGGAGTCACCAAGGAAAACACAGTGTAGCCAAGCACTGGACAGAACCACACTCTACTCACATAGAGAAGAGAGAGAGCAATATCAACTTCACGTGTGGGCATATGGATTATCTCCTGAGTTCCCATAGATAGAAACAACTGGCTTTAGGAGGCTGAGGTGGGTGGATCACAAGGTCAAGAGATCAAGGCCATCCTGGTCAACATGGTGAAACCCCATCTCTACTAAAAAATACAAAAAATTAGCTGGGCATGGTGGCACGTGCCTGTAATCCCAGGTACTCAGGAGGCTGAGGCAGGAGAATTTCCTGAACCCAGGAGGCAGAGGGTGCCGTGAGCCGAGATCACACCATTGCACTCCAGCCTGGGTAAAACTCCGTCTCAAAAAAAAAAAAAACAACTGGGATTCTTCTTAGTCATACTTTAGAATTTCCTCTTCAATCATACATTAGATTTTCTTCTAACTCCCAAATGGTTTAAGCCTTGGAGTTAGCTCCAATGATGATATATTTGTTTAAATTCATTAAGTAAATATAACAATTTCTAAGCAGCATTCTCCAATAGAAATATAACACAGGCTATATATACGATTAAAAATTTTTTAGTAACTAGTCAAAACACACAAGTGAGATTAATTTTAACAATATTATTTTACATAGCCCAAAAGATTCTACATATTATAGTTTTAACTATATTAATATACAATTTATAAATGAGATATTTTACTTTTTTTGTTTTTTGTCCTGACTTTGAAAATCCAGTATGTATTATACACTGACAGTAGGTCTCTGTTCAGGCCATCCGCACTGTTACTATCGTCTTACTGAGCAGCGCAGTTCTAGAGGGATCAGAAGCTCTTGTTCTGACTACAGTTTTCTTCTTTGAAAATTAGCACACAACAGCAAATGCAACATATTCACAGTGTTTCATCCTATGCTATTCAACAATGCCTATCGTGGAGAACCATTAAAAGAAAACAAAATCTCAAAATTCCAGAACACAATCTGAGAACAATTTGAGTAAACAGTAAAATCCACCAAATGTGAATACAATGAAAGAAGATGAAAACAGGGACTAGATGTATATGTAATAATCTCCCCAGTCCAGTAACTTGACACATCATAAAATCGGATATTCTTGCATTTTCACTAAAACATTAAGCATACAAAACTGTAAAAGCAAAGTGCATTCATTAAATTCTACCAGGTTGAGAAATGCAAACTTTAGCTGAATCCAGTAATATAATTTTTGAGTTTCTAATTATAAGGGTAGTGATTTCAGATAATATTTGCTATGAAATATTTCTCAACTTTTCTAATGTATGTGTATACACATACACATACATATATTAGAAGCTTTTACAGATGCTTCTCTTTCTTTGGTTAGCAATAATGACACTGCATTAATGACACCCATAGTGCTCTCTCAAATTGCTCTTGGGAAAATCATATAACCATTTACCTGTAATTATAGAGGTTCTTTTAACAAACCTCAGTTATTATTTCTCTAAAATTTTTCTTTGTATAGTCTTAAGTTAATATATCCTTCAACTACTCTGCACTTATTTAAATTTCCATTCTTTTTCTCTAGGCTCTTTCACAGTTGAACTCCTACTTCAATTCTGTATCTAATCACTCCTACTTTTCCATCTCAATAAAACACCCAGCTCAGTAGGTGAAGGGACTGTGGTATGATAAAAACCCACAGGCTGTGGACTAAAGCCAGGCTTGGCTCAGAGCCTGTTCCTGCTCTTAAGAGAGACTTTGGTTAAGGTACTGAATCTCTCTCTGACTTGCTTCAAGTCTATAAAATGGAGATGAGACCTCCTGAGTTCATGACATCCACCAACAATGCATAGCACATATGCTAACTTTAGCCATGTCAATTATCATTATTAAATATCAGCATGAACCTAACAATCTCATTTCTAAATGGACTCAACATCCTTTTAAGAAAATTACTAAGGGTTTTTAAAAAAAACTCAATCTTCCCTAGATAGATAGATATTCTATCTTTCTTCCTCTCTTTTTCTCTAATTTCAAAGTCAGTCAGTAAATTAAATAGCTATCTGATGCTGCCCCCTCCTATTTTAGCCTAGGGCAGTGATTCTTAAAAATTGTTCTGTGAGATGTCAATAATTATCTTTTAAAGTTCTATTATTAAAAATTTGAGAAAAATAAATTATATATGGATAATTTTTATTTTTTAGCTAACTTTTCAGAATATTTAATATGATTAAGGTCTTGTAAATCTCTAGGAAGAAGATAGACCATTAGCATTTCCTAAATTTATGTGATCACTGAATCTTTTTCCTCAAAGTATGTCATAGGAGCAGTGCTCCACTGATCATACTTTGGGAAATGTAGCATCTAATACTTTTGTTTTCACCAACTGAATAGTAAAACTGACTCAGCAGCTAAGACTGCATATCCTTTATAGTTATTGTACTTCCATTTGCCTTCTAAATCACAGAAACAAATTCTTCCCTTGCTTCGAATCTTTCTGAAACAGAAAGATTGTACCAGGTTTCAAAATTTTGTTCATCATTTTCTTACATTCTATGTAAACAGAATCTTAAATAAAATATTCTCAGAGCTTCAACTTTTTAAAATAATTGAATATTCCATTGAGTTTCTGATAGAACAGTTAAATGAAGAATTTTTTAAAGTCAAAACTTTAAAAAATGTTAAAAATTTTAATGACAAAACGGAATACCCATTTAGCTTGAAGCTGTATATAAAATATAAGTTTATGAAATATGCAGGTATCATTATGATTCCTCGCTTAGTTGCTCAAAATCAGAATTTTAAGCCACAAGTAAACTAGAGTATGTGCTACTGTATTGAAGAATAGTCAGATTATTTGAGAGGTATATTTTGGGAATCAACTTTAAGATGCTGCAGATTTGGAGCAGATTGAATTTACTTTTTCCTGAAAGATACTCAAATGGAATGAAAATCACAAAACACATATCTTAGGGCTGTAGCCGTACTCTCAGGCTTTTTTAGTCTTTCTATAAATATCAAGAGCTTTCTCTCTGAGTCATAACAGATCAATCACTATGTGGATAAGATAATTCCTGTTCATTCTTATCTTGGGAACTGTGGCAAAACACTCAGATTTTCCAAGTACATCTTTGCTTTCTTCTGCCTAGAAAGAACTGCAATTCAGGAATTCTCAGCTTGTGAATTGTAGCTGAAATTAAAACCAACAGGAGAGAGACAGGATCATAAAATGATTTGAAGAAGACTCCTCTAACTTAACCACATTTAAAAGCTGCAAGATGTAACTATATCTCTTATTCTAGAATAATACAATCATTAAGAATAGAACTATAACTTTCCATAATTTTAATAAATTTAGAGTGTTAACTACTTCCGGTTCTATATTGTCTGTTTCTATCACCTACATCCATTCAACATAATGGAGTACTAACTAAGCATGAAGAAGATAGCTAAATAGGTAGATACCTCAAAACTTAATCTATTTTTCTATTAATTTTCACTAATTATATTATTTAGAATAGAAATATGCTTTGGGAAAGGCAGCAAATTATTGGTCTCTATGTTTCAATTTTCTTAGAAGACTTCAATTTTCTCAGAAGATTTGTAATCTTTGCAAATTGCAAGCCCATTTTTCTTTTCTTTTTTTTTTTTTTTTTTTTTTTTTTTTTGAGATAGAGTTTCTCTCTCTTGCCCAGGCTAGAGTACAACGGTGTGATCTCCACCCACTACAATCTCCATCTCCCAGGTTCAAGCTATTCTCCTGCCTCAGTCTCCTGAGTAGCTGGAACTACAGGCATGCACCACCATGGCCGGCTAATTTTTGTATTTTTAGTGGAGACGGGGTTTCACCATGTTGGTCAGTCTGGTCTCAAACTCCTGACCTCAGATAATCTGCCCACCTCAGCCTCTCAAACTGCTGGGATTATAGGCATGAGCCACTGTGCCCAGCCTATAGGCCCATTTTTCAAACGGCAAACTGAAGATATAACACATATGTAAGCCAAAGCTCTGAGATGCCACAAGTTTAATCAGTTATTTATCTCTCAAATACCTGCCAATTAAACGAATGTACTAATTTTTTCCCTTACTTATACTAAATTATTGGCTCTTTAAAAAATCTTTTTTTATGTTCTATTTACTTGACATTATTATGCCTATATTTAATATTGTAAAGAACACGCAACATTTATTTGCAATTGAGTTTCTGTCCTAAGAGATAACTCAAATCCAGCCAAATACATACAAATGTGCTTTTTCCTTTTTCTCATTTTCTATTTATACATAGTATTTGACATATTTATGGAGTACATGTGGGATTCTGTTACATGGATAGAATGTATAATGATTGGGGGTATTCTCTTCTAGCTCTTCTAGCTAGTTCTTTCTTATAGCTACTTTGAAACATATAATACATTGTTGTTAACTATAGTGACCCTACTCTGCTACAGAGCACTAGAACTTATATCTTCTATCTAACTTTATATTTGTATCCATTGACCGACCTTTCTTCATCCGCCACTCCTACCCACACACCCTTCCTAGCCTCTGATATCTATTGCTCTACTCTCCACCTCTAAGAAATCAACTTTTTTAGCTCACTCATATGAATGAAAACATAAAAAATTTGCCTTTCTGTGTCTGGCTTATTTCATTTAACATAATGACCTCAAAGTCCATCCACATTGCTGCAAATGGCATGATTTCATATTTTTAATAGGCAAATAGTATCTCATTGTGCATATATGCCACATTTTCTTTATCCATTCATTTGTTGATTGATACTTAGATCGAGTTCATATCTTTCCTATTGTGGATAGTGCTGCAGTAAACATGACTATACATCCAACAAGTAATTAATATGCAGAATATACAAGAAACTCCAACAACTCAAAAGTAAAAAGATAAACAATCCCACAAAAAAAAAATGGGCAAAGGACATAAATAGACACTTCTGAAGAGAAGACACAGAAATGGCCAACAGGTATTATGAAGAAACGCTCAATATCACTATCAGAGAAATGCAAATTAAAACCACAATGAAATATCATCTTACCCCAGTTAGAACAGCTATTATTAAAAGGACAAAAATAACAGATGCTGTTGAAGATGTGGAGAAACGTATTCTATTAATCACTCTTGGTGGAAATGTAAATTAGCACAGCCACTATAGAAAATAGTATGGAGATTTCACATAAAACTAAAAAGAAAACTACTATACAATCCAGAAATCTCACTACTGTGTATTTATTCAAAAGAAAAGAAACCAGTGTATCAAAGAAATACGCTTTGTAAAGATCTCAATGGTCAATAATACCAACATGCTCGTTGTCACTAAACGGAGATTTTACTGGTTAAAGTTAACAGCCTCAATCTAAGGATCTCTACAGAGCTTCAGGCCTCAGAAGCTTCTAGCTGCTTCTGGAGTTCAACTGGCACACAGTTGCAGCATGCTGAGAGATAATTGCCCGAGGTCACTGGTGAGTAGCAGTAGGGAAAATCAAACCCAGGGGCTGCAGGATCTTATAAATGTTCTCATCTCAAGAGCACCAAGAAAAACTGTTTTGCAACATGCCAGTCCTCAAGTGTATTTATTATTTCAATTTAATAATCATCGACCTAGTAAGAATCCAAGAGACCAAATGAAAATAAATGATACTTATTAGTGAATAATGGTTCGTTCCAGTCTCTTGAGTCTGAAATAAAGTAACCTCATCAAAAGATAAATATCAGCACTGGCCCTTAAAAGTCAACAGGTAATGATAAATAGGAACAAATGGAAAAAAATACGAAAAATAGAAAGTTGGGAGATTTCATTTTCTTACATTAATAATATATTCAATTTTTTCCAGTTCTTTTGTAGGCTAGCAAAAGTATATTAAATAGAAAAATTTCTTTTCCATATATTTTGGCCCATTTAAGTAATAATACAGCCTAACACAGGAAGGAAAAAAGGAGAATATTTTTTGATAAGTATAAAAAGTTCTAGAAATGAAAAATGACATTTTCCATTTTTACAGATATAATATAATCTTAGACATAGCCTTAATTTGGCCATTTCATATCCCTCTTAGAAAAGTTTCTTACAGGTCATGGGTTGGTCTCAAATGAAACATGTATTTAGAGTAACATTTATAAGAGATTTCTAACAGACATCCTGAGATCTTGTTCAAGATATTTCTAATCATGATTATTGTTGTGTAGCAGAGGAAAAAGATGAACTTTGTTTATAGATATATGATTGTTTTATAAAAGCCAAAGTGAGAAAATAAAGCTGATTTTTATATGCACTTAGAACAACGAGCCAGAAATTCAACATCAATCTGGCATATTTTCTCTTTCTTCCCTCATATATCCTGTTTCTGCTTCTAAAAATAGCTGATTTTTTTTTTATTACATGGGTGTTTCTCTATATGTGCCTTCTCCTTAACCACTCACAAAATAAAACCAGGTCAGGAAGTTAGTGGTAATTTCAGAGGTTATATCAGTTTCTAAGACTAGACTTACAACTACAGCAGATGGTAAGCCCTCTTATCTAACCTTATTCAGTTAAGTGACCTGAAAAAGTCAGAGTTGCAAATTCAAATATATATATAATTTATAATACCAACTATATTTAATATATAATATATATATTATGAATAAATTAAAATTATACTAAAATATATGTATATGATATATACTCTTGCCAGGCGCAGTGACTCATGTCTGTAATCCCAGCACTTTGGGAGGCCGAGGCAGGTGGATCACGAGGTCAAGAGATCAAGACCATCCTGGTCAACATAGTGAAACTCTGTCTCTATTAAAAATACAAAAAATTAGCTGGGCAGGGTGGTGCGCACCTGTAGTCCCAGCTACTTGGGAGGCTGAGGCAGGAGAATTGCTTGAACCCAGAAGGAGGAGGTGGCAGTGAGCCAAGATCGCGCCATTGCACTCCAGTCTGGGTAACGAGTGAAACTCCGTCTCAGAGTATATATATATAATATATATTATATATATATATACTCTTAATCACTTTAACTTTTTTTTAAGATAGGATCTTACTCTGTCACATACTTGAGCCTATTGAGTAGCTGGAACTACAGATGTGTGCCATCACACCTGGCTAATTTTTTAACTAAAAATGATTATCTGTAAATCACACACCAAGTTTTGAGAGAGCATCTTGAAGCATAGTTTGCTCCTCTCCCATGTAGGGGCTGGCTCACCTGTAGGGAATATTGAGGCAGAGCTAGGGACAAGAGCAATATCTCATGCCCCAAGTGAGCAAGAATAAGTCTGATATTAAGCTAGTTGTTATTGTTTGTTTCTCTGGCTAGCTGGCTAGCAATCTGTGAAGGTTGTTGCGAATGTCTGGATTTGTGTAGTGTACTCCCCAACTATACAAATCTTTGGCACGGGAGTGTCCATTCTAATTCTTCCTTCTCTGTCAGTGCCCCAGCAAGGCAGTTTATCTCAGACTCGCTGCTGAGGTCATTCTCCGGTTAGGAGGATACTTTTAGTGCAGTTTTGCAAAGTCACTCAAGTCTCACCATTATCCACATTGCTACTCAAGCCAGAGAAGGCTCTCATGCCCTTGCTCAACAGGATGCAGTTAGAAATGACATTCCAGGTCTTTCAAGGATCATTCATCAGAGATATTCAGCTTCTGCCTGAGCCTGCTAGAATGCTTGTTCTGGGAGAAGCCAGCTGCCATGTGAGTTCAGTTACTCAGAGATAGCCATGCTGCGAGGATGTCCAGCCTAGCCATCTAGAAACGTCTTGAGAAGAAAGATGAGTTCCAGCCATTCCAGCCTCATTAGGTGAGAGGAAAAGCCATCCTGGACATTCCAGACACAGTAGACTTGGCATAGAAAAGAACTAAGAATCCAGCCAATGGCAAGTGCTGAAACACTAAGCATATGGCCACAAATGAGTCACCCCAGCTGAAGTCCAAGTCATCATGGAACAGAGACAAGTCATCCCCACTGTGCCCTACCTGAACTACCGATCTACCAACTTGCGAGGATAGTCAATGTTTGTTTATACCACTAAGTTTTAGTGCTATAGTTACGCAGCCATAGATAACCTACTAACTACTCTACACGCCTCACATTCAAACGTTTTTCAGCCTTTTAAAGATATTTACATATATTTCTGTAAGTTGCTAAAGTTCCTCCAGTAGTAATTGCTATACAAGGTTATTTCTTTTAAAAAATTGTATCTCCACTGAATTACAATGTTTTGCTACTATACTGAAAGCTACAAACCGTCGATGTGATCTAGGGCAAGTAACATTAACTCCTCTAGATTTTATTTATTTTTAAACGGGAATAATATGAGCCATTTCATGGGACTCCATGGGAATTCAGTAACATAAAATGCATAAAATGTTTTTCACAGTTTCTGACACATCATAGGTACTTAACAAATATTGGCTCTTTGGAATGATAGTATTAATATATTTTCATTTTCATTACTGTCCCTCATAAAAGCCAGATGTGCACGAATACCTAAAGGAACTATTTCTGACACAGTAAAAAAGTAGTTTACATTTGAAGGAGTAAAATCTGTTCAGATATTACATTATTCCATCTGCTTTCAGGCCATTTTGAATAAGTTTAAGAAATCTTGTCAGTCATTCCCAAGTATATCTGCCTGTCCTACCATGAAGGAATCTTACCATTTGAAGTTACCCCATCCTTATGTGAAACATATGTGAAAAGGGATCTTCACATGTACGAGAAAAAAGTAAACAAAGATAAATCACAGAAATTTAATTTGCCACGGATATAATAAAAAAAGAAAAATTGTGGGGGAAGGGGAGAAGAATCTCATGAATGTTTCAATCAAATTAGCATCTAACATAAGTTAGACAGGACTGAGAAGATAATTACCTGCCTAGAAAAGCAATTAAATTAAGGTTTTTGTCTTTTTGTCTTTTTCTTTCTTTCTTTCTTTTTAAACAACATATGCTGCTGTTAGAAATGAAGGAAGCACTTCTGATAATATGATATTTCAAGAGTTACTTTTTGGGGAATATACCTATAAATATAAAAATATCAATGCTTGGTGTGAAGGTAAAGTTATACATAATCAAATACAGGTGTGCAGCCAAGTCCATCCTCACACAGGCAATTCATTTCACTAGACCTTGATTGAATATTATTATTTTACCTTTCATAATAAAATGGTTCTTTGAAGCAAGTATTATATTCCAACAGTTCCTTCTGTTTTATTGGAAATGCAAGATCTGTGAATCCTTTCTTGATAACTTTAGGCTGTTCGTCTCAACTGATTATTTATTTTACTTGAGTCCTTCTTCAAGAGGGTGTCAAGGACTTTTATTTTTGTCAGAGAAACCATTAATTTGCATTTGAAAGATGGAAAGTTGGGAATAAAGTCTTCAACTAATTATAATCAGTGATTGCATCTCTATGCCAAAGCCTGTGCACAGTCACAAAGGATCGATGGGGAGCAATGCACGTTTTATTCCTCTTTGTGCTTTCATCAAAATCATAGAGATTTTTTATTACTCTCTTCCACATCTCATAATTCATCATTTCCTCTCTTTGTTTTATATGTGAAAAATGCTTGGCCTTTCAAATATTCAGTATTATAATTCCTTCTCTTATAATTAAGTGATCTCTTCTTCCTCTACTTTAACTTTCTTTGTTGCTTTAATTTTCTAATGGTGAGAAAAAGCGTAGAATAAAAGACGAACATGAGAAAAATGAAAAGTGAGTATATTTTCTAATTTACACTTCAACAAAAAGTGAGAAAGATACATTACTGAATATCTCCAAAGAAACAATAGTTTAGTATCAGTAATTAGTATTTGAAGTCACAATTAGCTTCTATAGTTATTATATCTTTGAAAGAAATCTATATCTCATATGTAGTATTGCTAACAGATAAAGCAGTCTGTGAAATATCAAAATAAAATTACCAAAACAAGTCATATATAAATATGAAAAAAATAAAACTAAAAATAATGAAGAAAAAAATACAACAATGAGCAAAAGCCATGCAGTCTCTAGTAGGAAAAGGGAGTTGAGTACATAATGGTAATAACAACTTATTATTAAAAAAAGAGGTTACAACAAATCAAGTTCAAATTTCAACAGAAAAAGAGGGAGAAAAAAATCATGAGAGAAAAAGAAATTAATTCATATAAAGTAAAATTTAGTGAAGCAGCTCATGTTTAAAAGAAAAAAGTTTTTAAAATCACAAATATTTATTTAATCACACCATCTTGAACTCAACCCAGAACCTCCATCTTATATTCTAATAGTATGTAGAGAAACATTCTGAGCCATAGAATAAATTAATTTTTGACATTCTTAAAGAGCAACAAATAGGTGCAATGTGGACATCTTTTCATTAAATTACAAGATCAAAACAAAGCAAAGTTTAAATGAATTTCCAAATGTGGAAATTGGTACCATTTTAGGGTTGATTTCACATAACAGATTATCCATCAATATATCAGCGTATATTTTTATCAGAAATACTAAAAGAGACTTTGAATCTAATATGATAATGCAAAATATACTTTTGCTATGGTATCTGCTCTATAAGTATGCAAATGGCATTCAACCAGCATTTTCAGGTCAGAGGTGCCTCTAACTGTGACTATTCAATTATTATAAAATAAGCTTAGGTCAATTCTAAGCTTGTATATTTTACAGTCTAATTTTCATTAAATTAAATTTTAAGAGATTTTTGCCTCTCAATATTCTAGTTTCATAAAGAGTCATACTAAATACCCATAAGCAAAATAACAACAACAAAAAAATACATATTCAGGCATTGATTGATTTCTTATCTTCTGAATTAGATTGGCAAAGCCAAGAGCCAATGAATGAACAAGAGAACTATTGTTCTAATAGATACTGCAACTATTACCCTTGGAAATGGCAATAGACTAATAATAGCAAGCAATAACAATAATGAACCTTATTAGCTTTGCATGATGATGATGATGATGATGATGATGATGATGATTACCTTAGGTTGGAAATAAGATTACAAGAAAGAATAATCTGCAAGATGTTCTCTAAAAATCATACATAAAATATGTTCTCTTCCATACATGCAACATTTCTTTCAGACAAGCTACAAGGCAGTAGCTATTTCTTTGATGTATCATAACCAGAAAGATTATTCCAACAACTGCAATTAAATTGTGGTTATTGTTACAATGCCAGTGTGTACTAAAAGCAGCATATATACATTCTTTTCACATATCTGCGATATTATTTCTTATCTGTAAACCCGAGAAGTCCTCTTGCCCCCAAAACAGAGAGAAATTATGTAATGTCTGAAAATGAGTTAAGCCATTGGCCTTTTCAGGGAAAAATCAAGTATGCTTAATTTTTGTCCTACGAGTTGGGTTTACATCAAAAGCACCTAATTTTTAAATGCCCTGATGTTTAATAATATTGTTCATTGTATGCTATTACATTTGTTTAAAAACAGAATCCTGTATTTTTTAAATAAAATTTATGTCAACCATGCAGTTGCTTAATTGTAATAACTTCATAAAACAGCAGGTGGTTTTAGGTCATTGTTCCAAGACACTGTTAGAAAGATTGATAAAAGTTTCTGTTTCAGTAGCATTAAGCTACTATCTTCCAACAGAACCTGTACTGTGCATGAGTCATTAATATCATAAAATTGTCCATCACACACACACACACACACACACACACACACACATTTTCCTTCATTCTGACTGAACTTCAAAATAGAGAATGGATAATGAAGAAAGGAAGCTGACTTTAACAGTTTGGGTAATTAATGAGTATTGTGCCACCTAAATCTTAGTCAATATTTGTCCTATAATTTAAAATCTCCTCTTGTTAAATTCAATCATTTAATGTAATTAATTATGGCTTTTCCTCATGGTCATATATGAATCTCCTCCCTCCTTACATCCTCTACTACTATAAACATGCTTCAAAATGGGATATAATGGGGCTCATCTGCCTTTTTCACACATCAGGAGAGGGCCACCCAGCTTAAGAAGAAATGTTGGTTCTTGTTCAGGGCAAATAATGATTCTTTTGTCAAAAAAATATCTCTAGGGTACCATTTATATGTCAGCCACTTAGTTCTGAGTGCTTATCTCTTCTAGAGCTCACCCCTAAAAGGGCTTATAAATGTTTATTTGACACTTGGAGCTGCCCAGTGGTCAATGAGTAGCCTCAACAGGAGTGTGAGCCTCTTTAAGATCGTGAATTGAAAAAGGGAAAAAGGAGTGATATAAAATGAGTCTGATGAGGAACTAGTAAAAATGGACTCAAATTCCGCCTTTGTTTTCAGCCTGTGATCCCCGGCATTTTGCTTAACCTATCTGAGTCTCAGTTTCCTCAGTTGTTAAATTAGTGAATGATGACTCAACATTGAAATTATACCATGCTTCCTTTTAATCCCTCTTACGCTGTCTCCCCTATGATGCTAATTTAAGCCTGTTTCAATTAACAGTGATTAGTACATTTCCAACTAGTCTACATTTTTTATTCCTTCCACTACACATCATTTTATCTGTTGCCTTTTATTTACTTATCACAGCACTGTTTTCATTATGCCTGGACCAGTGGTTCTTAAAATTCTTGGGTTAAAATTTCTCTGATGAAAGTCAAAGATATCTTCCCTAGAAAAATGCATGTGTCCCACATAGACATACAATTTTTCTCGTGATTTCAGAGTGGTGAGCATGTGCCCCATATAAGAAGGGCAGCTGTTATTTGGCTCTAGGCAATGGTTACTGGGCAGAAATGTGAGCACACAAACTTCTTAAGTGTTGATTATTTTTTAAAAGGACTCAGAAATAAGGATATTTTTAAATAGGAAATCTAATTTTAAAATCCTACCATCATTTTAAAGATGAATACCCATGTGGATCAACAACCCATTTTTGAGAAAAATACACTCTCTGGATCCAATAAGCAACTTTAAAAATCTCTGCTTTAAGGCTTCCAGTGTATTTCAATAGATGTCCAAGGACCAACTGTTTTCACTCTGCATTCTGCCATGTATCAGCATACACAGCAGAAGGTTGCAACTACCTAACCACTTAGCAGATTGGCACTTAGCCCAACCCACTCACTTTACAAGTAGGAAAGCTGAAATCTAAAGAATTTAAATACCTTTCCCAAGGTCAGATGGCAAATTGGTAACAAAACCGAAACAATAATCAAAGTTTTTCGCTTCTCAGTATAATTTATTTTCCCCTGTATCCTACACCCTGCCTCATTTTTCCAATATATTCTTGAGGGAAAATTTCTATGCTTTTCCCCGGATCATGCTGTACATTAATTTGCCTTGCTCATTTATATAAAATTTAATATATAATATTAAACTATACATAATTTATAATAAAAGTATATGCAATTTTATATATAGATATAGATATATGCACACAGAGGATGCTTTTAACAACATGAGTTCTCTTCACACAATCTGGATTCTTAGTATACATGTGACAATATATTCCCTTATATTCATTATATCCATTATATTCCCTGTTGTTATGAACAACATCCTTGCCCTTCCTAAGTTCTGTGCCTAAAATACATGGTGACTCCCTCTTGGGCACTGTTCAAATCACAGTGGAAGAATGCTAATCTTGACAGCTCCAAAAAGAACACTTGGATAAGTCAAAACTGATCCATTCTTTTAGCTGCCTTGTCATTTTCCACCAGCAGTTTGAATTTGGCTTCTCACATGCAGACCAGTATGAAAAACGTAAGTAGCTAATGGCTGTCAAAAACAATGGAGAAAATAAAAATAGCATGGCAAAAAGAAGCACTCTCTTTTTTTTCGTTTTAAAAAGTACTAATGCATTCAGTATTTTTTAAGCCATGGTTATTGAAACACTACAGGAAAAATATATCCACATGGGTCCTTTTCATAGTATTGCTCAACAAGAATGAAAATTAATGAATAGTAGAAATATAAATGAATATCTTTGAAAACATTCCGTCTAGTTGAATCATTTATAATCTTATTAAACCATATGAATGTTCTCAGACCTGGGGGATCCAGAAACTGTATTCCAATTTTTCTCTTCTCCTCTTAGAAATAACCAAATCAGAGGATGAAAACCAAGAGCTGCTCCCAGGCCAGGGATCTGTCCTAAACACATACACATACATACACACACACACACACAAATTTATATGTACACACATACATACTGTTTGTTGTTTTCGTTGAGGTTGTTGAAATTCCTAAATTGTCTACTTTAAAAATCAGGAGATACTAGATACACACTGCATTCCGACTTCTCTTGAATAACTAGAAAATCTGGAAGCAGTTAAGCAAACCTAAATCACTCCTCTTCCTTTTATTATTATTATTATTATTATTATTATTATTATTTTGAGACAGAGTGTCACTCTGTTGCCCATGCTATAGTGCTGTGGCATGATTCTGGCTCACTGCAACCTCCAGCTCCCAGGTTTAAGCAACTCTCTTGTCTCAGCCCCCCAAGTAACTACAATTACAGGCATGGGCAAGTACACCTGGCTAAGTTTTTATATTTAGGAAGGATGGGGCTTCACCATATTGGCCAGACTGGTCTCAAACTCCTGGCCTCAAGTGATCTGCCCACCTCGACCTGCCAAAGTGCTGGGATTACAGGCATGAGCCACCGCGCCGGCCATACTCCTGTCTCTTAAATGAAATGCACACTTTCACTTCACCACTTCCTGCAGCATTCTTGCTCATGTCTCCAACACTGAGCCCATTTAATAATTGCCTTGTAGTTAAGGCTCATCACTCATTTTATCTTACTGGTTGGGGACATTTTTAAAGATTTACAATTGTGAAGTTTGCCTCTAATGAATATAGTGTATGTTTTACTAAAAAGAGATTGGTAGCATCTATGCAACTCTAAAGTAACCCATTATTTCAACGTAGAAAAATAAGATTTCACATCAAAATCAAGTGCTTCATGTAATATTTCTTATTTACGCAAATTTCCCCATCAATTCAGTTTAAGTGGCAGTTGTCAGGAGATAATTCTTCATGGGTCTCTTGTATCTCTGCGAATCTGTGAGCAAGGCACTGATTGCCCTTTCATTCCAGATAATTGTCTCAAAGATATTTGTGTAGTAAACAGCTTTGGAAGACAGAGAAAGTACTAATCTCTCTCTTAAAGCAAAATATAGACAGGTTTACTGCCCATTATTTAAAAAAACTTGGATTCTCTCAGCACAGGGTTTGTCTTAGAAAGAAACCCATTTTGTGTGCACATATCAATCTGGGCCCATCTATACTACCCTTCCTGTCTTCTGCCAACAACCCTGAAACTGCTGCAGGCTAGCCTGTTACTTTGAACCAGGGTAAAATTTCAGACTCTTCACAGCCCCTGACACCTTTCCCCAGTCACTAATTTTTATGAACTGAATAACTTGGAGCTAGCTCTAATCTAATCATATCATACGATTTCAAATGCACAAATCCTTTACACTTACATCCACATGAGAGAAAAGATTTATGAACCCCCTATGCAGGTGTTTGAAATATTATGGATGAATTGTTCATGAGCAGGATATTGACGCTATAGAGGTGGTGTGCTGTAGTGACTATGAACATGGCTTCCAAAGGAGGCAGATCAGATTTTAAATCATGGTTCCCACGGCTTATTACCTGGGTGAGCTTTGGATTGCTGCTTTACTTTCTTGAGTCTCAGTTTCCTCATCTATGAAATGGGGTCATGATTCCAATAATATAATGCCACTGTATTACATTCAATGTTTGTGAAATTTATTAACCATAAATTTTCTTCAGAAATTCATGTAGTGGGACAACTTATTGACAAGTTCTTTCTTGCTACTGTAGATTTACTAGAAAGGAATGAAATCAAATGCTCAAATACCTTCTCTCTCTTTCTCTCTCTCTCTCCTTCCTCTGGCTCCCTTTCAACATTCACAAGAACATTCAGGCCTATATTTTCAAATTTTCACTGTCTTTATTATCCCTAGAGGGTATTTTTAAAAGTTATTCTTGAAAGATCAAGAAGTCATACCCTAACAAGCCTTTAAACCCATGGTAACAGAACATATACTTAAGTAAACAAAGATGAAAGTGTTGAAGGACTGACTGTAGGTATGTTGGATTTCCTGGGATTTGACAGTGTGAATCGAGAAGCCCTGTAGCAGAATAAATGCCATATTCCTAAGATGGCAGAATGTTGGATGAATATGTGTGTGGGGAACAATAAAGACCAGGCTCTATATTTCAGCATCTCAGTGAAGGCCCTCTGGTTGATATGTTCTACAGGAAGTGGTACACCAGTGGAGTAGCCTACCCTTCAATGACTACCTGGGCCTGGGGGAAAAAGCAGTTGCCAATGTGTCAAGTGTGGATTAAAATGACACTTCTCATTTTGCATGCACAAGGGAGAAGAAAAGGGTCCATTCGAAAATGGCTAATATTGGACTTCTGGCCAGTTTTGGAAGTGGAGCCATCAACTTAGATTTATTGGGATTTGGGGGAACAAAGTTAAATATGTTGTTTATTTTATGAAGATTGTCATAGGGCAATTTAAATCTGTCTAAGTGACTAGAAAATAAGTTGGAGCTGTTATTGGCATTATTATTCTAATAAAAATAGGCCATTCTTCTTTAAATATCTCAATTCTGTGGCACATATCTCTTTTCTTCTTGACATTTGGAATTACAAATGTTCTAAGAGATCATTAAGACTAACCTCTTAGTCAAGGTAACAACTATTTGTACAGTGTCTCTAACAAATGGTTGTGCATCCTCTGTTGGAATATGTTTGTTGACAAGGCCTTCACAATTTATTAAATATCCTTTCTGAAATTCCCATCCACTTGCTTTAAGATTTTTTTCTGGAATATTTTTCTAAGGTGTTTTTACCTTAGAACACCATATTCCTACATAAGAATCATTTTCACGAATATCTTTTGTCCTAAAGAGTGTTGAATAGTTGAATCTACAAAACAAGAAATATATAGGAACAATGAATATTAACTTACTAAATTATGTGTACAATATATTGAATTCAATATGGGGGTGTATATCTATTCTTAATATTAAATATCCATATTTGAGTTTTTACATATACAGAACTTCAGAACCTTCTAAATGTAACATTGACTTTAAGAATTAAGAAAGTTTGGGGAATTCCACAGTAGAGTAGAATATAGTGTCATTGTGATCTCATGCATCATCTTAGAGGTAAACTAAGGCATATCTCCATAAGAACTAAGGATACGTAGTAATACAACAGGGAAATAGGAAGAAAATAATCTACTAAAAAATATATAAATTAGCTTCTAAAATGTGTGCTCTGACAAGAATCTAATTCGAACTGAATTGAGCAGCTGACTTGAGAATAACACATAGGCATACTGGAAATGAAGTTGTATGGATCACAGAAGTCATGTCCTAGGGGTCCAGGTGACAGATTATCTTCCCTGCGTCCAAACTGTGAAAAGATCCATGTTTAAAAGTGAGAAAAGCAGAATCATTTGTAATGCACTAACTTCACTTGCACAGTATCTGCTGGAACCCTGGAAAGTCATTCTATTGTAGAAAAGCTTAAATTATAGGTAGTGTATTTTTTGTACAATGAACCTGAGTTATTAAAAGTGCTTAACTAATCTTATCAGCCACCTATTGTTAGACAAATTGTGGAAGTTATTATAATATTTTCCTACAGATAATTTTCAAGCAATTCAGCCAATGAATTTATTTCAATTCATAAGTATTTACTGAGTGCCTATTTTTTCCCTTGCTGAAACATTACAGTGAACGCACAGCTGAATAAGAGTTACTCCTCCTCTTTTCACACCTCCAAGGAGTTTTTCATCTAGTAGAGGAACTTTCAATAGGGGAACAAAATAGTAGGAAGTGTAATAGGAAAAGGGCCATTATCTAAGAAACTATGGGCTCCTTCAGGACAAGTATGGTCTCATGGTCCATGTACTCTCTGCTTTAAGCATAAGTCCAACTTGTCTATTGAGTGAATAATTTAAAAACAGGAGGAAAGAAAGATGGATCAAAGGTAGGTATAAAATGAAAACATGGGAAAGGTCTGTAGGTGTGAATGAAAAAGCAACAATATAGGAAAATATTTGAGATGGAGTTTTGAAGAATGAAGATTTTGACAGGCAGTTTTAAGTGAAAGGGTATTTAAGAAATGGAATTCAGCATGAGCAACTTCATAAATATGGGAAAGAAAAAAGCTAAATTCAGTGGAGAATAGGTAGCATCTTTCACGCAAAAATTTAAGAGTAGCTGGAAAGGTACCTCTGAGAGGTACCATATAGGAACTCACCAGGTAGAGGTTGAAGTAGAAAACATTTGTTTCATTTTGGTTTTATTTTTGTCTGACCAGCATTTATCTTACTGTGATGAGAATTCACTGGTATAACTAGAAATAGTATCTCATCCCCACATTTATTTAAAATTATTTGAAGTATAACCCATGTTCAGTACAGTGCCTGTCATAATGCATTTTTAGACATGTATAAATATGTAATTACCAACCAGATCAAGATATGTAGAGGCTCAGAAGGCCCACCTATACCATATGCCTATTAGTACTCCATCAAAAGAAATCCTTCATTCTCATTTTTTTACCATAGGTTACTTTTGCCATTTCTGAGTAACATATAAATATAATTTTACTTCTTCAACTAAACATATGCTTATGATTTTTAGCCCTGTTGTTGCAGGTAGCAGTAGTTCATTCTGATTTCCTTGCTTTGTGATATTCCATTGTATTAGGTTGATGCAAATGTAAGCATGTTTTCTGTCATTATCTTAAATGGGAAAAAATCTTGCTCACTTTTGCACCAACCGAATACAAATATGCCACTGTAGTATTTCATTTTATAAATATTTGTTCACTCCATGGTGGGAGAACATTTTGGTTGTACTTAGTTTGAATAAATCAAACTAAGTAGGGACTTTTTTTCAAGTAAAATCTTCATACATAAGGCAATCATATATCACCGTTTAAGTCCCAGCCTACACCTCTTTCTCTATCATAATTATCAATAATGCCCCCCTCAGTTTACTTTTAAGAAATTACACAATTTGTATGACAAATTACATGGTAATCTTATATGTAAAACTCAAATGAAAGCCTTAACAAATGTAATGTTCTCTGAACTGAAAAACCAAGAACAGCTATCAGATACTATAACAGCAGTTGTCTAGATCTATAAAATATAATTAGAAGAGCCTCCAAGAATCTCATACCCTGTGTAGTGATCTTAGGTAATTCATTATTACTATGGGTAATTGGTAGTGATTTATTTAAGAGTAACTTTAGAACTTCATTATATTGATTATTAAAATTAATTTCTTAAGATTTTATGAGAATAATGGAACAAAAAATAAAAATTACAGCAAGAGGTATGGAACAATTTCTTATCTAAAAACATTTTTTTGAAGATGTCTGTGGGAAGATTGCATTGATATGGACAGAAGACAAGGAAATACTGGGTAGAAGAGGGTGATTTTCCAGCAAAAGCCCCACCCTCAAGCCTGGAGATCTACAGCCCTAAATGGGAACAATTGACAATCATTTCTGTTTGTATGCCCCAAAAGCCCTTTGGCTTGCCACACCCCCCTATCCTGAACTCATATAAATCCTGAACCCCAGGCTCCAGAAGCAGACGAGCAGATGAGGAGACAAGCAGACAAACAGAGGAATGGCAGAATGATGCAGCAGAGAAAGAGAGAGGAGGAACATCTCAACACCAAGAGAAATTCAGCTAGGGGAGGTAGGAGAGGGGATCAGCTGCCGGACGGCCAGGCTCCAAGGAAAGAATTACCATCCCTCTCTATCCACCTTCCAGCTCTCCATCTATCCCATGGAGAGCCACCTCCACCACTCAATAAAACCCTGCATTCATCCTTCAAGTCCGTGTATGGCCTGTTACTTCCGGGACCCTGGGCAAGAGTTTGGGATACAGAAAGCTGTCACACTGGCCCTCTGCCCTTGTGAAAAGGCAGAGGATCCACTGAGATGTTTAACACTTAAGCAACTTGTGGATGGTAAGGCTAAAAGAGCATTAGAACACTGGGGCCACAGGCATCCATCCCTAGACACTATGTGGGCAGGAGCCCAAAGCGCTCACCCTGGCTCTTGCACCTGCTTGTCTGCATGTGCCCCTTCCTATCAGGGGTTTTAGCAGCAGCAGCAGTGACTGAACAGGTGAGCCACACACCTGTAGCACGTTCTTGAGGAGGATCAGGGAATTCTCCCATTTCAACATGTTTTATTTATCTTTTTGTGGCCTATTCATTTCATGCATACACACTTTTGAACAAAACAAAACAAAACAGAATCCACATCACAAAGATTCCCTGAAGTCATCAGCATCTACACATTTGCTTTTTCCCCCCTTATAAAACTTTACTTTGAGACATCTCATGACCGGACTTGACTTGGTCATTTTCCTTTTATTCAATGCATTTATTGATGCTTTCTAAAATTATTTATGCTGCTATTTATTTTATATTCCCAAGGCTTTTAAGTAAAAGAATTTTTCCCCTAAGTAATTAAAATTTAACTCCATCTCTATCTCTCCTCGAAGTGCTAATTCAATGATTTCCACATACATTAAGGATTTTCTTTATCATCAATAAACTGTACACTGAAATACCTGTTCTTAATTACTTTTTGAATATGTTATATATTCTGGACCCAAACTTAAGAGTTGATGATTTTTACTGTTATATAGAAATGCCATAGATGTAATATGTTACTATTAAAATCATGTTATAAGGATTACTTTTCAAATAGTTTGTGAAATCTAGCCAATACACACTAGAAGGCATGAAAAATTGGCAAATGGTCAAAGCTCGATGGTCTTATTTAACAAGGTGTTAGTTCTTATTCATAGCAAAAGTATTGAATGGATTAAGTGCCTCAAAGGAGTGCTTGAACGAGACCATAGATAAAAGCGAGAAAACTAGCTAGACAGAGAATTATGAATGATGTCTTCCTGTCTTCTGATGACAAAAAAAAGAATTTGGAAATGCACCTTAAACCAGCAATGGCGAGGCAAAGATACTTTTTTAATCCAAATAATACATTATTGCAAAAGTCACTTTATGAATTTATAGAAGTCTAACAAGAAAAACAGTAGCAGGATTTGCAAAAATAACAACAAAAATTTCTACTCTTTGTTAGAGAGATCTTCTCCTGAAAAGATTTATCTTCTAAAGGAGAAATTTACCTTTAGCATATTATGTCAAAATATAAAATTTAAAGATAAAAATAGATAATATCCCATATTATTTACTTATACATTTATTACAAAAATTATTTTGAGATCCTTTTGAAATCTTTATTATTTTGTTGTTGCTGTTGCTCTTTTCTTTCTTGAGACAAATAATTAACCGTCTTCCTAGATCAAACTTTAGACTCCAAACATACACTTTGGTCATTGCCAGATCTCATTTCATCTAGTGATAAAGTTATATTTCCTTGTAGGATTTTACTACATAAACAGTGTGCCTCTGTTCTGCATTTTGAATTTTGTTAAATGTCATTTTGTCCAGCACTTTTTTTTTTTTTTGAGATGAAGTCTCACACTGTTGCTCAGGCTGGAGTGCAATATCACGATCTCACTGCAGCTTCCCTCTCCTGTGTTCAAGCTACTCTACTGCCTCACTGCCTCAGCCTCCCAAGTAGCTGGGATTACAGACCTGCCACCACGGCTGACTAATTTTTGTATTTTTAGTAGAGATGGGGCTTCACCATGTTGGCCAGGCTGGTCTCGAGCTCCTGACCTCTGCCCACCTTGGCCTCCCAAAGTGCTGGGATTACAGGTATGAACCACCATGCCCAGTCCACTCTTTTACGTTAATCCAACTGGTCAAGCTTCTAACAAAGTATCTTAAAAATGAATTTTAGTCTTCATCTTAAGTCATTCTTCCCAGGAAATACTGCATACTATAATGATCCAAATGCTGAGATTTTATGAGACACATTTGAAGTCTTTCACCAAATATAAATTTGTAGGCCCCATCTCTGTTGAACAAATCAATAATATTTATAGATTTATTAATGGCTACTAAAACACATTACAAAATTTCAAAGTGTTTTTTATAGGGAATTCCCTGACATAAGATAAATAAACCAAATTCTAACTCTGTTGAAAATATGAAAACTCTATAGATGGTCTTCATCCATGAATTCTTGACCTCAAACATTCAAATATGTCTTTGGGCATCTCACCACCCTCTTTTCTTGCCCTTTTTGGGAAAGATTCTAGTCATTTATGATGTTCATTGGCCTCATTAGTCAAAATCTCTTGACCACCCTGTGATCAATCTGGATTTCCTCCAATGAGAATGACTTTTCTTTAAGAATATCAGGAAATCTCCTCCAAACTTTATACAACATTTCACATATTTAATGATAAACACCATTAAAACAATGAAAAATGGAACCTCCAAACACTGCTGGTAGAAAGAGAAATGAGGTGGCCACATTGTCAAACAGTCTGGGAGCTCCTCAAAAAGTTCAATATGGAGTTACCATAGTACCCAGAAATTCCAACCTAGATACATACCCAGGAGAAATAAAAGCATGCATTCCCACCAAAATCTTGTACATTATTGCAGCAGTAATTATAATACATAGAAATGTAGAGAAAACCCAAATGTCCAAAATGAATAAATAATTGAGTAAATAAATAAAACATGGCATATCCATATAATGAAATATTATCTGGCCATAAAAATAAATTAAGCACAGAATGTGCTACAACTGGAATAAACCTTGTAGATATAATGCTAAGTGAAAGAAGCCTGTCAGAGCAGATTACATATTGTATGATTCAATTTGTATGAAATAATCAGAATAGGCAAATCTACAGAAACAGAAATTACATTAAGTGCTGTCTAATGATGGCAGGGCAGAAATGACTAGAGAATGACTGCTAATCAATATGGAGTTTCTTTGTGGAGTGATGAAAATGTTCTAAAACTGACTGTGGGGATGATTCTATGAGTCTGTGAATACGCTGAAAACCATTAAATTTTATACTTCAAAACGAGTGAATTGTATGGCTAATGACATAATATCTCAATTAAATTGTCATATTTAAAAAGACAGTGTAAAGTATCATGAGATAACCAAATACATATATATGTAGATATGTGTGTTTCTATACATAAACACAGATATATACATATTTATACACACATACATATACACATACAGTTGATCTTTCAGCAATGCAGAAATTGGGGTGCTGACCCCATGCAGGTGAAAATGCACATATAACTTTTGAGTCCCCCCAAATTTAGCTACTAACAGCTTGCTGTTGACTGAGAGGCTTCCTGATAACATAACCAGTTGATTAACAAATAGTTTGCATGTTATATGCATTATATTCTGTATTCTCACTATAAAGTAAGCTATAGAAAAGAAAATGTTATTAAGAAAATTATAAAGAAGAGAAAATATATTTACTATTCATTAATTGGAAGTGAACCAACATAAAATTCTTCATCCTCATCTTCACATTGAGTAGACTGAAGAGGAGGTTGAGGAATGGCTGGTCTTTCTGTCTCAGGGTTGACAGAGGCAGAAGAAAATCCTTGAATAAGTGGACCTGCACAATTCAAATCTGTGATTGTTCAAGGGTCAACTATACATATGTGTACATACATATATATATGGTCTATATACCAACAATAACCAGAGTAATTATCCATTTATTTAATAAACATTAATTAGACACCTAGAAAGCAAAAGGAATATATTGAGCACTAAAAATCAATAAAAATAATGACAACAATAAGAAAACAATAAGCTTTAGAAAATGATAAAGTAGATAAAACTCAAGCAAATCTAACCAAGAAGAAAAAGATATGATAAATCTCAGGTCAATTCTTAGCTCTACCAATTAATAGCTGAATAACTTTAAAGCAGACATTTAGCCTTTCTGAACCAAAGACTACGCTGGCTCAGCTAATTCCCATCTGCAAAGAAAAAAGCTTCAGTTGTTCAAATTCATCTTCTATTCTAGAACATTTGGATTGTTAATGATGTTTTTGACAATTGTAGCTTTTAAATTAAAACAAAAAAACAATGAGAACAATTTTAGAAATGAAATTTAAGCCATTTCATTAAACTGTATGTCCTTTTCTGATCTTTTTCTCCCCAGCTTTATTGAGGTTTAATTAATATATAAATGGGTAAAGAAAATGTGGCATTTATACATCTGTATGTATATAAAAGAATATTATTCAGCTATAGAAAATAAGAAAATTCTGTCAGTTGTGACTACATGGGAGAATCTTGAGGACATAATGTTAAGGAAAAATAAGCCAGATACAGAAAGATAAATACTATATGATCTCATTTATATGTGGAACTAAAAAAGTCTAACTCATAGAGGCAGAAAATAGAATGGTGGTTGCCAGGGGCTGGGGGGTTGGAAAAAATTGGGACATATTGGTGGCCAAAGGTTATAAATTTCCAATTATGCAGAATGAATAAGTTCTGGAGATCTAATGTACATCATGGTGACTATAGTTAATAATACTATATTGTATACTTGACATTTTCTAAAGGGATGGATATTACCACCAAAAAAGTATGTCTTCTGAAGACAGAAAAAGAATATATATATGTATATATGTATGTATGTATGTATGTATATATACATATCACACTTGCCATACCTGTGCATGTTACAGTAAAAGAAAATGAGCACCTATTGCAGAAGAAGTTGTGTCAAATTCACAAATTGCATTTCTAATTTTGTGTCTATTGTTTTAAGTGTATTTTTTTCTATCCTGATCAGTAATAAATACAGTGAATTTGTTTTCCTCAAAGTCTGCTTGAATTTTATGGTTCTTATATTTTTTGTCATGCAACTTCATTTTGAATTCATAGCGCAGTTCATCAACAAAATCAATACTCCTCAATTTTCTGATCGTTGAGTAGAGTCAAGAGAGCAGTCTCTGTAGTTAGATAGACCTAACCCAAAGCCTGGGCCAGCCTTTCACTTGCCATGTGATTCTGGCAAGTTACTTTACCTGAGTTTGTTTAGGTTTTAGTGGCAAATGCTACAAGTTGCCTCCTCAATATCCATTCTCTGCTGTGGACTTAGACATAAACCTCAATCCATTTTGGGCATTCATGTTCCCGATTAATACTCAACTTCCCAACTTCCCATAGGTTAATTTTAGTCAGGGAGAAGGAAGAAGAATCTCCTGAGTAGGGTTTCCAAGTAAGCTCTCAGTAGGGGCAGAGTCATCTGGCTTTCCATTTTGGCCCTTCGCTCTTCACCCTCCCCCTTTTATTCCTTGTCTAGAATGTAGACACAATGGCTGGAGAAGTAGCAGTCACATCGGGAGTGACTAAGGATGTCAAAGTAGAAAGGTCAACAGATTACTTATGACACCATGTAGCAAATGGATCAACTCTGGACACCACACCCATAAACCAAATGTCAATTGATTAAGCCTCTATTTTTTTAGATTTTCTGTTGCTTGCAGAATGTACAGGCAGAGCACAGTCCAGTAATTTTCCTTTCTGATATCATCTGAAGACAGTGTTTGCATTCATCCCTGTGTTTTTTGATTAGCATAAAGTGGGAGTAAATGTTAACAACTATTATTAGCAGTGATGTTTCATAAACCCTAACAAATAGAAACCTCTGAGATACCGAGTTTCTGAGGTAAGACATGAGTGGGTGAGAAATATGTATATGTGAATTCAAATGTAGAGATACACATATCTAAAGATATTTAGTTTGATAAAAATCCGATTGGTTTCTAGTTAAACCTTTATTTGCCTAGGGAAGGCTTGTATATTACACATTGAACCTTGAAGCTACTACCATTTTCCCATGGTCTCAAAGAAGTCAATAGTAATTGATAAATTTTCTGTCACTGTGGGCAATTAATAGAAGTTACACAGCATCGGTTACATCAATTTTTATGTATCTGAGGAGTAAAAAAATTGATTTCGCAAACTGACTGGTACATATTGATTCAATGCCTGTCCCTAGGCCATTTCTATTTAATGCTTTTGTGCAGTCATTGAGAAAAATCTCGGGACTGTCAAAATATAATTCTGTGGAATTTTTATATATTACTCTGCAAGTAATTTTGGTATCAGTAATGCACTTTCAAGTTGGGAGACATACTCTCTCTTAAAATGTTTACATATCAGGGAAATAAGAATAGAAAACAGCTAAAAATCATTATTCACTTAAGTCTGAAATCTCTGATGACACATGTGGAAAAGCACTATCAGTATGTGTTTATTTTGAAAAAGAATAGGAATTATGTTTGAAGTATCTTTCATAAGTTTCAACAACTACAAAATGAAAAGGTACAAATATGGCCAAGCACAGTGGTTCATGCCTACAATCCCAGCACTTTGGGAGGCCGAGGCAGGTGGATCATGAGGTCAAGAGTTGGAGACCAGCATGACCAACATGGTGAAACCCCAACTCTACTAAAAAAAAAAAAATACAAAAATTAGCTGGGCATGGTAGTGCACACCTGTAATCCCAGCTACTCAGGAAGCTGAGGCAGGAGAATTGCTTGAACCCGGTAGGCAGAAGTTGCAGTGAGCCCAGATCGCACCACTATACTCCAGCCTGGGTGACAGAATGAGACTCCATCTCAGAAAAAAAAGAAAGAAAAAGAAAAGATGCAAATATGTTTCCAAAACTTCCTTTTGGGAGGTACTCTACCTTGTCATCTTCCTAGCAAGGCCTGAGGTAAGAAGCGGTAGCATACAAAGAGAAGGAAAGCATCTGAATTTAGCAATAATGAACCTTAAAAGCATATCTAAAATGCCTTTTTTCAAATAATTACCTGTCAACAAATATGCAGGAAGCATCAGTCCAGGTCAGGAACGTTCTGGGTCCTGGGGATAACACAGTGAGCAAGACAGACAAGACCCCTGCCCTCACTTAGCTTATAGAAACACAGATTGATGGTAAGGAGAAAGATAGGAAAAACAATAAATAAACAGTATAGTTTCAGATACTGTTAATGCTGAAAGGAATAATGCAGCAATAGATGAGATCGTAGGTGCTGTGAGTTGGAATTTGTCATTTAAATAGGGTGGTTAAAAAAAGTCTTTTCAAATGAGGCAAAATTTGAGCTAGAACCTGAATGACAACGAGGAAGTTATAAAAAAAAACTGGGTAAAGAATAGTCTAAAAAGCAAGAACAGCTTATGCAAGGACCCTAAGGCACGAAGAAGTTTGTGCTATTCACAAACCAGATAGAAAAAAGGGTGGCTGGAGTGAGCAAGGAGTGAATGGTGGAGGGTGAGGTGAGATCTGTCAACAGAGGCCAGATCAGGAAAATCTTTGTACTTACCAGACATCAGTGAAATGGCATGGTTGTTATTTTATGTGACATAAGTAGCCACTTTCAGGCTTTAGGTATGAGAGTTTCTGAACACAGCTCATGGTTTGTTTCTTCAATCCCAATGTCGCTAATTAATCCTATATTTTATAGGAATGATTTAGTTATAAAATACAAAGAACATAAATGCTTGTCATAATTCCTCAAATTTAAAATGTTTTTATACTTTTCTGTAAAATAGTCGTTTTCATCTGAGGCAATTTTTGCCTCCCCAGTGACATTTGGCAATGTCTGGAGACATTTTTGGTTATCTCAATTGCAGGGTTCTACTGGCATCTAGTGGGTATAGACCAGGGATGCTTTCAAACAATGTGTAGCTACCACCACAAAAATACCTTATTTAGCCCGAATTTTAATAGCACCAAGCACCAAGGTTGAGAAATCCTGCTTATTATAAAGGAACTTACACAACAGAATTTGAAAAATACTGACATTTTTGTCTAATATAAAATAAATGTTTTATATTTCACTCGATGCTGCTCTTTTTATTTACTGAATGTTCCATTACCTCCCCTGTAAACAAATACATAAATATATACATAGAAATAGAACAAAACCCAAACAATTCATTCTTGGTGCTACAGACTAAACTGCCCTTCTAAAATTCATATATTGAAGTCCTAACCACCAATGTGACTATCTGGAGGCACAGTCTTTAGGAGGTAACTAAAGTTACAAGAGGTCATATCTGATAGGACTATGGCCATATAAGAAGAAGAAGAGAGAAAGAGAGAAGGAGATCACTCTCTCTCTCCCCATCATATGAGAATGCAGTGAGAAGGTGGCCATCTGCAAGCCAGGAGGAGAGCCCTCACCAGAAACTGAACCCTCCTAGGCCTTGATCTCAGACTTTCCAGCCTCCAGAGCTTTGAGAAAATACATTCTAGGGGAAAGCCACAGGGTCTATGGTATTTTGTTATGGCAGTCCAGGCAGAATAACACACTTCAATATGAGCTTTCTAGACAGTGATCAATGCAGAGGGGAAGGGGAGAGCTTGAGGAAGTAACACTAACCCCTGTGATTTATTTCAAAGTCATAGTGACTCTTGATTCAACGCTTATCAAAGCTATTACATTCAATTGGATGGACATTCAAGAAATATATTTCCAAACTTTGCCCTGGGATAGAAAATCTACAGCGTTCCAACACTCTTGTTACCAACAGCACCCTCCTGAAATCAGTTATCCTGTGGATGACTAGGGAAATATTCAAACATATGGTGTTATTCAATAAAGGAGAAGTTATGCTATGTATATTTCCATTTTAGAATAACCACATTTATCGTGTGAGATTTATTCTCTAATTGAAATTTATCATCATTTCATCCTGAGACATTTTTCCTGAAGATGTAAGAGTATTTTATGTTTCAGCAATTGCAATTTTATTCTTCATAATTAATAACACAATTGCTGTGCATTTCTTATTTGTGATGCATTACAAGAGTTTTGACAGTTGGAACAATCTGCAAAATGTGTTATGTTGTGTTGCTTACACCTTATTAGGGAAGCTGACTTGTCTCCAAGGCAGTTCCATTTGCTACATTACAATGAGATAGTAAGTTACTTTGACAGGGAAACAGGAAAAGGAAGGCTATACTTATAAATAAGAGCCCAGAAAAAAGAGAATTTTAAATTATTCCATAACTTACATGATAACTGAGAATCCTGATCATCATAAACATAAAACTCAAACACAAGGCTATTTTCTTTTTCCTCTAATATGTTTATGAACGTAATCAAGAATTTGATATAGTCTTTGCTAGCCAATATTATAAACACTGTTAATGTTTATGAATACATATGGCTTATTTCTGTTTTTAGCATTTACATATCCCTAAAAATAAGCACCCTTTAATTCTGCTCAACTTACATATTGTTAAGAGTCTACCAGAACCTGTTCTCTTCTGCAAGAATAACAAAACAAGCTTATTTCCTGTATGTGTAATTATTCTGGTGTAAAATATTTATAAAATTGATGCACTATGTCACTATCTTCTTCAACACACAATCTAAGAACATAAGGAGGGTGAGGGCAGCAAGATGTTACTCAAGACGGAGATTTGTTATTAAACTGAAAGATTGGAAAAGCAAATAATTTTCATGCCAAGAGAAACAAGACCTTCCACTTTCCTGATAAATTGTTACAGTTTTAAAGTTAATTTTCTTTTGTGAATGTCCCATGCAATATTTATTTAACCATCTTTACTTTGAAAAAGAATCTTTTTTTCTGGTTTTTCTCTTCTCTCAAAAAGAAAAGAAAGAAGAAAGAGAGAGAGTGAGTAAGGGAGAAGAAGGATAAAGATGTGAAGAAAAAATAAAAAGTAAGAGGAAGGAGGGGAAAGAAAAGAAGAAAGGGAAAACTTGGGACATAGGAAGAGCTTGGGCACCATTTAGAACTCATCATTAAAACACACAAACCACACACACACAGAGAGAGAGAGAGAGAGAGAGAGAGAGAACCATTTCAGGTGTTTTCAAAAGCAAGAAAAAAATAGGAAAATCATAAAGTCAAATTGCAGTAATGACTATTGCATCATATTGTTTGTGAATTTTCACAGCCCCTTAAAAGCAAAGAATATATTAGTCATAATCAGACTTGTACCCTTCTGGGCCACTCTCCTTGGGAAACTGATAAACCAGGTCTGAGCACTCAGTTTCAGGTAGTTTGGAGAGTATAGTAAGAACTGGCTGGCATACCCATAGCAGCTTTTGAATGCCTTACACTGCTGCACAATGTGTCATTTTTTAAAGATAAAGAAATAATACCTTCCAGGAATCATCTTTCATCAGTCATTTGGGGCTCAGTAGAAATTAGGCTCAAGTTGCCAGGGCCTGGTGTGAATGCTCCTTTGTAAACATACCTGGGCTTCCTGCTGCTTAGCTGTGTGGCTACTTGCATGATTTATAGCCCCAACACTTGGCCCAGGATCCTAGAAAATCTATGCCCAACTCTCCATTTCATCCTTTCACTTGGCTGAGTATTTACTTTAAAGAGATAATCTTAATGATTTTATGTTTCCACTTTTCTTTAAATTGCTTTTGTTGTTTAAACAAGCATTTAGTGAAAAAGAAATGACTTTATTCTCCTCTCTACATTTTGAACCTCACTCTTCTTTCCTTAGTCCCCAAATCAGGCAAAAAGGAAAACTCACTTCTTTATGTTGTATGTTGCTTCTTTTAATCACAGCTTAATTTTTGATCTTCATAGTATGGCGTTCCTTAGCAAACTGTCTGTCTTTGTTTTTGTTTTTTTTGTTTTGTTTTTTGAGACAAAGTTTTGCTATTGTTGCCCAGGCTGGAGTGCAATGGCACAATCTTGGCTCACCGCAACCTCCGCCTCCTGGGTTCAAAAGATTCTCCTGTCTCAGCCTCCTGAGTAGCTGGGACTACAGGCACACGCCACCATGCCCAGCTAATTTTTGTATTTTTTTTAGTAGAGATGGGGTTTCACCATGTTAACCAGGATGGTCTCAATCTCTTGACCTCATGATCAGCCAGCCTCAGCCTCCCAAAGTGCTGGGATTATAGGCGTGAGCCACCATGCCCAGTCAAAATGTGTGTCTTTGTATTGAAAATTATATTTCTTGTAACATCCCATGTATATATTTCAAATAATTTGTTCATTTTAAAAGTACTAGAGGCCATTGCCAAACAATTAAGAATTAAAGGAAGAAGTGAGCTAAGTGCAGTGGCTCACACCTGTAATTCCAGCACATTGGGAGCTGAGGCTGGCGAATCACTTGAGCTCATGAGTTCAAAACCAGCTTGGGCAACATGGTGAAACCTCATCTCTACAAAAATAGAAAAAAAAATTAACCAGGTGTAGCTGCAAGTGCCTGTAGTTCTTGCTACCTAGGAGGATGAGGCCAGAGCTCCGGAGGTCAAGTCTGAAGTGAGCAGAGATTGCACCAATGCTCTCCAGCCTGGGTGACAGAGTGAGACTTTGTCTCATAATAAAATAAATTTAAATAAAGGAAGAAGTTGCAATTTTGTAGGACAAATAAATCTAGACATCTAAAATACAACCTGAGGAATACAGTTAATATTATACAGTATACTGAACGTTTTCGAAAAGAGTAGGTTTTAGGTGCGCTTACTATATACAGAAAAGATAACTCTGTGAGAAGACAGATATATAAATTTGCTTGAATACAGGAATCATTTCACCATGCATATGTATATTAACGTATCATGCTGTAACCCTTAAATATAAAAACAAAAAAGAACTAGAGGAGGAGCTCCAAATATGTATCCATAAAGTAAAATATGTTTGAAATTGAGCTACTGTTATAATGTACATATATATGCATTAAATACATATATGTAATTTTATATAATTATATATAGTATTACATATAATAAACATATAATTATATATTAAATACATATATGTAATTTTATATAATTATAGTGTTACATATAATAAACATAATTATATATTAAATACATATAATATGTAATTATATTATTGATTACCTTGATTATTGTACAATTCCAAGTGCAGTGAGGAATACTGGCAAAATTATGACATATCATTGACATCTTCCACCTACCATAAAATTTGTAGTCAATGCCATTGCAAAGCCTCTGCCCTCTCACCTTAAAGGAAATGTTATGGTGCTTATTATTTCTTTAATTTCATCTTAAGAAACCACCTGAAAAAATGTTGAATAATACAAATGAAGGTACCTCTACTGGCAGAATTCTTGGGTATTCCCAAGATAATAGTAAAATGATATCGTAATCAAGAAGAACTCCACATCTTCTCAACTAAACAATATCATTTGAACATACATTTCCTCCATCAACAAATGTAATGCAGAATTGAGTTAGCGAAAGATATTTATACATGATAGACTCTTGTTCTTGCATACTGTTCATGGTAAAATAAATTACTATTACACAGCTATGAGTATATAAACACACAGCAGTAACTACTAATACAAATTGACAGAAGAAAATGAGGCCCATTATTCCTTTAATCTTGATTTTCCCTTAAGATATAAAAAGTGCTAAACCACCTTAAAGATAAACGTAATATGCAATAAGATGCAAACTGTTACTCTCTCTAGTCATCTGCCACCATGACACTTTTATAAAAATAGAAGCAAAAATAGCAGCATTGGCAAAATCAAGCTTCCTAAAACACCACCCCTGAGAAAAAAAAAAAACAAAAACAAACAAGCATTCTCATTATATTTAATGAAAATATCACCATTGTGGCAGGTTTCTGCAGGACTGCAAGTAAGTGGTAAAACCAGTTCTGAAAGCACAGCTCTGTTTCAGAACAATTGCTCATTTAGCATCCCCCGGAACAAAGAATGGCACATGATATTTCTTTCCACTTCACCTGCTCGTCCCTTTGAAGAGTTGCTCTTGACATTCCGTGACAAATCACCTTCCTTAAGGCTCTTAAGTCACATATCACCTACTGCAGGCAAGATTTAAATCCTGTGCAAGAGTATCACTCTACCAAGCCAAAAATGTGCTTTCCAGGAAACCTCACAGCCTTCCTGAAACCTGAGCACTGTGCAGCTGTCTTCCTGGAGGGAGGCCTTTAAAATAGAAAGAAAATAACTTTGTTTCCCCATCTCGCAAAAGAACTCAGTATAGTCTGTAAACTAGATTGGTAGGAATTTTCTCATATGGGGAAAATACATCTTAAAATATGGATTTACTATATGCTAATTGTTTTCCTTTGTAGAAAATGAATTAAGATTAGTTAACATTATAGAATCCTAACACTATTTTTGGATAATCAATGTGAAATTTTAAAAAATCAAGGCAAATATATACTTTGAGAAAAGAGAGATATATCAGACATCTTTTTTTGCACACACATGGTGGTAGAAATGAAACAAGTGCTAGAATCTACTTTTTTCTCTACTTGCAAATATGGAAGTAGAGAAAAAGTAGTAAGTATACAAGCAGTCAGTGACATAAATATAGTCTTTCTAAGGTTTTTGCTATTATTTTTAATAATTTCCCTCATATTCTTCATAGTATGTTGGTCAATTGACCTGGTGCCTAAACAATTTTCGTAAAAATATCTAATAATCAGTCCAGCAATTTGTTGGCTACATACCACAGATGGCTTATGTGATTTTGTGGGTTTAGAAAAATGAGCCAACTGAATATTTTAGGTACAAATAGATTCACAAAAAAGCCAACAAGGACTTTCGAAACAATAAATAGAAGTTTCTGCCTAGAGTTTTGTTGGCCCCACCCTCTAAGTAGGCAAGCCTAAGAAAACATTTGTATGACTAAGAGTTCCTGGTTTCTTCACGCTTCTCACATGTACTACCTGGCTTGATCATCTGTTACAACTTTCCCAACCCAATCTCTTTCTTATTTGTATGTGGAAAAGAGGCAATCCCTGAGGAAATATTAAAAAATAAGGTGTTTTATGGGTGCAGTCAGCATGCAACGGATGACTTATGGCAACCATCTGAAATGAAGCAATTTTGCATTTTCTAAGTCCATTTACTATACCCCTGCTATACTCCAGAGACATAGCCAAGACCCTAAATGTTTAACTGTGTCCGGAAGACACTATGAGATGAACTTTTTATAAAGTAATAAGTTTCCCTGGGCGTATCGCTTGCTTCCAGGTAACCATAACTATGATGGTCATTAATACAGTTTGATGGAAATGCCCTGAATGTCTCGGTTGCAATTAAAATAAATAAGAGGGTGCTAGGGGTTACATATAACCCCCCTTACCCTCTAGGGTAAACCAATATCAAGTTTTGCCTTGAGTACTTTTCATTATATGTACCTCAGTCTTTGGAAGGATAATTATGTAGGATAAAGTAGTTTTTTAAAAAGCAACTAGTATTGGCAAAATATCAAGATTTTACATATATTTAATAGTAGACAGACTTAACTACATTAAAATAATGAAATTTTATTTTAATAATATCCTAGCTGGTTGTCTTACCTCTGAGAACTTCACTATATTATTATTAAATTAATCTTCGTAATGCTTAGAATATACCACCTCCTCCTTGAAATCCTTTATTGCCTCCTTACTAGACATTGGATAGATTCCAATATTCTTTCCTAGAATTAGAGATTTGACAAGTGCACCCTACCTCCTCTCTAACTTTAACTCCCACTGCTACAATGGATAAATCCTCTCAGTCAGATTCTTCTACTTATTTCTACAAAAACAAGATGTCAACATTGCCTTAGAAACTTGGCTCACACCATTCTTTCTGCCTGTAAACTGCTCTCTTTTGCATTTAGAAGGGTCACCCTTTCTTCAAGCCTTCCACAGATGGTGTCAGAATTTGCTGATGGTAATGATTTCGGCTTATTAATACACAGAGCTGTTCTTCTTACTATCTACCAGTTGCTGTGCTTAGGATACCTTGACTATATCAGACCTCTTATTCTCTTTATGAAGACATCAAATTTGCAAAAATCATTTCCAATTCTCATACATTTCATTCATTTAGTCCACATATATTTATCAAGTGCCTTATAATGTGGAAACAACGTTTAACAAAGGCTGACATGGGTCTTATCCTTATGAAGGGAATTCTGGGGGATGGATGGGGCAAAAATTAAACTATGAGGCATGTATTATAATGATTCAATTTCAAAGATGGACAAAGTGATGCCCAGAAAAGAGAAGTAACTTATCCAACTCTACATACTAAGCACAGCATTCCAATGTATTCGCGTGCTCTTACTCCTTTGTCTAACTCGATTATCTAAATTTTTACGGTATGTATGCATGCAACTTTCATTCAGCACTTACTATATGTTGATTTGCATTGACATTTAATTATATGTGCTTACTTTCTTCCCAAATAAAGTATTAAAATCCTGAAAATAATTATTCCATCAGATATCTTTTGTATTCTTGAGGCCCAGGGCAGTGGCAGATATTCAATAAGCTTGAAGATGATATGAATAGTCTCCTAATTTTAGTTATTCTCAATAGATATTACCATAAAGTAAGCCATAGTGATATTAGCACTTTAGCAAGCATGAAAAATATCTGCCTAGATACACTGCCAAATAGTTTCAGACATGTTATTTTAAAGCATATCAATCATGTTTAAGGCATATCAAATTATTGAAATGTAAAATTAATGAGGAAACAAGACCATTCTCTAATCCACAGACTTTATTCAAAATTTTACCAATTGTCCCAATAATAATATTTATAACAAAAGAAAATCCGAGACCATGCCTTATATTCAGTTGTTATGTCACTGTAGTCTCTTTTAATCTGAACAGTTATTGAATGTATTTCATGACCTGGAAATTTTAAAGAGCAGAGTCCAGTTAATTTGTAAAATGTCCCTTAATTTGAATTTGAGTGAAGTCTCTCCATTATTGGGTTTGGCTTATGCACTTTTGGCAGGAACATCTCTGAGGGAATGATGTGACACAAAGTTCTTTTTAAAGCATCCTATCCAGAGATACACTCTATTGATTGGTACCGTAACGGGGAGTAACTGGTTAAAGTGATCTCTGTCAGGATTCTCCACTGAAAAGTTAGTATTTTACCCTTCACAATTGATAACTATCTTTTGAAAAGGTAAATTGAGACCATGTAAAAATTGTTATGCTAAATTTTACCCACTAGGTTTTATAGTCATTAAAAATTCTTGCCTGAATCAGTTATCATCATGACAATGGATAAATGTTAATTTTCTAACTTTGTTTTATTTACTGCTCTATCTCTAAAGCAGGAAACAAAAGAGGCAGCCATTAAACATTTGCTGAATAGCTGAATGAATACTTTCCCTATCTGCCATAGTTTTTAAATAATAAACTAGCCCGTTCTTCTATCACAAAGAGAAGTAATAGCCCATGGAATTTAATCAGCCATGTGGGGTAACCTCAAGATAATCTTCTAGAAGGTAGCTGTCCGTGATATGAAAATTGCTTTTTGTTTTAGAATATACATGTTACGTGGATTACCATCATCACTCTTGAAAAAAGGTATTTATTTCTTAGCATTCACCAAAGCAGTAGCAAAAGGTTTGAATGAGCTTTTAAAAGATTACCAAATTCAGTGTAATTGTCAGATTTGTAAGAGTATTAATTTGTTGCTTAAAAATTTTGCTCATTAAAAAAATAGGTAATTTCTTGACTATTCAAACAATGGTTTACACCAAATAGTTCCCAACTGAAAAGTTGTGAGGACTACATTTCTAAGTTAAAATGAGCTAGCACACTTACTGCTAGCTAGCACACTGATCAAATTCACAAAGAACAGACACAGTATACCGAGACTGATTTCTTGTTGCTTATACTGACAACCATCTCCATTCTGCCACCTAGACTCACTTTATAGATAAAAGATACACATTTTTCTTTTTCTTTTTCTTTCTCCTAGTTGCCCTTTTTCTCTCATTTTTAATTTTTGAATCCTTTTAGGGAGAGGAGTTTTCTATATTCAATCTACAATGCTCTATATTTTCATCAATTTTAGTTCAATGATACACAAATCTGAAAACTAATAACTGCAGCCTGTCAGAAGGTATTTCTATAATAAGAGAGAAATGTCTAGGGTTCATTTTTATGGGATGTATGGTGATGAATTTTTTGCATATATGTTTTCATTGTTAGCATCAAAGTCTATGATTTTCATAAGCATTTTTGTGGATGGCATATCCACAGGTGAAATTTTGATAACATTCTTTATTATGTTCTTAGCAATTGTAGAACTCAATTATTTCAAATCTGTTCAATTAATATTCTATTGCTTTTTCACGCTGGTCAGCCAGTCTTTTAAGCTCTTTGCAGAAATAATAGGAGCTTAAACCACATAATGCTTGATGTTTGAGGTGGGGGTATGCTTTGAAAGGCTCAATTCTCTAAGCAAAGCATTTTTGAAAACTGTTTTCATTTTCTTGATGATAATCTGTCAATTTCTACAGTCTTTAAAATAATATAAAGCCGTTAAGCCATGGGGTTTCAAGCCTTACTTACCACTGGAAGTGAGTTTAAGTCCTGTTTGGAAGACCGTAAAAGCATTTTTTACAAAGAAAAATTAATAACCTCAAGCATTTGGATAAGGGCAAAATAATCCATGGGCTCTAATGTTTTGCTTTACATGGAAAGCCTTCAACATGCCAAAAAGGAAACCATAAGTATCCCAAAGATACTTTGAAAGAAAAATTCTAGAAATAAAATCTTTTCCTCAATTAACTTATATATTCATTTACAGTAAAGATAATTTCCAAAGAATCAGAATCAAAATGGACTGTCTGAGCACAGGAATCCAGAGGAAATTTCTTGATTTGATAATTATAAGAATAGTCCAAGAAGCTATAAAATAATAATCTTATTAAAACTAAGATATTTTGACTAAAGTTTGAAGGCAGTAATAATCACAAAGCTCCTAGAATAGAGAAAGAAGTCAGCAAACCATAGTCCTAGATCAAATCTAGCTGGGGCCTGCTGTGGCATGATCTATACATTTTTAAAAGGTTGAAAAAGGAAAGATGGTTGGAAGGAAGGAAGAAAGGAAGGAAGGAGGGAAGGAGGGAGGGAAGGAGGGAAGGAGGAAGGAAGGAGGTAAGAAGGAAAGGAGGGAAGGAGGGAAAGAGGGAGGGAGGGAGAAAGGGAGGGAAGGAATAAAATTAAGGCATTAAAAGTAATTATGGGATCATTACCTAATTGAACTATTATTCCTGTGAGAGAAAAAATATAAAAGAAATCTTAGTTAACAATAAAAGAGACAGAGAGAGGAGATTTGTTATCAGGACCACCAAAAGATATACTTCATGGAAGAAATTAATCACAGAAGGAAGGAATGAGTCACAGGAAGGAGTAGTGAGATATGAAAGCAGTGTATAAATTGCTAAGTCTAAAGAAGCATTGAATATAGGTTTTAGTGTGCCAGGGCTGCCATAACAAAATAGCACAGATGGCGTGGCTTAAACAACAGACATTTTTTTCTCACAGTTCTGGAGTCTGAAAGTCAAAGATTAAGGTGTCAGCAGGGCTGGTTTCTGATGAGGCCTCTCTCTTTGGCTTGCAGATGGCAGTCTCCTCCTTGTGACCTGACAGGTCCTTCTCTCTGCGCATGCACAACCCTGGTGTCTCCTCCTCTTATATAGATAGCAGTCCCATTAAATTACAACCCCACCTTATGACCTCATTTAACCTTAATTATCTTAATTATGCATCTCCAAATATAGTCATATTGGGGGTTAAGACTTCAACATATGAATTTGTAGCCAACGTAATTTAGTACATAACACTATATAAGATAATACTAGGGGTAGTTTTCAATGAGAAGGAGAAAAATAAGTAAAATTAGAATACCATAAAACAAATAACAGGGAAAGGTATTCATCTTTATATTCTTCAGAAGAAGAAAGAGAAGTAAATTAACTTTAGATTTATGGCAAATATACACATTAAATTTTTAAAATATATTGAATATGCAACTTTCAGACAAGTGAAAGGAAAAGTATAAAAGACAATTTTGTCCAATCCAAGAAAATAAAGACAAATAGAATAGCTAAGAGAATACATTTACATTTACCCTATACATTATAGATGAAATATAAAAATATCTTTCCTAATTATTTTTCAAGAAAGTAAGGAATATTCAGGGCAAAAATTAAAAACATGTCGCTCAGACAAATAAGCAGAACACTGATGCTCTTTTTGCCCTAAGGCCTATGCTGAAAGAAGGGAAATTAAGCTTTGTCTTTTATAGCTTCCAGAAGCTCAGAGAACAGAAGAATACGAGCTATCCGATTGGTGCTAACGTAATTCTGGTTTTTGTCTTTAACAGTAATGTAACTGCAATTACTTTTGCACCTCCCTAATAGTATGCATGTAAGGAATGAAATATGAAATCACTGTTTTGCTGCTCTAATATAAATTGATTCAGATAAGGTTCATCATGCCCACTGGGTGAAACATTGCCAGGGAACAGAATATTTCCATTTTGCTGAAGTATCATCCTAGAGATAATTTGTTAATTAAAAAAATTAAGTAAAACAAAATGGGCTTTAACAAATATTAAATGTAGTGGCCACCACTTTTACCAAATGACCAAAGCAAGCATCATTAACAATCTAAGTGTCTTCTGATGAGGGCAGCATGCAGTACATAATATCACCTATGAAGTATTCTTGCCAAAAATTGTGACCATGATCTAACCAAGTCTTCAGATTTATCTTCCAGTTTACTAGGAAGACAGGGTGAAGAAAAACATGTTCACACCATGGGAACACCGTGAGACAGTACAGAATGGAGACTGCATGACAGCTGGCCAGCTCTCTTTACGAGTCAGTATCATTTAAAAGAAAAAGAAGAAGAAAAGTATGAGAACTGTTCCAGATTAAATGAAACTAAAGAGAAAATTTAAATATGGACTATATTTCGATGATATTAGAGAAGTAGAGAATTATTGCTAGTTTTCTTCAATGTATGAGAATGTATATAGTTTTAGACTTATGTACACTACAATATTTAGGGGCAAAATGGTTTGATGTCTGCAATCTACTTGCAAATGGTTCAGTATCGATAAATAAAAGAGCAGATAAAGTAAATATGGCAAAATGTTAACGATTATTAGGAGTACAGGTGTTAGTGTCACACCCGTCTAGTTTCAAGGTCTAGTTTCACCTCTTTCTAGTCATATGATCTTCAAAACTTTTTTAAAGTTCTGGGAGGATTTTATTTCTTCATATGTAAATCAAGGTATAGGATGATATCTGTTTCACAGAATTGTTGTAAGAATGAAATGAGAAAGTTCCTATTAAAGGACTTGAGATAGTACTAGCACAATAACTTTAGCTATAATAATCATTCATAATAATAAATATCATTCATAATAAACTAAATTTTATTATTCTATGTACTGTCCTAAGTTCCATATTAGCTGTTAATTAATAAGTTATTTGATCATATGTAAGCAATAGAATCAAAATGACTGTCTAAAGAAAAGCAGAAAGAAAAATAAACTTCCATACTTCAAATTCTATTATCCAACATAACAGTGGAGTCTGGTCTTCTAATTTTAGTTGTGAATTACCACACATACTCTCATAGATGATAACCTTTCAAAACTGTTTTAGAATATCATCCATTGATGATTCAGAAATGACTCAAAATCTTGCTATACATAGTATCATGGAAAGTAATATTATTATACCACGTCACAAAAATAATATACATGGCATGCAATTCTAGCAAACATATGTAGGTGGAGTGAGAGGGAAAAGGAAAGAAAAAAGAAGAAAGCCATAGAAATCATGAAGATAAAATCATTTATTCTGTCTGAAAACAGAGCAAAACTGAAGAAACCGATTTCAAATGATACTCAGAAAAACTACAAAGAAGCACAATAAACTTATATGAAAAAAACACAGGTTACAAGAGTGGAAAAATGTGTAAGTAAGCACACACTTTGTATTCATCAACCCTGAAAAGGAGAGGAGCCTACTTGACCACAGGCTGTAATTTTCACATTATTAATAATAATTTTTAAAGTTATCTTGTACAGAAATGAGGAAGTACCAAAAAGCACTATTAAGGACATTAATTGCAGGCAATTTTATCAAGGAGAAATAAATAGCTAATTTACATGCATTCTAATTTATTGACACATATTTGGAATGTTCAAGTTACCAGTACTTCACCAAGACCCTTGATAATGTTTGATCTCCCACAACCATGGAAATCAAGGAATATCTATTGAGCTTCTATTATTTGCCAGGATCTGGACACAAAGGACGTAACAGTGAATAAATTCAGGGAAAGTTCATGCCTTCAAAGAGTTCAAAGATTAGTAGGGTAAGAGGGAAAATAAATTTTAAAATACTTTAAAATATATCATCTCTTTCTCAGTACCTTGTACCATAAGGAAAAATAAAGCAAATAGGTAGGCAAGAGAATAAATTTTCTATTTAAGAGAGGGAGGTTAGGGAAGGCCACTCAGATCAAGAAACTTTTGAGTTGAGCTGTGTGTATAACATTATGTAAAAGTAAAAACATAAATGTATACATATGCATGTGTATCCATGCAACACAACAGTATTCAGCCATCCTAAAGAATGAAGCACTGATCCATGGTACAACATGGATGGACCTGGAAAACAGGCTAAGCGGGAGAAACTAGATGAAAGGTTACATATTATATAATTCAATTTATATTAAATATCCAAAATAGAAAAATGTATAGAGACAGAACAAGCACTGGTGGTTGCCAGCTGCTGAGCAAAAAGATACATGAGGAGAAACTAAGAAAAAAAAACAACTTCAAATGGATGCATAAAAGAATTGCTAAGTTTGGTAACATAAGAAATACTGAAGCAAGAAAGACTAAGAGGCTTTCTAATACCAAGCCTTTTATTCTGTATTCTAATTCTTCATGAGAAAACATAGCTTTCTATGAAATATACCACTTGGAAATAAGTTACCATCTGGTCTTTGTCACCTCCATTACATGAAACTCTTTCTGTACATTTTTGCTGTCCTCGCAATATCATAACTGAAATAAATAAACTTTGTTTTTCTTGTCTCCTATCTCCCTGTGTTGATAACTCTCCTGAATATGATTATTTTGGTATTATTAGGTACCTATCTATATTTACCCTCCATCTGAAAAATAACTGGGGGTTATATTTGAATGGGATTTAAGAATAACAGTTTGCGGTTTACCGCAATACCACCATTTCCCAGATGAAGAAACAGACTCGGGTTGTTAGGTCACTGGATCAAGTTCTCAGAGAGAGTAAGTAGCAGAGAAGGAATTCAAATGTTTTCTGGATCCTGGAGCAATAATCTCATGTCTGGTGAGGAAATTCTACCCAGTACAGTATTACTTGCTGGCTCTTCCAGAAAGTGCTGCCTGACTTCCTGCCTCAATGCTTTTCTCCATGAGATACCCCTTGCCTGGAGTGTCTCTGGACCACCAGAGAACTCACCCATGATCCACATGCAGCCTCTCAGCCTTTCCTGAGCACTGCCTGCACCGGTCTCTCTCTTTGCAATCTCCCTTGAGGCTTCCCTGTGGGGAATGGGCTTTGACTATTCCCCCACATACTTCTCTGGTTTGGCTTGAAGTGTTGATCTTTATGTGTGGCTATGATGTAGAACACGACGAAGGATCCAGACAGGGTCTCAAACTCAGGAGACAGTCTCTCCTTTACTTAAACTAGACCACGTGGTAGGCTTTAGAGGAAAAAAATAGAAACAAACTCAGCTATCAGGGCTAGCATTTTCTTTCTGGACCAATGATTTGGAAGCTCAGGTAGGGCAAAGGTATTGGACAGGAGCCAGGAAGAGCTATGGCGCTCCCTCTTGTGTCCCCCCCAGGGCTGGCAGTGGCAAATCAGAAGCCTCCAGGAATTTTTTTTCACCACACCAATCATGGGGATCTCTCAAGAAACCTCTTTCTTCGATGGCTCTTACTTCTTTGAAATCACATTTGTCAGCAGCTGCTATATTTACTTCAGTGCCTTTGTCCCAAGTCCTTGAATGGAGATGAGAAAACATTAGGTGCCATTTTGGCTTCCGTGGGGCTCAGTAGGAGTCTAAGATAATCCCCAGAAACCCTGTACCCTCAGGAAAGCTGCAGGCCCCACTTGTGGTACATGAGCTGAGGGTCTTTCTGAAGGAAACCCGTAAGGGCTCCACTGAGATCATGAAGATCACAAGGTGGGAGTTTCAACTGGGAAAATGGAGACCTTTCATTTCTTCCAACAAGGGTTTAATTCTTTCCCCTTTTCATTCTATTTATTTCCCACTCAGTGGACTCACATTTTTTCTCACACTGATTCAGTTTTCCCTAAGGCATTGTGTACTTGCACTGTGACCATTCTCACCATGAAGGACTTGGTAATCTCTGTATTTGCAAAGATGTAATCCAGCTGGGAACTGGACAGACTCCATGGTGAGAGCCTTTCCTTCCAGAAGGAATCCATCCAGTGGAGTGACATCATTGTCAAGGTCACAGCTTGATTCTAGGTCAGCACCCCAACTGTTAGGATCCTTAAACAACAACTCTGATCCTCAGCTTTACCCCATCCCAGCCTCTACTACACCAATACCCACAAAACATATGCCCTCCATGCAAAAAGCTCACACAGCTTGCCACTGTGAAGTTATAGAACACCAAAACCAGCACTTTCAGAAAAATGTCCCCATCACTGAAACTCCTCACAGATGAGCTGTCTTGTGTTGAGAAAGAGGTGAGGAGACCTGACCCAAGCCTTCAGTCGATTTTCAAGTTCCTACCTTTAAATCCACTTCCCATCCTGTGGCTAGAAACAGAGCTTAGAGACACTTGAATATGTGAAGAGATATTTGGGACAAGCCTGTAAGTATCATGTCCTTCCCCTTCCAGTTTTGCTGCAACCAGTTTTGCTACAACCTTTCCTTTGAAACACACATCCCACTGGTAGCCTTTCCCTTGGAGAAAAGAAGAACAGAGAAATGAAACATTTAATTATTTCACATCCCACTCACAATCCACCCAAGTCCATCATGTTCAAGGTCATCACAAATGCAGGAGCAGTTGCTTTACTCACACAGAGTTATCTGCACCCTGTCTGTGCTTGCGATTAGAGAGGAGGGTTATATCAATGATGAACATTTTCATTTGCGGTTCAGAAGGGAACACGCATGCTCACATGCACACACACACTCACATGCCAATGCACCCATACAGACCTGGAAGTTCTGTGTTACCTTCAATTCTCAAGCATGAGTAAGGAGGAAGGGGAAGGGGTGAGCTGCTGTCCATTTCATTAGAACTAAAGGAAGAGGTGAGGGTAGAGTCCATCTCCCGAGCCTTCATCAGGAAAGGAAACGTCTCTGGGTGAAGGTAATAGCTCTGACCACTAAAGGACTGAGGGACATAGATTTTTCCCTACCCTTCCAAACTCAGGGCCTAGCTACCAAAGCCTTCCAATCTCAAACTGGTGATATGTGAGCGAAGCTTCTTGTCTTTTATCCTTCATGGGGGATTTCTGCCCTATTAGGCCCATGTAGCTTCATGGACCCCGCAGCTGTATGGACTTCAGCAGGATGAGGGAGAAAGGAGAATGACTGCTTGAGTCAGGGCCAAAGCTTGGGGCTTCCATGAGTTTTCTTAGTTTCATAGGTTCTTGGAGATTTTATAGTAATTAAAAAAAATTTTTTTCAATGATAGAATCAAGAAAAAGTGTATTTTAAATACAGAATACATAAATCAATAAAAATGAAATAAGGTTGACGGTAGTGCATACAGAGTATCACGTTAACTTCCCTCCATGAAAAAGAACTCTAAGGGCCAAAACAGGTACACACTAAGAGCTGCACTGATGCTCCCCATTGTATAAGCACAGGCTACTGAGATACCTGAAATCTTGACCCCAAACACTGCAGGAGAGAATATCACATCCCCATGTATCTACATACATGTATATCTATTTAAAGAAAAAAAGTTGAAGTAGGAAAAAGTGACTCATCCTCTTCAGAAAATACGTGACATGGATAAAGGTGGACCTAGGGCTCTCTCAGGAGATGAACTCTACAATACAGAGCAGAGAGCGTTGGCTATGGCAGCCTGTGGGACCTGATCCCATGGCCCCTGCTGATGGGTCCGGATGAGAGACACGGGCTCAATAGAAGGAGGATACCTTGGACACAGTTGCTGGGAGTCTCACACCGGCCTAGTGGGTTTCCTAGTGCAGATTTTTCCCTTTTCTCCTTGGACAAATACACTTTAACAAGCAGCTCATCCTTACTTGGCATTTATCTTTTTGAGGAGTCCATCCCTTCTGGGCAAGAACTGGGACATCAGGGCCTCTGTTGATCCCCTGCCTGGACAGGGTGGGTCAACATCTCTTTGGCAAGAAAAGTCTGTAACTCTACATCTCCTTCTTGGTGCTCTCCTTAGTGGAGCCTCTCAGGACTCTTTATTTTTCTAAAATTGGATCAAAGACAGTGTCTGTTTCTGATCCATGGGGCCTGAGCCTTCAGGGCCCTTTGCTCCTTCTTTCCGAGGTTGCTCACTCCAGCCTAGACATAGTGACCTTGAGAAGCAGCCGTATCTCTTCCTCACACACTCTGGGCACAGCACACTGGCCCTTGGAAGACAAATTTTCTGTCAGGAGTCCTTCAGAGCTCTTCCTCCAACTGGAGCGTTGACCCTCTACCAAGATGGTGTTTCAGGCTTGAGTTTATAAAATCTCACTCTGCAAAAAGTGTGGTGGTGTGTGTCATTCCTCCAGGCACCCCTCGATCGCTCAATTCTCCACTTACAATTGAGAACTTCAATGTTCACTGGCTCTCAGGAGGGGTCTGGATGTGATTTTGGAGCAGTGGACTCCATGCACCGTTAAACTGCTCTGATTTGTCCTCCCTGCCCTGGAAGGTGTTGGGGCTGGGATGTTCTGCCCAATGCCAAGTAATGGTAAGGTGTTCACAGAAGGCAGCTCATAGGCCTGCTCCATTGTTCTGGACAGGATCCTTACTCTTCCCTAACCATATCTGGATGTGCAGCCTCCTTATTGCTCATATCCAGACGCTCCTGACCAACAAGCTGAAGGATAAAAACATGTCTAACCACCACATGACAGGTTAGAGCTTAACCCCAGAGAGAGGCCAGCGAGTGATAAAAAAGAAACACACTTTTCATGGAGAACAGTATGAGAAGGAGGGACAAACACCTGCCGATCCCTGTCTCCAGGAGAAGGCTGTGATGGGCAGGCCTGTGAATGTGGGGGCAGAAGAGGCCACCCACAGGTACTCTAGAGATGAGCTCCCTGGGACAGTTCTATAGAAAGGGAAGGGGCCAGGCTGTCAGCAGGAAGCTGGTCGGTGACCTGGGGCAGTGGAGGGGCTGCTGGTGAAAGGTGATTCCACGAATCTGAGGTTGATGAGTGATTCTGGGTGATGACATGGGGTCAGGTGAGGACATCTTTCCCTTGTCTCCACTGGACCCTAAAGGACTCAGCAACTGGGACACAGTTCTCATGCTCTTCTCCTTAGACAAACCTCAGCCCATCATTATTCTTGAATAATGCAAATTTCTACCTGAAATTCACACGACTCTGTGTTTCTTTCCTATTACTCTTTTTAGGAGAGTACAAATCATTTTTTTATTGTCCCTTTTTGGAAAACTCAAATACATGTTTTTTGTGCAGAACCTTCTATTGAGATTCTGGTCAGTGTTCCTCTGCGGAGGACAGGTGCAGAATATCTAGCCCACAGGTGTGTGTGCGCCCCGTCAGGGAGGACTCTGCTACCTGAAGACAAGCTCATATTTTAGCATCTGATCAGAGGCTTCCAGAGACTTGGCTTTGCTCTTCAGATCAGCCATGAAACAGGAACTGGGCTCAGAGACACCTGACATGTAATGGGGAATGATGAATAATTATTGTGTGACTCTGTGCCCCCAGAAAAATCCTACACTCTCTTAACAATCTGTTCCAAGGACACAGATTCACCATGTTTGACATTTTACCCTAGAGCCCTCTACCACCCCAGATTAGTCTATGAGCTTGGACGGAAGCCTTCTGCTGCTAACTCTGTTTTCTTAAAGGAAAATGTCCTCATTTTTCCTGAGAGAGCTCATCTCAAAAGTCTGTTTGTGAAAAAGAAGTGAGTCAGGAAAGTGGGAGGAGGAACAGAACACGAGAGTCCCTCTGTGTTCTGCAAGGGTTCGATCTGGCATGTCTTAACTGATTTCTGTCTCTTTCCCAAATGGATTCATCTGGAGAAAGTACAGAAAAAGGAGGAAGAGTTATGCAGCACACAGTAAGAAGCAAACACATCAAATGGCCCATGGAGGGTGAGCTCAAGCTACAGCTGTTCACGAGGAAAAGATCCATCCCTGTCTTCCACAGCACACTCCAGCCTCAGGCAGCACTGGGCTCTGGACAGTGGGCCTGGAAGCTGTGGTCCAGAGATCCAAGTGGCATCACTAAGCCGGGGGACAGCTGTGAAGAACCCCCAGGAGGGTGGAGGAGCAGGGAGGGGAAAGTGAATCCACTGCCCCTCCCTTGTCACCCAGGCTCAAGCGCAGCCTGGGCTACCAAATCCCTTCACCCTACTCTGGCCTTACTCTTTTCCAACCCTGAATTTACAATGTATCTGTCATTGCCTAACCATTCCACATATCCAGACATGAACCAGGTCCAGCTTTATTTGAAATCTCCATTTCCACAGCCCTGAAGGTTTGAAGTTTTCTAATCCTGTTCTTTTCTGGCTCTTTTTCAGGGCTCTACACTTTCAGAATTTCCACTGTCTCACTCTGCTTTGCGCAGATCATCTAGCCTTGCCTTGTATCAACTTAAACATAGAGCTCAGCTCTCCTCTTCGACTTTGCTTAAGCGAATCCACTTTCACACAGACACACACAAAAAAATATGAGTGAGTCATGGGGTCTCTATTAAGTCTACTCTAAGGATCATAAAATGAAAGAGAGATGCTAGCATGCCCCAAGGGAAATAATTTAATAATGATACAAATTTAATAACCTAAAATTAATAATTTTGTGTACAAAACTCTCCCTCTCCCCCATATTTCTCCCTCTCAGCATACGCTATACCTTATGTTGTTGGTCCATTTATTCAGGTCCCCCCAACCAATATAATTTCAGTCATAATTGGAGAGAGTAATTCAGCTCTCCCAAGTCCTGCCCCAACCTGCCAAAGCCAGTTCATCTGGCTGTTGGGCTCAGGTGAGACCTTCTCTTTAAGAGCAGTGGGAGTTCTACAGGGCAACATATTTGCTTTTTAGTATTAACATCTGTTATTACTTCATCTGTGAAGGGTTTTCTAATTTTGACTTTCTACTTCCTAAGTTTCCACCCAAATTCCAATTTGCTTTTCAATTATATTTTTAAATAATGAGATTTTTATATATACATATTAAAGCCATATACCAGATTTATCTCTCCATTTCAGCAAGGGTAGTCCAGAGTTGTAATCCTGACTGCTTCATTATTTAGATCGTAAACTGGGGAAAGCAAGCACTGGATCATTTGGTTACTCTGATATCCTTAATCTCTAATTCTAATGAGGACGCCTTGACTCAGGACACCCAGATCAATTCATATAGAAAAAAATATTTATGCAGACATTTTAAGATATTTAGGAAGATACTTGAAAAATAAGGGTTAGGAGAGAAAACTAGCCCATGCTAGAGAAAATGTAATAGAAAGCAACTACGCTTAAAGCAGCTTGATACTAGTACAAGGGTAGACAGAAAGATAAATGAAATAGAGTCCAGAGATTAATTTAAAGTTTTGTCATGAGGTGTTTCAAACAGTTAGTGGAGATTTTTCAGTTAATGGTTTCTGTTGAGGCCAATTGGTAGCTGAGAAGTAATTTTGAGAATAATGGAAAATGGAGGTGGATATCTTTACTCAGAAACACCGGGTGTGGACATCACTTTTCTCCCCTAGGTGATAATATGGCCCGTGGATGTGGAGCTTACACAGTGGAATGAGATGTTTCTGTATATTTTCACAAATAAATAAAAATGCCTAGTAGAGTGTGTGTGTGTGTGTGTGTGTGTGTGTGTGTGTGTGTGTGTGTCTGGACGGATCATAAAAGCAAAAAGTAAAAAAGGGCTGTGGATTGATAATAACTAAGTATTCCTGATCTATCTGACCCTACAGTTTTGAAATATAAATCACTCCCAGACACTCGACCTCATTCAAGACGTAAAGACTAACGGAAGCTCCTACAAGAAGCACTATGTTTCTGTCTGTCTTGGTGGCCACCTCATTTTGGAGAATACTGTGTGGGGTTTGTCGTGTATGTGCTCTCTCTAGTCATTAATCTGTGCTCATTCCTAAAAGCTGCAGAATCTATCTATAGATCAGTACCCTAATTCTCTACTTCATTCCTTCCGCAAAATAAATATCAGTAAAATCAAAGCTTTAAATATAAAGAAAGAAAATCTTAAAATGTCAGAGACTTTTTTCTTAATATTGTCAGTACTGGGAAGCTTTCATAAACATGGCTCATAAACCACTTAAAATACTGATTAAAAAAACTCAAGTACATGAGTGTGAACAGTTTTGTGTAACTATTGATTACCCGGGGGATTAGAATATTCTCCTGAGAGCTATGGTGATAGTTTCAGTGCTAGTTGCCATCCTCAACTTAAAAACACTTCATTTGTATCTTTACTGGTGAATTAACTGAGTTAACACATGCATATTCAGTGACTGGAACAATCCTGTCATTTAAATTATACTGTATAAATTATAGGTGGTTATGGGTAGATATTCCAAAATCAAATTATTGTTTTGTACAAGCTTTAAAGAAACATTTGGCCTAATGTAGGAGCCAGCTTTTTACCAAAAACTGAGCGATCAATTCCCTGTTCCCTATATAGCCCCTCTGCTGGAAAAGGAATCATAAATGAACTAATATAATTCAGTAAATAAGGTAAAGTAATGGGGTGTGGATTTATGGGGATTCTTTTAATGTGATATAAGTTAAAATTTCTAACTTTATAAGTATACATTGCTTTTACTTTTTAATTGAAAGTACGTTAAAAGTGGGTTTCTGGGCAAGGATATTATATAATCCTATAATGCCTTCCATGTTGTTTTTTACTTTTTCTTTTTGAGACAGAGTCTTGTTTGTCATGTAGGCTGGAGTGCAATGGCACAATCACAGCTCACTGCAGCCTCGATCTCCTGGGCTCAATCAATCCTCCCACTTCAGCCTTCTAAGTAGCTGGAACTAGAGATGTGCACCATCACACCCAGCTAATTTTTTAATTTTTGTAGAGATGGAGTGGGACTACGTTGCCCAGGCTGGTCTTGAACTCCTGGGCTCATGTGATCCTTTCAACTAGACCTCCAAAGGTGCTGGGATTATTATAGGCATGAGCCACTATGTGCAGCCTAAGATTTTTTATTTGTTATTTTGGGTTGTAATAAAAACATATAACATAAATTTTACTATCACAATCATTTGAAATATATATTTCATTTGTAGTATGTCCACAGTGTTGCATAACAGATCTCTGGAACTTTTTGATTTCATAAACCTAAAACTCTACACCTACTGAGCAACTCCCTATTTCCTACTATCCCTGCCAATCACCAGTCTACTTTCTGTCTCTATGCATTGGACTACTCCAGACACCTCATATAAGTGGACGCATACAGTATTTATCTTTTAACGACTGCCTCATTTTGCTTAGTATAGGGTCCTCAACATTCATTTATGCTGCCACATGTGACAAGATTCTCTTCCTTTTTAAGTCTGAATAATATTTCATTGTATGTGTATATTACATTTATTTAAACATTCATCCCCTGAGGAACTCTTGGGTTACTTCCACTTCTTGGCTAATTTGAATATTGCTGCATGGACATGGTGTGCAAGTAACTCTCTGAGAGCCTGTTTTCAGTTATTTTGTATACACACCCAGAAGTGGGACTACTAGATCAGACTCTATTTGAAATACTTTAAATAACCTCAGTAATATTTTCATAGCAGCTGTACAATTTTACATTCCTACCAGCAGTGGACAGAGTTTCTAATTTCTCCTCATCCTTGCTAACATTGCTATTTTCTTTTTTTAAATAGCAGCCATCCTAAGGAATGTAAAGTGACATCTCACTGTGATTTTGATTTGCATTTCTCTAATTATTAGTGATCATTCAATTAAAAAATGTCCATTCCAACTAGGTGTGGTGGCTCACACTCACAATCCCAGCACTTTGAGAGGCCTAGGTGAGTGGATCACTTGAGCTCAAGAGTTTAAGGCCAGCATGGGCAACATAGGCAGATACTGTCTTTACAAAAAATACAAAAACAAACAAACAAAAAAAAAACAACTGGCCAGGCATGGTGGCACAAGCCTGTAGTCCCAGCTACTTGGGAGCTGTGATGGAAGCATCCCTTGATCCTTTTGAAGCTGCAATGAGCTATGATTGTACCACTGCCCTCCAGCCTGGGTGACAGAGTAAGATGTCTCAAAACAACAACAACAATGCAAAAACTGTCCATTCCATTAAAAAACAGGTAAAGAACTTGAATAGATATTTCTTCAAAAAAGATATACAAATGGACAATAAGCATGCAAAAAAATTCTCAACATCACTAATAAAAGGTAAACTTTGTTATATTGTATGTGGAAATCCAGTTCTCCCATTATCATTTGTTAAAGAGAGTTCCCTTTCTCTACTGTGTACTCTTGGCACCTGTGTTAAAGATCATTTCAGCAGTTATGTGAGAATTTATTTCTAGACTTTCTAATCTTTTCTACTGGTCTATATGTCTGTCTTTATGATAGTACCACACTGTTTTGATTACTGTCACTTTATAATATGTTTTGAAACCAGAAATTATAGTGCTTTCTACTTTGCTCTTCACTTTCAATATTGTTTTGATGATTCAGAGTCCCTTGAGACGTCATATAAATTTTATTACAGTTTTTTTTCTATTTCTGCAAAAAAAATTCAATGATATTTTTATAAAGATTACATTAAATCTGTACATTGCTTTGAGCAGTATGGACATGTTAACAATGTTAAGCTTACGATCCATAAACATGCAATGTGTTTCCATTTATCTGAGTTGTCTTTAATTTAACAATTTGGTAGTTTCAGTGTACAAGTCTTTTGCTTTTTGTTTATTTCAAAGTATTTCTTTTTGATGCTATTGTAAACATAATTGTTTTACTAATTTTCTTTAGAATATAACTATTTTGCAAAAATATTTGAAAGTGGATTTTATGTGACCACTTTCTATGTGAATTGCCAAAGACCCTGGCACAAGGTTTCAAGAACAAGTAGTTTATTTGTGAGATGATTCCAGAGGCACTGGTAGAGGAACAGGAAAATTAAACGGAGAAGAGAAGTACATTGTTTGCCAACTAACTGGGTTGACTGAGTCTTTCATGAAAAATTTCTTTGTAGCATGTGCTATTTTTTGATAACATTTTACCCTCAGTCAAAATTCATCCAAAATTAGAGTCACTCCTCTCAAACCCTGCTTTTGCTTTTTCAACTAAGTTTATGTAAGATTCTAAATTCTTTTTTGTCATTGTAACAATGTTCACAGCATCTTCACTAGAAGTACAGTCCATCTCAAAAAACCACTTGCTTTGCTCATCGATAAGAAGCAACTCCTCATCTGTTAAAGTTTTATCATGAGGTTTCAGAAATCAGTCACATCCTCAGGCTTCACTTCTAATTCTAGTTCCTTGCTATTTCTACCATATCTGCAGTGACTTCCTTCACTGAAGTCTTGAACCCCTCAAAGCCACTTCTAACCTCCTGTTCTACTTCTTCTAAACTCCTGTTAATATTTTGCTTCCTTCCAGGAATCCTAAGTCTTGTTAATAGCATGTAGAATAGTGAATCCTTTCCAGAAGAGTTTCGATTTACTTTGCCCACATCTATCAGAGGAATGGATATATATGGTACCTATAGCCTTATGAAATGTATTTCTCAGATAATAAGACCTGAAAATAAAAAGTATTCCTTGATCCATGGGCTGCAGAATGGATGTTGTGTTAACAGGCATGGAAACAAGATTAATCTTTTTGCATATCTCCATCAGAGCTCATGGGACCAGATGCATTGTCAATGAGCAGTAATGTTGTGAAAGGAATCATTTTCCTGAGCAATAGGTCTTAATAGTGGGCATAAAATAGTCAGTAAACCATACACTATAAATAGTTGTGCTGTCATCCATGTTTTGTTTTTCTATTTATAGAGCACAGACAACATAAATTTAGTGTAATTTTATGGACCCAAGAACTTTCCAAATTGTAAGTGGACACTGAGTTCAACTTAAAGCCATCATGTGCATTAGCCCCTAACAGGAGTGTCAGCTTATCCTCCAAAGCTCTGAAGCCAGGCATTGACCTCTCCTCTCTAGCTCTGAAAGTCCTAGATGGCATCTTCCTCGTATAGAAGGCTGTTTCAACTACATTTGAAAATCCATAGTTTACTGTAGTCACCTTAATCAGTGATCTGAGCTAAGTGTTCTGGATAACTTGCTGCAGCTGATACATTTAACGCTTGCTGCTTCACCTTACACTTTTACGTTATGGCAATGGCTTCTTTTCTTAAATCTTACGAAATGACCTGTGCTAGCTTCAAACTTTTCTTCTACAGTTTACTCACCTCTCTCAGCCTTCATAGAATTGAAGAGAATGAGGGCCTTGCTCTGGATTAAACTTTGACTGAAGGGAATGTCGAGGCTGGTTTGAAGTGCTGTCCGGACCACCCAAAGTCCCTCTACATCAGCAATCAGGCTGTTTTGCTTTCTTATCATTCCTGTGTTCACTAGAGTAGCACTTTTAATTTCCTTCAAGCACTTTTCCTATGCATTCACAACTTGGCTATTTGGCGCAAGAGGCCTAACTTTCAGCTTATCTCAACTTTTTTAAATTAATTTTTATGGGTACATAGTAAGTGAATATATTTATGAGGTACATGAGATATTTTGATACAGGCAAACAATATGTATTATAATAATCATGTCAGAGTAAATGGGGTATCCATCACCTCAAGAATTTATCATTTCTCTGTTACAAACATTCCAATGATACTATTTTAGCTATTTCAAAGTGTACAATAAATTACTGTTGACCACTATCTCAGCGTTTAACATGTTTTTCATACTAAGTTGAATTCTTCCTAGCTTTTGATTTAAAGTGAGAGATGTGCAACTCTTTCTTTCACTTGAAACCTTAGAGGCCATTATAGGGTTATTAATGTGCCTAATTTCATTATTGATGTGTTTGTAAGGAATAAGAAAACCTCAAGGAGAAGAGCAACAACAGAACAGCTGATTGGTGGAGAAGTCAGAACACACACATTCATCTATTAAGTTCACTATTCTATATGGGCATGTCTTGTAGCACCTCAAAACAATTACAATAGTAACATCAAAGATCACTGATCACAAGTTACCATAATAGATATAATAATGAAAAAGTATGAAATATTGTGACAATTACTAAAATGTGACACAGAAATGTAAAGTAAGCTCATGTCTTTGAAAATTGGCACTGATAGAATTACTTGATGCATGGTTGCCACAAACTTCCAATCTGTAAAAATGGAATATCTGTAAAGGCTAATAAAATGCAGTGCAATAAAATGAGGTATGCCTATAAATATTTCAGGCTTTGTAAACTAAAAGGCAAAATTGAGGGCACCATGTAGGTAGTTATGTAACAATAGAAAAAAAACAAATTTTCACATATTCCTATTGAAAAAAATCAAAGACTGGATGTGGTGGCTCATGCCTGTAATCTTAGCACTTTGGGAAGCCGAGGTGGGAGGATCACTTGATGTCAGAAGTTCAAGACCAGCCTGGCCAATATGGTAAAACCCCGTCCATACTAAAAATACAACGATTAGGCAGGTGTAGTGGTGGGCACTTGGAATCCCAGCTACTCAGAAGGCTGAAGCAGGAGAATCGCTTGAACCTGGGAGGCGGAGCTTGCAGTGATCTGAGATAGCCCTACTACACTCCAGCCGGGGTGACAGAGTGAGACTCTGTCTGTAAAACAGATAAAGAAAAAAAAATTTTTTAATAGTAATTGAATATGTTTTTGGTAATAGATGTAATTGAATTCTTTTTTCTTTTTGGTGGGAGTATAACATTTCACTTAAATGAAGTTTAAAGTTAGTATTCCCTATAATCAAAATCAGCTATGATGATCATCTGTTAATACTGATATGTAATGAGATTTTACCTCTTTCATATTTAAAAGTGTCTTTTCCCATAGAAAAGTATTGCCAAATACTGATACTAATTCATTAGCATATGATTTTAATTGAGTATATTCATTATTGGGAAGCCATTTGTAGATTCTGTTAGATTCTTTTCTTTGATATTTGCCTTTCAGCATGTCATTACAAAGTAGATTAATGACTTTAAATTTAAGGTTAGCTGGAAGTACCTCAGTTTGTAGTTAAATGTATTTTGAAATACGAAAATTTTCTTTGAGGTCATAAAAATGCAGCTAAAGCTGTAGTCCACATTTTAAAAAAGAAGGTATCTGCTAAAATTAATGTCGTGTTGAAGATCTTTCTTCATTTAACTTTTCGTTTATTTATTTATTCAGTTTTGAGACAGGGTCTCACGTCTCTGTCACCAAGACTGGAGTGCCCTGGTGCAATCAAGACCCACTGCCGCCCTGACTGCACAACTCCCAGGCTTAAGGGATTCTCTCACCCCACCCCCTGGAGTAGCTGCAACTACAAGAATACACCACAATGACCAGCTAATTTTTTTTTTTTTTTTTTGGTTGAGATAGGATCTTTTTATGTTGCCCATGGTGGTCTTGAACAACTGGGCTCAAGTGATCCTCCTGCCTTGGTCTCCCAAAACATTGGGATTACAGGCATGAGCTACGGCACCTGGCTAACCTTTTAACTTTTAGCAGAAAATGTGTATAGAGCAGCTTGACATTACTATTAAATACTAATGTTATAATTACATAATATTAATATTGTCATTTAAACAATAATAGTCATAAAATTAGCTTCACTGCATTATAAATTTCACATGTAAATGTTTTGCTTTGTAATTTTTGGTTTCATTCATTAAACAACATTATCAAGTCTTCATTAAAAGCAAATTAATTTTCTTTTTATTTTACTTTAAGTTCCAGGATACATGATGCAGAACACGCAGGTTTGTTACATAGGTATAAACGTGCCATGGTAGTTTGCTGAACCCCTCAACCAGACATCTAGGTTTTTAGCCCCACATGCATAAGGTATTTGTCCTAATTCCTCCCTCCCCTTGCCCACCACCCCCCAAGAGACCCTAATGTGTGTTGTTCCCCTCCCTGTGTCCATGTGTTCTCATTGTTCAACTCCCACTAATGAGTGAGAAAATGCAGTGTTTGGTTTTCTGTTCCTGTGTTAATTTTCTGAGGATGATGACTTCCAGCTTCATCCATGTTCCTGCAAAGGGCATGATCTCATTCTTTTTTATGCCTGCATAGTATTCCATGGAATAGATGTATGACATTTTCTTTACACAGTCTATCATTGATGGGCATTTGGGTTGGCTCCATGTCTTTGCTATTGTGACTAGTGCTGCAATAAACATACTTGTGCATGTGTCTTTAGAGTAGAATGATTTATATTCCTTGGGGTATATACCCAGCAATGGGATTGCTGGGTCAAATGGTATTTCTTGTTCTAGATCCTTGAGGAATCACCACACTGTCTTCCACAGTGCTTAAATTAATTAACACTCGCACAACAGTGTAAAAGTGTTCCTATTTCTCTACAGCCTCGTTAGCATTTACTGTTTCTTGACTTTTTAATAATCACCATTCTGATTGGCATGAGATGGTATCTATTTGTGGTTTTTATTTGCATTCTCTAATTACCAGTAATTATGAGATTTTATTCATATGTGTGTTGGCTGCATAAATGTCTTCTTTTGAGAAGTGCCTGTTCATATCCTTTGCCCACTTTTTGATGGGGCTGTTTTTTCTTGCAAATTTGTTTAAGTTCCTTCTAGATTCTGAATATTAGACCTTTGTTGGATGGATAGATTCCAAAATTTCCCCCCCACTTTGGAGATTGCCTGTCCACTCTGATGATAATTTCTTTTGCTGTGCAGAGGCTCTTTAGTTTAATTAGATCCCATCTGTCAATTTTGGCTTTTGTTACAATTGCTTTCAGTGTTTTTGTCATGAAGTCTTTGCCCATGCCTATGTCCTGAATGGTATTGTGTATGTTTTCTTCTAGGGTTTTATGGTTTGGGGTTTTACATTTAAGTCTTTAATCCATCTTGAGTTATTTTTTGTATAAGATGTAAGGATGGGGTCCAGTTTCTGTTTTCTGCATATGGCTACCCAGTTTTTCCAGTACCATTTATTAAATAGGAAATCCTTTCCCCATTGTGTTTTTGTCAGTTTTGTTGAAGATCACATGGTTATAAATGTGTGGTGTTTTTTTTTTTTTTTTTAAGAAAGAGAAAGAAAAAGAGGCAAAAAGAGAAAAAAGAGAGGGAAAAAGAGAAAAAGAGGGAAAAAGAAATATTACTTCATTCCTAAAATGGGTATCAATAATGGCCGATCAATATTTTGTGTGTTTAAAGTGGATAATGTATATTTTGTGTGTTGAAAATGGAGAGCTCTATTGAGTTTATTTGTTCTGGATCTGAGTTCAAGTCCTGGATATCGTTATCAATTTTCTGTCTCGTTGAATCTAAATCTCATTATGGGTCTTATGTATCTGGGTGTTAAGATCTCTTATTATTACATTCATCCTTTTACCTTTGTATCCTTATAGCTTTGAAATCTATTTTATTAATTGTAAGAATTGCAACTCCTGTTGTTTATTTATTTTTGCTCTCCGTTTAATTGGTAAGTTTTTTTCCAACCCTTTATTTTGAGCCTTTGTATATCTTTAGATATACCGTTAGATTTTATCTGTATCTTTTGATTGGGGGATTTAGTCGATTTAAATTTAGGGTTACTGCCATTTGATATTAACTGGCTATTTTATTCTTTCGTTGATGTAAATTCTTCTTTATGTTAATGCTCTTTACTTTTTGGTGTATTTTTAGAAAGGCTCATACTGGTTGTTCCTTTCTATGTATAATGCTTCTTTTAGAAGTTCTTGTAAAGCAGGCCTGGTGGTAATAAAATCTCTGAGTACTTGCTTGTTCCTAAAAGATTTTATTTTTCCTTCAATTGTAAAGCTTAAATTGGCAGGATATGAAATTCTGGGCTGAAAGCTCTGTTCTTTAAGTATATTGAATATTGGCCCCCACTCTCTTCTAGCTTGTAGGGTTTCTGCTGAAAGATCTGCTTTAAGCCTAATAGGCTTCCCTTTATGGGTAACCTGATCTTTCCCTCTGGCTGCCCTTAATATTTTCTCCTTCGTTTCGATCCTGGTGAATCTAACGATTATGTGCCTTGGGGTTGGTCTTCTTGAGGAATATCTTTGTGGTGTTCTCTGTATCGCTTGGGGTTGAATAGTGTCCTGCTTTGCTAAGTTAGGAAAATTTTCCTTGATAATATCCTGAAGAATATTTTCCAGCTTGAATTCATTCTCTCCATCACATTCAGGTACACCAATCAAACGTATATTAGGTCTTTTCACATAGTCCCATATTTCTTGGAGACTTTGCTCATTCCTTTTTATCCTTTTTTCTCTATTCTTGCCTTGTTTTATTGCATTAAGTTGGTCTTCGACCTCTGATATCCTTTCTTCTGCTTGATCCATTCAGCTATTTAAGCTTGTACATATTTCACTAAGTTCTCGTGTTGTATTTTTCAACTCCATAAGTTCATTTGTATTCCTCTCTATATTGTCTATTCTTTTCATCACTTCATCGAACCTTTTTTCAAAGTTCTTAGTTTCTTTACATTGGGTTAGAACAAGTTCCTTTAACTTTTTTCTGGTTTTGTGTGAAATTTAAAGTAGTTTTTTTCTAATTCTCTGAAGAATGTCAATGATAGTTCAATGAAAATAGCACTTAGTCTATAAATTACTTCGGGCAGTATGGACATTTTCATGATATTGATTCTTCCTATCTATAAATATGGAATATTTTTCCATTTGTTTGTGTTCTCTCTGATTTCCTTGAGCAGTGGTTTGTAGTTCTCCTTGAAGAAGTCCTTCAAATCCCTTGTAAGCTGTATTTCTAGGTATTTTATTCTCTTTGTAGCAATTGTGAATGGGATTTCATTCATGATTTGGTTCTTTGCTTATCTACTGTTGGTGTACAGAAATGCTTGTGATTTTTGCATATAGATTTTGTATCCTGAGACTTTTCTGTATTTGCTTATCAGCTTAAAAACTTTTGGGGCTGAGACAATGAGGTTTTCTAAATATAGAATCATGCCATCTGCAAACAGAGACAATTTGACTTTCTCTCTTCCTATTGGAATATACTTTATCTCTTTCTCTTGCCTAATTGCCAGAACTTCCAATACTATGCTGAATAGGAGTGGTAAGAGAGGGCATCCTTGTCTTGTGCCAGTTTTCAAAAAGAATGCTTCCAGCTTTTGCCCATTCAGTGTGATATTGGCTATGGGTTTGTTATAAGTATCTCTTATTATTTTGAGACATGTTCCATCAATACCTAGTCTATTTAAAGTTTTTAACATGAAGCAATGTTGAATTTTATTGAAGGGTTTTTCTGCATCTATTGAGATAATCATGTGGTTTTTGTCATCAGTTCTGTTTATATGATGAATTACATTTATTGATTTGCACATGTTCAATCAGTCTTGCATCCCAGGGATAAAGCTGACTTGGTCATGATGGATAAGCTTTTTGATGTGCTGCTGGATTCAGTTTGCCAGTATTTTATTGAGGATTTTCACACTGATGTTCATCACGGATATAAGCCTGAAATTCTCTCTTTTTTTGTTGGGCTTCTGACAGGTTTTGGTGTCAGAATGATGCTGGCCTAAAATGAGTTAAGGAGGAATCCCTCCTTTTCAATTATTTGTAGTAGTTTCAGAAGGAATGGTACCAGCTCCTCTTTGAAACTCTAGTAGAATTTGGCTGTGAATCTATCTTGTCCTGGGCTTTATTTGGTTGGTAGGCTACTAATCACCGCCTCAATTTTAGAACTTGTTATTGGGCTATTCAAGGATTTGACTTCTTTCTGGTTTACTCTTGGGAGGATGTTTGTGTCCAGGAATTTATTCATGTTTTTCTAAATGTTCTAGTTTACTTGCATAGAGGTGTTTATAGTACTCGCTGATGGTAGTTTGCAATTCTGTGGTGTTAGTGGTGATATCCCCTTTATCATTTTTTTATTGTGTCTATTTGATTCTTCCCTCTTTTTTTCTTTATTAATCTAGTTAGCAGTCTATTTTGTTAATTTTTTCAGAAAAACAGCTCTTGGACTCATTGATTTTTTGAAGGGTTTTCATGTCTCTATATCCTTCAGTTCTGCTCTGATCTAAGTTACTTCCTGTCTTCTGATAGCTTTTGGATGTTTGCTCTTGCTTTCCTAGTTCTTTTAATTGTGATGTTAAGGTGTCATTTGAGATCTTTTTAGCTTTCTGATGTGGGCATTTAGTCTTATAAATTTCCCTCTTGACACTGCTTTAGCTGAGTCCCAGAGATTCTGGTATATTGTCTCTTTGTTCTCATTGGTTTCAAAGACCTTCTTGATTTCTGTCTTAATTTTGTTATTTACTCAAATGTCATTCAGGAGCATGTTGTTCAATTTCCACGTAGTCGTGTGGTTTTGAGTGAGTTTCTTAATTCTGAGTCCTAATTTGATTGCACTGTGGTCTGAGAGACTGTTTGTTATGATTTCTATTTTTTTGCATTTGCGGAGGAATGTTTTACTTCCAATTATGTGGTCAATTTTAGAATAAGTACCATGTGGCACTGAGAAGAATGTATATTCTAGTGATTTGGGTGAAGTGTTCTGTAGATGTCTATTAGGTATGCTTGGTCCAGAGATAAGCTCATGTCCCAAGTATCCTTGTTAATTTTCTGTCTTGTTGATTTGTTGAATACTGACAGTTGAGTGTTAAAGTCTCCCACTATTATTGTGTTGGAGTATAAGTCTTTTTGTAAGTCTCTAAGAACTTGCTTTATGAATTCTGAGTGGTCCTGTATTGGATGCATACATATTTAGGATAGTTAACATTGTTGCATTGATCCCTTTACCATTATGTAATGCCCTCCCTTATCTTTTTTTATCTTTGTTGGTTTAAAGTCTCTTTTATCAGACACTAAGATTGCAACCCCTGGTTGTTGTCATTGTTTTCTCCTTTCCATTTGCTTAGGAAATTGTCCTCCATCCCTTCATTTTGAGCCTATGTGTGTGTCCTTTGTACATGAGTTGGGTCTCCTGAATATAGCACTCCAATGGGTCTTGACTCTTTATCCAATTTGCTGGTCTGTGCCTTTTAATCAGGGCATTTAGCCCATGTACATTTAAGGTTAATATTGTTACGTGTGGATTTGATTCTGTCATCATGATGCTGGCTGATTATTTTGCACACTAGTTGATGCAGTTTCATTATAGCATCATTGGTCTTTATATTTTGGTGTTTTTTGCAGTGGCTGGTACCAATTTTGTCTTTCCATATTTAGTGCTTTCTTCAGGAGCTCTTGCAAGGCAGGCCTGGTGGTGATGAAATACTTTAGCATTCGCTTGCCTGGAAACGACTTTATTTCTCCTTCACTCATAGAGCTTAGTTTGGCTGGATATGAAATTCTAGGGTTGAAAATTCTTTTCTTTAAGAATGTTGAATATTGGCCTACACACTCTTCTGGCTTGTAGGGTTTCTGCTGAGAGATCCACTGTCACCTACAAATGGATTTCCCCTTGTAGGTAACCTGACCTTTCTCTCTGGCTTCCCTTAACATATTTTCTTTCATTTCCATCTTGGAGAATCTGAATATTATGTGTCTTGGGATTGATCTCATGGATTATCTTAGTGGTTTTCTCTGTATTTCCTAAATTTGAAGGTTAGTCTGTCTTGCTAGGTTGGGGAAGTTCTGGATAATATCCTGAAGTGTGTTTTTCAACTTGGTTCCATTCTCCCCATGTCTTTCAGGTACTCCAATAAATCATAGGTTCCATCTTTTTAAACAATCCCATATTTCTTAGAGGTTCTGTTTATTCTTTTTCTTTTTTTCTTTTTTTTTTTTTTTGCTAATCTTGTTTTCATGCCTTATTTCAACAAGATAGTCTTCAAACTCTGATATCCTTTCTTCCACTTCACTGATTCAGGTATTGATAATTGTGTATGCTTCACAAAGTTCTTGTGCAGTGTTTTTCAACTCCATCAGGTCATTTATGCTCTTCTTCAAACTGGTTATTCTAGTTTGCAGCTTCTGTCACATTTATCAAGGTTCTTAGCTTCCTTACATTTGGTTAGAACATGCTCCTTTGGCTCAGCAGTTTATTATTACACACCTCTGAAGTCTATTTCTGTCAACTCATCCATGTCATCCTTCATCCAGTTTTGCACCCTTGCTGAAAAGGTGTTGCAATCATTTGAAGGAAGAGCCATTTTGACTTTTGAAATTTTCAGACTTTTTGCACTGTTTTTTCCTCATCTTCATGGATTTTCCTACCTTTGATCTTTGAGGGTGATGTCCTTTGGATTGGGTTTTTGTTGCTTTCTGTTTGTTAGTTTTTCTTTGAACAGTCAGATCCCTCTTCTGAAGGTCTGCTGCAGTTTGATGGAGGTCTACTCCAGACCCTGTTTGACTGAGTATCATCTGGAGGCTGCAGATCAACAGAGATTTCTGCCTTCTCCTCTCTCTGGAAACTTCGGCCCAGAGGAGTACCAGCCTGATACCAGCCAGAGCTCTCTCCATACAGCCAGAGCTCTCTGTATAAGCTGTCTGTCAACCCCTGTTGGGAGATCCCTCCCAGTCAGGAGGCATGGGGGTCATGTACCTGCTTGAGGAGGCAGTCTGCCCCTTAGCAGAACTGGTGTACTGTACTAGGAGAATCCCTCTTGTCAGGATCAGCTGCTCTTCAGAGCTGGCAGGAAAGATGAAGTCTGCTGAATTTGTGACCTTAGCCATCCCTTCCCCCAGGTTCTCTGACCCAGGAAGATGAGAGTTTTGTCGGTAAGTACCTGACTGGAACTGCTACTTCATTTCCTGCAGAGATATCCTGCCCAGTGAGGAGGAATCCAGAGAAGTCTGACTGTAGCCCCTTTACTGCCCTGTCTTGAATTCCACCCTGTCCAAACCTCTCAGTCTCCTTAGCACTGTCATGGTAAAACCACCTACTAAAGCCACAGTGATGGTGGTCATCCCTCCCCGAACTAAACTCAATCATCCCAGGTCAACTCCAGACTGCTGTGCTGGCAGTGAGAATTTTAAGCTAATTTCTTAGCTTGCTGGGCTCCATGGGAATGGGACCCACTGAACGAGATCACTTGGCTCCCTGGCTTCAGTCTTTTTTCCAGGGAAGTGGAAGGTTCTCCTGTCTTACTGGAGTTATACTTGCCACTGGACTATGAAAAAAACTTGTGGAGCTCAGTCCTTGTGCCCAAATAGCTGCCCAACTTTGTGCTTGAAACCCAGAGCCCTGGTGCTGTAGGCTCATTAGAGAATCTCTTTATCCATGGATTGCAAAAATCCATGGAAAAGCATCTCCAGGGACCTGGCCAGGTAGCACAGTCCCTCACCACTTCTTTTGGCTGGCAGAGGGAGGTCCCCCCAGCTCCATGTACTTGCCAAGTGAAGTAACACCCCACCCTGCTTCTGCTCACTCTCCATGAATTGTACCCACCACCTAACCAATCCCAATGAGATTAACTGGGTACCTCAGTTGGAAATCCAGAGATCACCCACCTTCTGCATTCCTCTTGCTGGGAGCTACAGACTGGAGCTATTTCTATTTGACCACTGGTCTCCCTAAATTAATTTTCAAAGTATGCATTGTTGCACAATGACAGTTTAAAATGATTCTTTTTGCTCATAACATTTTCAATAGTAATAAAGTTACTATTACTTTAATAGTAATAAAGTTATTAAAGTATTTGCAATAAAATATTATGGTCAGTTGTCAGACTTCTGTAGTAGGACAAGTCAGGCTCTACAGCATCTATTCACACAGTTGACAATGATTAAGGTCACTAGAGTAACTTTCACCATTGATATTACAAATTCAATAAGACATAATAAATAAAAATATTTTCTGCAAAGTACCTATCAATTAATAACACAATAAACAAATATAGCCTTTAAATGCCTCACATTTCCAGAAGCTTTGTAAATTTGTCTAATTAAATCTATTTCTGCTTCATGTATATTTTACTGCCTTCATCTATATATAACACATCTTAGCAGATTCCACTTCAGCTTGTATTGAGTATTTTCTTAAATAATTTGAAAAATTATTTTCCTTGAACTGTTCTATACAAACTATTTCTTCCGTCTTCTAAAGCTTGGCATTGATTCTCAAATAAATAGCTGAATACTACAGTAATATCTGTGAACTCGCCAAGTTAACCAAAGACATGTGTTCAAATTGTTTGTCTTGTTTTTTAATTAGATAGCAATATTGTTCCAAATGTTCTCAACTTTTCAGGTAGCTAGCTATTCTCACCAAAAGAGAGAAACTTTTGACTAGTTTATGAATGTAAACTACAAACTGACTTAAAGTAATAAGCAAATGTATTTTCCCCAAACACATTACTTTGGTTATTGCAATTCAACACAATTTAATTAACTCACCATCAGTAAGTGACTCTTCTTGCTAAGTTTACAAGTAAGTCATTAAAATTTTTACTTTGCTTACAACTTCATTTCATTTTCATTGTTGTGAAAAATTTCTGCTCAGATGAGATTTTTGTTTAGTCTTTTAAAGTTAATCTTGGCCATTGCTTTCCTGTGCATTGGGAATATCATGATAAGCATTTATTCTGGTAGTGCTACTATTCATTGTAGTTTTTTAGTACATCTGTATTGTCACTGAATAATAAACACAATGCTTGGCCTCTAATTCAGTAACAAGATAATTCACACTCCCTGTGCTTTAAAACTGTGGCATGCTATGATAGTTTCCTGTGGCTGGTATGAGTTACTGAAAGTAGATTAAAACAACACGAATATATTTGTTCTACAGTTCTTGAGTCAGATGTTTGAAATGAGTCTGAGGGTCTAAAATCAAGATGTCAGCAAGGTTAGTTTTTTTGGAGGCTCCAGGTTAGATCTGTTTTTTAAGTCTTTCAGCTTCTAGAGGCTGCTCAAAGACCTTGGCCTGTGGCTTGCATCACTACTCTCTCTGCCTCCATCATCATGTCACCTTCCCTCTCCTTCTGACTTTCCTATGTCCCTCATATACGAACCCTTATAATTATATCAGATATACCCAGATAATCCAAAACATCCTCCCCATCTCAAAATCCTGAATTTGGTCAGAGCTACAAAGTTCCTTTTGCCATATAAGGTAACATAAAGGTTCCATAAATTAGAACATGGACACCTTTGAGAAATTCAGCCTACCACACACCTGAAGTTTACTTTTCTCTTCTTTTCTCATTTTAACATAATACCTGTGCACTGATAGCGAAACATAAATAAAGAAAATATTGTTTCATACTATGCATTTTGAAATGCTGTCAAGTAACAGCTACATTATTGCAACTTGTAGTGCAAGGACCATGATGAGAAGAGAGTCTTTCTTGCAACTACTCAGGATCTAGACTTGCAGCATGAAAGTAGCTACAGACAATATGTAAACAAATAAATGTGATTGTGTCCCACGTTGAAATTTAACTTTCACATAATTTTTATATCATGAAATCTTAATCTTCTTTTGATTTTTTAAATTATTGATAAAAATGATTGAAAATCATTCCAATCAGGCAGGATGTACAATAATAGATGACAGGCTGTTTTGGCCATAGTCTCTTGCCTCCTGGCATAAACAATGGACAACAGAACAACCAGACAATCCACAGATATATTTAGACTACTAAGTCATTAAAACATAATAATTTGATACTTATAAATCAGAAAATACACATGAAAACCTTTCTGTCTCCTCTTATAGAATCTGAATATCTGGCAACCTTAGGCCCACATGACAGTATTACCACAATGCAAAAAATTTATCACATTTGTTTGAATATAAACTTCCCATCTGACCTACTTAAATCTTATATGACTTTGAGTTTGTGACATAAATTTCTTATCATCTTAAATTTTTGCTGAATTATTTAAATAATTTCCCTCTGGGCCATAATTTCACAATCCTCTGTCAATGCAACCCCTTTCCTTTGTGCTAGTTTCACTCCCTAAATAAAGAATTAAGTTCAGTCTGTGCTAAGTAAATAAAGAATTGCATTTTTGTGTGAGGTACTGTATTAGTCCATTTTCACACTGCTATAAAGATCTGAAGTTTAATTGACTCACCATTCTGTATGGCTGGAGTGGCCTTAGGAAACTTACAATCATGGTGAAAGGCAAAAGGGAGGACACTTACAATCATGGCAAAAGTCAAAGGGGAAGCGAGGTACCTTCTTCTCAAGATGGAAGGAAGGAGAATAAATGCAGGAGGAACTACCAAACACTTAAAAAACAATTATATCTCATGAGAATTCACTCACCATCACAAGAACAGCATGGGGGAAATGTCCCCATGATTTAATTGCCAGCACCTGGTCTCTCCCTTGACATGTAGAGATTACCGGGATTATGGGGATTAAAATTCAAGATGAGAGTTTGGGTGGAGACACAGCCAAACCATATCAGGTGCCTTTGGTACCCGGTATCAAATGCAATTCTTTATTTACTTAGCACAGACACTAGAGAAGTGGTTGTTAACTCTAGCTGTATATTTATATTATTTGGGAACACTTTGGGGAGCAGTTGCAGCACTGAGTCTTCTAAACCAGTTAGGGGATTCGGTCCTAGAGACAATATTTAATGCATTCCAGGTGATTTTTAATGTGAAATCAGTTTTGAGAACCACTGAATTAGAGCAATACCACTACATCTTCTCTTATTCTGGGCTTCGTACATTCAAACCAGTTTTGAAAGTTTAAACTGAAAAGCAAATATCCAATAAACTTGTATGCTTCTAGAATAGTTAAAAATTATGAAACATTTCAGTTTTTTATCATTTTAATTTATTCATTATTATTCAACAAAAACACATTAAGTGTCTACTATTTTCCATGCACTAAGCTTATATAGATAGTTGCTGTGAGAACGGTTTAGTTAATTCTTATTTCAGTTCACTGACCTGAACTGAATTTACACTGCCTTAATAGTGGCCTTCTATTGGACATTTACCTGTGTTGCAGACTTCATGCCAATCACGCTTCATGAATTTCTCAGTTTGTTCTTATTTTGTAGCAACAAACTAATGTGTGTGTGTGTGTATGTTTCTTATTTTTTCTAGAATTCAAACGATGTTCCTGGGACTTGATGGAGTTAACAACTTCTCCTTGGTTTCACAGCTAATACTTTTCAAAACCTAGAATTTGAACCAAGATTCCAGAGCCAAACTCTCTACCACTCTGCTAACCTACTTTATCATGTATTAAAATATAATGCATACTAAATCTAATGTGGTATTTTTAATTATATAACATATCTTAGGGTCAAACGGTGCCTTAGGCCCACCTCTGAACAGCAATTATTACTCATTGAGAAACCATTCATTCTGATTGGCCTAGGATACAACTGGTATATGCCTATTATCTGTGCAACATATAAATAGACATGCTTTAACCCTCTAAAGTGTCCTGGTTTAGACAATATATTATACACTCATCGACTTTTACTGTAGGCACTCAGACTTTGTTTTGTTATTTAATAAATAAACACTGATGGTGAAGGTAGGGATTTATGCTCTGCCTATGGTATGGCAAGCTGTTTATGTTTAAGAAAAGTTGCCCACACTAGTGTTTCTTTGTCATGAGCTCTTCTCAAAACCTCAATGTAAAAACATCTAAATATTTGGATATTCAGAAGAGTAACGTTTTAAAATTAATGGGGAAAAGTTGCTTTCGTTATGACTGCCTCTTCATCAATGAAATAAGTTATTGACTAGCATTAAATTTTAAACATGGCTAATTTTTAAAGCTTTTTGCCCTCTGACTATATTTACCCTGTTTTTAGAATTCCCATGTGAGACAAGTGATTTAAATACATGACTTCTTCCTGTACAGTGGTCAAAGAAACAACTCAGTAGAGATGGAAGTTTTTATTCACCTGTGGCCTTCTGCCCTGGATGATGCTCAACACTTTCATTATATATCACTGTGAGAATTGATATAGTTTTTGTCTGTGTCTCCAGCCAAATCTCATTTTGAATGGTAATCCTCCATGTTAGGGGTGGGGTCTGGTGGCAGATTTCCCCCTTGGGGCTGTTCTTGTGATAGTGAGTGAGTTCTCATGAGATCTGGTCATTTAAAAGTGCATGATACCTTCCTCTTTCTATTTCTTTATCTTGCTCTGGCCATGTGATATACTGGCCCCCTCTTTGCCTTCCACCATGATTGTAACTTTCCTGAGGCTTCCCCAGAAGTCAAGCAGCGCCAACAACACGCTTCTTGTACAGTCTGAAGAACCATGAGCCAATTAAAACTCTCTTTTGCATAAGTTACCCAGTTTCAGATATTTCTTTAGAGATGGAAATTTCTCATTCACCTGTGGCCTTCTGCCCTGGAACATGCCTAATGCTTACGTTGTAGTGTGAAATGTGGCCAGTCCCAGGATGTAAGCTTATCACCATGACTAAATGTGCTGTTGACTGTTCCAGTCATTTCTCATAACTCATCTTACATGTTATTAGATCATTTATAAAAGGATCATACAAAAGCACAATCAGTGTATTTTTTTAAATTATGTAGGCTAGATTGAAGGTGAATTTGTGGCTATGTTTATTCATGTTACAGGTGTTACAATAAAATGATGTACTTTTTCACAGTTTCTTTTTTTTATGAGATGGAGTCTCACTCTGTCATCCAGGTTGGAGTGCAGTGGTGTAATCTCAGCTCACTGCAACCTCTGTCTCCAGGGTTCAAATGATTCTCCTGCCTCAACCTCCTTAGTAGCTGGGACTACAGGTGCCCACCACCACACCTGGCTAATTTTTTGTATTTTTAGTAGAGACGGATTTTAACCATGTTATCCAGGATGGTCTCTATCTCCTGACCTCATGATCCATCCACCTCGGCTTCTCAAAGTACTGGGATTACAGGTGTGAGTCACTGCACACCACTTTCACAGTTTTAACAGAGTCATGGATGATAACATGTTTCCTCACATCACACTTCTTTCTCCAAAATTGTCTACATTCTTATTTGAGTTACATTTTCTACCCTGTGAAAATGTTACATATATAATAAAAATTGCTACAAGTTGCCTCCTCAATATCCATTCTCTGCTGTGGACTTAGACATAAACCTCAATCCATTTTGGGCATTCATGTTCCCGATTAATACTCAACTTCCCAACTTCCCATAGGTTAATTTTAGTCAGGGAGAAGGAAGAAGAATCTCCTGAGTAGGGTTTCCAAGTAAGCTCTCAGTAGGGGCAGAGTCATCTGGCTTTCCATTTTGGCCCTTCGCTCTTCACCCTCCCCCTTTTATTCCTTGTCTAGAATGTAGACACAATGGCTGGAGAAGTAGCAGTCACATCGGGAGTGACTAAGGATGTCAAAGTAGAAAGGTCAACAGATTACTTATGACACCATGTAGCAAATGGATCAACTCTGGACACCACACCCATAAACCAAATGTCAATTGATTAAGCCTCTATTTTTTTAGATTTTCTGTTGCTTGCAGAATGTACAGGCAGAGCACAGTCCAGTAATTTTCCTTTCTGATATCATCTGAAGACAGTGTTTGCATTCATCCCTGTGTTTTTTGATTAGCATAAAGTGGGAGTAAATGTTAACAACTATTATTAGCAGTGATGTTTCATAAACCCTAACAAATAGAAACCTCTGAGATACCGAGTTTCTGAGGTAAGACATGAGTGGGTGAGAAATATGTATATGTGAATTCAAATGTAGAGATACACATATCTAAAGATATTTAGTTTGATAAAAATCCGATTGGTTTCTAGTTAAACCTTTATTTGCCTAGGGAAGGCTTGTATATTACACATTGAACCTTGAAGCTACTACCATTTTCCCATGGTCTCAAAGAAGTCAATAGTAATTGATAAATTTTCTGTCACTGTGGGCAATTAATAGAAGTTACACAGCATCGGTTACATCAATTTTTATGTATCTGAGGAGTAAAAAAATTGATTTCGCAAACTGACTGGTACATATTGATTCAATGCCTGTCCCTAGGCCATTTCTATTTAATGCTTTTGTGCAGTCATTGAGAAAAATCTCGGGACTGTCAAAATATAATTCTGTGGAATTTTTATATATTACTCTGCAAGTAATTTTGGTATCAGTAATGCACTTTCAAGTTGGGAGACATACTCTCTCTTAAAATGTTTACATATCAGGGAAATAAGAATAGAAAACAGCTAAAAATCATTATTCACTTAAGTCTGAAATCTCTGATGACACATGTGGAAAAGCACTATCAGTATGTGTTTATTTTGAAAAAGAATAGGAATTATGTTTGAAGTATCTTTCATAAGTTTCAACAACTACAAAATGAAAAGGTACAAATATGGCCAAGCACAGTGGTTCATGCCTACAATCCCAGCACTTTGGGAGGCCGAGGCAGGTGGATCATGAGGTCAAGAGTTGGAGACCAGCATGACCAACATGGTGAAACCCCAACTCTACTAAAAAAAAAAAAATACAAAAATTAGCTGGGCATGGTAGTGCACACCTGTAATCCCAGCTACTCAGGAAGCTGAGGCAGGAGAATTGCTTGAACCCGGTAGGCAGAAGTTGCAGTGAGCCCAGATCGCACCACTATACTCCAGCCTGGGTGACAGAATGAGACTCCATCTCAGAAAAAAAAGAAAGAAAAAGAAAAGATGCAAATATGTTTCCAAAACTTCCTTTTGGGAGGTACTCTACCTTGTCATCTTCCTAGCAAGGCCTGAGGTAAGAAGCGGTAGCATACAAAGAGAAGGAAAGCATCTGAATTTAGCAATAATGAACCTTAAAAGCATATCTAAAATGCCTTTTTTCAAATAATTACCTGTCAACAAATATGCAGGAAGCATCAGTCCAGGTCAGGAACGTTCTGGGTCCTGGGGATAACACAGTGAGCAAGACAGACAAGACCCCTGCCCTCACTTAGCTTATAGAAACACAGATTGATGGTAAGGAGAAAGATAGGAAAAACAATAAATAAACAGTATAGTTTCAGATACTGTTAATGCTGAAAGGAATAATGCAGCAATAGATGAGATCGTAGGTGCTGTGAGTTGGAATTTGTCATTTAAATAGGGTGGTTAAAAAAAGTCTTTTCAAATGAGGCAAAATTTGAGCTAGAACCTGAATGACAACGAGGAAGTTATAAAAAAAAACTGGGTAAAGAATAGTCTAAAAAGCAAGAACAGCTTATGCAAGGACCCTAAGGCACGAAGAAGTTTGTGCTATTCACAAACCAGATAGAAAAAAGGGTGGCTGGAGTGAGCAAGGAGTGAATGGTGGAGGGTGAGGTGAGATCTGTCAACAGAGGCCAGATCAGGAAAATCTTTGTACTTACCAGACATCAGTGAAATGGCATGGTTGTTATTTTATGTGACATAAGTAGCCACTTTCAGGCTTTAGGTATGAGAGTTTCTGAACACAGCTCATGGTTTGTTTCTTCAATCCCAATGTCGCTAATTAATCCTATATTTTATAGGAATGATTTAGTTATAAAATACAAAGAACATAAATGCTTGTCATAATTCCTCAAATTTAAAATGTTTTTATACTTTTCTGTAAAATAGTCGTTTTCATCTGAGGCAATTTTTGCCTCCCCAGTGACATTTGGCAATGTCTGGAGACATTTTTGGTTATCTCAATTGCAGGGTTCTACTGGCATCTAGTGGGTATAGACCAGGGATGCTTTCAAACAATGTGTAGCTACCACCACAAAAATACCTTATTTAGCCCGAATTTTAATAGCACCAAGCACCAAGGTTGAGAAATCCTGCTTATTATAAAGGAACTTACACAACAGAATTTGAAAAATACTGACATTTTTGTCTAATATAAAATAAATGTTTTATATTTCACTCGATGCTGCTCTTTTTATTTACTGAATGTTCCATTACCTCCCCTGTAAACAAATACATAAATATATACATAGAAATAGAACAAAACCCAAACAATTCATTCTTGGTGCTACAGACTAAACTGCCCTTCTAAAATTCATATATTGAAGTCCTAACCACCAATGTGACTATCTGGAGGCACAGTCTTTAGGAGGTAACTAAAGTTACAAGAGGTCATATCTGATAGGACTATGGCCATATAAGAAGAAGAAGAGAGAAAGAGAGAAGGAGATCACTCTCTCTCTCCCCATCATATGAGAATGCAGTGAGAAGGTGGCCATCTGCAAGCCAGGAGGAGAGCCCTCACCAGAAACTGAACCCTCCTAGGCCTTGATCTCAGACTTTCCAGCCTCCAGAGCTTTGAGAAAATACATTCTAGGGGAAAGCCACAGGGTCTATGGTATTTTGTTATGGCAGTCCAGGCAGAATAACACACTTCAATATGAGCTTTCTAGACAGTGATCAATGCAGAGGGGAAGGGGAGAGCTTGAGGAAGTAACACTAACCCCTGTGATTTATTTCAAAGTCATAGTGACTCTTGATTCAACGCTTATCAAAGCTATTACATTCAATTGGATGGACATTCAAGAAATATATTTCCAAACTTTGCCCTGGGATAGAAAATCTACAGCGTTCCAACACTCTTGTTACCAACAGCACCCTCCTGAAATCAGTTATCCTGTGGATGACTAGGGAAATATTCAAACATATGGTGTTATTCAATAAAGGAGAAGTTATGCTATGTATATTTCCATTTTAGAATAACCACATTTATCGTGTGAGATTTATTCTCTAATTGAAATTTATCATCATTTCATCCTGAGACATTTTTCCTGAAGATGTAAGAGTATTTTATGTTTCAGCAATTGCAATTTTATTCTTCATAATTAATAACACAATTGCTGTGCATTTCTTATTTGTGATGCATTACAAGAGTTTTGACAGTTGGAACAATCTGCAAAATGTGTTATGTTGTGTTGCTTACACCTTATTAGGGAAGCTGACTTGTCTCCAAGGCAGTTCCATTTGCTACATTACAATGAGATAGTAAGTTACTTTGACAGGGAAACAGGAAAAGGAAGGCTATACTTATAAATAAGAGCCCAGAAAAAAGAGAATTTTAAATTATTCCATAACTTACATGATAACTGAGAATCCTGATCATCATAAACATAAAACTCAAACACAAGGCTATTTTCTTTTTCCTCTAATATGTTTATGAACGTAATCAAGAATTTGATATAGTCTTTGCTAGCCAATATTATAAACACTGTTAATGTTTATGAATACATATGGCTTATTTCTGTTTTTAGCATTTACATATCCCTAAAAATAAGCACCCTTTAATTCTGCTCAACTTACATATTGTTAAGAGTCTACCAGAACCTGTTCTCTTCTGCAAGAATAACAAAACAAGCTTATTTCCTGTATGTGTAATTATTCTGGTGTAAAATATTTATAAAATTGATGCACTATGTCACTATCTTCTTCAACACACAATCTAAGAACATAAGGAGGGTGAGGGCAGCAAGATGTTACTCAAGACGGAGATTTGTTATTAAACTGAAAGATTGGAAAAGCAAATAATTTTCATGCCAAGAGAAACAAGACCTTCCACTTTCCTGATAAATTGTTACAGTTTTAAAGTTAATTTTCTTTTGTGAATGTCCCATGCAATATTTATTTAACCATCTTTACTTTGAAAAAGAATCTTTTTTTCTGGTTTTTCTCTTCTCTCAAAAAGAAAAGAAAGAAGAAAGAGAGAGAGTGAGTAAGGGAGAAGAAGGATAAAGATGTGAAGAAAAAATAAAAAGTAAGAGGAAGGAGGGGAAAGAAAAGAAGAAAGGGAAAACTTGGGACATAGGAAGAGCTTGGGCACCATTTAGAACTCATCATTAAAACACACAAACCACACACACACAGAGAGAGAGAGAGAGAGAGAGAGAGAGAACCATTTCAGGTGTTTTCAAAAGCAAGAAAAAAATAGGAAAATCATAAAGTCAAATTGCAGTAATGACTATTGCATCATATTGTTTGTGAATTTTCACAGCCCCTTAAAAGCAAAGAATATATTAGTCATAATCAGACTTGTACCCTTCTGGGCCACTCTCCTTGGGAAACTGATAAACCAGGTCTGAGCACTCAGTTTCAGGTAGTTTGGAGAGTATAGTAAGAACTGGCTGGCATACCCATAGCAGCTTTTGAATGCCTTACACTGCTGCACAATGTGTCATTTTTTAAAGATAAAGAAATAATACCTTCCAGGAATCATCTTTCATCAGTCATTTGGGGCTCAGTAGAAATTAGGCTCAAGTTGCCAGGGCCTGGTGTGAATGCTCCTTTGTAAACATACCTGGGCTTCCTGCTGCTTAGCTGTGTGGCTACTTGCATGATTTATAGCCCCAACACTTGGCCCAGGATCCTAGAAAATCTATGCCCAACTCTCCATTTCATCCTTTCACTTGGCTGAGTATTTACTTTAAAGAGATAATCTTAATGATTTTATGTTTCCACTTTTCTTTAAATTGCTTTTGTTGTTTAAACAAGCATTTAGTGAAAAAGAAATGACTTTATTCTCCTCTCTACATTTTGAACCTCACTCTTCTTTCCTTAGTCCCCAAATCAGGCAAAAAGGAAAACTCACTTCTTTATGTTGTATGTTGCTTCTTTTAATCACAGCTTAATTTTTGATCTTCATAGTATGGCGTTCCTTAGCAAACTGTCTGTCTTTGTTTTTGTTTTTTTTGTTTTGTTTTTTGAGACAAAGTTTTGCTATTGTTGCCCAGGCTGGAGTGCAATGGCACAATCTTGGCTCACCGCAACCTCCGCCTCCTGGGTTCAAAAGATTCTCCTGTCTCAGCCTCCTGAGTAGCTGGGACTACAGGCACACGCCACCATGCCCAGCTAATTTTTGTATTTTTTTTAGTAGAGATGGGGTTTCACCATGTTAACCAGGATGGTCTCAATCTCTTGACCTCATGATCAGCCAGCCTCAGCCTCCCAAAGTGCTGGGATTATAGGCGTGAGCCACCATGCCCAGTCAAAATGTGTGTCTTTGTATTGAAAATTATATTTCTTGTAACATCCCATGTATATATTTCAAATAATTTGTTCATTTTAAAAGTACTAGAGGCCATTGCCAAACAATTAAGAATTAAAGGAAGAAGTGAGCTAAGTGCAGTGGCTCACACCTGTAATTCCAGCACATTGGGAGCTGAGGCTGGCGAATCACTTGAGCTCATGAGTTCAAAACCAGCTTGGGCAACATGGTGAAACCTCATCTCTACAAAAATAGAAAAAAAAATTAACCAGGTGTAGCTGCAAGTGCCTGTAGTTCTTGCTACCTAGGAGGATGAGGCCAGAGCTCCGGAGGTCAAGTCTGAAGTGAGCAGAGATTGCACCAATGCTCTCCAGCCTGGGTGACAGAGTGAGACTTTGTCTCATAATAAAATAAATTTAAATAAAGGAAGAAGTTGCAATTTTGTAGGACAAATAAATCTAGACATCTAAAATACAACCTGAGGAATACAGTTAATATTATACAGTATACTGAACGTTTTCGAAAAGAGTAGGTTTTAGGTGCGCTTACTATATACAGAAAAGATAACTCTGTGAGAAGACAGATATATAAATTTGCTTGAATACAGGAATCATTTCACCATGCATATGTATATTAACGTATCATGCTGTAACCCTTAAATATAAAAACAAAAAAGAACTAGAGGAGGAGCTCCAAATATGTATCCATAAAGTAAAATATGTTTGAAATTGAGCTACTGTTATAATGTACATATATATGCATTAAATACATATATGTAATTTTATATAATTATATATAGTATTACATATAATAAACATATAATTATATATTAAATACATATATGTAATTTTATATAATTATAGTGTTACATATAATAAACATAATTATATATTAAATACATATAATATGTAATTATATTATTGATTACCTTGATTATTGTACAATTCCAAGTGCAGTGAGGAATACTGGCAAAATTATGACATATCATTGACATCTTCCACCTACCATAAAATTTGTAGTCAATGCCATTGCAAAGCCTCTGCCCTCTCACCTTAAAGGAAATGTTATGGTGCTTATTATTTCTTTAATTTCATCTTAAGAAACCACCTGAAAAAATGTTGAATAATACAAATGAAGGTACCTCTACTGGCAGAATTCTTGGGTATTCCCAAGATAATAGTAAAATGATATCGTAATCAAGAAGAACTCCACATCTTCTCAACTAAACAATATCATTTGAACATACATTTCCTCCATCAACAAATGTAATGCAGAATTGAGTTAGCGAAAGATATTTATACATGATAGACTCTTGTTCTTGCATACTGTTCATGGTAAAATAAATTACTATTACACAGCTATGAGTATATAAACACACAGCAGTAACTACTAATACAAATTGACAGAAGAAAATGAGGCCCATTATTCCTTTAATCTTGATTTTCCCTTAAGATATAAAAAGTGCTAAACCACCTTAAAGATAAACGTAATATGCAATAAGATGCAAACTGTTACTCTCTCTAGTCATCTGCCACCATGACACTTTTATAAAAATAGAAGCAAAAATAGCAGCATTGGCAAAATCAAGCTTCCTAAAACACCACCCCTGAGAAAAAAAAAAAACAAAAACAAACAAGCATTCTCATTATATTTAATGAAAATATCACCATTGTGGCAGGTTTCTGCAGGACTGCAAGTAAGTGGTAAAACCAGTTCTGAAAGCACAGCTCTGTTTCAGAACAATTGCTCATTTAGCATCCCCCGGAACAAAGAATGGCACATGATATTTCTTTCCACTTCACCTGCTCGTCCCTTTGAAGAGTTGCTCTTGACATTCCGTGACAAATCACCTTCCTTAAGGCTCTTAAGTCACATATCACCTACTGCAGGCAAGATTTAAATCCTGTGCAAGAGTATCACTCTACCAAGCCAAAAATGTGCTTTCCAGGAAACCTCACAGCCTTCCTGAAACCTGAGCACTGTGCAGCTGTCTTCCTGGAGGGAGGCCTTTAAAATAGAAAGAAAATAACTTTGTTTCCCCATCTCGCAAAAGAACTCAGTATAGTCTGTAAACTAGATTGGTAGGAATTTTCTCATATGGGGAAAATACATCTTAAAATATGGATTTACTATATGCTAATTGTTTTCCTTTGTAGAAAATGAATTAAGATTAGTTAACATTATAGAATCCTAACACTATTTTTGGATAATCAATGTGAAATTTTAAAAAATCAAGGCAAATATATACTTTGAGAAAAGAGAGATATATCAGACATCTTTTTTTGCACACACATGGTGGTAGAAATGAAACAAGTGCTAGAATCTACTTTTTTCTCTACTTGCAAATATGGAAGTAGAGAAAAAGTAGTAAGTATACAAGCAGTCAGTGACATAAATATAGTCTTTCTAAGGTTTTTGCTATTATTTTTAATAATTTCCCTCATATTCTTCATAGTATGTTGGTCAATTGACCTGGTGCCTAAACAATTTTCGTAAAAATATCTAATAATCAGTCCAGCAATTTGTTGGCTACATACCACAGATGGCTTATGTGATTTTGTGGGTTTAGAAAAATGAGCCAACTGAATATTTTAGGTACAAATAGATTCACAAAAAAGCCAACAAGGACTTTCGAAACAATAAATAGAAGTTTCTGCCTAGAGTTTTGTTGGCCCCACCCTCTAAGTAGGCAAGCCTAAGAAAACATTTGTATGACTAAGAGTTCCTGGTTTCTTCACGCTTCTCACATGTACTACCTGGCTTGATCATCTGTTACAACTTTCCCAACCCAATCTCTTTCTTATTTGTATGTGGAAAAGAGGCAATCCCTGAGGAAATATTAAAAAATAAGGTGTTTTATGGGTGCAGTCAGCATGCAACGGATGACTTATGGCAACCATCTGAAATGAAGCAATTTTGCATTTTCTAAGTCCATTTACTATACCCCTGCTATACTCCAGAGACATAGCCAAGACCCTAAATGTTTAACTGTGTCCGGAAGACACTATGAGATGAACTTTTTATAAAGTAATAAGTTTCCCTGGGCGTATCGCTTGCTTCCAGGTAACCATAACTATGATGGTCATTAATACAGTTTGATGGAAATGCCCTGAATGTCTCGGTTGCAATTAAAATAAATAAGAGGGTGCTAGGGGTTACATATAACCCCCCTTACCCTCTAGGGTAAACCAATATCAAGTTTTGCCTTGAGTACTTTTCATTATATGTACCTCAGTCTTTGGAAGGATAATTATGTAGGATAAAGTAGTTTTTTAAAAAGCAACTAGTATTGGCAAAATATCAAGATTTTACATATATTTAATAGTAGACAGACTTAACTACATTAAAATAATGAAATTTTATTTTAATAATATCCTAGCTGGTTGTCTTACCTCTGAGAACTTCACTATATTATTATTAAATTAATCTTCGTAATGCTTAGAATATACCACCTCCTCCTTGAAATCCTTTATTGCCTCCTTACTAGACATTGGATAGATTCCAATATTCTTTCCTAGAATTAGAGATTTGACAAGTGCACCCTACCTCCTCTCTAACTTTAACTCCCACTGCTACAATGGATAAATCCTCTCAGTCAGATTCTTCTACTTATTTCTACAAAAACAAGATGTCAACATTGCCTTAGAAACTTGGCTCACACCATTCTTTCTGCCTGTAAACTGCTCTCTTTTGCATTTAGAAGGGTCACCCTTTCTTCAAGCCTTCCACAGATGGTGTCAGAATTTGCTGATGGTAATGATTTCGGCTTATTAATACACAGAGCTGTTCTTCTTACTATCTACCAGTTGCTGTGCTTAGGATACCTTGACTATATCAGACCTCTTATTCTCTTTATGAAGACATCAAATTTGCAAAAATCATTTCCAATTCTCATACATTTCATTCATTTAGTCCACATATATTTATCAAGTGCCTTATAATGTGGAAACAACGTTTAACAAAGGCTGACATGGGTCTTATCCTTATGAAGGGAATTCTGGGGGATGGATGGGGCAAAAATTAAACTATGAGGCATGTATTATAATGATTCAATTTCAAAGATGGACAAAGTGATGCCCAGAAAAGAGAAGTAACTTATCCAACTCTACATACTAAGCACAGCATTCCAATGTATTCGCGTGCTCTTACTCCTTTGTCTAACTCGATTATCTAAATTTTTACGGTATGTATGCATGCAACTTTCATTCAGCACTTACTATATGTTGATTTGCATTGACATTTAATTATATGTGCTTACTTTCTTCCCAAATAAAGTATTAAAATCCTGAAAATAATTATTCCATCAGATATCTTTTGTATTCTTGAGGCCCAGGGCAGTGGCAGATATTCAATAAGCTTGAAGATGATATGAATAGTCTCCTAATTTTAGTTATTCTCAATAGATATTACCATAAAGTAAGCCATAGTGATATTAGCACTTTAGCAAGCATGAAAAATATCTGCCTAGATACACTGCCAAATAGTTTCAGACATGTTATTTTAAAGCATATCAATCATGTTTAAGGCATATCAAATTATTGAAATGTAAAATTAATGAGGAAACAAGACCATTCTCTAATCCACAGACTTTATTCAAAATTTTACCAATTGTCCCAATAATAATATTTATAACAAAAGAAAATCCGAGACCATGCCTTATATTCAGTTGTTATGTCACTGTAGTCTCTTTTAATCTGAACAGTTATTGAATGTATTTCATGACCTGGAAATTTTAAAGAGCAGAGTCCAGTTAATTTGTAAAATGTCCCTTAATTTGAATTTGAGTGAAGTCTCTCCATTATTGGGTTTGGCTTATGCACTTTTGGCAGGAACATCTCTGAGGGAATGATGTGACACAAAGTTCTTTTTAAAGCATCCTATCCAGAGATACACTCTATTGATTGGTACCGTAACGGGGAGTAACTGGTTAAAGTGATCTCTGTCAGGATTCTCCACTGAAAAGTTAGTATTTTACCCTTCACAATTGATAACTATCTTTTGAAAAGGTAAATTGAGACCATGTAAAAATTGTTATGCTAAATTTTACCCACTAGGTTTTATAGTCATTAAAAATTCTTGCCTGAATCAGTTATCATCATGACAATGGATAAATGTTAATTTTCTAACTTTGTTTTATTTACTGCTCTATCTCTAAAGCAGGAAACAAAAGAGGCAGCCATTAAACATTTGCTGAATAGCTGAATGAATACTTTCCCTATCTGCCATAGTTTTTAAATAATAAACTAGCCCGTTCTTCTATCACAAAGAGAAGTAATAGCCCATGGAATTTAATCAGCCATGTGGGGTAACCTCAAGATAATCTTCTAGAAGGTAGCTGTCCGTGATATGAAAATTGCTTTTTGTTTTAGAATATACATGTTACGTGGATTACCATCATCACTCTTGAAAAAAGGTATTTATTTCTTAGCATTCACCAAAGCAGTAGCAAAAGGTTTGAATGAGCTTTTAAAAGATTACCAAATTCAGTGTAATTGTCAGATTTGTAAGAGTATTAATTTGTTGCTTAAAAATTTTGCTCATTAAAAAAATAGGTAATTTCTTGACTATTCAAACAATGGTTTACACCAAATAGTTCCCAACTGAAAAGTTGTGAGGACTACATTTCTAAGTTAAAATGAGCTAGCACACTTACTGCTAGCTAGCACACTGATCAAATTCACAAAGAACAGACACAGTATACCGAGACTGATTTCTTGTTGCTTATACTGACAACCATCTCCATTCTGCCACCTAGACTCACTTTATAGATAAAAGATACACATTTTTCTTTTTCTTTTTCTTTCTCCTAGTTGCCCTTTTTCTCTCATTTTTAATTTTTGAATCCTTTTAGGGAGAGGAGTTTTCTATATTCAATCTACAATGCTCTATATTTTCATCAATTTTAGTTCAATGATACACAAATCTGAAAACTAATAACTGCAGCCTGTCAGAAGGTATTTCTATAATAAGAGAGAAATGTCTAGGGTTCATTTTTATGGGATGTATGGTGATGAATTTTTTGCATATATGTTTTCATTGTTAGCATCAAAGTCTATGATTTTCATAAGCATTTTTGTGGATGGCATATCCACAGGTGAAATTTTGATAACATTCTTTATTATGTTCTTAGCAATTGTAGAACTCAATTATTTCAAATCTGTTCAATTAATATTCTATTGCTTTTTCACGCTGGTCAGCCAGTCTTTTAAGCTCTTTGCAGAAATAATAGGAGCTTAAACCACATAATGCTTGATGTTTGAGGTGGGGGTATGCTTTGAAAGGCTCAATTCTCTAAGCAAAGCATTTTTGAAAACTGTTTTCATTTTCTTGATGATAATCTGTCAATTTCTACAGTCTTTAAAATAATATAAAGCCGTTAAGCCATGGGGTTTCAAGCCTTACTTACCACTGGAAGTGAGTTTAAGTCCTGTTTGGAAGACCGTAAAAGCATTTTTTACAAAGAAAAATTAATAACCTCAAGCATTTGGATAAGGGCAAAATAATCCATGGGCTCTAATGTTTTGCTTTACATGGAAAGCCTTCAACATGCCAAAAAGGAAACCATAAGTATCCCAAAGATACTTTGAAAGAAAAATTCTAGAAATAAAATCTTTTCCTCAATTAACTTATATATTCATTTACAGTAAAGATAATTTCCAAAGAATCAGAATCAAAATGGACTGTCTGAGCACAGGAATCCAGAGGAAATTTCTTGATTTGATAATTATAAGAATAGTCCAAGAAGCTATAAAATAATAATCTTATTAAAACTAAGATATTTTGACTAAAGTTTGAAGGCAGTAATAATCACAAAGCTCCTAGAATAGAGAAAGAAGTCAGCAAACCATAGTCCTAGATCAAATCTAGCTGGGGCCTGCTGTGGCATGATCTATACATTTTTAAAAGGTTGAAAAAGGAAAGATGGTTGGAAGGAAGGAAGAAAGGAAGGAAGGAGGGAAGGAGGGAGGGAAGGAGGGAAGGAGGAAGGAAGGAGGTAAGAAGGAAAGGAGGGAAGGAGGGAAAGAGGGAGGGAGGGAGAAAGGGAGGGAAGGAATAAAATTAAGGCATTAAAAGTAATTATGGGATCATTACCTAATTGAACTATTATTCCTGTGAGAGAAAAAATATAAAAGAAATCTTAGTTAACAATAAAAGAGACAGAGAGAGGAGATTTGTTATCAGGACCACCAAAAGATATACTTCATGGAAGAAATTAATCACAGAAGGAAGGAATGAGTCACAGGAAGGAGTAGTGAGATATGAAAGCAGTGTATAAATTGCTAAGTCTAAAGAAGCATTGAATATAGGTTTTAGTGTGCCAGGGCTGCCATAACAAAATAGCACAGATGGCGTGGCTTAAACAACAGACATTTTTTTCTCACAGTTCTGGAGTCTGAAAGTCAAAGATTAAGGTGTCAGCAGGGCTGGTTTCTGATGAGGCCTCTCTCTTTGGCTTGCAGATGGCAGTCTCCTCCTTGTGACCTGACAGGTCCTTCTCTCTGCGCATGCACAACCCTGGTGTCTCCTCCTCTTATATAGATAGCAGTCCCATTAAATTACAACCCCACCTTATGACCTCATTTAACCTTAATTATCTTAATTATGCATCTCCAAATATAGTCATATTGGGGGTTAAGACTTCAACATATGAATTTGTAGCCAACGTAATTTAGTACATAACACTATATAAGATAATACTAGGGGTAGTTTTCAATGAGAAGGAGAAAAATAAGTAAAATTAGAATACCATAAAACAAATAACAGGGAAAGGTATTCATCTTTATATTCTTCAGAAGAAGAAAGAGAAGTAAATTAACTTTAGATTTATGGCAAATATACACATTAAATTTTTAAAATATATTGAATATGCAACTTTCAGACAAGTGAAAGGAAAAGTATAAAAGACAATTTTGTCCAATCCAAGAAAATAAAGACAAATAGAATAGCTAAGAGAATACATTTACATTTACCCTATACATTATAGATGAAATATAAAAATATCTTTCCTAATTATTTTTCAAGAAAGTAAGGAATATTCAGGGCAAAAATTAAAAACATGTCGCTCAGACAAATAAGCAGAACACTGATGCTCTTTTTGCCCTAAGGCCTATGCTGAAAGAAGGGAAATTAAGCTTTGTCTTTTATAGCTTCCAGAAGCTCAGAGAACAGAAGAATACGAGCTATCCGATTGGTGCTAACGTAATTCTGGTTTTTGTCTTTAACAGTAATGTAACTGCAATTACTTTTGCACCTCCCTAATAGTATGCATGTAAGGAATGAAATATGAAATCACTGTTTTGCTGCTCTAATATAAATTGATTCAGATAAGGTTCATCATGCCCACTGGGTGAAACATTGCCAGGGAACAGAATATTTCCATTTTGCTGAAGTATCATCCTAGAGATAATTTGTTAATTAAAAAAATTAAGTAAAACAAAATGGGCTTTAACAAATATTAAATGTAGTGGCCACCACTTTTACCAAATGACCAAAGCAAGCATCATTAACAATCTAAGTGTCTTCTGATGAGGGCAGCATGCAGTACATAATATCACCTATGAAGTATTCTTGCCAAAAATTGTGACCATGATCTAACCAAGTCTTCAGATTTATCTTCCAGTTTACTAGGAAGACAGGGTGAAGAAAAACATGTTCACACCATGGGAACACCGTGAGACAGTACAGAATGGAGACTGCATGACAGCTGGCCAGCTCTCTTTACGAGTCAGTATCATTTAAAAGAAAAAGAAGAAGAAAAGTATGAGAACTGTTCCAGATTAAATGAAACTAAAGAGAAAATTTAAATATGGACTATATTTCGATGATATTAGAGAAGTAGAGAATTATTGCTAGTTTTCTTCAATGTATGAGAATGTATATAGTTTTAGACTTATGTACACTACAATATTTAGGGGCAAAATGGTTTGATGTCTGCAATCTACTTGCAAATGGTTCAGTATCGATAAATAAAAGAGCAGATAAAGTAAATATGGCAAAATGTTAACGATTATTAGGAGTACAGGTGTTAGTGTCACACCCGTCTAGTTTCAAGGTCTAGTTTCACCTCTTTCTAGTCATATGATCTTCAAAACTTTTTTAAAGTTCTGGGAGGATTTTATTTCTTCATATGTAAATCAAGGTATAGGATGATATCTGTTTCACAGAATTGTTGTAAGAATGAAATGAGAAAGTTCCTATTAAAGGACTTGAGATAGTACTAGCACAATAACTTTAGCTATAATAATCATTCATAATAATAAATATCATTCATAATAAACTAAATTTTATTATTCTATGTACTGTCCTAAGTTCCATATTAGCTGTTAATTAATAAGTTATTTGATCATATGTAAGCAATAGAATCAAAATGACTGTCTAAAGAAAAGCAGAAAGAAAAATAAACTTCCATACTTCAAATTCTATTATCCAACATAACAGTGGAGTCTGGTCTTCTAATTTTAGTTGTGAATTACCACACATACTCTCATAGATGATAACCTTTCAAAACTGTTTTAGAATATCATCCATTGATGATTCAGAAATGACTCAAAATCTTGCTATACATAGTATCATGGAAAGTAATATTATTATACCACGTCACAAAAATAATATACATGGCATGCAATTCTAGCAAACATATGTAGGTGGAGTGAGAGGGAAAAGGAAAGAAAAAAGAAGAAAGCCATAGAAATCATGAAGATAAAATCATTTATTCTGTCTGAAAACAGAGCAAAACTGAAGAAACCGATTTCAAATGATACTCAGAAAAACTACAAAGAAGCACAATAAACTTATATGAAAAAAACACAGGTTACAAGAGTGGAAAAATGTGTAAGTAAGCACACACTTTGTATTCATCAACCCTGAAAAGGAGAGGAGCCTACTTGACCACAGGCTGTAATTTTCACATTATTAATAATAATTTTTAAAGTTATCTTGTACAGAAATGAGGAAGTACCAAAAAGCACTATTAAGGACATTAATTGCAGGCAATTTTATCAAGGAGAAATAAATAGCTAATTTACATGCATTCTAATTTATTGACACATATTTGGAATGTTCAAGTTACCAGTACTTCACCAAGACCCTTGATAATGTTTGATCTCCCACAACCATGGAAATCAAGGAATATCTATTGAGCTTCTATTATTTGCCAGGATCTGGACACAAAGGACGTAACAGTGAATAAATTCAGGGAAAGTTCATGCCTTCAAAGAGTTCAAAGATTAGTAGGGTAAGAGGGAAAATAAATTTTAAAATACTTTAAAATATATCATCTCTTTCTCAGTACCTTGTACCATAAGGAAAAATAAAGCAAATAGGTAGGCAAGAGAATAAATTTTCTATTTAAGAGAGGGAGGTTAGGGAAGGCCACTCAGATCAAGAAACTTTTGAGTTGAGCTGTGTGTATAACATTATGTAAAAGTAAAAACATAAATGTATACATATGCATGTGTATCCATGCAACACAACAGTATTCAGCCATCCTAAAGAATGAAGCACTGATCCATGGTACAACATGGATGGACCTGGAAAACAGGCTAAGCGGGAGAAACTAGATGAAAGGTTACATATTATATAATTCAATTTATATTAAATATCCAAAATAGAAAAATGTATAGAGACAGAACAAGCACTGGTGGTTGCCAGCTGCTGAGCAAAAAGATACATGAGGAGAAACTAAGAAAAAAAAACAACTTCAAATGGATGCATAAAAGAATTGCTAAGTTTGGTAACATAAGAAATACTGAAGCAAGAAAGACTAAGAGGCTTTCTAATACCAAGCCTTTTATTCTGTATTCTAATTCTTCATGAGAAAACATAGCTTTCTATGAAATATACCACTTGGAAATAAGTTACCATCTGGTCTTTGTCACCTCCATTACATGAAACTCTTTCTGTACATTTTTGCTGTCCTCGCAATATCATAACTGAAATAAATAAACTTTGTTTTTCTTGTCTCCTATCTCCCTGTGTTGATAACTCTCCTGAATATGATTATTTTGGTATTATTAGGTACCTATCTATATTTACCCTCCATCTGAAAAATAACTGGGGGTTATATTTGAATGGGATTTAAGAATAACAGTTTGCGGTTTACCGCAATACCACCATTTCCCAGATGAAGAAACAGACTCGGGTTGTTAGGTCACTGGATCAAGTTCTCAGAGAGAGTAAGTAGCAGAGAAGGAATTCAAATGTTTTCTGGATCCTGGAGCAATAATCTCATGTCTGGTGAGGAAATTCTACCCAGTACAGTATTACTTGCTGGCTCTTCCAGAAAGTGCTGCCTGACTTCCTGCCTCAATGCTTTTCTCCATGAGATACCCCTTGCCTGGAGTGTCTCTGGACCACCAGAGAACTCACCCATGATCCACATGCAGCCTCTCAGCCTTTCCTGAGCACTGCCTGCACCGGTCTCTCTCTTTGCAATCTCCCTTGAGGCTTCCCTGTGGGGAATGGGCTTTGACTATTCCCCCACATACTTCTCTGGTTTGGCTTGAAGTGTTGATCTTTATGTGTGGCTATGATGTAGAACACGACGAAGGATCCAGACAGGGTCTCAAACTCAGGAGACAGTCTCTCCTTTACTTAAACTAGACCACGTGGTAGGCTTTAGAGGAAAAAAATAGAAACAAACTCAGCTATCAGGGCTAGCATTTTCTTTCTGGACCAATGATTTGGAAGCTCAGGTAGGGCAAAGGTATTGGACAGGAGCCAGGAAGAGCTATGGCGCTCCCTCTTGTGTCCCCCCCAGGGCTGGCAGTGGCAAATCAGAAGCCTCCAGGAATTTTTTTTCACCACACCAATCATGGGGATCTCTCAAGAAACCTCTTTCTTCGATGGCTCTTACTTCTTTGAAATCACATTTGTCAGCAGCTGCTATATTTACTTCAGTGCCTTTGTCCCAAGTCCTTGAATGGAGATGAGAAAACATTAGGTGCCATTTTGGCTTCCGTGGGGCTCAGTAGGAGTCTAAGATAATCCCCAGAAACCCTGTACCCTCAGGAAAGCTGCAGGCCCCACTTGTGGTACATGAGCTGAGGGTCTTTCTGAAGGAAACCCGTAAGGGCTCCACTGAGATCATGAAGATCACAAGGTGGGAGTTTCAACTGGGAAAATGGAGACCTTTCATTTCTTCCAACAAGGGTTTAATTCTTTCCCCTTTTCATTCTATTTATTTCCCACTCAGTGGACTCACATTTTTTCTCACACTGATTCAGTTTTCCCTAAGGCATTGTGTACTTGCACTGTGACCATTCTCACCATGAAGGACTTGGTAATCTCTGTATTTGCAAAGATGTAATCCAGCTGGGAACTGGACAGACTCCATGGTGAGAGCCTTTCCTTCCAGAAGGAATCCATCCAGTGGAGTGACATCATTGTCAAGGTCACAGCTTGATTCTAGGTCAGCACCCCAACTGTTAGGATCCTTAAACAACAACTCTGATCCTCAGCTTTACCCCATCCCAGCCTCTACTACACCAATACCCACAAAACATATGCCCTCCATGCAAAAAGCTCACACAGCTTGCCACTGTGAAGTTATAGAACACCAAAACCAGCACTTTCAGAAAAATGTCCCCATCACTGAAACTCCTCACAGATGAGCTGTCTTGTGTTGAGAAAGAGGTGAGGAGACCTGACCCAAGCCTTCAGTCGATTTTCAAGTTCCTACCTTTAAATCCACTTCCCATCCTGTGGCTAGAAACAGAGCTTAGAGACACTTGAATATGTGAAGAGATATTTGGGACAAGCCTGTAAGTATCATGTCCTTCCCCTTCCAGTTTTGCTGCAACCAGTTTTGCTACAACCTTTCCTTTGAAACACACATCCCACTGGTAGCCTTTCCCTTGGAGAAAAGAAGAACAGAGAAATGAAACATTTAATTATTTCACATCCCACTCACAATCCACCCAAGTCCATCATGTTCAAGGTCATCACAAATGCAGGAGCAGTTGCTTTACTCACACAGAGTTATCTGCACCCTGTCTGTGCTTGCGATTAGAGAGGAGGGTTATATCAATGATGAACATTTTCATTTGCGGTTCAGAAGGGAACACGCATGCTCACATGCACACACACACTCACATGCCAATGCACCCATACAGACCTGGAAGTTCTGTGTTACCTTCAATTCTCAAGCATGAGTAAGGAGGAAGGGGAAGGGGTGAGCTGCTGTCCATTTCATTAGAACTAAAGGAAGAGGTGAGGGTAGAGTCCATCTCCCGAGCCTTCATCAGGAAAGGAAACGTCTCTGGGTGAAGGTAATAGCTCTGACCACTAAAGGACTGAGGGACATAGATTTTTCCCTACCCTTCCAAACTCAGGGCCTAGCTACCAAAGCCTTCCAATCTCAAACTGGTGATATGTGAGCGAAGCTTCTTGTCTTTTATCCTTCATGGGGGATTTCTGCCCTATTAGGCCCATGTAGCTTCATGGACCCCGCAGCTGTATGGACTTCAGCAGGATGAGGGAGAAAGGAGAATGACTGCTTGAGTCAGGGCCAAAGCTTGGGGCTTCCATGAGTTTTCTTAGTTTCATAGGTTCTTGGAGATTTTATAGTAATTAAAAAAAATTTTTTTCAATGATAGAATCAAGAAAAAGTGTATTTTAAATACAGAATACATAAATCAATAAAAATGAAATAAGGTTGACGGTAGTGCATACAGAGTATCACGTTAACTTCCCTCCATGAAAAAGAACTCTAAGGGCCAAAACAGGTACACACTAAGAGCTGCACTGATGCTCCCCATTGTATAAGCACAGGCTACTGAGATACCTGAAATCTTGACCCCAAACACTGCAGGAGAGAATATCACATCCCCATGTATCTACATACATGTATATCTATTTAAAGAAAAAAAGTTGAAGTAGGAAAAAGTGACTCATCCTCTTCAGAAAATACGTGACATGGATAAAGGTGGACCTAGGGCTCTCTCAGGAGATGAACTCTACAATACAGAGCAGAGAGCGTTGGCTATGGCAGCCTGTGGGACCTGATCCCATGGCCCCTGCTGATGGGTCCGGATGAGAGACACGGGCTCAATAGAAGGAGGATACCTTGGACACAGTTGCTGGGAGTCTCACACCGGCCTAGTGGGTTTCCTAGTGCAGATTTTTCCCTTTTCTCCTTGGACAAATACACTTTAACAAGCAGCTCATCCTTACTTGGCATTTATCTTTTTGAGGAGTCCATCCCTTCTGGGCAAGAACTGGGACATCAGGGCCTCTGTTGATCCCCTGCCTGGACAGGGTGGGTCAACATCTCTTTGGCAAGAAAAGTCTGTAACTCTACATCTCCTTCTTGGTGCTCTCCTTAGTGGAGCCTCTCAGGACTCTTTATTTTTCTAAAATTGGATCAAAGACAGTGTCTGTTTCTGATCCATGGGGCCTGAGCCTTCAGGGCCCTTTGCTCCTTCTTTCCGAGGTTGCTCACTCCAGCCTAGACATAGTGACCTTGAGAAGCAGCCGTATCTCTTCCTCACACACTCTGGGCACAGCACACTGGCCCTTGGAAGACAAATTTTCTGTCAGGAGTCCTTCAGAGCTCTTCCTCCAACTGGAGCGTTGACCCTCTACCAAGATGGTGTTTCAGGCTTGAGTTTATAAAATCTCACTCTGCAAAAAGTGTGGTGGTGTGTGTCATTCCTCCAGGCACCCCTCGATCGCTCAATTCTCCACTTACAATTGAGAACTTCAATGTTCACTGGCTCTCAGGAGGGGTCTGGATGTGATTTTGGAGCAGTGGACTCCATGCACCGTTAAACTGCTCTGATTTGTCCTCCCTGCCCTGGAAGGTGTTGGGGCTGGGATGTTCTGCCCAATGCCAAGTAATGGTAAGGTGTTCACAGAAGGCAGCTCATAGGCCTGCTCCATTGTTCTGGACAGGATCCTTACTCTTCCCTAACCATATCTGGATGTGCAGCCTCCTTATTGCTCATATCCAGACGCTCCTGACCAACAAGCTGAAGGATAAAAACATGTCTAACCACCACATGACAGGTTAGAGCTTAACCCCAGAGAGAGGCCAGCGAGTGATAAAAAAGAAACACACTTTTCATGGAGAACAGTATGAGAAGGAGGGACAAACACCTGCCGATCCCTGTCTCCAGGAGAAGGCTGTGATGGGCAGGCCTGTGAATGTGGGGGCAGAAGAGGCCACCCACAGGTACTCTAGAGATGAGCTCCCTGGGACAGTTCTATAGAAAGGGAAGGGGCCAGGCTGTCAGCAGGAAGCTGGTCGGTGACCTGGGGCAGTGGAGGGGCTGCTGGTGAAAGGTGATTCCACGAATCTGAGGTTGATGAGTGATTCTGGGTGATGACATGGGGTCAGGTGAGGACATCTTTCCCTTGTCTCCACTGGACCCTAAAGGACTCAGCAACTGGGACACAGTTCTCATGCTCTTCTCCTTAGACAAACCTCAGCCCATCATTATTCTTGAATAATGCAAATTTCTACCTGAAATTCACACGACTCTGTGTTTCTTTCCTATTACTCTTTTTAGGAGAGTACAAATCATTTTTTTATTGTCCCTTTTTGGAAAACTCAAATACATGTTTTTTGTGCAGAACCTTCTATTGAGATTCTGGTCAGTGTTCCTCTGCGGAGGACAGGTGCAGAATATCTAGCCCACAGGTGTGTGTGCGCCCCGTCAGGGAGGACTCTGCTACCTGAAGACAAGCTCATATTTTAGCATCTGATCAGAGGCTTCCAGAGACTTGGCTTTGCTCTTCAGATCAGCCATGAAACAGGAACTGGGCTCAGAGACACCTGACATGTAATGGGGAATGATGAATAATTATTGTGTGACTCTGTGCCCCCAGAAAAATCCTACACTCTCTTAACAATCTGTTCCAAGGACACAGATTCACCATGTTTGACATTTTACCCTAGAGCCCTCTACCACCCCAGATTAGTCTATGAGCTTGGACGGAAGCCTTCTGCTGCTAACTCTGTTTTCTTAAAGGAAAATGTCCTCATTTTTCCTGAGAGAGCTCATCTCAAAAGTCTGTTTGTGAAAAAGAAGTGAGTCAGGAAAGTGGGAGGAGGAACAGAACACGAGAGTCCCTCTGTGTTCTGCAAGGGTTCGATCTGGCATGTCTTAACTGATTTCTGTCTCTTTCCCAAATGGATTCATCTGGAGAAAGTACAGAAAAAGGAGGAAGAGTTATGCAGCACACAGTAAGAAGCAAACACATCAAATGGCCCATGGAGGGTGAGCTCAAGCTACAGCTGTTCACGAGGAAAAGATCCATCCCTGTCTTCCACAGCACACTCCAGCCTCAGGCAGCACTGGGCTCTGGACAGTGGGCCTGGAAGCTGTGGTCCAGAGATCCAAGTGGCATCACTAAGCCGGGGGACAGCTGTGAAGAACCCCCAGGAGGGTGGAGGAGCAGGGAGGGGAAAGTGAATCCACTGCCCCTCCCTTGTCACCCAGGCTCAAGCGCAGCCTGGGCTACCAAATCCCTTCACCCTACTCTGGCCTTACTCTTTTCCAACCCTGAATTTACAATGTATCTGTCATTGCCTAACCATTCCACATATCCAGACATGAACCAGGTCCAGCTTTATTTGAAATCTCCATTTCCACAGCCCTGAAGGTTTGAAGTTTTCTAATCCTGTTCTTTTCTGGCTCTTTTTCAGGGCTCTACACTTTCAGAATTTCCACTGTCTCACTCTGCTTTGCGCAGATCATCTAGCCTTGCCTTGTATCAACTTAAACATAGAGCTCAGCTCTCCTCTTCGACTTTGCTTAAGCGAATCCACTTTCACACAGACACACACAAAAAAATATGAGTGAGTCATGGGGTCTCTATTAAGTCTACTCTAAGGATCATAAAATGAAAGAGAGATGCTAGCATGCCCCAAGGGAAATAATTTAATAATGATACAAATTTAATAACCTAAAATTAATAATTTTGTGTACAAAACTCTCCCTCTCCCCCATATTTCTCCCTCTCAGCATACGCTATACCTTATGTTGTTGGTCCATTTATTCAGGTCCCCCCAACCAATATAATTTCAGTCATAATTGGAGAGAGTAATTCAGCTCTCCCAAGTCCTGCCCCAACCTGCCAAAGCCAGTTCATCTGGCTGTTGGGCTCAGGTGAGACCTTCTCTTTAAGAGCAGTGGGAGTTCTACAGGGCAACATATTTGCTTTTTAGTATTAACATCTGTTATTACTTCATCTGTGAAGGGTTTTCTAATTTTGACTTTCTACTTCCTAAGTTTCCACCCAAATTCCAATTTGCTTTTCAATTATATTTTTAAATAATGAGATTTTTATATATACATATTAAAGCCATATACCAGATTTATCTCTCCATTTCAGCAAGGGTAGTCCAGAGTTGTAATCCTGACTGCTTCATTATTTAGATCGTAAACTGGGGAAAGCAAGCACTGGATCATTTGGTTACTCTGATATCCTTAATCTCTAATTCTAATGAGGACGCCTTGACTCAGGACACCCAGATCAATTCATATAGAAAAAAATATTTATGCAGACATTTTAAGATATTTAGGAAGATACTTGAAAAATAAGGGTTAGGAGAGAAAACTAGCCCATGCTAGAGAAAATGTAATAGAAAGCAACTACGCTTAAAGCAGCTTGATACTAGTACAAGGGTAGACAGAAAGATAAATGAAATAGAGTCCAGAGATTAATTTAAAGTTTTGTCATGAGGTGTTTCAAACAGTTAGTGGAGATTTTTCAGTTAATGGTTTCTGTTGAGGCCAATTGGTAGCTGAGAAGTAATTTTGAGAATAATGGAAAATGGAGGTGGATATCTTTACTCAGAAACACCGGGTGTGGACATCACTTTTCTCCCCTAGGTGATAATATGGCCCGTGGATGTGGAGCTTACACAGTGGAATGAGATGTTTCTGTATATTTTCACAAATAAATAAAAATGCCTAGTAGAGTGTGTGTGTGTGTGTGTGTGTGTGTGTGTGTGTGTGTGTGTGTCTGGACGGATCATAAAAGCAAAAAGTAAAAAAGGGCTGTGGATTGATAATAACTAAGTATTCCTGATCTATCTGACCCTACAGTTTTGAAATATAAATCACTCCCAGACACTCGACCTCATTCAAGACGTAAAGACTAACGGAAGCTCCTACAAGAAGCACTATGTTTCTGTCTGTCTTGGTGGCCACCTCATTTTGGAGAATACTGTGTGGGGTTTGTCGTGTATGTGCTCTCTCTAGTCATTAATCTGTGCTCATTCCTAAAAGCTGCAGAATCTATCTATAGATCAGTACCCTAATTCTCTACTTCATTCCTTCCGCAAAATAAATATCAGTAAAATCAAAGCTTTAAATATAAAGAAAGAAAATCTTAAAATGTCAGAGACTTTTTTCTTAATATTGTCAGTACTGGGAAGCTTTCATAAACATGGCTCATAAACCACTTAAAATACTGATTAAAAAAACTCAAGTACATGAGTGTGAACAGTTTTGTGTAACTATTGATTACCCGGGGGATTAGAATATTCTCCTGAGAGCTATGGTGATAGTTTCAGTGCTAGTTGCCATCCTCAACTTAAAAACACTTCATTTGTATCTTTACTGGTGAATTAACTGAGTTAACACATGCATATTCAGTGACTGGAACAATCCTGTCATTTAAATTATACTGTATAAATTATAGGTGGTTATGGGTAGATATTCCAAAATCAAATTATTGTTTTGTACAAGCTTTAAAGAAACATTTGGCCTAATGTAGGAGCCAGCTTTTTACCAAAAACTGAGCGATCAATTCCCTGTTCCCTATATAGCCCCTCTGCTGGAAAAGGAATCATAAATGAACTAATATAATTCAGTAAATAAGGTAAAGTAATGGGGTGTGGATTTATGGGGATTCTTTTAATGTGATATAAGTTAAAATTTCTAACTTTATAAGTATACATTGCTTTTACTTTTTAATTGAAAGTACGTTAAAAGTGGGTTTCTGGGCAAGGATATTATATAATCCTATAATGCCTTCCATGTTGTTTTTTACTTTTTCTTTTTGAGACAGAGTCTTGTTTGTCATGTAGGCTGGAGTGCAATGGCACAATCACAGCTCACTGCAGCCTCGATCTCCTGGGCTCAATCAATCCTCCCACTTCAGCCTTCTAAGTAGCTGGAACTAGAGATGTGCACCATCACACCCAGCTAATTTTTTAATTTTTGTAGAGATGGAGTGGGACTACGTTGCCCAGGCTGGTCTTGAACTCCTGGGCTCATGTGATCCTTTCAACTAGACCTCCAAAGGTGCTGGGATTATTATAGGCATGAGCCACTATGTGCAGCCTAAGATTTTTTATTTGTTATTTTGGGTTGTAATAAAAACATATAACATAAATTTTACTATCACAATCATTTGAAATATATATTTCATTTGTAGTATGTCCACAGTGTTGCATAACAGATCTCTGGAACTTTTTGATTTCATAAACCTAAAACTCTACACCTACTGAGCAACTCCCTATTTCCTACTATCCCTGCCAATCACCAGTCTACTTTCTGTCTCTATGCATTGGACTACTCCAGACACCTCATATAAGTGGACGCATACAGTATTTATCTTTTAACGACTGCCTCATTTTGCTTAGTATAGGGTCCTCAACATTCATTTATGCTGCCACATGTGACAAGATTCTCTTCCTTTTTAAGTCTGAATAATATTTCATTGTATGTGTATATTACATTTATTTAAACATTCATCCCCTGAGGAACTCTTGGGTTACTTCCACTTCTTGGCTAATTTGAATATTGCTGCATGGACATGGTGTGCAAGTAACTCTCTGAGAGCCTGTTTTCAGTTATTTTGTATACACACCCAGAAGTGGGACTACTAGATCAGACTCTATTTGAAATACTTTAAATAACCTCAGTAATATTTTCATAGCAGCTGTACAATTTTACATTCCTACCAGCAGTGGACAGAGTTTCTAATTTCTCCTCATCCTTGCTAACATTGCTATTTTCTTTTTTTAAATAGCAGCCATCCTAAGGAATGTAAAGTGACATCTCACTGTGATTTTGATTTGCATTTCTCTAATTATTAGTGATCATTCAATTAAAAAATGTCCATTCCAACTAGGTGTGGTGGCTCACACTCACAATCCCAGCACTTTGAGAGGCCTAGGTGAGTGGATCACTTGAGCTCAAGAGTTTAAGGCCAGCATGGGCAACATAGGCAGATACTGTCTTTACAAAAAATACAAAAACAAACAAACAAAAAAAAAACAACTGGCCAGGCATGGTGGCACAAGCCTGTAGTCCCAGCTACTTGGGAGCTGTGATGGAAGCATCCCTTGATCCTTTTGAAGCTGCAATGAGCTATGATTGTACCACTGCCCTCCAGCCTGGGTGACAGAGTAAGATGTCTCAAAACAACAACAACAATGCAAAAACTGTCCATTCCATTAAAAAACAGGTAAAGAACTTGAATAGATATTTCTTCAAAAAAGATATACAAATGGACAATAAGCATGCAAAAAAATTCTCAACATCACTAATAAAAGGTAAACTTTGTTATATTGTATGTGGAAATCCAGTTCTCCCATTATCATTTGTTAAAGAGAGTTCCCTTTCTCTACTGTGTACTCTTGGCACCTGTGTTAAAGATCATTTCAGCAGTTATGTGAGAATTTATTTCTAGACTTTCTAATCTTTTCTACTGGTCTATATGTCTGTCTTTATGATAGTACCACACTGTTTTGATTACTGTCACTTTATAATATGTTTTGAAACCAGAAATTATAGTGCTTTCTACTTTGCTCTTCACTTTCAATATTGTTTTGATGATTCAGAGTCCCTTGAGACGTCATATAAATTTTATTACAGTTTTTTTTCTATTTCTGCAAAAAAAATTCAATGATATTTTTATAAAGATTACATTAAATCTGTACATTGCTTTGAGCAGTATGGACATGTTAACAATGTTAAGCTTACGATCCATAAACATGCAATGTGTTTCCATTTATCTGAGTTGTCTTTAATTTAACAATTTGGTAGTTTCAGTGTACAAGTCTTTTGCTTTTTGTTTATTTCAAAGTATTTCTTTTTGATGCTATTGTAAACATAATTGTTTTACTAATTTTCTTTAGAATATAACTATTTTGCAAAAATATTTGAAAGTGGATTTTATGTGACCACTTTCTATGTGAATTGCCAAAGACCCTGGCACAAGGTTTCAAGAACAAGTAGTTTATTTGTGAGATGATTCCAGAGGCACTGGTAGAGGAACAGGAAAATTAAACGGAGAAGAGAAGTACATTGTTTGCCAACTAACTGGGTTGACTGAGTCTTTCATGAAAAATTTCTTTGTAGCATGTGCTATTTTTTGATAACATTTTACCCTCAGTCAAAATTCATCCAAAATTAGAGTCACTCCTCTCAAACCCTGCTTTTGCTTTTTCAACTAAGTTTATGTAAGATTCTAAATTCTTTTTTGTCATTGTAACAATGTTCACAGCATCTTCACTAGAAGTACAGTCCATCTCAAAAAACCACTTGCTTTGCTCATCGATAAGAAGCAACTCCTCATCTGTTAAAGTTTTATCATGAGGTTTCAGAAATCAGTCACATCCTCAGGCTTCACTTCTAATTCTAGTTCCTTGCTATTTCTACCATATCTGCAGTGACTTCCTTCACTGAAGTCTTGAACCCCTCAAAGCCACTTCTAACCTCCTGTTCTACTTCTTCTAAACTCCTGTTAATATTTTGCTTCCTTCCAGGAATCCTAAGTCTTGTTAATAGCATGTAGAATAGTGAATCCTTTCCAGAAGAGTTTCGATTTACTTTGCCCACATCTATCAGAGGAATGGATATATATGGTACCTATAGCCTTATGAAATGTATTTCTCAGATAATAAGACCTGAAAATAAAAAGTATTCCTTGATCCATGGGCTGCAGAATGGATGTTGTGTTAACAGGCATGGAAACAAGATTAATCTTTTTGCATATCTCCATCAGAGCTCATGGGACCAGATGCATTGTCAATGAGCAGTAATGTTGTGAAAGGAATCATTTTCCTGAGCAATAGGTCTTAATAGTGGGCATAAAATAGTCAGTAAACCATACACTATAAATAGTTGTGCTGTCATCCATGTTTTGTTTTTCTATTTATAGAGCACAGACAACATAAATTTAGTGTAATTTTATGGACCCAAGAACTTTCCAAATGGTAAGTGGACACTGAGTTCAACTTAAAGCCATCATGTGCATTAGCCCCTAACAGGAGTGTCAGCTTATCCTCCAAAGCTCTGAAGCCAGGCATTGACCTCTCCTCTCTAGCTCTGAAAGTCCTAGATGGCATCTTCCTCGTATAGAAGGCTGTTTCAACTACATTTGAAAATCCATAGTTTACTGTAGTCACCTTAATCAGTGATCTGAGCTAAGTGTTCTGGATAACTTGCTGCAGCTGATACATTTAACGCTTGCTGCTTCACCTTACACTTTTACGTTATGGCAATGGCTTCTTTTCTTAAATCTTACGAAATGACCTGTGCTAGCTTCAAACTTTTCTTCTACAGTTTACTCACCTCTCTCAGCCTTCATAGAATTGAAGAGAATGAGGGCCTTGCTCTGGATTAAACTTTGACTGAAGGGAATGTCGAGGCTGGTTTGAAGTGCTGTCCGGACCACCCAAAGTCCCTCTACATCAGCAATCAGGCTGTTTTGCTTTCTTATCATTCCTGTGTTCACTAGAGTAGCACTTTTAATTTCCTTCAAGCACTTTTCCTATGCATTCACAACTTGGCTATTTGGCGCAAGAGGCCTAACTTTCAGCTTATCTCAACTTTTTTAAATTAATTTTTATGGGTACATAGTAAGTGAATATATTTATGAGGTACATGAGATATTTTGATACAGGCAAACAATATGTATTATAATAATCATGTCAGAGTAAATGGGGTATCCATCACCTCAAGAATTTATCATTTCTCTGTTACAAACATTCCAATGATACTATTTTAGCTATTTCAAAGTGTACAATAAATTACTGTTGACCACTATCTCAGCGTTTAACATGTTTTTCATACTAAGTTGAATTCTTCCTAGCTTTTGATTTAAAGTGAGAGATGTGCAACTCTTTCTTTCACTTGAAACCTTAGAGGCCATTATAGGGTTATTAATGTGCCTAATTTCATTATTGATGTGTTTGTATGGAATAAGAAAACCTCAAGGAGAAGAGCAACAACAGAACAGCTGATTGGTGGAGAAGTCAGAACACACACATTCATCTATTAAGTTCACTATTCTATATGGGCATGTCTTGTAGCACCTCAAAACAATTACAATAGTAACATCAAAGATCACTGATCACAAGTTACCATAATAGATATAATAATGAAAAAGTATGAAATATTGTGACAATTACTAAAATGTGACACAGAAATGTAAAGTAAGCTCATGTCTTTGAAAATTGGCACTGATAGAATTACTTGATGCATGGTTGCCACAAACTTCCAATCTGTAAAAATGGAATATCTGTAAAGGCTAATAAAATGCAGTGCAATAAAATGAGGTATGCCTATAAATATTTCAGGCTTTGTAAACTAAAAGGCAAAATTGAGGGCACCATGTAGGTAGTTATGTAACAATAGAAAAAAAACAAATTTTCACATATTCCTATTGAAAAAAATCAAAGACTGGATGTGGTGGCTCATGCCTGTAATCTTAGCACTTTGGGAAGCCGAGGTGGGAGGATCACTTGATGTCAGAAGTTCAAGACCAGCCTGGCCAATATGGTAAAACCCCGTCCATACTAAAAATACAACGATTAGGCAGGTGTAGTGGTGGGCACTTGGAATCCCAGCTACTCAGAAGGCTGAAGCAGGAGAATCGCTTGAACCTGGGAGGCGGAGCTTGCAGTGATCTGAGATAGCCCTACTACACTCCAGCCGGGGTGACAGAGTGAGACTCTGTCTGTAAAACAGATAAAGAAAAAAAAATTTTTTAATAGTAATTGAATATGTTTTTGGTAATAGATGTAATTGAATTCTTTTTTCTTTTTGGTGGGAGTATAACATTTCACTTAAATGAAGTTTAAAGTTAGTATTCCCTATAATCAAAATCAGCTATGATGATCATCTGTTAATACTGATATGTAATGAGATTTTACCTCTTTCATATTTAAAAGTGTCTTTTCCCATAGAAAAGTATTGCCAAATACTGATACTAATTCATTAGCATATGATTTTAATTGAGTATATTCATTATTGGGAAGCCATTTGTAGATTCTGTTAGATTCTTTTCTTTGATATTTGCCTTTCAGCATGTCATTACAAAGTAGATTAATGACTTTAAATTTAAGGTTAGCTGGAAGTACCTCAGTTTGTAGTTAAATGTATTTTGAAATACGAAAATTTTCTTTGAGGTCATAAAAATGCAGCTAAAGCTGTAGTCCACATTTTAAAAAAGAAGGTATCTGCTAAAATTAATGTCGTGTTGAAGATCTTTCTTCATTTAACTTTTCGTTTATTTATTTATTCAGTTTTGAGACAGGGTCTCACGTCTCTGTCACCAAGACTGGAGTGCCCTGGTGCAATCAAGACCCACTGCCGCCCTGACTGCACAACTCCCAGGCTTAAGGGATTCTCTCACCCCACCCCCTGGAGTAGCTGCAACTACAAGAATACACCACAATGACCAGCTAATTTTTTTTTTTTTTTTTTGGTTGAGATAGGATCTTTTTATGTTGCCCATGGTGGTCTTGAACAACTGGGCTCAAGTGATCCTCCTGCCTTGGTCTCCCAAAACATTGGGATTACAGGCATGAGCTACGGCACCTGGCTAACCTTTTAACTTTTAGCAGAAAATGTGTATAGAGCAGCTTGACATTACTATTAAATACTAATGTTATAATTACATAATATTAATATTGTCATTTAAACAATAATAGTCATAAAATTAGCTTCACTGCATTATAAATTTCACATGTAAATGTTTTGCTTTGTAATTTTTGGTTTCATTCATTAAACAACATTATCAAGTCTTCATTAAAAGCAAATTAATTTTCTTTTTATTTTACTTTAAGTTCCAGGATACATGATGCAGAACACGCAGGTTTGTTACATAGGTATAAACGTGCCATGGTAGTTTGCTGAACCCCTCAACCAGACATCTAGGTTTTTAGCCCCACATGCATAAGGTATTTGTCCTAATTCCTCCCTCCCCTTGCCCACCACCCCCCAAGAGACCCTAATGTGTGTTGTTCCCCTCCCTGTGTCCATGTGTTCTCATTGTTCAACTCCCACTAATGAGTGAGAAAATGCAGTGTTTGGTTTTCTGTTCCTGTGTTAATTTTCTGAGGATGATGACTTCCAGCTTCATCCATGTTCCTGCAAAGGGCATGATCTCATTCTTTTTTATGCCTGCATAGTATTCCATGGAATAGATGTATGACATTTTCTTTACACAGTCTATCATTGATGGGCATTTGGGTTGGCTCCATGTCTTTGCTATTGTGACTAGTGCTGCAATAAACATACTTGTGCATGTGTCTTTAGAGTAGAATGATTTATATTCCTTGGGGTATATACCCAGCAATGGGATTGCTGGGTCAAATGGTATTTCTTGTTCTAGATCCTTGAGGAATCACCACACTGTCTTCCACAGTGCTTAAATTAATTAACACTCGCACAACAGTGTAAAAGTGTTCCTATTTCTCTACAGCCTCGTTAGCATTTACTGTTTCTTGACTTTTTAATAATCACCATTCTGATTGGCATGAGATGGTATCTATTTGTGGTTTTTATTTGCATTCTCTAATTACCAGTAATTATGAGATTTTATTCATATGTGTGTTGGCTGCATAAATGTCTTCTTTTGAGAAGTGCCTGTTCATATCCTTTGCCCACTTTTTGATGGGGCTGTTTTTTCTTGCAAATTTGTTTAAGTTCCTTCTAGATTCTGAATATTAGACCTTTGTTGGATGGATAGATTCCAAAATTTCCCCCCCACTTTGGAGATTGCCTGTCCACTCTGATGATAATTTCTTTTGCTGTGCAGAGGCTCTTTAGTTTAATTAGATCCCATCTGTCAATTTTGGCTTTTGTTACAATTGCTTTCAGTGTTTTTGTCATGAAGTCTTTGCCCATGCCTATGTCCTGAATGGTATTGTGTATGTTTTCTTCTAGGGTTTTATGGTTTGGGGTTTTACATTTAAGTCTTTAATCCATCTTGAGTTATTTTTTGTATAAGATGTAAGGATGGGGTCCAGTTTCTGTTTTCTGCATATGGCTACCCAGTTTTTCCAGTACCATTTATTAAATAGGAAATCCTTTCCCCATTGTGTTTTTGTCAGTTTTGTTGAAGATCACATGGTTATAAATGTGTGGTGTTTTTTTTTTTTTTTTTAAGAAAGAGAAAGAAAAAGAGGCAAAAAGAGAAAAAAGAGAGGGAAAAAGAGAAAAAGAGGGAAAAAGAAATATTACTTCATTCCTAAAATGGGTATCAATAATGGCCGATCAATATTTTGTGTGTTTAAAGTGGATAATGTATATTTTGTGTGTTGAAAATGGAGAGCTCTATTGAGTTTATTTGTTCTGGATCTGAGTTCAAGTCCTGGATATCGTTATCAATTTTCTGTCTCGTTGAATCTAAATCTCATTATGGGTCTTATGTATCTGGGTGTTAAGATCTCTTATTATTACATTCATCCTTTTACCTTTGTATCCTTATAGCTTTGAAATCTATTTTATTAATTGTAAGAATTGCAACTCCTGTTGTTTATTTATTTTTGCTCTCCGTTTAATTGGTAAGTTTTTTTCCAACCCTTTATTTTGAGCCTTTGTATATCTTTAGATATACCGTTAGATTTTATCTGTATCTTTTGATTGGGGGATTTAGTCGATTTAAATTTAGGGTTACTGCCATTTGATATTAACTGGCTATTTTATTCTTTCGTTGATGTAAATTCTTCTTTATGTTAATGCTCTTTACTTTTTGGTGTATTTTTAGAAAGGCTCATACTGGTTGTTCCTTTCTATGTATAATGCTTCTTTTAGAAGTTCTTGTAAAGCAGGCCTGGTGGTAATAAAATCTCTGAGTACTTGCTTGTTCCTAAAAGATTTTATTTTTCCTTCAATTGTAAAGCTTAAATTGGCAGGATATGAAATTCTGGGCTGAAAGCTCTGTTCTTTAAGTATATTGAATATTGGCCCCCACTCTCTTCTAGCTTGTAGGGTTTCTGCTGAAAGATCTGCTTTAAGCCTAATAGGCTTCCCTTTATGGGTAACCTGATCTTTCCCTCTGGCTGCCCTTAATATTTTCTCCTTCGTTTCGATCCTGGTGAATCTAACGATTATGTGCCTTGGGGTTGGTCTTCTTGAGGAATATCTTTGTGGTGTTCTCTGTATCGCTTGGGGTTGAATAGTGTCCTGCTTTGCTAAGTTAGGAAAATTTTCCTTGATAATATCCTGAAGAATATTTTCCAGCTTGAATTCATTCTCTCCATCACATTCAGGTACACCAATCAAACGTATATTAGGTCTTTTCACATAGTCCCATATTTCTTGGAGACTTTGCTCATTCCTTTTTATCCTTTTTTCTCTATTCTTGCCTTGTTTTATTGCATTAAGTTGGTCTTCGACCTCTGATATCCTTTCTTCTGCTTGATCCATTCAGCTATTTAAGCTTGTACATATTTCACTAAGTTCTCGTGTTGTATTTTTCAACTCCATAAGTTCATTTGTATTCCTCTCTATATTGTCTATTCTTTTCATCACTTCATCGAACCTTTTTTCAAAGTTCTTAGTTTCTTTACATTGGGTTAGAACAAGTTCCTTTAACTTTTTTCTGGTTTTGTGTGAAATTTAAAGTAGTTTTTTTCTAATTCTCTGAAGAATGTCAATGATAGTTCAATGAAAATAGCACTTAGTCTATAAATTACTTCGGGCAGTATGGACATTTTCATGATATTGATTCTTCCTATCTATAAATATGGAATATTTTTCCATTTGTTTGTGTTCTCTCTGATTTCCTTGAGCAGTGGTTTGTAGTTCTCCTTGAAGAAGTCCTTCAAATCCCTTGTAAGCTGTATTTCTAGGTATTTTATTCTCTTTGTAGCAATTGTGAATGGGATTTCATTCATGATTTGGTTCTTTGCTTATCTACTGTTGGTGTACAGAAATGCTTGTGATTTTTGCATATAGATTTTGTATCCTGAGACTTTTCTGTATTTGCTTATCAGCTTAAAAACTTTTGGGGCTGAGACAATGAGGTTTTCTAAATATAGAATCATGCCATCTGCAAACAGAGACAATTTGACTTTCTCTCTTCCTATTGGAATATACTTTATCTCTTTCTCTTGCCTAATTGCCAGAACTTCCAATACTATGCTGAATAGGAGTGGTAAGAGAGGGCATCCTTGTCTTGTGCCAGTTTTCAAAAAGAATGCTTCCAGCTTTTGCCCATTCAGTGTGATATTGGCTATGGGTTTGTTATAAGTATCTCTTATTATTTTGAGACATGTTCCATCAATACCTAGTCTATTTAAAGTTTTTAACATGAAGCAATGTTGAATTTTATTGAAGGGTTTTTCTGCATCTATTGAGATAATCATGTGGTTTTTGTCATCAGTTCTGTTTATATGATGAATTACATTTATTGATTTGCACATGTTCAATCAGTCTTGCATCCCAGGGATAAAGCTGACTTGGTCATGATGGATAAGCTTTTTGATGTGCTGCTGGATTCAGTTTGCCAGTATTTTATTGAGGATTTTCACACTGATGTTCATCACGGATATAAGCCTGAAATTCTCTCTTTTTTTGTTGGGCTTCTGACAGGTTTTGGTGTCAGAATGATGCTGGCCTAAAATGAGTTAAGGAGGAATCCCTCCTTTTCAATTATTTGTAGTAGTTTCAGAAGGAATGGTACCAGCTCCTCTTTGAAACTCTAGTAGAATTTGGCTGTGAATCTATCTTGTCCTGGGCTTTATTTGGTTGGTAGGCTACTAATCACCGCCTCAATTTTAGAACTTGTTATTGGGCTATTCAAGGATTTGACTTCTTTCTGGTTTACTCTTGGGAGGATGTTTGTGTCCAGGAATTTATTCATGTTTTTCTAAATGTTCTAGTTTACTTGCATAGAGGTGTTTATAGTACTCGCTGATGGTAGTTTGCAATTCTGTGGTGTTAGTGGTGATATCCCCTTTATCATTTTTTTATTGTGTCTATTTGATTCTTCCCTCTTTTTTTCTTTATTAATCTAGTTAGCAGTCTATTTTGTTAATTTTTTCAGAAAAACAGCTCTTGGACTCATTGATTTTTTGAAGGGTTTTCATGTCTCTATATCCTTCAGTTCTGCTCTGATCTAAGTTACTTCCTGTCTTCTGATAGCTTTTGGATGTTTGCTCTTGCTTTCCTAGTTCTTTTAATTGTGATGTTAAGGTGTCATTTGAGATCTTTTTAGCTTTCTGATGTGGGCATTTAGTCTTATAAATTTCCCTCTTGACACTGCTTTAGCTGAGTCCCAGAGATTCTGGTATATTGTCTCTTTGTTCTCATTGGTTTCAAAGACCTTCTTGATTTCTGTCTTAATTTTGTTATTTACTCAAATGTCATTCAGGAGCATGTTGTTCAATTTCCACGTAGTCGTGTGGTTTTGAGTGAGTTTCTTAATTCTGAGTCCTAATTTGATTGCACTGTGGTCTGAGAGACTGTTTGTTATGATTTCTATTTTTTTGCATTTGCGGAGGAATGTTTTACTTCCAATTATGTGGTCAATTTTAGAATAAGTACCATGTGGCACTGAGAAGAATGTATATTCTAGTGATTTGGGTGAAGTGTTCTGTAGATGTCTATTAGGTATGCTTGGTCCAGAGATAAGCTCATGTCCCAAGTATCCTTGTTAATTTTCTGTCTTGTTGATTTGTTGAATACTGACAGTTGAGTGTTAAAGTCTCCCACTATTATTGTGTTGGAGTATAAGTCTTTTTGTAAGTCTCTAAGAACTTGCTTTATGAATTCTGAGTGGTCCTGTATTGGATGCATACATATTTAGGATAGTTAACATTGTTGCATTGATCCCTTTACCATTATGTAATGCCCTCCCTTATCTTTTTTTATCTTTGTTGGTTTAAAGTCTCTTTTATCAGACACTAAGATTGCAACCCCTGGTTGTTGTCATTGTTTTCTCCTTTCCATTTGCTTAGGAAATTGTCCTCCATCCCTTCATTTTGAGCCTATGTGTGTGTCCTTTGTACATGAGTTGGGTCTCCTGAATATAGCACTCCAATGGGTCTTGACTCTTTATCCAATTTGCTGGTCTGTGCCTTTTAATCAGGGCATTTAGCCCATGTACATTTAAGGTTAATATTGTTACGTGTGGATTTGATTCTGTCATCATGATGCTGGCTGATTATTTTGCACACTAGTTGATGCAGTTTCATTATAGCATCATTGGTCTTTATATTTTGGTGTTTTTTGCAGTGGCTGGTACCAATTTTGTCTTTCCATATTTAGTGCTTTCTTCAGGAGCTCTTGCAAGGCAGGCCTGGTGGTGATGAAATACTTTAGCATTCGCTTGCCTGGAAACGACTTTATTTCTCCTTCACTCATAGAGCTTAGTTTGGCTGGATATGAAATTCTAGGGTTGAAAATTCTTTTCTTTAAGAATGTTGAATATTGGCCTACACACTCTTCTGGCTTGTAGGGTTTCTGCTGAGAGATCCACTGTCACCTACAAATGGATTTCCCCTTGTAGGTAACCTGACCTTTCTCTCTGGCTTCCCTTAACATATTTTCTTTCATTTCCATCTTGGAGAATCTGAATATTATGTGTCTTGGGATTGATCTCATGGATTATCTTAGTGGTTTTCTCTGTATTTCCTAAATTTGAAGGTTAGTCTGTCTTGCTAGGTTGGGGAAGTTCTGGATAATATCCTGAAGTGTGTTTTTCAACTTGGTTCCATTCTCCCCATGTCTTTCAGGTACTCCAATAAATCATAGGTTCCATCTTTTTAAACAATCCCATATTTCTTAGAGGTTCTGTTTATTCTTTTTCTTTTTTTCTTTTTTTTTTTTTTTTGCTAATCTTGTTTTCATGCCTTATTTCAACAAGATAGTCTTCAAACTCTGATATCCTTTCTTCCACTTCACTGATTCAGGTATTGATAATTGTGTATGCTTCACAAAGTTCTTGTGCAGTGTTTTTCAACTCCATCAGGTCATTTATGCTCTTCTTCAAACTGGTTATTCTAGTTTGCAGCTTCTGTCACATTTATCAAGGTTCTTAGCTTCCTTACATTTGGTTAGAACATGCTCCTTTGGCTCAGCAGTTTATTATTACACACCTCTGAAGTCTATTTCTGTCAACTCATCCATGTCATCCTTCATCCAGTTTTGCACCCTTGCTGAAAAGGTGTTGCAATCATTTGAAGGAAGAGCCATTTTGACTTTTGAAATTTTCAGACTTTTTGCACTGTTTTTTCCTCATCTTCATGGATTTTCCTACCTTTGATCTTTGAGGGTGATGTCCTTTGGATTGGGTTTTTGTTGCTTTCTGTTTGTTAGTTTTTCTTTGAACAGTCAGATCCCTCTTCTGAAGGTCTGCTGCAGTTTGATGGAGGTCTACTCCAGACCCTGTTTGACTGAGTATCATCTGGAGGCTGCAGATCAACAGAGATTTCTGCCTTCTCCTCTCTCTGGAAACTTCGGCCCAGAGGAGTACCAGCCTGATACCAGCCAGAGCTCTCTCCATACAGCCAGAGCTCTCTGTATAAGCTGTCTGTCAACCCCTGTTGGGAGATCCCTCCCAGTCAGGAGGCATGGGGGTCATGTACCTGCTTGAGGAGGCAGTCTGCCCCTTAGCAGAACTGGTGTACTGTACTAGGAGAATCCCTCTTGTCAGGATCAGCTGCTCTTCAGAGCTGGCAGGAAAGATGAAGTCTGCTGAATTTGTGACCTTAGCCATCCCTTCCCCCAGGTTCTCTGACCCAGGAAGATGAGAGTTTTGTCGGTAAGTACCTGACTGGAACTGCTACTTCATTTCCTGCAGAGATATCCTGCCCAGTGAGGAGGAATCCAGAGAAGTCTGACTGTAGCCCCTTTACTGCCCTGTCTTGAATTCCACCCTGTCCAAACCTCTCAGTCTCCTTAGCACTGTCATGGTAAAACCACCTACTAAAGCCACAGTGATGGTGGTCATCCCTCCCCGAACTAAACTCAATCATCCCAGGTCAACTCCAGACTGCTGTGCTGGCAGTGAGAATTTTAAGCTAATTTCTTAGCTTGCTGGGCTCCATGGGAATGGGACCCACTGAACGAGATCACTTGGCTCCCTGGCTTCAGTCTTTTTTCCAGGGAAGTGGAAGGTTCTCCTGTCTTACTGGAGTTATACTTGCCACTGGACTATGAAAAAAACTTGTGGAGCTCAGTCCTTGTGCCCAAATAGCTGCCCAACTTTGTGCTTGAAACCCAGAGCCCTGGTGCTGTAGGCTCATTAGAGAATCTCTTTATCCATGGATTGCAAAAATCCATGGAAAAGCATCTCCAGGGACCTGGCCAGGTAGCACAGTCCCTCACCACTTCTTTTGGCTGGCAGAGGGAGGTCCCCCCAGCTCCATGTACTTGCCAAGTGAAGTAACACCCCACCCTGCTTCTGCTCACTCTCCATGAATTGTACCCACCACCTAACCAATCCCAATGAGATTAACTGGGTACCTCAGTTGGAAATCCAGAGATCACCCACCTTCTGCATTCCTCTTGCTGGGAGCTACAGACTGGAGCTATTTCTATTTGACCACTGGTCTCCCTAAATTAATTTTCAAAGTATGCATTGTTGCACAATGACAGTTTAAAATGATTCTTTTTGCTCATAACATTTTCAATAGTAATAAAGTTACTATTACTTTAATAGTAATAAAGTTATTAAAGTATTTGCAATAAAATATTATGGTCAGTTGTCAGACTTCTGTAGTAGGACAAGTCAGGCTCTACAGCATCTATTCACACAGTTGACAATGATTAAGGTCACTAGAGTAACTTTCACCATTGATATTACAAATTCAATAAGACATAATAAATAAAAATATTTTCTGCAAAGTACCTATCAATTAATAACACAATAAACAAATATAGCCTTTAAATGCCTCACATTTCCAGAAGCTTTGTAAATTTGTCTAATTAAATCTATTTCTGCTTCATGTATATTTTACTGCCTTCATCTATATATAACACATCTTAGCAGATTCCACTTCAGCTTGTATTGAGTATTTTCTTAAATAATTTGAAAAATTATTTTCCTTGAACTGTTCTATACAAACTATTTCTTCCGTCTTCTAAAGCTTGGCATTGATTCTCAAATAAATAGCTGAATACTACAGTAATATCTGTGAACTCGCCAAGTTAACCAAAGACATGTGTTCAAATTGTTTGTCTTGTTTTTTAATTAGATAGCAATATTGTTCCAAATGTTCTCAACTTTTCAGGTAGCTAGCTATTCTCACCAAAAGAGAGAAACTTTTGACTAGTTTATGAATGTAAACTACAAACTGACTTAAAGTAATAAGCAAATGTATTTTCCCCAAACACATTACTTTGGTTATTGCAATTCAACACAATTTAATTAACTCACCATCAGTAAGTGACTCTTCTTGCTAAGTTTACAAGTAAGTCATTAAAATTTTTACTTTGCTTACAACTTCATTTCATTTTCATTGTTGTGAAAAATTTCTGCTCAGATGAGATTTTTGTTTAGTCTTTTAAAGTTAATCTTGGCCATTGCTTTCCTGTGCATTGGGAATATCATGATAAGCATTTATTCTGGTAGTGCTACTATTCATTGTAGTTTTTTAGTACATCTGTATTGTCACTGAATAATAAACACAATGCTTGGCCTCTAATTCAGTAACAAGATAATTCACACTCCCTGTGCTTTAAAACTGTGGCATGCTATGATAGTTTCCTGTGGCTGGTATGAGTTACTGAAAGTAGATTAAAACAACACGAATATATTTGTTCTACAGTTCTTGAGTCAGATGTTTGAAATGAGTCTGAGGGTCTAAAATCAAGATGTCAGCAAGGTTAGTTTTTTTGGAGGCTCCAGGTTAGATCTGTTTTTTAAGTCTTTCAGCTTCTAGAGGCTGCTCAAAGACCTTGGCCTGTGGCTTGCATCACTACTCTCTCTGCCTCCATCATCATGTCACCTTCCCTCTCCTTCTGACTTTCCTATGTCCCTCATATACGAACCCTTATAATTATATCAGATATACCCAGATAATCCAAAACATCCTCCCCATCTCAAAATCCTGAATTTGGTCAGAGCTACAAAGTTCCTTTTGCCATATAAGGTAACATAAAGGTTCCATAAATTAGAACATGGACACCTTTGAGAAATTCAGCCTACCACACACCTGAAGTTTACTTTTCTCTTCTTTTCTCATTTTAACATAATACCTGTGCACTGATAGCGAAACATAAATAAAGAAAATATTGTTTCATACTATGCATTTTGAAATGCTGTCAAGTAACAGCTACATTATTGCAACTTGTAGTGCAAGGACCATGATGAGAAGAGAGTCTTTCTTGCAACTACTCAGGATCTAGACTTGCAGCATGAAAGTAGCTACAGACAATATGTAAACAAATAAATGTGATTGTGTCCCACGTTGAAATTTAACTTTCACATAATTTTTATATCATGAAATCTTAATCTTCTTTTGATTTTTTAAATTATTGATAAAAATGATTGAAAATCATTCCAATCAGGCAGGATGTACAATAATAGATGACAGGCTGTTTTGGCCATAGTCTCTTGCCTCCTGGCATAAACAATGGACAACAGAACAACCAGACAATCCACAGATATATTTAGACTACTAAGTCATTAAAACATAATAATTTGATACTTATAAATCAGAAAATACACATGAAAACCTTTCTGTCTCCTCTTATAGAATCTGAATATCTGGCAACCTTAGGCCCACATGACAGTATTACCACAATGCAAAAAATTTATCACATTTGTTTGAATATAAACTTCCCATCTGACCTACTTAAATCTTATATGACTTTGAGTTTGTGACATAAATTTCTTATCATCTTAAATTTTTGCTGAATTATTTAAATAATTTCCCTCTGGGCCATAATTTCACAATCCTCTGTCAATGCAACCCCTTTCCTTTGTGCTAGTTTCACTCCCTAAATAAAGAATTAAGTTCAGTCTGTGCTAAGTAAATAAAGAATTGCATTTTTGTGTGAGGTACTGTATTAGTCCATTTTCACACTGCTATAAAGATCTGAAGTTTAATTGACTCACCATTCTGTATGGCTGGAGTGGCCTTAGGAAACTTACAATCATGGTGAAAGGCAAAAGGGAGGACACTTACAATCATGGCAAAAGTCAAAGGGGAAGCGAGGTACCTTCTTCTCAAGATGGAAGGAAGGAGAATAAATGCAGGAGGAACTACCAAACACTTAAAAAACAATTATATCTCATGAGAATTCACTCACCATCACAAGAACAGCATGGGGGAAATGTCCCCATGATTTAATTGCCAGCACCTGGTCTCTCCCTTGACATGTAGAGATTACCGGGATTATGGGGATTAAAATTCAAGATGAGAGTTTGGGTGGAGACACAGCCAAACCATATCAGGTGCCTTTGGTACCCGGTATCAAATGCAATTCTTTATTTACTTAGCACAGACACTAGAGAAGTGGTTGTTAACTCTAGCTGTATATTTATATTATTTGGGAACACTTTGGGGAGCAGTTGCAGCACTGAGTCTTCTAAACCAGTTAGGGGATTCGGTCCTAGAGACAATATTTAATGCATTCCAGGTGATTTTTAATGTGAAATCAGTTTTGAGAACCACTGAATTAGAGCAATACCACTACATCTTCTCTTATTCTGGGCTTCGTACATTCAAACCAGTTTTGAAAGTTTAAACTGAAAAGCAAATATCCAATAAACTTGTATGCTTCTAGAATAGTTAAAAATTATGAAACATTTCAGTTTTTTATCATTTTAATTTATTCATTATTATTCAACAAAAACACATTAAGTGTCTACTATTTTCCATGCACTAAGCTTATATAGATAGTTGCTGTGAGAACGGTTTAGTTAATTCTTATTTCAGTTCACTGACCTGAACTGAATTTACACTGCCTTAATAGTGGCCTTCTATTGGACATTTACCTGTGTTGCAGACTTCATGCCAATCACGCTTCATGAATTTCTCAGTTTGTTCTTATTTTGTAGCAACAAACTAATGTGTGTGTGTGTGTATGTTTCTTATTTTTTCTAGAATTCAAACGATGTTCCTGGGACTTGATGGAGTTAACAACTTCTCCTTGGTTTCACAGCTAATACTTTTCAAAACCTAGAATTTGAACCAAGATTCCAGAGCCAAACTCTCTACCACTCTGCTAACCTACTTTATCATGTATTAAAATATAATGCATACTAAATCTAATGTGGTATTTTTAATTATATAACATATCTTAGGGTCAAACGGTGCCTTAGGCCCACCTCTGAACAGCAATTATTACTCATTGAGAAACCATTCATTCTGATTGGCCTAGGATACAACTGGTATATGCCTATTATCTGTGCAACATATAAATAGACATGCTTTAACCCTCTAAAGTGTCCTGGTTTAGACAATATATTATACACTCATCGACTTTTACTGTAGGCACTCAGACTTTGTTTTGTTATTTAATAAATAAACACTGATGGTGAAGGTAGGGATTTATGCTCTGCCTATGGTATGGCAAGCTGTTTATGTTTAAGAAAAGTTGCCCACACTAGTGTTTCTTTGTCATGAGCTCTTCTCAAAACCTCAATGTAAAAACATCTAAATATTTGGATATTCAGAAGAGTAACGTTTTAAAATTAATGGGGAAAAGTTGCTTTCGTTATGACTGCCTCTTCATCAATGAAATAAGTTATTGACTAGCATTAAATTTTAAACATGGCTAATTTTTAAAGCTTTTTGCCCTCTGACTATATTTACCCTGTTTTTAGAATTCCCATGTGAGACAAGTGATTTAAATACATGACTTCTTCCTGTACAGTGGTCAAAGAAACAACTCAGTAGAGATGGAAGTTTTTATTCACCTGTGGCCTTCTGCCCTGGATGATGCTCAACACTTTCATTATATATCACTGTGAGAATTGATATAGTTTTTGTCTGTGTCTCCAGCCAAATCTCATTTTGAATGGTAATCCTCCATGTTAGGGGTGGGGTCTGGTGGCAGATTTCCCCCTTGGGGCTGTTCTTGTGATAGTGAGTGAGTTCTCATGAGATCTGGTCATTTAAAAGTGCATGATACCTTCCTCTTTCTATTTCTTTATCTTGCTCTGGCCATGTGATATACTGGCCCCCTCTTTGCCTTCCACCATGATTGTAACTTTCCTGAGGCTTCCCCAGAAGTCAAGCAGCGCCAACAACACGCTTCTTGTACAGTCTGAAGAACCATGAGCCAATTAAAACTCTCTTTTGCATAAGTTACCCAGTTTCAGATATTTCTTTAGAGATGGAAATTTCTCATTCACCTGTGGCCTTCTGCCCTGGAACATGCCTAATGCTTACGTTGTAGTGTGAAATGTGGCCAGTCCCAGGATGTAAGCTTATCACCATGACTAAATGTGCTGTTGACTGTTCCAGTCATTTCTCATAACTCATCTTACATGTTATTAGATCATTTATAAAAGGATCATACAAAAGCACAATCAGTGTATTTTTTTAAATTATGTAGGCTAGATTGAAGGTGAATTTGTGGCTATGTTTATTCATGTTACAGGTGTTACAATAAAATGATGTACTTTTTCACAGTTTCTTTTTTTTATGAGATGGAGTCTCACTCTGTCATCCAGGTTGGAGTGCAGTGGTGTAATCTCAGCTCACTGCAACCTCTGTCTCCAGGGTTCAAATGATTCTCCTGCCTCAACCTCCTTAGTAGCTGGGACTACAGGTGCCCACCACCACACCTGGCTAATTTTTTGTATTTTTAGTAGAGACGGATTTTAACCATGTTATCCAGGATGGTCTCTATCTCCTGACCTCATGATCCATCCACCTCGGCTTCTCAAAGTACTGGGATTACAGGTGTGAGTCACTGCACACCACTTTCACAGTTTTAACAGAGTCATGGATGATAACATGTTTCCTCACATCACACTTCTTTCTCCAAAATTGTCTACATTCTTATTTGAGTTACATTTTCTACCCTGTGAAAATGTTACATATATAATAAAAATTGTTCCCAATTGAAAAAATAATACAGAAAGATATGTTTCTCTTGTCACTTCTGATTAGCTCTAATCTGGTTCTCCAGAAGGAAAGGACATGACATTGAACATTGAATCTCTCTATTCAAAAAGCTGATTCTTAATAGTGCTGAGGGAAAAAAAGTGATTCTTCTGATCTTGTATTTTAATCTTAAATTTTAATTTGTGCCATAAAATTTTAATAATTATCCTCTAGCTTTCAAAGCAACTAGAATTAAGTATTTTGCACACGTTGCATATTACATATGTAACGTCAAATTCTTTTGTATATGCAAAAGCTCTGAAGACTGCTTATTAAATTAGTAATAACCACCAGTCAAGGGCTGTCAACCTTTTTGTACAATCATGAGACTTGGTCACACATCAAAAATAGATGTTGGACTTCTTTTGTTCACAAGCATAGTATAATGATATGACTGATTATGATTAATAAACTCCATGTTTCACATGGAAATGCAAATCATCATATCTCTTGCTCTTCCAGGCTCTGTGAATTACGAATGAATAAAGAGGCTCATCAATTGCTTATATTTTCCAGAATGTTGTTAGTCAAGTTCTAACATCACAATGATAGGGCTAGTTCTGAGCTAGATGGCCCTATCCCTATTATCCTAAACTAAAGCACAACTAATATTCCCAGAATGGAAAAACATCCATAGTCCCAACACATTTAGATGTGGAATTTCACTCTTCTGTTTTGCTTCTTCATTTCATGTGAAGATTAGGATTTAAAATTAAGGAATACACTTTTAAGAAATTAGACCCCCATATCCCTTGAGTACATGTGAAAAACATGAGGCTGAGTATGTATATTTACAATTCAATTTTGAAGCAAATACTAAAAATTCATTCATGTTCATAACAATTGGCAAATTTTTTTTCCAAAAAGTCTGCTTTTATTAGTTCAGAAGGAAAAAACATGGAGCACTTTTTATATGTTATGCACTGCACTAGGAGCTGAGGACACATAAAATGTAACAAAAGAAGGAGTTTTGCCTAGTAATCCACTGCTTACTAGAAAAGGGAGACATGGAATCAAATAGCCACAGGAAAGTATGATGTGTGAAAGCATGGAGGAAGGGCAACAGACTAGAAGAAACATGCTGAAGCTCTTCCTCAAGGAGGTAAGAAGCTTCAGTAAGGAACTGAAATGTAAGGACAAATTTACCAGGCAGATGGTGGGACCTAGGCATTCCAGGCAAACCTCCAGCAAATAAAAAACATATAGAGCACGGAATGTAAGTATCATTAAGGGATTTGAGTTATTCAGTATTGATAGAGGATAAGCGGGAGAAATAGAAGATGATGCTGGAGATGAACTCAAGATTCTATTCTGTGTGTGTGTGTGTGTGTGTGTGTGCACGCGCGCGTGTGTGTGTACCCACACGCATACACACATGAATATGAATAAGTTAGATATGAGCTCCTGAGAAGTAAATGGCTACCTCTACTATTTTTTGTATATTGAAAACATACCATAGAAGAAAAAAAGGAGTACAAGATTGTGGTTATATTTTCTTCCCACCCTCAGTGCCTCAACACTCTTTCTTCCCAAGACACATAGAAGCAAATGCATTATTAACCCAAATAAGGTAAACAAAATAAAATTATAATAGACTCAACTCTTTATTATCATGATGATTAACATTAATGATTGATTCCACAAATTGACTAAAATTCTTTGTTTATTGAGTTATAATTTATACATAGTAAAATTAGATCTTTTTGATGTAAAGTTCTATGAGTTCCTTTCTCTTATATAAGAATTTCGGACTGTTTTTTGGACTCCTTGATGTACTTTTAACAAATGGGACTAAGAAAATGATAGAGCTCACTAATACATAAAATCTATGACGAAAGCTACCTAAAATATACATGGAGAATAAGAAGCCCAAACTGATATTTGAGGAGAGACATAGAAAGGCATTTGACAGAACACTGAGGTCTCTAAAATTATCAGATGCCTGAGATGATAACACAGAGCCATTTTTCTTTTCTAAGGTGGTATTTCCAAGCATCCAGGCCACCCCTCTTTATTAGAAATATCAGGTGAGATTCTTTTTCTATGGATACCCTGACTTAAACTGAAGCTGACACATTACCCAGAAAACCAGTGGACAGAAGGATTTGACCCATGGTGGGCAAATCTATTAATAGCCAGCATGCACCTGAGTACTACAGAATGAATAAAGAATAAAGATGTGCACATCTCTATGTACAGATCTTATAAGATTTTTTCCTCTCTCCTAACTCATTTTACAGTAGCACAGCCACTCAAAGGGTGTGCAACTGAAAGGAAAATTTCAGATTTAAAGCTTCTGTTCTCAAGCAACAGTTTTTGATAGTTTAACTGCCCATATCCAAATCCCCAAAAAACTTCTAACTGCATGCTATATTATTTTGTGTGGTTAAGGACGTAATTCATATAAAAGTCATCTCTCTCTTTCACAGGCTATAATTCTCCTTTAATTAGATTGTAATTAAAACCAAATAAGGAAACATGCAGATGAATAACTTCACAAGTTTTTCTTTCTCCTGGAAAATGGTTATTTTTTCTTTATTAATCAAGCCTAAAATTGATTCAGAAAATGATTTTGTACATTTTGATAGTAAACCTCTACCATGTGTATGTGTGTGTTTGTGTGTCTTTTCCTCTAAAAGACTCCCACACAAAAAGCATTTTAATTTTCCATGGTATTGCTATTTTGACCTCTGAGACCTTGCTAAGTAAAGTATTTTTGATCTTGGGCTTTTTTATGGTATTGTTTCAATATTTTTGTAACATTTGTATTTCTTGTTGATGTTTTTGGCATTAAAAATCACTCAAGCTGTGCTGAAATATAATGGTATTCACTGAACCATACCATGGAAGGATAATTCAGTTCAGTGAGGTTATTCTAGCTCATCATGTTCACAAAGGATTGAAAGAAATTGTAGAAGACTCTCAGTTCTCTTCATGGGAGCACTGAGTCTTTTTTTCCTTCTTTAATAACTTGACACAGAAAAACCTGCACTTGAATATAGAAATACCTGGTTTCCAGTCTCTGGAGCAAACCGAAATGACAATACAATGGCTTAACATATGAGGAAGCAAAGTACTGGTGAACAGTTTACTCTATCACAAATTTCCTTTACCCGTGACCAGACAAAAATTATACCTCAACAAATAATGAGCTTTCATTCTCAATTTCAACACATCCTTAAGCAAGTCCCTAGAGTGATGTAGTGCTAAACTTCATTAGAGTTGTGAAATATGCTATTACAGACACAAACCAGAGATGATTTAATTCTACATATTTACGTTGTACTTAACTATGGATATCCTAATACTTGAGCATGACTGCTATGCTTGGCCTTTTCTTTTTTTTTTTTTTTTTGAAGACTAGATCAATATACAGCCCTTCCATTTCTTGTAATACTCAGCCTGAGATGTAAATTATACTAGCATTCAATATTATTTAAGCTTTTGTATATTTTTTCTTTTGGTTCACTGATCATTCATGTTTGGCCTTGATTCTAACATATAAACACCTAAGGGATGAAGTATAAAAGCAGACTGGACAAAGAACTAATATTTACATGCTTAAAAGATTTGTGTGTGTGTGTGTGTGTGTGTGTGTGTGTATATATATATATAAATATCCAATATACATATGTTTTCAATTATACGGAACAAATATGTTTTGAACTACAAATGATTGAGACCTTAAATTTAGCATACATATCTCATAAAAGTCATAAGCTCCTACTAAAAATGAAATATAGATCTTTCAATTTGACTCCCTGTAGATAAGTAAAAGTAAATACTGTTGCAATATTTAAATGTGTAGAACCCTTAAAAACACATGGGCTCTGGAATCAAACAAACCTATATTAAAAGGTGTCACTGCTTAGCTGCTGGATGACTTTGGACAAGTTTCTTAGTTTCTCTAAATCTCAATTTTATAATCTACAAAATGGATAAACATTCTGATTCCAATTGAACTGCTTTAGCATAGACTATAAAATAATATTGACTAAAACAAAATAGAAGTTTATTTCTTTCTCAAATAAGACTTTGAGCATAATGCTCTAATATAACAGGTCTATGGTAGCAGAAGGTTTTTCTGCCATTCTCAACACATACCTTCTATATTTTAGTCAAAACATGCTATTTAAGTTGTCATTATTAGGTACATATACAAGCTAGTGGAAAAATGAATAAAGGGAAGAAAAGGTACATTATAAAAAATGGTCACCATTCATCACTCTTCCTTGTATCTATGGCCCTTCACAGTGTGACTTTATAACAACTCCCATATAGTCTATTTTCCTAGCCCTTTCCAAATGATTACTTTAGTTAAGAGACTGCTCTGAATTCAAAAGTGAGGAGCCCTGAATCTAGGCCGCCAAAGACTTTGTACCCCTCCACTTGCTCTCGATATCTTGACAGCCATTGTATAAACAAGTCCAGGCTAGTTCTCTCAATGAAGTAATAAACCCTCAAGGCCCCAGCTGATGGTCACTTCCCAGCCAGTGTTACATATACAGATGCATATGTGTATTAGTCTGTTCTCACACTGCTAATAAACACATACCTGAGACTGGCTAATTTGTAAAGAAAATAGGTTTAATTGACTCAGAGTTCATCATGGCTGAGGTGGCCTCAGGAAACTTACAACTATGGCAGAAAGGGAAGCAAACATGTCCTTCTTCACATGGTGACAGCAAGGAGAACTGCAGAGTGAAGAGAGGAAAAGGTCCCTTATAAAACAATGAGATCTTGTGAGAACTCACCTAGTATCATGATAACAGCATGGGGGTTACCAACCCCATGATTCAATTACCAACCATGGGCTCCCTCCCACAACATGTGAGGATTATGGGAACTATCATTCAAGATGAGATTTGGGTAGAGACACAGCCAAACCATATCATTCTGCCTCTGGCCCCTCCCAAGTCTCATATCCTCACATTTGTTTTCTTTTTTTGAGACAGAGTCTCACTCTGTTGCCAGGCACCAGACTGGAGTGCAGTGGCATGATCTCGGCTCACTGCAACCTCTGCCCCCCTGGTTCAAGCAATTCTCCTGCTTCAGCCTCCCGAGTAGCTGGGACTACAGGTGCATGCCACTACACCCAGCTAATTATGTCCTCACATTTCAAAACACAGTCATGTCTTCCCAAAGTCTTAACTTATTCCAGCATTAATTCAAAAGTCCAAGTCCAAAGTCTCATCTGAGATAAGGCAAGTTCTCTCCACTCATGAATCTATAAAATCAAAAACAAGTTAGTTACTTCCTAGTCACAAAGTAGGTACAGGAATTGGGTAAATACATCCATTCTAAACAGAAGAAATTGGCCAACATTAAGGGGCTATAGGCCCCATGCAAGACTGAAATTTAGTGGGGCCGTCAAATCTTAAAGTTCCAAAATGATCTTCTGGGTCTCCATGTCTCACATCTATGCTAATACAAAAGACAGGTTCTCACAGCCTTGGCCAGCTCCACCCCTGTGGCTTTGCGGGGTACAGCCCCTCTCCTGGCTGCTTTAACAGGCTGGCATTGAGTGTCTGCAGATTTTCTAGGCACACTGTGCAAACTGTCATTGGATCTACCATTCTGGGATCAGTGGCTGTCTTCTCACAGTCCCACTAGGCAGTGCCCCCAGTGGGGACTCTGTGTGGGGGCTCTGGCCCAATATTTCCCTTCCACATTACCCTAACAGCGCTTCTTCATGAGGGCTCTTCCTCTGCAGAAAATTCTGCGTGGACATCTAGGCATTTTCATACTTCATCTGAAATCTAGGTGGAGGTTCCCAAACCTCAATGCTTCACTTCTGTGCACCCACAGGCTCAACACTGCATGGAAGCTGCCAAGGCTTGGGCCTCGCACCCCTTGAAGTCACAGCCCAAGCCATACCTTGGCCCCTTTTAGCCATGGCTGGAGTAGATGGGATGCAGGTCACACAGGAGGGGGCCCTGGACCTGGTCTCTTAGGCCTCTGGGTCTGTAATGCAAAGGGCTGCACAAAGATCTCTGACATGCCCTGAAGACATTTTCCCCAATGGTCTTGGTGATTAGCTTTCGGCATCTTGTTACTTATGCAGATTTCTGCTGCCAGCTTGAATTTCTGCCCAGAAAAATGGGCTTTTCTTTTCTACTGCATCATCAGACTGCAAACTTTCTGAATTTTTATGCTCTGCTTCCTCTTGGTTGCTTTGCTGCTTAGAAATTTCTTCTGTAAGATACCCTAAATCATCTCTCTCAAGTTCGAAGTTTCACAGATTTCTGGGGCAGAGGTGAAATCCCACCAATCTCTTTGCATAGCAAGAGTGACCTTTACTCCAGTTCCAACAAGATCACCATCTTCATCTGAGACCACCTCAGCCTGGATTGTATTGTTTCTATCACTATCAGCATTTTTGTCAAAGTCATTCAACAAGTCTCTAGCAATTTCCAAACTTTCCCACATCTTGATGTTGTCTGAGCCCTCCAAGTCTCTAGGAAGTTCCAAACTTTTCCACATTTTCCTATCTTCTTCTGAGCCCTCCAAACTATTCCCACCTCTGCCTGTTATCCAGTTCAAAGTCACTTCCACATTTTTGCTTATCTTTACAGCAGTGCCCCACTAACTGGTACCAATTTACTGTATTAGTTTGTGCTCATGCTGATAATAAAGATATGAGACTGGGTAATTCAGAAAGGAAAGACACACTTATTTGACTCACTGTCAGGGCTGGGAAGCCCTCTCCAGGAATCTTACAATCATGGCAGTAGGGAAAGCACATACATCCTTCTTCATATGGCAGCAGCAAGAAGAAGTTCAGAGTGAAGAGGGGAAAAAGCCCCTTATAAAACCATCAGATCTCATGAGAACTTATTCACTATCACAAAAACAGCATGGGGGTATCACCCTCATGATTCATTACCTCCCACTGGCTCCCTCCCAGGACACGTGGGCATTATGGGAACTATAATTTAAGATGATATTGGAATAGGGACATAGTCAAACCATATCAATACATTTAGCTGTTGTCAAAACATCCATCAGCTGATCCCAGCCCAAGTGGCCAACCTGCATAATTATAAGTGAAAAATAAATTGTCATTGTAAACCACTCCATTTGGGGGTGTTTTGTAGGCAGAAAGTGATTTAAAGAAAAGGATCATCTTCCTTTTAAAGTTATAACACAGAATCTGCACACAGCCCTTCTTTCATGCTGTTGGTAAGGATTTAGTCATATGGCTAAACTAGCTGCAAGGGAAGCAGGGAAAGGTAGTCTGTTGCTGGTTGGTCATATGTCCAGCTATAAGTAAACACATTTCCCTATTAAAGGAAAAAGAGAAGAATGTATATGTGGGTACAACTGGTCTCTGCCACTTCTACCTATTTTGCTAGTTATGAACATTAAATATGAAATAAATGCAATCACTGACCCAATGATTGTAACCCAGAAAGGTCTCAATAAGTGTTTGCTGTCATTGATATTTAGAATTAGAAATTAATGACATTTGTTTAAAAGATCACAAAGAATAATCAGAAGTATCAAACTTTCCATACCTATTTTTGGTTTGTCCCTGATGTTCCAGAAACCCCCACCACCATCTCCCAAACTCAAGTCAGGAACCGCATTAGAAGACCCACAGAGGGAAGGAACATCAAGAGTGACATGGAAACACTATGTCTACTGATGTGATGCAGACAAAGCCTAGATGTCTATTAGAAAAGATTAGATATTATGGCATAAATCTAGGGGACAGGACTAAAGGAAGTCCTTTCAATTCTATCATCTGCCAGTGTATAATAAATAGAGAATTCACTGGGAAACTGTCAAAAACCAGAGTGGGAAAGGTTTATCTTTCTTTCTTCTTATATTGCTACTAGGAGTTTTGTTAAATAAATATTTTAAGAAAGGTAGAGGGTAGTAAACTATCTTGGCCTTGAGGAGAGAGGGAATAAAACAGGTGTCCATTTTCTACAGCCAATTTATATGTCCCTTTCCAATTTAAAGCAAAAGAAATGAAATACAAGAGGAGAATGAAAGATGGGCTGTGGGAAACTGACAGAAAGTAAACCTAAAAGATGGCTTTTGAAAACAATTTGAAGATGTAAATAACTCCCCTGATAAAAGCTGATCATCACTTACTAACCAGTTAGATGATCACCTGATAGTAACCATGGAATTAGTAAGCAGTCATTAAACAAGCACACATTTGTCATGCACACATTTGCCTGTATTTTGAAATTTGAAGTTTTGAGTTGTATCCCCCAGACTACTAGACGGCCTCATACCTGGTAAATAGTTATTACTGTTATAATCTGTGTGAATCATCTCTCTCTCCTTCCAGAGTTGCTGTCAATTCAGAATTTGCTATTACAAGTCAAATCCTGAAATGACCTGAAAAAGTATATCTAAGGTACCCTGGATGGAAGAAAGATCAAATAATCAATAAGTAAAGTGACACATGCACAAAAGAATCAGACAGCAGTGAGATGCAGGGCAGGTGTGGGCCACCCGGTGAGTGGCAGTATTTACAGAAAACATCCACTTGAGACGCAAGAAAGGGTTCAAGGTCAACAACAATGAGAAAAACAGAAAGTCCCAGGAAAGAAGGCTTTGTCAGGAGCCGTATTTGGGTATGGCCTAAAGCTGAGAGTGAAGTGTGCAAAGGTGAGCCAGAGAGTACAAAGGACATTCCAGAGGACTTCAGAAATGGGAGAAGCATCATAGACTGGGAGAATGGCACAGAGGACGGAAGAAAGACAGATGGCCCAAAAGTAGCACCTTTACATATACTTTTTAACTTCAAAGTGATTAGGAAGCAAACACCCATATTACCCATAGTGGTTATTTTAAAATATGGGGCATTGTTAAGATAATCCGATCAAAGGATTAAGAAATAGCAATACAGAGATATGAGGAATCCAATCAAATATTAAAGTGTGATGTCCAAGAGATATGTCAGCATTTCCGGAGGGTATACAAAGGTGTACTAGTTTCTGCTGAGGGTACTAGATACTATGCAAAAACAAAAAATATGAAAAGAGGCAAGTTAAATGTTGCTGAACAGATTTCGTCACTGTCAAGCATATTCAGGGGAAATGTGCATCGTGAAACTCCAAAAGGGAGGTGTGTGATACATGCACACCTATCCCTCCCTCATCACCCCACTCTTCCTTTGGGGAGCAAAATGCTGCTTGTACTGGCATTTTTTTTAATCAGCATATTGGGTTTATACCGCCCTTTCCAAACTAGTAGACGTGGCTGCTCCCTGAGGGTAGTATACAGGTTGGTTGTATAAGGCCTTTCTATAGGAAAGAAAGGGTTTCCGCAGGGCATGCATAGGAGGGGCTTCTCTGGTGCCAGCAGAGTAGCTTTCATATTTCTTCATACATCTCATGTAACATAATGAAATTTTAAATTCTTATCCTTGGGTGTGATCTTTAGCATTAAAATGAGGAAGGGGTAATTTTACATTGAACTGCACAGATGGTACCCTGGGGCAGTTCCTAACCCCGCTAAACCAGGAACTTGAGGTTAATGGCTTCTTGGGTCTTTTGTGGCTGGTTGGCTGAACATTGGGTAACCTATACCTTGAGTAAGAGGCTTGTTCTTTTTCCTCTAAACCACATCAAAACAGAAAGCCAGAGAGCCTGCCTGTCTCAAAATGACCCAGTCTAGGCAAATCAGGTTCTCACTCTGAGGAATGCCCCACTTCAGTAGATGGACACAAAGGTAAAAATTAGGGCCATGAAGCATCACTGTTTTATTCCTGCTAAGGGGTTCCCTTTCCTTCCCAGGGCCTAGTGGTTCCAGCTTCCTTCTGTGCTCTGAACCACCCCATATCCTTCCACTGAATTCCACTCAGGCTTGATAGCCAGTGTTCCTTTGCTTGCAATCAAATCACTCTGAGGAGAGCAGCTTGCAACACTTCACCAATACATTTAGTATGGATCTTTATTGTTTTGTTTTGTTTTTGGCAAAACAATCCACTGAATGGGTTATCTGTAGAACACGCTGCTCTAGGTAATAATTGAGGTCTTTTGTAAGATACTAAGGGAACATAAACTGTCCTCGATGCTTATATTTCCTAAATGAAAGTCACCAAATAAAGAGCAATAATGCATCCCTCACTGTGTGTTCATGCCATAGAGAGGGTTGATAATGGCCTTGCTAGTGCTGGTGAAGCCACCACACAAAGGCACTATATTGGCACTAAGACCATCGAGGGTCACATGACTCCTACTCTGGCGAGAAATGGAATGTCCTTTACCAAGCATAGAGTTTACTAGGGTGTCATATTTCAAACTGACTGCAAAAGGGAACCTTGAGCTTACCACAAGGCAAGAGCTTCCTGGGGAGCAATGGGGCTGGTTTACAGAGCAATCTCCCTCACTGTAGAAGTGATACAGGATGGGGAAAGGGAAGTGCTGAGTAGAGAAGGGTGGGCTTCCTGGCAAGGGCTCCAACCTCAGGCATGTGCCCACAGACCTAAAAGAGGACAGGCATTTTTGTTTTTGTGCCCAAAATGTTGCCTTTTGACCCACCATGCCCCCTACCCTGAGCCCATAAAAACCCAGGACCATAGCAGGCACACACACAACTGGCTGGACATTGAAAAGAGTAGAAGAACACGCCAGCAGACACTGACAGGCCAGTGATGGCACTTCAGCTGGGGGCAGCTGGAGGAGAGCTTAGCTGCTGGGCAGGAACGACTCCAGGGGAAGACCACCTTCCCACTTCATTCTCCTTCTGGCTCTCCATCCATCTCACTGGGAGCTAGCTTCACCACTCAATAAAATCTTGTGCTCATCCTCCCACCCCACGTGTGATCAGATTTTTCCAGTAGGTGAGGGCAAGGACCCAGTATACAAAAGCCCTCTGTCCTTGTGGTAAGGCAGAGCATCTAATTGAACTGATTAACACAAGCCACATGCAGATGGCAAAGCTGAAAGAGCACACGTGCTCACTGGGGCTTCAGGAGCTGTCAACACTCAACCCTAGATGCTGCCATGGGGTTGGAGCCCAAAAAACACTGCCCACAGCCTGCCTGCCTGTCTGCATGCTCCCACTAAAGCTTTGAGCAGCAGGGCACCAAAGAAGCCATCCACAGCCCTACTGCAGCATGCCCTGCAAGGGAGATAAGGGAATTCTCTTGTTTCAACGAGGTGTGGAAGGACGGGGAAGGAGCCCTCATAAGTCTCCTCCCAAAGCCTAGCAATGGAGTGGATGTTGGTATGTATATTTTTAGAGAGAAAAATCGCTTTTAAAGTATATTCATTTAAGAAATGTGAAATTAATGTAGAGGCAAAACAAAGAAATATCCTTTTATAGGAAATAGGGGCTAGGGGACAAGTAAAAAGAAGTAGAAAGGTGCTAAAAGCACATACCTAAATCATGTTAATTCTGTCCTTGTGTTTCTACACAATTTCTGCAATGACAGGTACAGGAATATCAACAGCAGTACTAGTCACAATAGTAATAGCAAATATTAATACTATGATTTGGGTCATATTTTATTTACATTACAAACCATTATCCCCAATGACACAGATGAGCAAACTGAGGAGGGAAGGTAGATTAACTTTTCATCAGCCTGCCTCTTTAACAAACTGATTTCCCCACAGCTAATTCTCTTGCCCTAAATTAACTGTCTTCTTGTCTACCACACAAAAACATGCAAACATGATAAAACTTATAGTGATCATAGTGATACAAGAAAGTTGTATATAGGCATATGTATGTATGTATAACTCACATACTATCCACATATATTCAAAAGCTGCATGAAAAGGAATGAATGATAAAAAGAATGAATAATAAATGGAATGAGGCCCTAAAGGGGCTAGAAATGAGAGAGAAAGACAGACTTACAGAACACTTGGGAATACATCTTTCCCTTAGCCTGAAGGACAGTAAGAGGAGAGAACATAAATGTTTTGTAGCAGGTATTGGCAATTCATGCCTAAAAGCTTTTTCTGGAGAAATATAATGCAAGGCGATGTGGAAAAAAAAATGTTTTTAATTTGTTTATTTTTTTTAGTCTAATGGCCTGGATTAGCATTTTTTTTCCCTAAAAACCCATCCATTATCTATGTAGGATATGGATATTTGTCCGTGGTAGAAGTTAAATTGATGTTTATGGAGCAAATCAATTGCGTGTGTTTGCATTCTGACTAACAGCTCTTTCCAGCTTTCACAGGAATATTTTTACAAACTTTGCAGTTTCATTATGAACTTTCAGTTTGTTCAGAGTGTGTCAAGAGTTCCAACGTATTTGTTCTACTTTTATTCTGAAGTCCTGAAAACTGTTTCAAAATTATAAATCATTTGGGTCAGGGCCCCCCAACTCTCATGACTCCAGAATTTAGGCAAATAGCATAAACAATCTGCATGTAAAAAAAAAAAATACAGCTATCTTGGTGTGTCTCTTCATGCCCACTTTTCATAACAGCATGGGTGCAGAATATAATTTAAGGACAGTTACAACCAAAGTGCCATGATAATTAAAAACCATCATTGGTCCTAGTGTCAGAGAGATAATAAGGAGTGGGTAGGCATTAACACAAATTGGCAAATTTATGATCATCTAAAGCTGGTAGCTGCTACCCAGGCTTACCCATTATTGCCACATATGAAATGTGACTCCAAATTGTCATATGTCCTGAATATTTAAGCAAAATGTGATAGATGACAAAAATGACCCTCCCCACTTTTCTGTATCTATGCCCTTTGCCATGTAATTACACAGTAACTTCATACTTACTTTTGCATGAAAAAAGCCAATCCAGGCCAACACACTGAATAAACAGATAGAATACAGAAGGTTGTTTGCTACCCACTGTTAGCATGGTAATATATAACTAATACAGAAATTTAGATAAGAACCTAAGAAAGTGAAATCTGATTTTTAAAAATTAGCAGCTATTTTTTTAATGACATAGCTCAAACACAACCATATCTATGAATCTGATCCAGACCACAGGCCACTATTTTGCATTCTCCATTCTAATCCCTTCATTTTACAATTAAGAAAAGACATTCAAAGAGACAAAATATATTTCCCAAAGCCAAGTAATTGGACTTCAGGGGTGTTGATTCACTTAATGTTGTGAGTTTTTAAAAAACAATTTAGTGTCCTCATTTGAGTGCATGATATTTCCCAATCACTTGGGCCTTCCCTCTCCATTCTTTCTATTACTTTGTTTTTGTCCAGAGGCTAGATCCACATGAAGAAAATATTGCATTCTTCTCTGTCAGCCTCATCTGAGCTCTGTCAGCTGCCATTTTTTTTGAGCAGGATATCTGAATTCTCCCTTCCCAGCAAAGGTAATGCTTCTAAAAATGTGCTTCAGGCTATAAACTTGGTATATAATTTTGGCATTAAACTCATACCTCCTCCCTCCACAAAATACATTAATAAATGATGCTACTATTTCAAAATGGAATAACTTTTATACCATGCTGACTAAGGAAAAACCCCATGAAATCTGAATAATGTTGGTCTTGGCCAAATAAAAACAATAACAATCTAGGATAAAAGCAGACAGGCAAATTCTAATAGGGCATATGTCCATTCATTTAGAAAAGCATAGCTTCTCTTTCACAGAGCTACTGAAGGAGAACCCATACTGAAGGTTGTGATTATTGTTTTAGCTGAGATTCAGAAAGAGACTGAACAGCTGCACACTTTATTAGATCTAATCTAAATACCTGCTACTTGTATTTTGTGCTGGGAGATATTTATGTTATCAATTCAAGTTTATATTAACCATCAGGAAGAATACTCCCTGTAGCTCTGCTGACTCAAAATAATGACTTGTAAGGGCGCTCTAATGACAGAACAAGGGGCAATTACAGACACAGCGTGAGACTTGGAATAACTGTGTGATGTAGTTTGTGCACTTGATTGACCTCGTGTTCAAGTTCATTTGTGCCTCACTGTTGTATATAAGGACTATGCCTCAGGGTATATGCCTTGTTAATTTCAATATAAGAAGACAGAATGGATTAGATCAGATGGCTCAAACAAAAAAACAAAGCTGTACCAGCACTTGGCGGAAAATGATGACACATTGGGGTCTACCAGAAGGAACCATCAAATATCTTTCAGGAAAGAATGAGAAGTTAGAATAATCAATATGGAGTGTTAATTCATTTCAACTCTTGGGATAACTAAAGCAATGCACATCTCCTTATGTCTTTACGTGATTATGGTGACTTCTCGGGGAGGACTTGGAATTCATCATAAAATGAGAGAAGGATAGGAAAGCAAAAAGAGAACAAGAACTTACTACAAAGTAAAGTTACTGTGAGACATAGATTACATTGCTTTAGAGTAAAACCATTTGGCAGTCTCTTCTGTGCCTATTACTTTGAAATACACATCTGCTGTGCTGTAATTCACTGAATGAGGAAAGGGGAGAAAGCATCTTCTGATGGGCTGTCTATAATCCCAATTCTATACATGCTTACTTAAAGGTGTGGTGGTGGAGGGGGGTAGTTGGATAAAACAAGGGGAGTGTAGGAGTGGAACTATTGTTTGTTTATTTATTTTCATCAATGTTAGTGTTTACTAAAAAAGAACAAATTCTCTTGTTTTGTCGTATACAAAATTATAGGGGGAGTTCAAGCACATAACAATATTGCATACTGCCTTGAAAATAATGTGGAATAACTGGCACTTATGCAATTTCTCAGAAATATAGCTTTGACTCTAAATTGGCTAAAAAGAGGCGTTCCAAAGTAGTAATTTCATCAGTCTTGGTTGTTTGCTAATAGAACCATCTAGTCAACTCTGCCTGCATTTCCAAAGTGGTTGTTAGAAAAACCTACAACAGCCTTGGCAAAAACTTACAATCAATGTTTTCTAAATAATATGGGAAACCATATCTTTGGTCTCCTATTGTTATGCATGCAATCTTTAAGAAAGGGCATAACTGATACATAATACTGAATGAAGAAACTTCTTACTCAAAATATACAGATGAAGTGCCAACCTAGCAAATTATAGAGGCAAACACTGCCAAGTGATTAAAAATTGAAATATGGGAATTTATTCTGTGTTTATCTGGACTGAAAAATTTAGGCTGGAAATGGGTCATAACTGAAGCTATATGAATGTAAGAGCTATTATAGGAACAGACAAGATTCTGATGTTTTCTACACCGATTTTTTGCCACAGATATTAGGGTAAGAGTAGGACATGTATGCTCAAACATGCATTGCTTTTTAAAAAATTGATTTGCAGTAAGCTGAGTTCTAAAAAACATATTTAATCAAGATATTATTAAAATACACTGATTTTTAAACACTATGTAGAAAAATAATCACATATAGATTTTTCAGATTTCTATGAGAAAATAGATTTCTGATGAAAAGTTCTTGCTTTAGGGAAAATGTTTCCTCTCCACTGAAGCAATATGCTTGGTTAAAAAAAAAAGGCTACTCATAGGTGGGTGATGAAAAATGAGAACACATGGACACAGAAAGGGGAGTACTAAACACTGGGGTCTATTGGGGGGAAAAGGGGAGGGCCAGTGGGAGGGGCAGGTGGGGAGGGATAGCCTGGGGAGAAATGCCAAATGTGGGTGAAGGGGAGAAGAAAAGAAAGCACACCGCCATGTGTGTACCTACGCAACTGTCTTGCATGCTCTGCTCATGTACCCCAAAACCTATAATCCAATAAAAAATTTAAAAAAAAAAAGTCTATCATTTACACTTTTTTATATTCAGTAGAGACAGAGTTTCACCATGTTGGCCAGGCTGATCTCAAATTCCTGATCTCCGGTGATCCACCCACCTCACCCTCCCAAAGTACTGTGATTACAGGTGTGAGCCAATAAGCCCAGCTTCGATTTGGACATATTTTGGCTAGAAAGTATCTATTCATCTTTTGTCCAGTAAAGTAATTTTCCTCTAGAAGCCATCTATCCAACTTTCAGTTCATGCATTTGGGGATGTTCATGACTCAATCCCTGGCATATGATGCAGGTTTGGCCAATCAGACCTTCTCATTTTTCCTGGCCATAGTAATTTCTTCAAAACAAAGCATCTGATACAGTTAAGTTCCATGGGAGGGTCTCACCCTGAAAATGTTCTACAACTACTGAGAGAAGCACTGGGTTTGAACCCGGAAGTATTTGGCCCAGAGCTATTGGCAGCCATTCCAACATTAAACAGGGCCAGCTAATGACTCCATCAAAATAGAAGATAGTTCCACAAGATAAAGTGAAAAATTCTGATGCATTTATTTAGTTATAAATCATTCATTCAACAAACATTTATTAAACATTTACTAGGAACCAAAATATGTGTAGTGGGGACATAGTCATACAAATTTTTAAATAATTTCAGATATGAGAACTTAAAATTAATAAAGCAAAACATACAAAGAAGGATTAGGTAGGTGTTCTATACAGTCAAAAGTATGGGGCAGCAAACTAAATCAGATGGACTAAATGTAGTTTGTACATTTTTAAAGCATTATTATGAGAGAGAAGAGACAGACTATATATGCCATAGACACCGTATAGCATGCATAGTGGCTATCAGTGCTGAAAATCTTTACTATCTGTCCCTTTATAGAAAAAAATTGCTGGTCTACTAAATAGTTGTCAAGAATTTTTTTCTGTTCCTCTACAAACATGTCACTTATCTCATCAAAAAGTAGAGTTTATTTCACCACGGATTGTATCTTGGCTGAGCTTGTAAATATTTCTGACCAATAGAAGGATGTAGAAGTAACATTCTGAGATTTCTAAGCCTGGTTATTAAGAGGCATTGTAGCTTTTATTTTTACTCTTGCAAACCAGACCCCATGTAAGGAAGTCTAGTCTATTATTCCAGAGAAAGGGGTTGCCTTGAAGGATGTGAGACCATGTGAAGAGAAAAGTCACATGAAAGAAAAGCATCTTGGGCAGTACTAAGGCCCTAGACACATGAATGGAGCTGTATTTGGTCCTCTAGCCCCAGTCAAGGTTCTTCTGCCAATAGTTCCCATGTGAAGCGGAGTTAAATTTTCCCTACTAAACCCCCACTGAGAATTCCTGAACTCATAGAATAATAAGCAATAAAATGATGGCCGTCAAGCCACTACATTTGGGTGTACTTTGTTTTGTAAAAGTAAAACAGAAGTTGGTACCAGAATTATAAGTAAAACAGAAGTTGGTACCAGAATTAGAGTTGGCAGTGAAAGAAACCTAAAACGCAAAGCATCATCTTTGGGCTTGGGCAGCAGGCAGAGGCTTGAGGAAAGGTGAGGAACCTTTAATGGAAGTTTGGAAAGCATTGAACAAAATCCTATAAAAGACTGGAGAAAGGGTGATTTGTGTGACATAGTGGTGGTACACGTAACAACAAACCTGTGAATCTGGATAAGAATTTTAGGAATAGAATTAAAAGTGCCAATTGGTTTCCTATAGTTGTGTATGATAAATTATAGGAGGGAAAGAGAGACTAAAGAAAAAGTGTTTCATTTCCAAGCATAATTTAGAGAAAATATAGAGGGCCCAAAGTAGTTTTGCCCATGAGAAAAATGTTCTGAAAGTAAGAAATGGGCCAGGTACAGTGGCTCACTCTGTAATCCTAGCACTTAGGGAGGCCAAGGCGGGCAGATCACCTAACGTTAGGAGTTCAAGACCAGCCTGGCCAACATGGTGAAACCCTGTGTCTACTAAAAATACAAAAAATTAGCCAGGCATGGTGGCGGGTGCCTGTAATCTCAGCTACGTGAAAGGCTGAGGCAGAAGAATGGCTTGAATCCAGTGGTCAGAGGTTGCAGTGAGCGGAGATTGCGTGGTAGCACTCTAGCCTCAGCAACAAGAGCAAGACTCCATATAAAAAAAGAAGAAGAGGGGGAGGATTCAAGATGGCGCTGTGAGAACAACCCAGGATTGGAGCTCGCATTGTGTCCGCGGAAAGGTGAGTCTGAGCTGCATTTTCAGACTGATCTTTGTTGCCCACAGAACGGGGAAATTCCCAAGTGAAGAGGAGACGTGGGACGCCAGGCAGAACCTCCGACTGGCGAAGCCGGCAGCCGGGGTGGCGGCGGCCGGCCCTACCCAGCGCTCCCCACAGGGTGCGCTTGTCTGGGTGCCCCGTTGAACCGGCAACAGGAGACATGAGAGGGCTGGACTTGAGACTGAGCTAGACTTGGACAGTGGGCCAGCCAGGGGATCGCAGGGACAGAGCGTTAGGGTTGGCCCAGTGGGACGAACAAAACCGCGATTTCAAACAAGCCCCGGGCAGACGGCCCGAGACGCTCTGAGGGGGAGGGGTGTCCACCATTACCAAGGCAACCCGCCCCAACTGAGATACACGCCCATTGCTGACGAAGCCAGCCGGTGCCGAGGCAACCTGTCCCTACTGAGATACACGCCCACTGCCGACGCAGCCTGCCATTGCCGAGGCAACCCGTCCCTACTGAGATACACGCCCACTGCTGACGCAGCCTGCCATTGCTGAGGCAACCCGCTACAACAGAGAGACTCCGCCGCAGGGCATGGTGGAGACCACAGCAGAGCCTGCAGGAACAGGGCGAATCACACAACAGCAGGGCGAAGCCTCGGCAGCCAAACAGTGGCTAGTCTGCGTCCTACCTGGGCAGGACCTCAACGGACATCCAAAAATAAAGCGCAAACCCCTCAACACAGAGCATTTGAGGAAAAAAAAAGGGTTTTTTAATGAGTTCTGTTGCTGCAGAATCAAACATAGCAGCCTAACAGCCCTGAATGAACAACAGAGCTCACAGCTCAGCAATTAAGCCCCTATAAAGTACAAACTGTCTCCTCAAGCAGCTCCCTGACCCCTCTATATCCAAAAGACTGACATTAGGCAGGCATCATCCTGGGACAAAGAGAGCAGAAAAAGAAACTGGTAGCATCCCTCGCTGTGCCACAGCTGATAGAGGTGCATCCCAGACAAGCAGGGTCTGGAGCGGACGTCAGCAGTCGTACAGTGAAGGGGCTAGACTGGTAGAAGGAAAACCAAGCAACAGAAATACTTCCTCATCAACATTCTGGGTGTCCACTCAGAGACCCAATCGAAAAGTCAGCAACTACGCAGACGACCAGCGGACAAATCCACAAAGATGGGAAGAAACCAGCGCAAGAAGGAGGAAAACACCCGAAACCAGAACACCGCGCCTCCTAGAAAGGACCAAAACTCCTCACCAGCAAGGGAACAAAGCTGGACGGAGAATGACTGTGACGAAATGATGGAATTAGACTTCAGAAGATGGATAATGAGAAACTTCTGTGAGCTAAAAGATCATGTATTAAATCAATGCAAAGAAACTAAGAACCTTGAAAAAAGATTGGAAAAAGATTCGAGGAAATGATAACAAGAATGGATAACTTAGAGAGGAATATGAATGAATTAAAGGAGCTGAAAAACACAATATGAGAACTTCGCGAAGCAAACACAAGTTTCAATAGCCGAATTGACCAAGCAGAAGAAAGAATATCTGAAGTCGAAGACCAACTCAATGAAATAAAACGAGAAACCAAGATTAGAGAAAAAAGCACAAAAAGGAATGAACGAAGTCTCCAAGAAATGTGGGACTATGTGAAAAGACCTAACCTACGTTTGATCGGTGTACCAGAAGGGGACGAAGAGAATGAATCCAAGCTGGAAAATATTCTTCAGGACATCATCCAGGAAAATTTCCCCCACCTAGCAAGACAGGCCAACACTCAATTGCAGGAAATACAGAGAACACCACAAAGATATTCCGCAAGAAGAGCAACCCCAAGGCACATAATCGTCAGATTCAACAGGGTTGAAATAAAGGAGAGAATACTAAGGGCAGCCAGAGAGAAAGGTCGGGTCACCCACAAAGGGAAGCCCATCAGACTCACAGCAGATCTCTCGGCAGAAACACTACAGGCCAGAAGAGAGTGGGGGCCAATATTTAACATTCTTAAAGAAAAGGACTTTCAACCCAGAATTTCATATCCAGCCAAACTGAGCTTCAGAAGTGAAGGAAAAATAAAATCCTTTGCGAACAAGCAAGTACTCAGAGATTTTGTCACCACCAGGCCTGCTTTACAAGAGCTCCTGAAAGAGGCACTACACATAGAAAGGATCAACCAGTACCAGCCATTCCAAAATCACACTGAATGCTAAAGAGCATCAACATAATGAAGAATCTACAACAACTAACAGGCAAAACAGCCACTTAGCATCAAAATGGCAGTATCAAATTCACACATAATAATATTAACCCTAAATGTAAATGGACTAAATGCACCAATCAAAAGACACAGACTGGCAAATTGGATAAAAATCCAAAACCCATCAGTGTGCTGTATACAAGAAACCCATCTCACATGCAAGGATACACAAAGGCTCAAAATAAAGGGATGGAGGAAGATTTACCAAGCTAATGGAAAGCAAAAAAAAGCAGGAGTTGCAATTCTCATCTCTGATAAAATGGACTTTAAAGCAACAAAGATGAAAAGAGACAAAGAAGGACATTACATAATGGTAAAAGGATCAATACAACAAGAAGAGCTAACGATCCTAAACATATATGGACCCAATGCAGGAGCACCCAGATACATAAGGCAAGTTCTTAATGACTTACAAAAGGACTTAGACTCCCACACAATAATAGTGGGAGACTTTAACACTCCACTGTCAATACTAGACAGATCAACCAGACAGAAAATCAACAAGGATATCCAGGGCTTGAACTCAGACCTGGGGTAAGCAAACCTGATAGACATTTACAGAACTCTCCACCCCAAATCCACAGAATACACATTCTTCTCAGCACCACATCACACCTACTCTAAAATTGACCACATAATTGGAAGTAAAGCACTGCTCAACAAATGCAAAACAACTGAAATCATAACAAACAGCCTCTCAGACCATAGTGCAATCAAGTTAGAACTCAGAATTCAGAAACAGACCCAGAACCGCACAGCTTCATGGAAACTGAACAACTGGCTCTTGAATGTTGACTGGGTAAACAACGAAATGAAGGCAGAAATAAAGAAGTTCTTCGAAACCAATGAGAACGAAGACACAACGTGCCAGAACCTCTGGGACACATTTAAAGCAGTCTCTAGAGGAAAGTATATAGCAATAAGTGCCCATATGAGGAGAATGGAGAGATCCAAAATTGACACCCTATCGTCAAAATTGAAAGAGCTAGATGAGCAAGATCAAAAAAACTCAAAACCCAGCAGAAGACAAGAAATAACTAAGATCAGAGCTGAGCTGAAGGAGATTGAGACATGAAAAACCCTTCAAAAAATCAATAAATCCAAGACCTGGTTTTTTGAAAAGATCAACAAAATAGACAGACCACTAGCCAGATTGATTAAAAAGAAAAGAGAGAACAACCAAATAGATGCAATAAAAAATGATAAAGGGGAAATCACCACAGATTCCATAGAAATTCAAACCATCATCAGAGAATATTACAAACAACTATATGCACAAAAACTAGTAAACCTGGAAGAAATGGATAAATTCCTGGACTCCTGTGCCCTCCCAAGCCTAAACCAGGAGGAAGCTGAAACTATGAATAGACCAATAACAAGGTCTGAAGTTGAGGCAGCAATTAAGAGCCTACCACACAAAAAAAGCCCAGGTCCAGACGGGTTCACAGCCGAATTCTACCAGACACACAAGGAGGAGCTGGTACCATTCCTTCTAAAACTATTTCAAACAATCCAAAAAGAGGGAATCCTTCCCAAATCATTTTATGAGACCAACATCATCCTGATACCAAAACCCGGCAGAGACCCAACGAGAAAAGAAAACTTCAGGCCAATATCCATGATGAACATAGATGCAAAAATCTTCAATAAAATATTGGCAAGCCGATTGCAACAGCAAATCAAAAAACTTATTCATCATGATCAAGTAGGATTCATCCCAGGGATGCAAGGCTGGTTCAACATACGCAAGTCTATCAATGTAATTCACCACATAAACAGAACCAAAAACAAAAACCACATGATTATCTCAATTGACACAGAGAAGGCATTTGACAAAATTCAACAGCCCTTTATGCTAAAAACCCTCAATAAACTCGGTATCGATGGAACGTATCTCAAAGTAATAAAAGCTATTTATGACAAACCAACAGCCAATATCATACTGAATGGGCAAAAACTGGAAGCATTCCCTTTGAAATCTGGCACTAGACAAGGATGCCCTCTCTCACCACTCCTATTCAATATAGTACTGGAAGTTCTAGCCAGAGCAATCAGGCAAGAAAAAGAAATAAAGGGTATTCAAATAGGAAAGGTGGAAGCCAAATTGTCTCTATTTGCAGACGACATGATAGTATACCTAGAAGACCCCATTGCCTCTGCCCAAAAACTCCTGAAACTGATAAGCAACTTCAGCAAAGTCTCAGGATATAAAATCAATGTGCAAAAATCACAAGCATTCGTCTACACCAATAACAGACTTAAAGAAAGCCAAATCAAGAGCGAACTGCCATTCGCAATTGCTACAAAAAGAATAAAATACCTTGGAATACAACTCACAAGGAACGTAACGGACCTCTTCAAGGAGAACTACAAACCACTGCTCAGTGAAATCAGAGAGGACACAAACAGATGGAGAAACATTCCATGTTCATGGTTAGGAAGAATTAATATCATGAAAATGGCTATACTGCCCAAAGTAATTTACAGAATCAACGCTATCCCCATCAAGCTACCATCGACTTTCTTCACAGAACTGGAAAAAACCACCATGAACTTCATATGGAACCAAAAGAGAGCCCGCATAGCCAAGTCAATTCTAAGCAAAAAGAACACAGCGGGGGGCATCACACTACCGGAATTCAAACTATGCTACAAGGCTACAGTAATCAAAACAGCATGGTACTGGTACCAAAACAGAGACATAGACCAATGGAACAAAACAGAGGCACCGGAGGCAACACAACATACATACAACTATACAATCTTTGATAAACCTGACAAAAACAAGCAATGGGGAAAGGATTCCATGTTTAACAAATGGTGTTGGGAAAACTGGCTAGCCATGTGCAGAAAGCAGAAACTGGTCCCCTTCCTGACACCTTACACTAAAATTAACTCCAGATGGATTAAAGACTTAAACATAAGACCTGGCACCATAAAAACCGTAGAAGGAAATCTAGGCAAAACTATCCAAAACATAGGAGTAGGCAAGGACTTCATGAACAAAACACCAAAAGCATTGGCAACAAAAGCCAAAATAGACAAATGGGACCTAATGAAACTCCACAGCTTCTGCACGGTAAAAGAAACAGTCACTAGAGTGGATCGGCAACCAACGGAATGGGAAAAAATTTTTGCAGTCTACCCATCTGACAATGGGCTGATATCCAGAATTTACAAAGAACTCAAACAGATTTACAGGAAAAAAACAAACAAGCCCATTCAAAAGTGGGCAAAGGATATGAACAGATACTTTACGAAAGAAGACATATATGAGGCCAACAATCATATGAAAAAATGCTCATCGTCACTGGTCATCAGAGAGATGCAAATCAAAACCACATTGAGATACCATCTCACGCCAGTTAGAATGGCGATCATTAAAAAATCTGGAGACAACAGATGCTGGAGAGGATGTGGAGAAAAAGGAACACTTTTACACTGTTGGTGGGAGTGTAAATTAGTTCAACCATTGTGGAAGACAGTGTGGCAATTCCTCAAGGCCTTAGAAATAGAAATTCCATTTGACCCAGCAATCCCATTACTGGGTATATATCCAAAAGTCTGTAAATCATTGTACTATAAGGACACATGTACACGAATGTTCATTGCAGCACTGTTTACAATAGCAAAGACCTGGAATCAACCCAAATGCCCATTGATAATAGACTGGATTGGAAAAATGTGGCACATATACACCATGGAATATTATGCAGCAATCAGAAATGATGAGTTTGTGTCGTTTGTAGGGACATGGATGAATCTGGAGAACATCATCCTCAGCAAACTGACACAAGAACAGAAAATGAAACACTGCATATTCTCACTCATAGGCGGGTGATGAAAAATGAGAACACATGGACACAGAAAGGGGAGTACTAAACACTGGGGTCTATTGGGGGAAAAGGGGAGGGCCAGTGGGAGGGGGAGGTGGGGAGGGATAGCCTGGGGAGAAATGCCAAATGTGGGTGAAGGGGAGAAGAAAAGCAAAGCACACTGCCATGTGTGTACCTATGCAACTGTCTTGCATGCTCTGCTCATGTACCCCAAAACCTAAAATCCAATAAAAATTAAAAAAAAAAAAGAAGAAGAAAGAAAGAAAGAAATGGCCTCCAAGTAAACATCATATCAAGAATATGTCCATGAAACTCTTAGTTAAGAATTCAGAAGATTTAAAGTGTTATTTACTATACCTTTGGCTAAGTTAACACACATCTAAGACTCTTAAGACATTGTCTCACAGCTATTTGATCAAAGAGAGGTATGTGTGTGTGTGTGTGTGTTTGTATGAAAACATTCAGATATCTGAAAAGTTCCAGATATCTGAAAAGTTCATAAATATTTTAAGAAAGCAACAGTGACAGAAGCACTATCAAATTGGACTAAATGAAATTGAGACAGTGAGAAATAAAAAGAAGCCCCCAGCTCTATGAGTAGGAAGCAAGGAGAGGTAGCAACTAAGCTGTAAACTCAAAAATTTTCAGTGCATGCAACCCCGAGTGAGGGAAAGCAGTATACTAGTGGACCTTTGTCAAGGAGTAGAAGAATCAGACCTTAATGAAGAAACATTTTATTGAATAGGGAAAATGGATGACATGTCGAGAAGGATTTTAGAATTGCTACAGACCAGGAATTACTATGGGCCTTTCTTCTCCCACTGCTGACTGAGAGTGTCTACTGCAGTAAGCCTGTCCTTGTCTTGCCAGTGTATGTTGGTATGGGAAAAGGATAACCAGACTTCTAATTCTCAATTCTCAAGACCAAGAGAAACTAAACTCAAATAGGCTTATTCTCTCCAGAGCAGACGTAGATGACAAAACCCTGAATTTTAAACCTGATGCTATGTCTGACAACGGTCTAATACCCAGCATCTATAAGAAACTTCAACAAATTTACAAGAAAAAAGCAACCCCATTAAAAAGTGGGCAAAGGACATCAACAGATATTTTTCAAAAGAAGATATATATGCAGCCAAGAAGCATGTGAAAAAAAGCTCAACATCACTGATCATTAGAGAAATGCATATCAAAACCACAATGAGATACCATCTCATGCCAGTCAGAATGGCTATTACTAAAATGCCAAAATATAACAGATGCTTGTAAGGTTATGGAGATAAAGGAACACTTATACACTGTTGGTGAGAATGTAAATTCATTCAGCCATTGTGGAAAGCAGTGTGGTGACTACTCAAACAGCTAAAAACAGAACTACCATTTGATCCAGAAATCCTACTACTCAGTGTATACCCAAAGGAATAGAAATCATTCTGTCATAAAGATACATGTGCATGTATGTTCTCTGCAGCACTATTCACCATAGCAAAGAATGGAATTAAACTAAATGCCCATCAGACATAGGCCAGAAACAGATAATGTGGTACATGTATACCATGGACTATTACGCAGCCGTAAGAGAAAAAGAAAATTATGTCCTTCGCAGGACCTGGATAGAATTGGAGGGCATTATCCTTTAGCAAACTAATGCAGGAATGGAAAACCATATACTGCATGTTCTCACTTATAAGTGGGAGGTAAACAGTGAGAATACATGAACACACAGAGGGAGAAAATGGATGCTGGGGCCTACCTGATGTTGGAGGGTGGGAGAAGGGAAAAGATAAGGAAAGATAACTAATGATTACCAGGCTGAATACCTGCATGACAAAATAATCTGCACAATAAACTCCCATGATGCAAGTTTACCAACCTTACAGGCCTATACATATACTCCTGAACTTAAAATAAAAGTCTAAAAAAATACCCTGATGCTATAATTGGACAAGATTTGGGGTCTTCACGGACTGAATATATTTATTTTGCACATGGGAACAAATGTGAAAGGACATAGCCGGAAGGTGGACTAGAGTCAATTATCTGCACAAATGGCTACCAAGAATCATTGAACAGAACACATATATCACAACTTCCACCAAGAGAGGGAGTCTATTTTCCCACCATTTGAATGTGTGGTAGTCTTGTGACTTGTTTTGAACAATAGAATAAGGTAGAAATGATGATGTGGTTTGGCTGTGACCCCACCCAAATCTCATCTTAAATTGTAGATTCCATAATTCCCATAATCATGGGAGGGACCTGGCAGAGGTAAAGGAATCCTGGGGGCAGGTCTTTCCCACACTGTTCTAATGATAGTGAGTAAGTCTCACATGATCTGATGGTTTTATAAAGGGGAGTTCCCCTGCACACTCTCTTGCTGACCACCATGTAAGACATGCCTTTGCTTCTCCTTTGCCATCTACCATGATTGTGAGGCCTCCCTAGCCATGCTGAATTGTAAGTTCATTAACCCTCTTTGCTTTGTAACTTATTCAGTCTCAGACATGTCTTTATTAGCAGTGTGAGAAAGACTAATGCAAATAAATGCCATTCTCAGATTTTCACACCTAGGCCTTTACAAGCCTAGAGCTTTAGCTTTTGCTCTTAGAAGGCAGCTACTATACAGAAGATCCACAAAATGAGAGACTGTGTGAGGAGAGAAGCCTAGTGGAGAAGAACTGAGGTGCCACACTGAAAAGTCAACACCAAGGACCCAAGCAGTACTGGGACCTCCAACACTAGTTGATCCACTCAGCCAACACCACACAGAGTAGAGGCAAGCAGCCCACTGAATCTTTCCTGAATTCCTGACACACACAATCATAAACAGTAAGTCATTGTTTTAAGCCACTAAGCTTTTAGTGGTTTATTAAAAAGCAAGAGATAAAAGACAGGTGTCTATTTTATATAGAGTAGCCAAAGCTCTGTCTTAGTGCAGGCTGCTACAACAAATTACAATGGACTGTGTGGAATAAACAGCAAACATTTATATCTCCTGTTTCTGGAGGCTGGAAAATCCAAAGACAAGGTGCCAACACATTCAGCTCCTGGTGAGCATTTACTTCCTGATTCACAGATGGCAGTCTTCTCACTGGGTGCTGACATGGCCTTTTCTTGATGTGTGGATGTAGAAAGAGAAAGATCTCTCTATCTTTATCTCCTTATAAGGGCACTAATCTAATTATGAAGATTCCCCCTTTAAGATATTATCTAAATTTAATAACCTCCCAAAAGTTTCACCTCCAAATATCATCATGTTGGGGGTTATGGCTTTAGCATATGTATTTTGGGGAGATACAAGCATTGAACCCATAGCAAAGGCTCTCTGAGGAAGTGGCATCTGAACAGAGATTACAATGCTATGGATGAGGAAACTATGTTCAAACTGAACATTTGAAGCTAATAAACATAGCTGTGAGGCTTAGTCTATTCTAGAAACTTTGAGAAGTTTACTGAAGCTGGACTGGCATAGATAAGATGAGTAATGGAAAGACATGAAGTCAACGAATAGAAAGAAACCAGGTACTGTAGGCACTTCTAGCCTAAAGAAAAGGAATTTTAATTTTATTCTAAGAATGTGTTCCTGAATCAAGCACACTACTTTAGAATGTTTAAGATGTATAAAACAATAAAGTATTTTTGTTTGTCTCTCTTTTGTTTGCATCTGAAGGATCCCTATCTAACTAAACAATCAGATTCACCCAGATAATTAATTAAAAAGTAGCAATATGTTAATATATTATCTTGAATTTTTTAGGATAATATTACATTAAGGGTAAAGGTCAAGATAATACTTATCCAGATATCTAAGTCCTGATGAAAATGGGATCCCCTGAAAGGTAGAATACGCTAGTGGTTTCCAGTGTAGTTAGTTTTGGCAGATTATCTAACATACACACACACACACACACACACACACACACACACTAAATATACACACTATATATATAAAACTATAATTTCACAGTTTATTTTAACTGAAGATTTAAGAAGTATTTATATTATATTAGTTTTCTATTTCTGCTGTAACAAATTGCCACACATTTGGTGGCTTGAAACAAGAAATTTATTCTCTCATAGCTCTGGAAGCCAAAAGTCCAAAATCACAGTGTCAGCTAGGCAGTGTGCTCCCTCCACAGACTTCAGCAAGAAAAATTTTCTTGGTGTTTCCAGCTTCTGGTGGCCCCAGGTATTCCTTGTGGCTTTTATTACTCCAATCTCTACCCCCATCCAAAATGCTTTCCCTTATTTTATGGATCTTATATGAATATTTGTCACTGGATTTAGGACCTAACCAATTAAAACAGGATGATTTCATCTCAAGATCCTTAACTTAATTACATCAACAATAACCTTTCCCCAAACAAAGTCACATTCACAAGTTACCAGGGATTAGAACTTGGACATATTTTTTTAGCTGGGTGGAGACAGGTCAGCATTCAACCCACTGTAATACCAAAAACACATTTTTAGATCAAAGGAAAGAAGTAAAACATTGTGAAATGGCTGAAGCACCATTTCAAGGTACCAAGTTTGAAAGTCAATACATTAATTTCAAAAGCATATGTTAATTTATTTTTAATATTCTGATTTCACAGAATAATAAAAATTGAGTTTAAAAAGGACAACTAGATAGAAGAAATCAGCTTATACTTTTGTGTATTGTATATCCACAGCACTAACCTATTTAAAACATTTGAAACCATTGAAAAATTTATTTTGAGAGTCCTAATACTTCGTATGGCAACCTCCATCTCCACACATAAAAATTTTCTTATTTTCATCTTGCTTTCAATGGAGCCATCCTTACTCCATTTACAATGTGAATTATGATTTAGATTGCTGCCCTACATGTCTGAAGATGACTCAGTAGAGAATAGAAGAGGGAATCACTGTGATAGAGACAAGCTTGCTGCTATCTGTCAAACAAAAAGACCATACGGTGAAGCTTACTGACATCTTTTTTATGATTCCTTCAGTTAAACATCTAAATCAAAAACAATGATAGAAAAAGCAGAGATTAAAAATAACACTACAAGCAGTATTATATGATTATGCCATTTAAATATACATTTAATGGCAATTTTCATTTTTGACTACAAGTGTAAATAATCAGTCTACACTCTGGAAATAAGGGATGTGTAAACATCCCTTGTGTTGGAAAATTTTCAGTTCTCATGTCTAAGAATATCTTTTTGGTTCAGATGATTTTTGTTTCAAGTGACAGAAAATGCAGGTCAAATTGAATTTAGAAAAAGAGGAATAACTAAAACAACAAAAGCAAACACAACAACTACAAAATCCAACTTAGTTCATTTTGTGCTGCTATAACAGAATACCACAGATTTATAATTTATAAAGAACTTAAGGCCAGCCTGCAGCCTGGCCAACATGGTGAAACCCCATCTCTACTAAAAATGTAAAAATTAGCTGGGTATGGTGACATGTGCCTGTAGTCCCAGCTACTCGGGAGGCTGAAACAGGAGAATCACTTGAACCTGGAAAGTGGAGGTTGCAATGAGCTGAGGCCATTCCATAGCACTGCAACCTGGATGACAGAGCAAGACTCCATCTCAAAAAAAAAAGAAAAGAAAAGAAAGAAGGAAGGAAGGAAGGAAGGAAGGAAGGAAGGAAGGAAGGAAGGAAGGAAGGAAGGAAGGAAGGAAGGAAGGAAGGAAAAGAAAGAAAGAGAGAAAAGAACATAAACTTATTTTCTCACAGTTCTGGAAGCTGGGAAGTCCAAGGTGAAGTCACTGGCAGGTAAAAACCTTGTATCTTTTCTTCCAAAATAATGCCTCAAATGCTGTGTGCTCCAGAGTCAGGAAAGAATCTCTATATCCTCATATGGCAGAAGAGCAGAAGAAAGAGAATCCACTTCCACTCCCACAAATCTTTTTGACAGAAGCATGAATCTATTCATGAAGGCTCTGCAGCAGTGCTACCCATTAGGCCCCACCAAGCATTTGGCCCCACTTCTTATTAGGCTCCACCACCCAACACTGCTGCATTTGTGACTAAGTATCCTTTTCTTTCTTTCTTTCTTTTTTTGAGAGGAAG